>NC_080647.1:3750000-4375000 GCF_027579445.1 Ammospiza nelsoni | reverse complement strand
AGCTCCATAGTGCTCATGGAAGGTCACTGTAAACATCTCCATCATCCTCTGCACCCTCCTGGCTGGGCTGGGGCCTCTCTGGGACCCCACAGCTCCTTCCTCACCCCATTATCTGTGAAACCCCCTTTGGAATGTCTGGATCCCAATACCAGCACCTCCACAGCCTGTGCTGGATGTCTTTGGCCAAAATGATTTTTGCTGAGTCCTGGGACATCTGACTGCAGCTGGGCTCACTGGTTCTGCTCTTAATTCATCAAACCTAAGTCTTTACCTGTGATTGTCCTAAGAAAACTCTCCAAAGTTTCACCTACTTCTGAGCTTGTTTTAGTTGGGAAATTTACCCTCTATGCCCAGTGGGGCCAAATACAGCAAATAGAGATGTCTGACACTGTATTCAACCCCAAACAAAACTGCCTGCAGATGTGTGCTGTGGGGTTCTGGGGGTTTCCTATTCATTGTTGCATTTTTATCTTGCTGGCAAATGTGAAAAATTGATGCTTTTAGCACCAAGTCCGTGCATTTGAAATTAGAGTACAAAGAAGCTGCAGCAATGAGACTTTGAGATTGAAATTATAACAGGGAGTGGTCAAAGCATTCATTAAAAGGTAATAAATGAGCACCCCCTCCAGCTTTTTATCATTTTTAGACAATATTGATTTATTCCTCTGAAGTTTAGGTTTGGTTAGTTTTAATTTTATTACAGCCTGAATAAAGCCAGCATTGTTTGTTTTTATATACTTTTCTTCATTTTGGTTATGACAAAGGGGTGACTTCTACAGATGAGGAGATTTCAGGTGGAGATTATGGTTATTGATGCTTTAATTAAGGAGCTTGGGTAGTAAATGGCCTTCTCACTTACAAAGAGTTAGTTGCTTCCACATGGTAGTAAACTTAATAGGTGTTATTTAATTCAATTGAATAATTAGTTCCATAACTCAAACTCAAAGTTTAGCTGTTGGATCAGAGTGCAGCAATATTCCATTTTTGTCGTATTTAGTGCTTACTGTAATGCACAGATTTTCAGCATGCACATGAAAATCTCTGCTGAAGAGCAAAGATTATAATTTTCCCATTAGATGAATGCACACAGTTTAATATACACTTAGATAAATCTAACTGAAGTGAGATTAATTAAATTCAGCTTTATCCAATTCACTAGGTCCCCATCTCCCTGACTGTGGTGGCAACAACCATATGCAGGGTTGGCTGTGAAAACATCCCTGCTGAAAATGCCTCTTTCCCCTGCTCTCCTTCCTGCAGGGTCAATTTTAAGCAGGATCATGGCATTAATCCTGTTTGTAACAGGGATCCAGGCGTGCTCAGATGGGGCAGCAATCCTGCAAGGAGGGCAGAGACCTCTTGGAGTGGTTTATGCTGATGAAGGGGAAAAAGTTGCACAGAATCTCTTTTGCCAGAGATGTGACTTGCCTTGCCTGGTTCTGCTTGTCAGCCTGATTTCTGCAGGACTCCTGCAGCCCTAATTACAGCAGAGCCAAGATGCTCTTCAGAGCTCTGAATTCTGTAATATTTTCTGCTGTGTCAGCAAGTGAAAGTTAAGTCACAGTCTGTCTTTAAAAATCAGGCTCCAGCCCTAATATGATAGCAAAAGGACCCTAGAACTGCATCAGCCTAAGCAAATATTGGATTTGTTGTAATCTCCATTCAAAAAAAAAAAAAACCCAAAACCCAGAAACAAAAAAGTAAACAAAATTCAAAGCCAACTCCTTCACCCCGAAAAGTTCTGTTTCACTGTTCTGGATTCCTGAAACTGTTGTTCATCATTTTGCTCCTGTTTAAAAGTAGGAGAACAAAAATGTTCTAGTCTTAGAATAAATCCAGACTGTATTGGAAAGCGATGCAGAGAGCATTATTGTTATAATTCTGAGAGAATCTGAACTCCACACACACAACCTTCAGCACTATGATAATTTCTAAACTCTTGTTCTGTTATTATATTTTCATTCCCCTCCTCCTCCATTCATTTCTTCAAAAATAAGTCTCAGAGATATTGAAGAGCAGCCAGATTGCTCAGCTTCTTTATCCATGTAATTATAAAAGAGGCTAAATGGGAGCACATGGACACCAAAATCCTGTATGGAAACATTGCTGAGAGCCCAGATCCTTATTCTGGGGTTTGGAAATTGTCTGAATGGATAGTGATCAATAGTTCCCTAACACAGCCCCTCTAATGTTCCCCTTTCCTGGCCCGAAATCTGCTTTTTCACATGTTCACATCCTGCAGGGTGCAGCCCCAATACCTCAGATCTGTGTTCTGCACAGTTCAGAGCTTTGCAGCCCAAGGTAAGAATTTATTTACATGGAGCAGAATTCCTGGAAGTGTAGGTTAGGATCAACCAAAAGTAATCTCAGGCAGGGAAGAAAAAAAGGATTATTGATAGAGCAGGGTCATATTGATAAAAATAAAATCAGAACCTGCAGAGCACTGGTGGGAGCACAGCAGTTGTTTGGCTCTTTTCTTACATGTCTGATATATTCTCCATATTCCTTTAGTTTTTCCCACTTTTGGTTTTCTAAAGTTTTTTCCTAAGGCTTGTAGCAGTTGAGTTGATCTTCTTGCAGGTCTGCAGTACAAGAACTAAAACTGGCAACTACACAGAGTATTTAAATATTTATTTCTATATATTGGTAATAAATGATGTGATCAATACATGATGAACTGTAGAGCTGATGGCACCACAACTCCAGCGAGGATATTCCCAGAGGATCAGGTTTTTGTGCCACCATTTACAAAGCACTGGGCCTAAAACCTCTTCCACTAAAGCAGAATTTTCCTTAATATTTGAAAATAATAAGAACCAGAATTTCCATCCCTTCTCTGAGGTGCCAGTTCTGTTGAGGAGCATTTGCTGGCTGGTTTGCAGTGTTCTGCTGTTTGTTTGTTTTCTGAAGCAGCTCATTTCCATCTTTTTGTCTGGCTTTAATCTTCAGCCTGTCCTCCACTGCTGAAATGAAAGTGCTTCAGTTCCTGGTATTTTCTTCCTTTGAACAGGTACAAATAAATTGGAGTTGGATCACTCAAGTCTTATTTTTATAAGCTGAATGAAGGGAAGAGATGAACCTATGATGTTCCTCTAAATCCTGTACCACTTTTATTCATTTTTTCTGATTATTTTACCATCCTAAAACTACAGGAGCCCAAACTGGGTGCAGTATTTAAGCACAACTTCACCCATGGTGCATCCAGAGGTAAAACCCTCCCCTGTTTCAGTCAGTGCAGTTTTATATATTTATCCAAGCTCAAGTTGAGTTTTTCTCCATGGCATTTTATCCTGAGGCTCAGATTTACTCACTGGACCATCTCAAGCCTTTCCCAGAGTATTTGATTTTCCCATTCTCCAAGTGTGCCCTTCAGTCCTCAGTCCTGCATGGGCAAAATGGGTTTGGCCACTTAAAACTTTATTCATTTGAGAAGTTCAAACCCGCCAAACAATCCAGATTGTACTGTATAACTGCCCTAGCACCATCATTATTCACATTTATATTTTCTTATTTCTTGCTGGAATCTGTCCGTTTTATTTGCAGTGGCCTGATGTTTAATACCAGCAGAAATTTTTAATGAGGGGCAGAAAGAAATTGTGGTAATTGCATGTCAAAGAATGAATCACCTGCCAAGGGAGGGGAATAATGAAAACACAGAAAAACTTGGTTGAAGGGAAGCAATGGAAAAAATAAGATTAGTAAGACTATGAAAATGCATGAAAATAATTGAATGGGGTCAAAGATGCTTGCAAGGTGAAAATGAGGATTTTTACTCAGTTGCAGAAGAAGACAAGGTGTAAATACTGCAAATTTCCTACCCAGTTCCAACAGGAAAAGAAGAGACTTCAAGGTCTCTTATGTGGTTAAGAGAGAAAAAAACCAGAACAAATAACTGAAATTAGGCCCTATTTGGCTGCTTCTCTCTTTTAAAGATCAATTTCAGTGTCCAGTTGGTATATTTTTCTTTATAAATTTAAAATACACTGAGAAAAACCCCAGAACTTCTCCAGGGATGGAAGCTGGGGGATTTTCCAGCTGTGTTTTTCAGCCAGGCTGTGGTGAGAGTTCTGTGAGATTTCCTGGCTCTCATCCCTCTGCCCATGGAGGATTTGCTGGCAGTGCTGTCTCAGAACCTCAGAGGGTGAAATCACTCAGCTCAAACTTGACAACTGAGTCCCATATAAAATATTTTATGATTCCAAACCTTTAGGATCCAGCTTTATCTATATTTTTTCCTTAATAGTGATTTTTTTTTTTTTACATGCTTTCATTCTAAGAGCAAAAACCTCACAAATTCCCCCCCTCACTCTGGTTAATAAATGCATTGGGTGGGGAAGGGATGCAATCAGAGCTTTCTGGGAGGTTTTGGGGGATGCAATCATGGCCAGGCCAGATCGTTTCCTAGAGGTGAAGTTTTGCATAATGCCTCCACAGCATTATTGCTCCACCAGGAATCCCCTGGCTTTCCTTTGGAAGTTAATTAGAGTCTGTGCAGGGAATGAGTCAGACAGAATTGTGTGGCTGAGAGTGTGTGTTGATTACAGCACTGAAATCATCCTAATGGCTTCTCTGTCTGCTGCTAAAAGCAATTACTGGCTGGTAAATTTTTAAGCTGTGAAATGTAATTTTAAGAAATACTTTGCTTAAAATAACATTATGAAAATAATATACACAAAGAAGTGGTGGCCTTCACGCTCTGCCATGCTTTCAGCTGAGCAGATTTTTTGGAGACAGTGACTCCAGAACCTGGATTTGGGAGAGACTTTTTTGGGAAAATATGGAAATAAATTCACTGAATTGAAAATGCTGTGAAGCTGTAAATCCTTTATAATATTAGAGATGGCAGAAATCGGTTTGAAATATTTGTAAAAGTGAAGGACATGCCTTTTAAAGATCTGACCATGAGAGTGTTCATTCCCTCACCTACTGAGCCAAGCATTGCCTTTTGATTCATGTATTTTGCCTTTCGACTCATGTATTTTGCCGTTCATGAAAATGAGCAAATTCAGGCTTGAAGTGAACCAGGCATGAAGAAACAGATATTTTTTTTCTTTTTCTTTTTTTTTTTTTTTGCTATTCCCTTTCTTTCCATCTGAGAGAGCCCAAGCAAAAGCCTTTTCAGGCTCCTGGATGGCTGAGTTCTCTTGCAGCAGTTCTCAATAGGAGATTGTGATGAGAAGCTGAGCATGGGAGACTCTGGTGAGGCTTTTCTCACAGAATGCCATGGATTTTACAGGCAAATAAGGATAATCTTCCTATGAAGACTTCACTCACATTAATAATACTTTGAATAATGGTGTGATGGCTATAGGGCTCTCCCAGATGCTATCAGAGGATATATTATTCCACTGGTGCCTGTATATTTTATTTTCCCTTGTGTGGTGATTAGCTTTCAATTTTTTCAGTTAATTCCTTTTATAGATCAGCTGTGGCTCAACAAAGTGATGTTTATTAGTAAATTATCATAAATTCTTTTTGTTTATATATATTTATTTTCCAATAAGGAAATGATGGCAGCATGGATGGATTGTGCATGGGTTGGTGCTTTCCTAATTTGGTTTTGCCAGGAAAAGGAAAGGTTCCACTGAAGTTCAGGTCTGAGTCAGGAAGAAGCTGTGGAGCTGAAGCATTCCTGCAGCTCCAGTTGCAAGGCTGGGAATTACAGAATGACTGATATTCCAGTTGAGCCATTTAAAGTCATCACAACATAGCAGGGAAGTGATGACTACAACTGACAAATCCTGGTTTTCTTCAGAGTGCTGTGATTCACTTCAGCAGCAGTCAAGAAGTAAGAGGTGTTTTGTGCCTTTTAGAAAAGCATTTCCTTTTTAAACCAACATTTTAAGGCTTATCCCAGGTTCACAGCAGCAGCAGCCTGTTCCCTCAGAAGTTCCCTTTGTTGTGGTGCCTCCTGCTCCGTTTCACCTCCCTGTTTACTTTAAGGAAGAAAGGATCTCGTTTTGGGGCAGCAGGATTTGTTTTACCTCCTTGCTGAGCACCTGCTGCAGTTGTGCCACGCTGTGACCTGGAGCTGGGCTGGCAGCATCCAGCCTCTGCCAGAGCTGGCTCAGGAAAGCTGAGCACACAAATAAAATACAAGCTCTACAGAGGTTTAATGGATGTAATCCTGTAGTGAGGGCAGCTTCCCACAGCTGCAGGGTTTTGGGGCTTTTCCCAGACCTTCCCTTCTCTGAGGTTAGCTGGGCTCACCCCCCAAACCCCTGAAGCCTCTTTGCAGTGGTTATGTCCCACCTTCACCCTTCACCTTGCAGCTTCCAAGTCCTGTTACATTCCACATTACAAACATTTTCCTCTAAAACCTCTGAGGGCAGAAAAGCTCAACACTTTGGTTGGCAAAATTTCTGCTTAAATGCAGGATTCTCTCCTTGCTTGCTGGAAAACTCAAATTTCAAGAGGCTGTTGGAGAGCAGGACCCTGTTAGCAGAGTCATTACTGTCTCTGTTCCCTGCAGATTGACTTGCCCCCTCCCAGGGATTGCTGTGACCTGCACAGGTCTCTTGTATTTAAAGCAAACTTAGAAACATTTCGACAGCTGAGGGTGGTCACAAGGAGACTTCGTGTGTTCCCTCTGTCTCCCTCCTTCCTCTTGCTCTGTCATTGGAGCAAACACAGAACAGGCTCAGCATCCAGGTGTGAACACTCTATCTGCATTTTAGACTCTTTATTCCCTATCATTTCATGTTCTTGCTGTTTTCCGAGTATTTTTCTTACTGTTTTCCGAGAAGGTTCCCAGCTTCCCTTTCCCCCTGCCTTCGTTTTCCTCAGCCTGTTCCTCTGCTGACACAATCCCTAGAAACCACTAATTTGGAAATTAAGTTGCATAGCTGAACCCTGGAATTACTTTAGAGGGAGGAAAATCCATGCAGGTATGAAATAATTGGTGAGAGTGAGTTACTGTGAATTATGTGCTGTGGCAGGAGCTGATGGGGTGCAGATGAGCCCTTATTGGATTTTCTTTGTGCAGCCATTTATCCACTCATTTTTCATCTGTTAACAATAGAGTTCCATTTTGATAAGAAGTTTAATTTGTCTGCTAATGATTCATTTCTATACTTGGATATCTGCATCAATTAGGGAGCTGAGGCCTGTACACAGTAGAGGAAAAATATTGGGAAAAGAACCTGATGGAGTTTAAGCACAATATTCATCAGAACTTTCTACAGTAACTGCTTAATTTGAGCATTATATGTTCTTTTGTTAAACCATATTGCACACAATACCATTTGTCTCTTGTCTGTTGAGTTGAAAATATAATGTAAAACAAACAGCTCCTTGCAGGAGGAGATCAGGAGGATGCTTTTACAGGAAATGTGTCTGGATCACTATCTCCAATGGAAGTGGCAGCAGCCAGCTGATGTAATAAATTGGGGGACAGTAAGAGTTTGGCACAAGCTTTTGTACTGAAGTAATTTTGGAAGTTCTAATACTAAACCAAACAATATGTGACAAATCTTCAAATGTGAGCTAACAGACGTGTCATAGTTTGTTCAAGTCAGTCCCAAAACCAGAGGGACAGAAATCTTTAAAAGAGATTCTCACCTGACTGAGGTATAGTGGAGAAATAAATCTGATCTCCCTGCTGGGCAAGTTTGGAGGGAACTGCTGTTAAGAATTAGGATTTACATGAAAAAATATTATATGTTGGGAAGAATCAATAAGGCTTTTATAAATGGGCTCATTGCCTTCTAAGTCAGAGTTTTTTGTGGGAGTTGTGAGTCCTTGATCAGCTGATGGTGTTTCACATCTCACTATGATGTAATAGGCAATTCTTGTCATAGCTCAGGAAGATTCCCTTAATTTTTATACAGGTTTTGTTGCAGCTGAGTGCTGTTAGAATTCACTAAATAAAGGCTTATTTTCCCCTGCCTCATTCATTAGAACAGCAAATTCCTTTCCCTTGAAAAAGGAATCTGAAATTTTAATTTTGTATTTCCCATCTTTTACAGTTTCCAGCTGAAGGAGTTCTAAGAGTTTTACACTAAAACTTATGTCCAACTTTTACTCCTTGAATATTTGTGTGTTTGGAATTTTAATGTGCAACCTCATGGCTGCAAACTGTGTGCATTGGAGGGAACAGTTTGTTCTGCTTGTTTTCTAGAGTGTAAGACCTGAAGATCAACAAGTTTTTGGAAAAAAGAATTAAACCAAATTTTGAAATAACTTTTACATAGCTCCAAGCTTGTTTTTGCACAACCCCTTCTAATTATTGCTTACTCCAGTTCCAGTTCTTTACACTCAAAAACCTTTCTGTGTTTATCCTTCCAAAACTGCACATTTGTGCAAATAATTTTGCCTTCAGCTCTACCTTTGTTAGTGCATTTGTGGTATTTATAGCCTTACTAGTAGTGAATAAAGTTTCACAGGCCTGAAAAAACTTATGTGGAAGTTGAATAAAGTGTGAGGTAATAGCAAATCATTCTGTGTTATATAACAAGCCCTGCAAGCGTGCTAGAAAAATGTGATAACTTTGGTAATCTGATAAATTGATAAACGTGACAATACCCAATTTTACACTGTATTAATATAATGTGATGTGAAAAAGTGCCTGGTTAACCCAGAAATTATGCTGGCAACTTACACTGGTAGCTGCAGATCTGCTAAATTCGGTGGCAGTGAATTAAATATCTCCTAAGGCACTCGAAACCTGACAAGGCAGAGGATAATTCTTCTGAAAGCTTGTAGGAGCAGATGTAGCAGGGAAAGAGAACTGTCCCTATGGGATCCCTCACTTGTTCCATACAGCTCCCACTTTATTATTTTCCTTGTGTATAGGTCTGTCATAAAGAAAGGTCTGTTGATCAGTCACACTCGAGGTTCTGCCATCACTGCTGCTTTTCCTCCTCCTCCTTGCTTTTTTTACCAAGGAAGTTTGCTTGATGTAAAACCACTGATTTGTGATAAATCTTGAAATCAGAATTGCTGTGAGCAGAGCAGAAAATCAGAGCACCCTCAATATGATCATCTAAATCTTGTGAGTTACTTTTTTTTTTCTGGGAAATG
Organism: Ammospiza nelsoni; assembly: GCF_027579445.1. NCBI lineage: Eukaryota > Metazoa > Chordata > Aves > Passeriformes > Passerellidae > Ammospiza > Ammospiza nelsoni. Next base: position 4,365,979 of record NC_080647.1, on the reverse strand, counting down.
AGGGGCTGAAAAATGCTGATGGAGCAGGATGCCTTGCATAAAACACCTGGAAGTGGGAACTAATTTTTCTGAGTGGTGCTGGGAGAAGGCTGCTCTGCTGATTTGATTGTGACCTTTAAGATTTTATTTGAAATTTTGCATGCTTTTACAAAAATTAATTAAGCAAGATGAGTCTGCAGCTAATTCTTGTGTCAGTGGGGGGGAGATGAAGATGAATCTCTCCCTCTGTTTTGGCCACTTTAGGTGTAGTGGTTTTTAGGGAAGGAAGAGCTGGAATAGGGATAAAACATGTGGACTTGTAGGTCTGGGTTACCAGACAATCCAGTATGGCATTCCAGACTTTTAAAATATGAAATAATTAATACAATCAGCTTGTAGGATGTGCTTCAAGTAATTTATACATGACAAAAACTGAGCAGAATGGTTTTGCTTAGCAGCAATAAAACTGATTAAGGAAACTTTGACAGATGTATAATAGAAAAGGAGGAAATCACCACAGATTTTTAATTAATTTTAGTATGAGTAAATTAAAATATGAAAAATTTATCTCCCTATTCACTTGAGCTTTGTATTTCCCTTACTCCCAGCCCCTCTTAGCACTGTCAGGAGTCCTCTTGGAGTACTCAGGTTCTTCCCTTTCCCACTCCTCTTTTTTTTGCTTTATCTTTTTTCCCTGAACTGATGACTCTCCTCACAGTAGTAGTAATCTGTTAATAGTCCCCAGATGGCACAGCCTGTTGTATTTCTGTATTTCATTCATTTCCTACTGGTCTAGTTCTCAGTCACACAGATCTCCTCAGACAATATTTCAGCCTTTTTATTGATGCAGCCTTTTAAGTTTCCTGTTAATGTGTTTCATGTGCACACCCTGCCTGGCATGGCTATGGAAATGAAAGGGAGCAGTTTGGGTGGAATATGAAAGAAGCCAATTTTGAAAAGGCAGGGGAAAGGGAAAATAACGTCATGAGACTAGGAAGGTGAAGTGGTGGAGGAGCTATAAAGAGTTTGGAGGTGGATTCCCAGAGAGACTTGATGTTTTTCAAGAGAGAGGGAAGCAAAGGCTGTTTAAAATGAGAAAGGACTGAGTAATTAAAGGACAAGGAGAGTGGGACTGAAAGAGGAAAGCAATTTGTGTGTGTGCGTGAGGCTTCACAAAATGGAACTGGGAGACAAGTGTGAATTGGAGGAAAATTGTCATCAGTTTAAGGTATAGCAGCAAATCCAGCAGCAGACAAAGAAAACAATTTAAAGTTCCAGGCAGGCCTTGCTCACATCTTTAGCAGTTGTTGTTGAGGTGAGCAGGGTGAAATCACAGGAGTTTTCTGGAGGATGCCCCTACAATGAGGAGTCTTTCAGCTGAGGTGTGAAGCTCTAAAACCCAGCAGAGTGAGGTTTCACATCACCTTGTGTGTGCTTCTGGAAAGGCAGGGTTTGCACTGGAGCTGGGGGTGAAAATCTGAGCTGTTTTCCATCCAGGGGGATGATTCAGAGCTGCTGCAGGTGCTCATCCCCACCTTGCCTGTGGAATGAGACAGAAATTAAAATTCCTCATGGTGCAGTCTAGGATGGCTTTCAGTTGTGGAAACAACGTTGAGATGCTTCATGTATTGATGAGATATTGCAGTTGTGCATCTTCCTGAAGTGTTTCAGATTTGTTTCTTACTGCAGTTGGAAGTTGAATCTTCCATGGGCCCATCAGAGCTGGAGGCTGTGGAGGCACAGAGCCCTGGAGAACCTGAGAAAAGGTTCTGAGAACCTGTCCTACCTCTGTAGGAGAGTTCCAAGAACCCTTTGGGCTGAAGTTATTGAAAAACAAGGGCTGGGAAAAATCCTATTCTAGTGCACATCTAAATTTTGGAGAAATATGTAGTAAAATGTATTTCTGGTTTATCAACTTGGCAATAAAGCCTGTGGAGGGGATGAATTTTGTGCTGTTTGGGAGGAGAGAAAAATGGCAACGGTGCATACTTGGAGTGGAATTAAAATTGTTTGGAAGGGGATGGAGTGGATTGCACAGAGGGATGGACTGCAAATTGTAGCATGCCTGCATCATTACTGGGCTCTCAGCAGCCTCTCAGCTGAGCCTCGGTGGAAATGGCACCACAAATTGCAGGTTAGGAAGGAGGAATGGAGCTGTGGTTGCAGGATGCAAATGGCAGGAACAGAAGGGTCGCTCTCCAAACTGAGGTACTGAGATAAAGAAATGGGAGCACAGAGGATTAAACTGAAAAAGACAAGATAACATTTGCAAAATGAACAAGAGATGTGTGGGAAAACAAGGGGAGTTAAAGAGCAAGTGACAGAATGTGTGAATACATAATACAGTGTAATTTGAAATTTTTGGCATGAAGAATGTGATAAAGATGTGGTAGACCAAGTGGATGTAATTTTCCATGTCTCATTTGTGGTACTTGGAATTTATTTTGATTATGAACACTTGCAAACTAAAATGCATTAGAGGAAAATGTGCCTTGAACAGTGCTTATTGCAAATATTGAAAGATTCTTTTCCAAAAACAGAGGGTGCAGTGCATGTCATAAATTTCCCTTAATTCTCTCAGAGCTCATTAATATTTTGGTGGAGGATCAGGTAGTGTGTGAGCTCCCTTTCACTTCTGCTTAGAGAAGTTTCTAATTTTTCCCAGTTAATTAAGCCTATACATGAAAGCTGTGAACAGACACAGGGCCCATTTCTTGTTCTCCTGCTGCTCTTTGGTGTGATTTGATGAAAATTGCTTTACATCTCTTTTGTTCAGTTTTCCTACCTGTGAAATAGGGAATTTTAATGAGATCTGAGCTTTGCTAACAAGGAAAGTGCCTCAGAACGTGCAGGCAAGAGCTGGAGAGCAGCAGCACCACCCTTTCCAGCAGGAGGGTGATTGCAGCTGTGGAAGGAGCTCTGGTCTCCAAAATATTTCCTCTTTATTTATTTAATTTTTTAGGTGAATTTTCTCTCTCCCATTGTGTTTTCTCTGTTGGGCAGGCTTCAAAGAAGAGAGGTCTCATTTCAGTGAGGTTTAGAAAGATTAACAACATCCATATTCATTGTGAGAAATGAGATCCTTACCAAGGGCTGAACTCTGAATTCTGACTCTGCCTCTTCCCAGCCTGGTTCTTCTTTGTGCATTTTTAACTAAAGTTCTGAAATTCTCTCTAAAATAGATGTCTGTATTCTCAAAGGAGCTTTGCTTCAGTCTGAAACCCCTCCTCAGACTGGCAGTCCTGATGTCTCCAGGACAGGAGGATTTGGTGGTGTTTGCAGCAGCTTTGTGGTATTTGTGTGGCCATGGAAGCCAAACCCCTGCTCCAGCCAGCACAGGGACACCACACCCCTGCTGTCCCCTGTCCCCAGCCCCTGGAAATGGAATTCCCTTTCTCCAGGAGCCATTCCATACAGATCAGAATCTCCTCTGATTCTCTGTCAGTGAATTTGAACACTGAGACAAATTCAGCTTTTTTTTACTTCAAAGAGGAGATCCTTTGACTGTCTTTTTTTCCCTTTTCTTTCGTAAGCAACAGCTAAATTCAGCTCTTTGGGTTGAGAAAGAAGTGTGTGAGAACATGGCATATGGCTGCTTGCCTGAGAACTGTGCCTCGTGTTTACTGAGAGAAATTGTAATGTGTTCTTGGCATTCATTGTAATTCAGCTTAACTGGGAGCCTGCCAGAACCCAATCAAAATGTGTTCACAGTATATCCAAAATATGGCACAATTGCCAACTTTGTAGTAGCAAGATGTAACAACCTGTTTGACGAAGAAACGTGACATTTTCCCAACATGCAAAATAAACTCATTACAGGTTGTTTTCAGCTTATTTAGCACTCTTTTAAAATATATTTTTGTAATGGAACTGGAGTTGCTTGAAAAGAGTCCTTACAACACCATTTAAATTAAATTTGGAGTTTGATTGGGCATTTATAGCTGCCTTAACTTGTCCTCTGATGAGCTCCACCACTGGATTGCTTGTTCAAATATGGGTGATCATTTTGGAGCCAGTGGAACTGATAGAATTGTCTCCTCCTGACTCTGAAATGGGAGGTGGAAGCAGCTGAGCACCTTTTGAAGGTGTTTAATCATAAAACTGATAAAAAAATATCCATTGAGGAACCATCTGTTATCAGTCAAATCTCCAAGGATTTTTCCTTCAATCCTGGGAGAAGAAATTTGTTTTGACCTTTTGTCTTTCCATATGTAGAGCCAAATCTCTTTGGTTTCAGTTCAGACTCGGTGTATTTACCTACCTGACCTTGCTGAGACAGACTTGTCCAGGAAAAATGGAAATAGGAATTTCTTTCATGTCTCTGTCTCACATTGCTGTCCCTGGGCTGAAAAGTGCCCAGCAGGACACCTGCACCTCTCTTGGCTCCTCACTGGCTCCAGGTCCCCAGAGCTGACCCAAACATCAATCATGGTCTGGAATTTTTTTTCTCATCATCTCTTTGTGGTCAGTAACTTCACTTTGAAATGTGACCACTGTTCTCATATTTTTATCCCCTGGTGATTTTTTTTTTCCCTCTCAGTCCACTGAAAAGCTGTGAGTCCCTAAAAGGTTATGCAGTATTTTTCTGAGCAAACTAATATTTATGGACAATTTTAAAGGCTTTTGTAACAAATTTCTTAAAGTACTTTCCAAAGGTTATTACAGAGGAAGACAATTAATAGATTGAGATATAATATGAAATTTTCTTTAGTGTTTATATCTTTCTTCAATCAGCAGCTTAGTAGAATTGCAAAGAATGTAGTTTGAGTCACAGCACATCAAGTTCCTAGAGTGGAAAAACATTGAGAGGGGTGCACCAGTCAATTCTGGAAGATGTAAACGCACTACCAAAAATCATCTTTCCTGAGGAAATTGGCACTCATGTGTATCAGGAAGTATCAGGGGAGACATTAATTCCTGTAGGGGATTTTTCAAAATGGAGGAGGCTCTAAGTGAGATATAAATTTTCTGTGGGGTGTCCTTCCAGAGACAGGAATTTCGATCTGTGAAATTGGATGGGACCATCTCCAAAGCTTTGGGCAGCCTGGGCTCAGCCCTGCACTGCTCTGCGTGCTCTGGCCACGCTCCAGCAGAGCACTTCAGTTTGATTTGAATCGTGAATATTCCCATGAAATCAATTGCAGGATTAGCATTTTACAGAGAAGTCAGGCAGGCACTTAAGTTCTTGGTTGAATCAAGGCCATGCTCTCACAAATCATCACTGCAGTGCTTCCTGTATTAAATAATGGCTGGTACCATGGAGAGGAGCCTCCACAGTCAAACCAGAGTTTATAACAGAAAATATTTTTCAGGTATCTTTGTGTCCAGTACTGTTTTCTGTGGAAGGGGAGATCTTTGGGTGGGAATTTTAGTTCCAGTTATGGTTTCCAGAGATTCCAATTATCTGACAAACATCAAACGGGAGATAAATCTAATTAAACTTCTATTTTAAAAGAAAATGTGCTTGGTGGGGAGAGTTGTACAGGCTGGCAGCTGTTTCAGTTATGAAATTAAGCAATCACAGAATATGTCAAGTTGGAAGGGACCCACGAGGATCAGCTCCTGGCCCTGCACAGGGCCATCGCCAAAAATCCCACCCTGTGCCTGAGAGCTTTGTCCAAGCCCTTCTTGAGATGGATTTCAAAAATTTCCTGTAACTGTCAAGGATTTAACCTGAAAATTAGGTGCTGCTGAATAAGAGTGGCTCAGGAATAAGGTAGACATAGAAAGTACAAAATTTTGCATGAAAACAGAGGAAAATGGCAGAATGTAGAGCAGAATATCTTGGGTGATGAAGCCTAGGATTTCTGGTGGCAGACATGGAGATAGTAAAGGCAAACATGGAGACAGTAAAGTGATTAGGTCTGAAGTCCTGAATTTCAATTAAGTTTTATTTTAGTATATCAATTCTGTATCAAAAACTTGGTTAGCAGGATTTTCACAATACAGTCTTAAAGAAAAATTAAAAATAATAATATCATCAACAACATTTATTTGATGTATGAGTTTCCATACGTGCACCGCTTTAGATCGGTTAAATTTTGAATTCATGTTAGTATGGCACTAAGAGTTTAAAGAAAGTACTGATTCTCATAAGTAGAAAAATTGCAGGAAAACAAAGTTAAAATTGATTAACTTCAGCATTTCTGGTAACAATAATCACATAACCATCAGTTCTGGATTCTCTCAGCAGCACTGGGAAGTGAGAACACAAATCATGGCAGGACCATCAGGGCCTGACCTCTGCTCTCCACTAATTGTGAGGATTTTTGCCCAAAGCAGGAGGAATGAGAGCAGCAAGGAGCCTCTGTGACCCTCACCAGCGCAGCCGCTCAGTGCAATCTAACTCTGACTTGGGAAATAATACAGATCCTGAAGCCCTCTAGAGGAAATACTAATTTTTCATTCTGTCCCTGAAAATGACTAAAGTAAGTCAAGGACATTCAAGTTTTGGAGATTACTTTTAGCAGTTTTGCAAGCACCTATTTTTTTCTCCTTTTAAGTTAGAATCTGCAAATTGTTCACAGAGAGAAAACAACATGGTTAGATGTGTGTTAAAGGTCATAATTTGAATTTTTCCAGTCCCATTGATATAGTTTTAGGGAAAAGACACACTGAATAGTATTGCCAATTTGTCTACATTATCAAGTTACTTAAACTACATTGGAGAATGTAACTTGTTATTGATAAAAGGATAGCAAAGGAAAAGTCCAAATTCAATCTTAAATAGCTGGTGTGTTTAAGATAAAAGTGACAACTTTTTGTTTCTGAAGTCCTTTAAATTCTTAATTACAGAGGCCATGAACTAGGGAGGGATACGTGGTAGACATGTCTTATCTAAAGTAGATCTCTTCAAAGCTTTTAAAAGGGGGAATCTTAATATATGTAAAATATATGAAATAAATTAATTTTCAGATTGAAGGTAATCAATAGCTTGTGCTCACTTCAGGGAAATAATGCACTTAACCTTTAATTTTTAAAAGAGACCAATTAAGACTGTGCACTGTGATTAATGCAACCTGAAATGATTTCACATGAGTGAATCCATTTCCATAATTCTTTCCGTGTGCTGGTTTTGCATTTTGGGCTGAGGCTGGGAGTGCCTGGAGCTGGGTTTGGGGTCGTTTGTGGGGTGTGGGGTGTTTGGATCTCAGATCTGCCCGGAGCCATGGTGGGAATGACACAATTCCAGCAGAAACTGGAGCCGGGAGTGAAATCCTCTTATGCCATGAAGCCATCCCTGCCGGGGGCTGGAGCCAGGCTGGAGGTGCCACATCCACCTGCCCTGTCCCCCCTCAGCCTCGGTGTCTGTTCTCCTCCAGGCCTCATGTCTGCCCGGTGTCTGTCCCACCCCTCAGCCCTGGTGTCTGTCGTCCGCCCAGTGTGTGTCCCCTCTCAGCTCTATTGTCCCCCCAGACCTGGTGCATCTCCCCCTCAGCCTCGGTGTCTGTCCCCCCAGGCCTGGTGTCTGCCCTGTGTGTGTCCCCCTCAGCACTGGTGTCTCCCCCCTTCAGCCCCAGTGTCCCCTCCAGCCCTATTGTCCCCCATCAGGCCTGGTGTCCCCGGCCAGGCGGGAGTGCCAACCATGGCTCGGTGCTCTCAAAATCCTCTCAGTGCTGTGGGGATCCTTTTGGGGCTACCTAAAAACAGAGGGCAGGCAAAATTAAGGGAATAAAAGCAGTGATATTTATTGAAGGGCCTTCAGGGACATTTGGGGCAGATGAAGCGCCCCACAGGCTACCCCCAAAAATGGACGATGGGTCACGAGTTTGCTCACTTTTATAAGTTTGGGCCCTTTGCACATTGGGGGTTAATCTTCCAATTACAGCCTCAGGTAATGAAGTAATTGATCCCAAGTTTGCTCCCCTCAACTCCCTTTGGTTTCCATCTCTCAGGGCCTGAGGCAGTGAGGTGTCCTTGGTTGCCCGGCCTGGAGAGGAATTGTTGTGTCTGCCCAAAATGGGGAGACAGTAGCTAACACTGTACATGGAGTTTACAGTTATTCATTAAAGAACTGCAGGATTACAAATACATGAAAAATGTAAAAACTAAAATCTCAAGGCATCAAAAGGGACCAGAATTGTGCTGTGTCTGTGGGATCAGACCCCAGCTCCATCTGGTCTTTGCTGCTTTTTGGGTGGGATCCAGCCCTGGGCAGTGCAGAGAGCCCCTGGGAGGACTCTATGGGATGGACCCTTGGTTATAAATGGCAACACTTCCTTTATAAATGATACCCATTATAACCCTCACAGAAGAACTTTTCAAGGTTTTTTATCAATTTTATCTTCGCTTTTCCTAATATTTAAATGTTGGATAGAAAACCTCATGGATCCTGGATGCACTGAGTGTTTCCATATGTGCTGAGAGTGATTGAAGCGGCCAGATTTACATTTTAATTTACCAAGTAGTGTTCCAGGAAGAAGAAATTGCAGCAATAGGTGGCACAATGCATTTTAATGGAGAAATTAATAATATCTTAATTTCTTAGGTTGAGGTTGTCTTTGTTTCGTGTGATATTTCTAAAAGTTCAGGAAAATGGCAACTTAGAAAAAGCTAATCATGCAACAATTTCAAGAAAAAATGTTTCATAAATATGAAAGTCATGCTTCTGACCTTTCTGGAATACCTCAGTTTTGGTTTTCCTGCTTTTTTCTCATCACAGCTCTTTTATACAGGAACCTGTAGTTTGTACACTCATCTTTCTCAGTAAATCATTGTTTGTGTGTTACACTTTGCTTGATCCTATTAGAGCAAACCACTTGCTCAGTGAGCTTAAGGAGCCAGCTCACCTCTCCTGTCCTTCATGTTCTGTTCTCTGGCTCATATAAAAAATAAACCAGAGGAGAATTTCCTTTTTTGAGGCTTTGCTGGGCATGGCTGTGAGGGAAGTGAAAAAGAAGCCATGGGGAATGTCCCCAGAAACATTATTTCATATTGTGCTGCTTTTGCTGACACAGAATTGATTTATCCTACTCAATAGAGTATTTTTACAGTTATTGCATTTACCTTTTCACCAGCAGCTCTATTTAGAGGGTTTATGGACAGCACACACACTGATGTATTACTATTGGGTATCTCTTACTCCTTGTCTGATGACTTGAAAGAAATCTTTAACTATTTATCTGTGCAGAGCATAAAAATAACCAGGACTGGTAGTTGGGAACTCTGCAGTTCTTCCAGCCTGCTGCTTCCTTGTCAGAGGTTGGAATTCAAGCACTAGGTCTGCCCTATGTCCCTTTTTTGCATGCTGCCGTGTCAAAGATTTAATCATCTTTAAGTATTTTAAAAAGTCTTATATCAAACATATGAGTGAGTGACATTCTATGGCTTTGAAATGTTTTATAACTTGGTTTTTACTTTTTTTTTTTTGTACTGAATTATTGCTTTGCTGGATGGATTTTTCTTATATGTTGAGTTGTAATCATATTTTATTCATGCACTTTAGGCTATGTAGTTCTTTAGGTATGATAAAATTCTTGCTTGTTTCATGTTACCTCACAGAACTATTTAATCTTGGATAAACTATGTCCAGATCAAATAGCAAAACATTTAGAAATGTTTTTGTTTAGAATTAAACCACAAAATAATAGTGATTTAAGATGTAGTAATATCTTTCATCATGTAGTTGAAGCCAGAGACTTAATCTATCTTAATCTGGCACTGCATGCAAAGTGGTAGTGAATAAAAATTTCTAGCTCTCATTTTGTTCAATAACAACCATAATAAATCTGTCTGGTATAGACATGGAACAGAAACATGGAATAAAAATGGGGAAATGTAAGAAAAGGGAAAAGCTTCTTCAGGAGGATTTACAGGCTGATGAGTTCTTCTGTAAGTTCTTCCCATTTCCCTGCTTTTGTTAGTTTTGTACATTTCTATTGATAAAAATATGGATTCCTAGTTTGGGAATTGCCTTAATTGACAATTCCTGCCAACGACCTGACTTTTAACTGAGCTCCCCACTGAGTGCTAGAGCTAATTCCTGCAAACTGCTGAAGGAAAGAGCCTCGTTTAAGATCATTCAGATTTACAGAGTCAACAGGATGACATAAACAAGGGCTGCAGTGCTTGTGTGGCATCCTTGGAGAAAAAGGAGCAGGAGAGATGTGGGTGAAACCTCAGATCAACTGATCCACAGCCTTTACTGAGTAGGTGCCAACAGAAGCCATCACCAAAGCTTCTGAATATCCCTGAGAAAAGATCAAATGCTCCCCTTTTCCTTTGCTTCTTGCAGCAATCTGATTTTTGGCTTGTCTGTAAAGAACTGTGTGAGTTGCCAAGGCCACCTTCTACTTTGGGAATTTGCATCTTGCAGGTGTCTAAACTCTGACTCATGAATTAGGTCATGGACTCGTGGCTGCTGAAGAAATTGGGTTGAGCAGAAATCTGATTTGTTTGGGCTTTTCACTCCAAACACCCACGCTGGATTTGGCTGTTCTTTTGATATCTGGGATTCTTAGTAAAATATGTCAGTGAAGTCAAAACAAGATTTAATGTATTTTGGCACTGAAACATCTGTAGCACTTTTTGTTTGATTCTCCTCTGTCAGCTCTTTATCCCCCTCAGCTCTGCAAACCTTAGCACTTGTGGGGGGAGGATGTGACCCAGGGATTCTGCCTGTCCCACGTGAGTTTGGTTGATTGAGAACATTCTGTAGCACACCTGTAGATGTGACTCGGAAAATTTCAGGTTTTTAGACATATTCTGGCTGGGAAGTCTGTTCTGAGGCATCTGTGACCCTGTGCCTGGATGGGGTTTGATATGATGATGAACTGAATTTAATGTGCAGCTCTGTTGCAAAGTGATCAGAGATACTTTTAGGGAAGGACTCATTTCACAGAACTTTAAATGTCTGTCTTGCTATTACATGAATTTTGTCTGACAGGTTACCTCCTCTCTATTGATTAGCTCAGACAGGCTCGTTATCTCATTCTTCAGTAATTTTTTTCTTCACATTTAAGACAGGGACAAATGGGGCATATCTCTGTAGTACTTGTACAAGAACTTCCTTGGCGTGAGGGTTTTGTTTGATTTTCTGTGATACCAAAGTCGCTTTTTGAAGGTCAATCTGTGATTAAGACTTTCCTGTGCACAGTACAAGGTGGATAAATCCTCAGAAGCATGGAGGAAGGAGCTTTCAGTTATATTTATTTGTTCTTGTACTTTTGCTTTTAAGATCAGTGCTTGTAGATGAGACATGGTTAATGCTGCTCCTTCCTTATTAGACTTGTTAACCTTTCTAAAGTGGAAACTGTCTGAAATAAACTCACCTCAATGTGCTCAGGCTCTAGTGAAGGAAATACTGATTCCCTGTTTTACTCTCTGCCTAAGAATTGTTCCTTTTTCCTGGTGGTTTTGGGATTTTTGTTTAGTTTTGTTACAGTGAGAGGTTTTTCCCCTCTGCCATCTTTGGCAAGTTAATGGTTACTGCACAAACACTCTGGGGAGCAGAGAGCTGGAAAAGTCTCCCCTGTCCCTGCCCTCCAACCCAGGCAGAGGAGAACACAACCTTTGGCACTTGCTGCAACAAGGAGCAATGTGAACCCTGAGCACATCAATTCTCCACTTGTAGGCAGTGCAATCCCTCGTGTTCAAAGGGTGGATGTTCTTTCTCCTCAAGGTTCTTACTGATCCCAGAGATCAGAGATGTTTGTTATCACCTGAATTATTCTGACACAGAGATCTTTTGTGACTGCACAAAGAGTTTAGGAATGTAATTGTGCTAATTCTGCACATTGGTTTTGAGTTGGTAATTGGCAATTGTTTGAGAATAAATAATGAAGATTCTTCTAGATACATTCACAAGTCCAAAAATATGTTGTATTGTCTTTTTAGTTGGTTCTAAAAGTTTTGTTAAATTTGGACATGTATTCCAGGATGTCTGTGCTGGAGCCAGCACTTCTGTCAGGTCAGACTCCCATCAAACACTGACTCAAAAAAATAAAGCTGTTTTTACATGTTTTTGCTGCTGTCCAGTGCAGCAAATAAAGGCACTTGCCTTGCACTGGGCCAAAACATTTATCTTTTAAAATAAATGTAACAAATTCAGGGTCCCATGTCCTCAGCTCAGACACTCTGAAATGTGGAATAATTTCATTAATTACGCAGGAGATCTGAACCTGGAGGCTTTGGAGGCTCCTGAGCACTTCCAGGTCATCCCTCAGCCATGCTGCTTCAGGAATGACTAGGGGCTGCGGTTATGTCTTCATCAAGGAGAAAATTAATGAAGATAAGGAAAGATGTAGATTTTCATTAGCACACAGAGCTAATTAAGATGCTTCTGGGTTTTGTCACTTTTATGGGAAGTTCCTCAGTAACAGCATCAGTGACATATCTCGAGGTTAAATTGTTGGGAAATGTGGCAGCAAGGAGCACACACTCGGGCCTGAAAATGTGCTCCATTCTCTGTGCATGACACTTCTGTTCCAGAAACCTCTTTGTGGTCAGGTCTGGTTCCAGCAAGCTTCCTGAAAATGCTGTTTATTACTTCTGTGGTAATCCCACAGCTCCACGGCACCTGTCAAGTGTTGAGGACAAAGTTAGAATGGCTTCACTTCCTATTATTCATTCATAGGTAATGAAGGCAGAGCTATATAAAGTCATTCACTTCATATATATGAATGTCAATTTAAGGGTGATGGCATAGCATTAAATCAAATTTTATTAGTTCAGCAGTTTGTTCATTTGCTATTAATATTGCTTGACACATCCCCTTACAGAACCTTCTCAGCTGCTGTGAACTCTTAAAATATTGATCATTTGAGCCCAGCTTTTGTCTTGATAACACTTGGAAAATTATCTTGGAAAGTGATCTTGGAAAATTGCTGCTGGAAACATCTTGGACTTACAGGCACTGAGATTGTGGGAAAGCCTCTTGCTTTAGCCATACTGAAAATAAAATAATGAAGTTACAGGGGTGAAGTGGTTTTGCTTATGGGGTAGAGTTTGGAAGGCTGGTCTGTGTCTCAAGCATGCCCTGTGGTGAGGGGACAGTGATGTTTGTCCTGATTTGGAGGAGGAACTTTGGAGGGGAACAACAAAGGCGCTTGGGAACTTGCTGTGGGTTTTGCTGTTCCCTGAGGAGTTTGTCCCTTTGTGATCTGTGAGTGAAGCCCTGACCTGGTCTGGGGAGAGAAGAAGAGCAAGGTTGGAAGTTTCCAGCTCGTGCTCTCCCAAATCTGCTTCCCTGCTGGTTACAGAGGAGGCAGAGCTGACAAGCTTTTGTTTTTCACACATGGAAAATAAAAGAGAGGCAGCGTTGAAGGAGAAAAAATGAGATATGGGGAAATGGGAGCTGGCAGTGAATGGAGGGAGTTGAAGATATACAGGGTTTTTTAGGCGAAGAATCTCCAGAATTCTGTGCTAAGAAGGGGAGAGGGTTCTTGTGGCTGGCACAGTTGAGCCAGAGACAGCTGCAGGATGAGGAGCAGAAATGCAGAAGTGCTCCAGCTGTCGAGAGCCCAGCTGGATCCTGGAGCTGAGAGTGTCTGCAGGGGGCTTGGACAGGGCAGATCCCGGTGCTCCTGTGGATCTGACACTCTCAGGAGAGAAGAATGGAGCAAGGGCAGCACCTCATGGACTGCCCAGCCTGGAGCAGTGGCCTGACACCAGTGGAAGAGTTTATGCCCAGTGCAGTTCCACCCACGCTGCAGCCTGGAATGGCAGCCAGCACTTTTGGTGTCAGTTGGTGCCTGGGAAGCATCAATTCAGGGCGCTCATCCCGCGCCAGTTCCTGTTCATGCAGATGAGGATCTGTAAATTCAAGCAGCACAAGCCTGCCTGTATTTGCATCTAAAACATCCATCTGTATCCCTGTGAATATCGCGGTGACGCAGAGGAAACTCAGCCGGGAAGCAACATTTAAACACATTCTACGTGCACAGTCAAGCATTCAAAGGTCACATAAAGCCAGAACTGAGGCGTTCTTCTTCTCAGAACAATTGGAATTTTTTTTTTTCCTTTTCTGTGATGGTGAATTTCTGCTGTGAATTTCTTCTACATTTAAAATTGCTGTGTTGTGACTTTAAATATACTTTTTTGATGAAATTCTGTCATCTAGCTACTATATTTCTCTAGGTCAGGTTTGTGACATGTAGGCTTAAATATGCAAAATACTGAAATCCTTAGATTTCAAATATACTCTGAAGTTTAGAAGAGTTGAGGCCTGAAATATTCCAGACTTGGTGTTTTCCAGTGTTTTTAAACATGTTCCATCTGTGTCTTTCTGAATTGTGGTAGTATGAAGATACTTTTCTCTTGATGCTCTAAATAGTTTTGATTTTTCCTCCTGAAAAGCTTAAGAACAAATATCTGGTATTTGAGAGTCAGCTTAGTGTGAACATGGCCCTGAGGATTATGCCTTTTCTTTATTTGGAATGAATAATTCTTAAAAGGCTTTCGAACGTCACTGGCAAAAATACCCACCTGATGATTTTCCTTGTTACCAGTTACGTAAGAATTGGAAAGGCTCCACTGTGCCTGAGCCCAGGGTAATAAATCAAAAGGGTTTTGATCAAGAACACGGCTGAATTGATGTGTGTATTCAATAAAATTGCATTTAGGAAAAGGCATGAATTATCTCCAGTCTCTCAGCCAGCCAGTCAATTCCTTCCAGATCTTTCGAACTAGCTGCTGAATATTGCTTTACATGGAATATATCCCTTGTTCTTTAAAAAAAACCACCAAACCCAACGTTTTTTTTTTTTGCTTTCTGTAAAAATTACACTTGGACTGAGCCTTTGGATGCTGTTAAATGCTGGATGTATTTAAACAGATCTGTATATATAAACTGAAGGTTGTGACAGAAGCAGAATTTCATGCTGCCTTCCCCAATTAATCAGAGAATTTCCAGCCCAGTAATGAGAGATTTTATACTTCCTATGCGGGAAGAGCTGATTTTCTAGACTTGCAAGTCCAGAAACAACAGCACAACAACATTAGAAAATTGATATTTGTCCCTGTTTCTCTTTGATCTGCTGATTGTTCACAAGTCACCATTCTGCAAGAGCAAAGATAGTGTTGTATTACAGCTTTTAATAATAAAATGAGGCACATTAATAGGTTATTAATTTGTCTTGGCAGGCCAAAGTGTAATTCTTCTGAGCAAACAGATCATCCCATCAACTTCCAGCTTTTGTCCTTTGGATCCCGGTCCCACAGAGTTTTCTCAGATTCTTCATTATATTTATTCTGTATTATGTTCAGATTCTATACTGTATTTATTTAGAGGCCTTTGTGCAAATGGGAGTTTAGTGTGGTGCTGTGTACTTTTAATTTCTAGATATGCTTTTGATCAGGAAAACCACTGAATACTTTGTCAGTGAGAGAGAGGATCTCACCCCTCTTGCAGCAGTGCTGAAGCCAGGACTGATCTTTGCATTCCCACCAACTGATTTCCTCCTCTTTCACCCTAAAACCCAAAACCAACACTGCATTTTCCTGCCAGAGGGGCTGTTTTGCATCCCCTGGTCTGCCAGGGAGTGCCCCAGTGGGAGCTGCTGTGTCTGTGCCAGGCAGAGCTGGCAGGACCTGCCCTGACCCCCCTTTCACAGCCAGGCTTTGCTGCTCCAGCCAGCTGCTGCATTTTCCCCTGGGAATTCTCATGGAGCAGCAACAAGCTCATCCTTTGGGCAGGGATTCTTCAGGAGAGATTAAAAAGCCAGAAGAGTTTTCAGGAAGTTGCAAAAATCTCTTAAAATAGAGGAAAAAGGAGAAAAGAATAAATGAGTGTAAGTGATAGAGAGAGCTATGAAAAATTGGAAATTACAGATTTTAAATTTAGGAATTCCTTCTGGGATGGATCACACCTGACAGAGTTATTGCTCCTGCAGTTCTCCTGTGAGAGCTGTCCTGGCTCCACCATTCCTGCACAAAAGGCAACCCCTTGGGCTTTCCCTTCATTCATTTTATAGTCATTTTTTCAATAATGGTAATATTTTCACTGTCTCCATCCAGTGCAGAGGGGAAGGGACAGATATTTTTATAAATAATGGTAATATTTTCAGTATCTCTGTCCAACAGTGGAGGGGAAGGGACAGATGTTTACATAACATGGCAGCAATGTTTGTGCTTTTAATGGAAACCAAACCTGCCATTTGTTGACATGGATGGAAAGATTCATTTTAATCTCAGTGAACCTTATTGCCCACAATATGTGACATCTCTTCTGTAATGTTCGCTCTGAGTTACTATCTAAATCAGATTTAGAGATATTTTTAAGGCTTTGCTTTGTTTTCTGTTTCAATTATTCCTTTTTTCTTAATTATGCATTTCTAAAAATACACATTTTCAAGCTGACTGGTTCTTCTTTTCCTGCCCTTTCTCCCTAAAATTTTCTAACTCCTTTTTATTCACATTTTCTTGACTTTGACTTTAGATGCTCTATTTGCAAAATAAGTTTGCAGTCAACATATCAGAGTTGCTTCCTTTTCTCTGCTCTTTGAATATGGAGATAAAGTTTTCCTAGGCCATGTGGATTCAATATGATTTTTTTTAAACTTAAAAATGGAAAGAGAGACTATGGAAAAGACCTTTGAGATCATGGCATCCAACCATACAGCAGGAAAATGTCAGAGTTTTCAGGTGGATGTGGTTTATGGGGTGTTTTCCCTGATTTCCCTCATTTTCCGAGCACAAGGGTTTATACAGCTTTTAATGCAATGTTCAGCCAGAGCTGACTCAGTCAGCACTTGGGCTGATGGATAACTCCTTTTTTCTTGTCCTCTCAAATAACACTGAGAGATTAGTAAATGTCTTCAACCTTCATTGATTTTCTGTTAAAGTGAATTAACTCCTTGAGCCCATCTGGGTTGGAGAAATAAAAATTCTCCAACCTCCAGCTGTAATTTTCTCATCATGGGCTTTAAAGTAAAACAGCCATGTTTGAACAATTTTTCTTCAATCACTTTATTGTACTCTGAAGGAGATGTTGGTAAGTTACAAAATGCACACAAATAAAATAAGAATGTGCAGCAAGAGAACTGCAAATTTCTACGTTTCTTGCCTGACACTGATGTTGTGTATCTTGGGGCCAGTGGGTTAATTTTATTTACCTACATCTAAGCAGAGCTAAAACCTCTTCTTTCTTCAGTTATGAATCTGAACTGCCTTAATAGTTATCTGTAAACAGAAATGATGTTGAAGGAAAATGCATAAAGAGCACTAATGAGACCTGAGAGGCTTGAGGAAATAAATATTTCATTGGGTTTGGGTGAGTCAACATGAGCTCGTTCTGTACCCTTTCTAATTTCATCTTGGATATTTTCATGTAAAAACAATTGGAGCCCTGAAAATAAAGAAGATTTTCCTGATGCTAAATTCCTGCTTTGGAATGTTTCACTTTTCAGTGCTTGGCTCCCAGAGAGACAGAAATGCAGAGAGCAATGGGCAAATCTCTCTTTTTGGTGTGTATTTATTAAGTGCTGTCATTCTGTGAGACAGCCTGGCCCTTTAATGATATATTTCTATATTCTCTTGTCAACTGCCACACTGTTTGCACCAGTAAGTAAATGCCTTGTAAAGGTGCCCTGGGGAGCTATTACAGAGCAGCACAAATAATACAAATTTGATATTTTGCTCTGCTGTCATACATTCTCCCTGGCACAAAGGCAGGTTTAATACATCTGACTGCACACTTCTCACAGCGTGGCACATTCACTTGGGCTTTCCTAAATCTCTCTTAATGCTGCAAATGCTTGTTGGGGCTGCTGATCCTAAATTTTTTAATTAATTTGCTTTTGTTGAAAATAATTTCATATCTAGTAGCACTTTTGTGACTTTTTTTTTCTGAGTTTTGGGGCAATATCCACTAAAAGCAAATCTGGGAGGTGTGGGATTTGGAGTTTTTGCTCTAAAATGGTTTTAAGAATTGTTCTTGACCAAGAGAGAACAGAAATGTGCAACAGCTTGGAGTTGAAAATGTTAAATAATAAACAGAATTTGCAGTGACTCAGCCAATTGAACTGAACTATACTTATGTAAAATCATTCATGAGATCATTAAAAATAATGAACAGATGCAAAGAAGTTGTTTCCTATTAGCAGACCATTCTAGAATAGAGAAAAGGTTTAGGTATTAGTTACAGACTGCTGATTTGAGCTTTAAAAATCTCCCAAACTGCCTCATGCTTTTGAATTAGACCATAAAATATGACATTTTTATCACTGAACTAGCTTTGTATGGGACATAGGTGTACGTGAATACAAAGCTGTGCACTTGGCTTGGTAAATGAGCTTTATCTATAACATAACTCAGGACTATCAGTTTGCAGAGCACATAATTGGATTGTGTTGAAAGAAGAGTTAATTAAATGGAACTGCATGTATCCCCTTGTATTTACTGAGTGAGGACAAACACTTTGGTTTGTTCCATTCTCGCCACAGTCCTTTTGTCCCAGCTGAGCTATGTTTGTTGGGGACACCCAGCACACCCACACAAGGTGGCAAAACTCTTTTTCTCAGTTACTCTGCAAACTCAAAATCTATTTGATGATGGCTGTGTGCAGAAATTACGTTTCAAAGCTCTGTCATAAATGCCCAGGTTGGTTTTTTCTGTGCTTTCTGGATCTCTGTAATTTTATGGATTTTGGATTTACCTGCATCACTGCAGGGCAAATAACTGAGAACGAATGTTTTACTTTCCTTGGTAGATGGAGTTATTGAAGATGCATTTTGCAGGTCTCTAGAAGACCATGTGCACATCAGATTTCTGTTGAATCTGACAGTCCTTGAGGGACCTCTGAGGGACCTCATGTAGCTTTCAGCAGTAGATCCCTGTGTTCAACTCATTGTTCTGGCTGGAAATTCAAGGCATGTGGGGTTCAGAAACAGATTTGGAGGAAGAAAAAAATCTTTTGGCACGTTAATCAGTTTCTTCTCTGGTCTGAGAAACAAAATAATCTGTTATTCTCACCCTATCAAGTTTCAGGGTGAAATGGAACAATTCCTCGTGCATGGGTAAATTATATTCTTACTTGGAGGTGTTGTAACAAAACCATTCTTGTGTTGTTTGGATTCAGAAATCTGGATAATGTGGGATGAGAATTGGCAATGGGTGTACCAGAGTCAGTGTGGGTGGGTACTGAGCCTGAAAAACTCTTCCTGGTCAGGGACAGCCAAACTCTATGACCTTGAAGAGTCCTGGAAGAGTTACAAGAAGAATTTGTTCCTAATCATAAGATAAACTTATATTTAGGTCTTTGTGACATCACAAGAAAAAGGTTTTTTATAATGTCACTCTCTGTGCTGCTTTGTCCTTCCCTTGTCTCCATGAAGGTTTTGAATTACTATTAAAATATTTAAAAATGTTGAAAATAATATCAGTGATACAAACTTCTCTCCCTAGCAACACGTGCTGGGTTATCTAAGTTAAATTTTAATTTTCATTGCATGCTCTCCATAACAGCCCCAAACAAGGAAGCACGCTTCCACTCCCAATAAATTTCTGTGTTTCTGAGCTACAGAACTGTTTCATTGGGTTTTTCTCCTCTCTCTGAATCTCTGCTGTTGGCTTTTCTAACCAGGCCTCGATGATTGCCTCCAACAATACATCAAAAACTTTGAGAGAGAGAAGATCAACGGGGAGCAGCTGCTGCACATCACTCACCAGGAGCTGGAGGAGCTGGGGGTGACTCGCATTGGCCACCAGGAGCTGATCCTGGAAGCAGTGGATCTGCTCTGTGCATTGGTAAGTGGCTCCTTGCATCGCTCACCTTGATCAGCTGTGCTTATACATGTACAAACCAAACTAAAAACTGAAAAACTAAACTAAAAATAATGTAGAGGTTGCTCTACAGCCCCCCGCTCAAACAGCCTTTGCTTCAGTGAAGGACAGACATGTCCTGGCTTCTCTCAGCTGCATAGAAACTATATTTATCCATTTAATGATTATGTCTGATGGTCTTTGATTGCTTTTCCTCTGACTTTCTTGGTCCTGCATTCAAATGTTGCTGAATATCACTCCTGGCATCCATATGGTTCTGTAATTATGTGCCATATGCCCTCGTATTTCACTGACATTTGCCACACTGCACTGAACCAAGCAGACCTGAGTGGTTTAACCATGCCAGCGTTCAGAGGGATGGTACCACACAGCCAGAAGGGAATGCTAATTAGACTGGAAGATTGTTTAAAATGAGCTTTAAGATGAGATTGGAGTGGTAAAATTGACTTTATCTAAACTACAGACACGTGTGTCAGCTAAAAGTTCGTTTTGGGTTTTTTCAGCAACCTGCAAGCTCTTGGAAAGACATTATTTGTTCATATTAATAATTACTAGGTTACTAATTTGGTTAATCTCTTAGCAAAGTATTTGATATCAAAAAGTTCTTTTTTCTTCTTTTATTCCTACCAGCTAATAAAATGTGATATATTAACTTAATTCTAAAAACAAAATAACTT
This sequence comes from Ammospiza nelsoni, assembly GCF_027579445.1. Classification (NCBI taxonomy): domain Eukaryota; kingdom Metazoa; phylum Chordata; class Aves; order Passeriformes; family Passerellidae; genus Ammospiza; species Ammospiza nelsoni. The sequence continues at coordinate 4,345,604 of NC_080647.1, read as the reverse complement.
CTGTTCATGTAGGTGGACAGGTGAAAATATTAAAACACAAAATAACAAAATTACATAGGTAAATGACATGTGACAATCATAGGATTTTACTTTTTTATCAGCAGTTCTTCTTTTGAATAACTGGGTTATCCTGTGGGAATTTGATAAAGAGAAATTGATTCCAAGAGGGAAACTGGCACTTAGAAGTAAGATAGAAAAAATGTGAGTTAAAATGCACTTGATCGGGGGGAAAAAAAATATTTAAGTACCTTTCATTCATCTTCTTTCCTGTACCTTGAATGACAAAATACCCTTGGTATGCCTTGAGATCTGCCCCTCCAAGTGAAACAGCTTTGTCAGAGCAGGTGTGTGCTGCAGGGGCAGGTGTGTGCTGCAGGGGCAGGGAGATGCTGTAGGGGCAGGTGTGTGCTGTAAAGGGCAGGTGTGTGCTGTAGGGGCAGGTGTGTGCTGTAAAGGGCAGGTGTGTGCTGCAGGGGCAGGGAGATGCTGCAGGGGCAGGTGTGTGCTGTAGGGACAGGCAGATGCTGTAGGGGCAGGTGTGTGCTGTAAAGGGCAGGTGTGTGCTGCAGGGGCAGGGAGATGCTGTAGAGGGCAGGTGTGTGCTGTAGGGACAGGGAGATGCTGCAGGGGCAGGTGTGTGCTGTAGGGACAGGCAGATGCTGCAGGGGCAGGTGTGTGCTGCAGGGGCAGGTGTGTAGGTGTGTGCTGCAGAGGCAGGTGTGTGCTGCAGACCCCAGCAGCCAGGGCCTTTTGGGAACCCCTGACCCCAAAGTGGGGAGCTTTTCCCTGGACAAGATGTCCCACAGCCCCTGTGTCACTCTGTGTCACCCCAGCAGAGCCCTCTGTGCCCTGACACTGCAGCCCCCTCTGGGAAAACCTCTCCCTTCAGCCCAGTGTGTCCCTGAGGAGGGCCCTGCTGACTCTTTTATTGTGATTTTTTTCCTTTTTTGAGCACAGAAAATGTTCCTCTTGCTGCTGGTCAATGGTGCAGCTCTCGCTGTGCTGCCTCCTGACCTTACTTTTCCTATTGAGGCAGGATGGGGATTTTCCAGCTCCTGGTATCATTTATTTTGCCTCCTGCCTTTCTGCCCTTTCTCTTCCTTTCTCACTCTGGCTCTAAAATGCCTTTTTCTTTTTTTTTCCCTGCTTCTAAATGTTTCTCTCCCTGCCTGTTCCGTGTGCTTTTCTGCTGCCTGCAGCTTTGCTCCTGGGGGTGTTCTCCTGCCTCTGACATTTCTCCTTGCCTCTCTGCACATCATCTCCTTCAATTCTTGTAGGATCACAGAAAAGTTTTACCAGACTCAGTAGAAAATCTATTTTAAATCTGTAGTCATTTATTAGGATTTGGATCCATGTAATCAAAAAGCATTATTAAGAATCTAATTTTAATTATTTTAAATAATGGCAATAATTGAATGAGAGAAGAGCTGATGCTGCCTTTATGAGCTGAAATACATTTCTAAAATATCACTATTGTTTTCTTGTTCTGTGCTAACTCTTGAAAAATTAATAGATTGTTACATTAATATCTGACTGCTGGCCAAGCAACCAGAAAAAATTGTGACTCAGAATTGCTCGCTGATATGGATTTTTAGAACAGCTAGTCCAAAAACCTGAGGAAATATCTTATTTGAAATGTAATTTTTAAAGGGGCTAAAGAGTATCACTATTTTGTTTATGCCACCAAACAGGAGTTAACATATAGGAAATTATTGAAATCAGAATGTCTTATGGAACAGTAATTTTGCCCCTGATTCACTGAATTGCATTACAAATTTAAGACAGTTTATGGGCAGGTAAAACAGAGCCCCAGGCAGCCAAGAATCAGTACTTGAGTGCCCTCATTAATGTGTGCTGGAAATATGGACAGGGTGCAGAGCACAAGCTCTGTTTGTACATTCATAAATATAAATACTTGAATTTTATTTTCAACATTTTTAATGGGAAAAAAAGAGCGGGAAAGCACCAATTCCAACAATCTGGTCTTAAAATGCCACCTGTGGAGGGGAGGCACCATCAGCACTTTGCTCTGTCCCTCTGTCCCTCCCTCTGTCCATCCTGGTGTGCTCCCAGTGGATCTGGGTCTCTGCTCTTGTCCCTGCCCCATCCCTGCCCTGCTTTTGCCCTGCCTGGGCTGTGTCAATGAACATTGATTTTTTCCCCCTGCATGGATTTCTGGATTGATTTCTGGTTGGCAGTGGGCAGTGCCCAAGTTCATGACCCATTTGTCCCAGGCAGCCTCAGCAGGATCTGCAGTCCATCCCTGCAGGGTGGGCTGTGAGAACAGGAGAAACCCCCAGGAAAGCTCAGGGTGGTCAGGAATTCCCAGGAAACCCTGGGAAATGGGACTGGGGGAGCTCCAGCCCTTGGGACACGCTGAAATGTGCTTTTCCTGAGGGTCTAAGGCCACTGCTTTTGTGGGATGGCACTGGGGTTTTGTTGGGGTTACACCAAGAATGGTGCCTCAGCTGCAGTTCCAGGGATGCAAGCACTGCAGAACCCCCCCAGAACCAAATGCTGACCTGTAAAGAAGGTTCTAAGTGCAAGAAGAAACTAAAACTAAAGGAGGAAACTCCTGGTTTTTATTTCTATTGCCACACCACCTATTAGCCAGGTTCCAAATGCAAATTATTAAAGGCAGGGAGGGTTTGTTATGTTGTGCATCAGCCCTTGACATGATTTTTACATCCACTTTTCTTTTGAAAGCAAGCTGAGTTCAGATAGGAAATTTATATGAGAATCCTGGCTGGAAAAGATTCCACACTGAAACATGACTTGCAGTGGAAAAGAAAAAAAGTCAGAAATGTGAAAAGGGAATAATAAGAGTATTCAATATTCCTGTGCAATATGGTGATATAGAAGTGTATGTATTTTACCTGCAAGTTAAATAATTTCAAATGTAAAAATAATCTCCTTTATGAAAGGGTAAAATCAGAGTGCAAAAGGTGAGAGGAACTTTCTCAGTAGGAAAGAAAGTCCAGGCACTGTCTGGGGCTTGCTGAGGGGTGAATTCCTGTGCTATGAAATGCAAAGTCACAGGTGAGCTTTACTTTCAGCTTCAGTTCTTTGACCATTCTGGAAAGACATTTCTGAGTTGAGCTTTAATTATGAAGAAAATTGGGAATGATGGCTGTGGGGAAAAAGTCCAATCTGGAACATCAAAGTCCTTTCTTGCTAGGGTGGTCAGAAACTGCTCTGCAATTATTTATTTGAGGTGACCTAAATAACATTTAGGGACAAAAAATTGTGGGCCACTTGGATTTGGATTGTAGCTTTATTGAAGTTGAAATATTAATTGGGATATCTATTGGAGGACTTGTTGCAGAGAGGCTGAATCTGCAGAAGTAGCAGGGTCTGGGGGAAAGAACTTTTTGATAGAGAGTAAAGTATACTGGAAACAAGAAAAAGGAATAATTCTGAGGTCAACATGGTTTGCTGTTCAAATCTGCAAATAAATTTAATTTAATTAGGACGGTATTGGAGTCAGTATATTGTTAAAGCCTGCACGAATTAAAATATAAACAGGGAAGAAAGATAATGAAAGGATGAAAAATGAATGGGAAATGAAAAGAATGCTCCAATAGAGATTGTATCTCAAGTAATTAAAAGTACTTCACAGGCATTCAACTTGTGAAATAAGGCCTTGTGCAGGGGAGAAATTTCAAGGAGAAATAAAGATTAGAAACTTTGTCTGCAGTTTCTGCAAGGCCACAATCCAGGCAGGGTGGGGTTTCCACCAGAAGGCACAATAAAGTCACCATGGTCAACATGTTTACAATAACTGCAGGAATTTCATTTATTTTTATATTTAAATGGTTTTTTTAAAAATTATATATGGGACACAGCTACCAAAAAAATTTTCCCCCCTATAATTTTTCTAGCATTTTTCTTTATTAAGCATCTCCCTAAGAAAATTACAACAGCAAGGAATTTTTTGCAGTGATTTAGTTTGAAGCACTCATGGTGAAGGTGAAGTCTTTCATGGCTGCCTCTGTATCTATTAAAACATTGTTCTTCTGAATTAAAATTATTCAGGTTTTCCCTAAATTAATACCATTTTAATGGCCACACCTACAGTGATCTCTCTTGAGATCCTTTTAATTTTTCATTCTGCAAATACTTGACTTTTTGATTTGTCAATTTTGCAAGTATATTAGGAAGTATTTTTTCTTACTTCACCTGATTTGTGAACAAGTTTCACTTTTAGCAAGTCATTCTATGCATCAAATACTTCTTTCCACCCATATTTCAGGGGTTATTCAAAGGTAATTATTCTAGACTAAAATCTTCATTTTATATATATATTGATGGTTGAGTAGGTGGAAATAAATCTGATTTTTTTTTTGGAGTGGAATGCCATCCCTCTTGGTGAGAGATGAAGAGATTCCATCTCCTCAGTGGAATGAGGAACCTGGCACACACATTATTTTTGTCTCCACAAACATGTATGCATCCAGAGAGTTTTATTAATTTCAACTAGAAAAGAAGTTCAGCTTTTGGCAGTCCAGTGCTATTTATTGTGCTGTGCCAAAACATTGAATTAATACTGTTGAATTGAGTGGGTTAATTATTGCACATATTAGAACATGCGTATCATCTTTTGATTAGTCTAATTAGCAGCTTCATTCTTTCTTGGCCTTTCAAATCATGGAACTTGGAAAAATAACTGATTTTAAGGATTGGGTATGGGTTTGGTTTTTGGTGGGTTTTTTTTTTCCCTTTTAAAAGCCTGTTGACAATTTTGGCATTTTCAGGTTTCTCTTAGGATGAGGGCATTGAAGGAGGATAATTTTGTACAAATAATTCAGAGTAGCTTAAAGTCCTGGAATTTTACAGGTGTGTACTTGACTTTTCTGTCTTACTTAAAAATTTCATGGTTTTTCTAAGGTGTGCTGGAGAAGTCTGGATGTAATTACAAATTATGTGTTGAGTAACCACCAAAATTAAATCCTTCCTAAAATCACCAGGCTAAAGGCAGCTCTAGGGAGCTGATCTAAGCAAAGAACAAGGTAAAGGAGAATTTTTCTTGGTGTCTTCTCAGGGCTCTCTTCAAGAACCACTGATTCCACCCCAGCTGTCCCACAGTAACACACGGCAGGAATATTTTGGGTACTGCAGCAGCGCCAGCAGTGCTGGTACAAAAGTGCAGAAAGCAAAATTTTCAGAAGTATATCCAAGCACAAGATTGTTACAAAAGGAATTTAGGACAAAATTGACTTTTGGATTTGTGTTTTTGTGTTAAATACATTAACTACTTAGACTTGGACTCTCTAGAGAAGTTTATCCTCTCTGAATTTATCACTCCTGCAGAGCAGCCATGGCCACACAACCTCTGCTGAAGGCCCAGATCCCTCTGGTTATAGGATGTGTGTTTATCCTGTGGCCAAACTGAAAATGATCCTGTTCAGGTGTTCCAGGGAGAATTTCATCCCTTGCCATAATATGAGGTGCATAAAGTGGAAATAGGAGAAAGAAAGTTGGCTGCATTTTATTCAAATTTCAGCTCCTGCGCACAGTCCAAAGGGGAATGCAGGGCAGCTGAAATCCAGGAGACCACATCTAATTCCTGCCCACAAACAATGATAAAGGGCTATCAAGCTTCTGATAAATTACTTCAGGCTACTTCTGTATTCTTCCTACTTATGGTTTTGTTTAGGTTAAAAACCAGGAAAAATACAAATTTGCTCTGTTGATTGCTGCTAATTCCTTGAATTTATGCATGTCATTTGCCTCTGGAGCAAGACAGTGTTAGCAGGCAAATGAGAGGAAAGAAACTTCTGTTTTTCCTGTCTTTTGACATAGTTGAGAGGTTTCCTCTTGTCACACAATAATTCTTTTTCACAAAATAGCGAGAAACATGTTCCATTCCAAGTGTTAAACCTGTTCCAAAGCTTGTAATTTTCCTCTGAAAATGCATCTGTTTAAGTAGCAGTGAGAATGAGGATCCCAATCCATGGCAGACTTGGCTGGTGAATGCTTGAGAAAGAAATGTACTTATTTCTATTTAGAAATTTATAAAAGAATCCATTTATAATAATCCATTACTGGATTTCATGTTGGTTCTGTGTCTGGGTAAGCTCAGTGGTATTCTGATCCTGAACCTTTCATTCCTTTTCATGCTGTGAGCTCCTGTCACTCACTGGCAGAGAGCAGCCCCCCAAAATAATTGCAATTAAATTGTATTGCTACTTATTAAGCCAATGCAGGAGCAGGAATTCATGCAAATGAATAGGTAGGTAATGAGCTGGGGTTAAAAACCACGTGTGTGCAACTCTGTAGGGCAGGGCATGAGGGCTGAAATTCACTTCAACTGGTGTTGGGATAATATAATAGCATTATATTATAATTTCCATATGTTCTTCTATCCCTGGTTTAGGAGATATTAATGGAACGCTCATTTCTGACATAATTTTGATTTCTCTTGAGGTTTGGAGCTGGAAGTCAGGGATTGTTTTGTAATTTCAGCCCTTCTGGGTGTCTGGTTTCTCCAAGGCTGATTGAACCCAGTCACTGCTGGGGATAAAGAAATGGAAATTTTCTCTGCACAGGGATAAAAGAAAAACCTTTATAGCAACACCCTGTTCCAGTTCATGGTGTTTCTGTTGACACCAGCTGCCCCAGCATGGCATGGTGCACTGTTAAGGGACTGTCTATTGCTTTTGTGCTTTGATTTCTCAGGGTTTCACAGGCATCCTTTCCTGCACAATAATCCACTCTGCCAGTACCTGTGGAGAGCAGAAAGCAGGAATGCCAACTTTAATGTTTTAACCTTAATTCTAACCTAAATTGCTCTGTGTAAGCTCTCCTGAGTCCCCAACCTCAGAATAGCCAAGATTTGGATACTTGATTTTTCTGCAGCAACATGGAGATCCCTTGTGGTCTCCTAAGTCTGCCCACCCAGCCTTTGTGGAGCAATTAGAATTGACATATCCAATTAATTAATATGAATTATCGCTCTTCTAGAATCTCAATGTGAAGTGTATGGAACAGCCTTGCAGTGACACATGAACAAATTGTGCAGCAGACCATTCACATTTTCTTCTCCATCATTTTCTTTCTGCACTAAAGGAATTAGAAAGAAGGAATCTTGTAATATTTTCATCCTGTGTCATCTCTTACTCATGATAAAATGTGTTGCTGGATTTCTACATTTCTTTTAATCAAATACATGCAAATCTTACAAAAAAATTTTCTGAGTAAAGCATAAAAATCCAGATGTTGCGAAGTTCGCTTTGGTTTCACAAAAATGCCACTATAACACCAATCTTTCATGGAGGAATTGAGCTGAGTAATTTTAAATTCTAAATTCTGGGGTGGTAAGTCTTTCACTCTGATCTTTTATTGCAAACACAAAAATAAGAGTTCAAGTGGGGCATATGAAAGGAAAATATTGGTTTTCTAAAATCATGGCTTGGAGCACCGAGGGCTTTGTGCTCTCTGTCAGAAACCAGGAGAGGGTTTGGGTCTATTGCATCATAGCAACACTTAATTGTACACTCCTGTATGAAACATTTAAATACATAATTTAAATCCATTAGCCAGCTGAGGTTGCTAATCTTGACTTGGCAGCTTTATGAAAGGTCTTTACCAAAGCTGTGTGAATTGCCATATTTATTTGGGTGGGAGAACCAACCCCATGGGAGTCATTCTCACGGCAGGTGAGGTTTCCTGAGGCTGTGCTGCCCAGTCCATCCCCACAGCACCTCTCAGTTTTGGGAGTTTTGTTTAATCCCAGCCCAACTCAATGGAACTGAGTCCATGAGGATTCCTGCCGGTGCTGAGGAGGTCCCAGAGTGACATTCTGGGAGAAAATTCTCCTCATCCTCGGGGAGAGGCACCAGCCCTGGGCCAGGGGCACTCAGTGGGGCTGTTCCTGGCCCCAGGGCTGTGCAGGTGTCCTGGGAGCCATGTGGAGAAAGATGTGGGAAGGAAGAGGATGCAGACCATGGAAATGAATCCTTTCCAGTGGAGCTGCTGCCTTGTGAAGGCTGCCCTAGAACAGAGGCTGGATGGAGTTAAAGAATAAAATAGGGATTATTAGAAGGTCTCAATGGATCCACCTTGGGCAGCACAAGAGCCCAGCCAGGGCTGCACCCAAGATGAACCAAAATGGCCCCAAAATGCACAACCTATCATGAGGTCTGGCACTTTTATAAATTCTGCTCCGTTTGCACCTTGCAGTTCATTGTCCCATTCCAGCTTTAGCCCAGGCAGTCCCACCCTGCTTGTTTTTCTCTCTCCAGCCCACGGGGTTTGTGCTCCGGGGCTGAGATTTGGGTCATTTGTCCTTGGTGCCCAGCTGGAGCAGGAATTGTTTTGTCTCCCTGCTCTGTGCACAGAGCTCACCGTCCTTTAACATGAAGCTCAGATTTATACACTAAAGCAGCACAGAATCTGAAAAATATAAAAGCTAAACCTGAGGCATCACCACTGCTCCCCAGAATGTTTTTTAGTCCTTCCAGAGGATCCTAAAGCAGCGTGGATGAAGATCTGTGCCTGAACCCTTGGAGTGCTGCAGGCACTGAGGGACAGCCCATTGACTGCACCCAGCTAATGGAATATTGATTCAGTCCTAGGTAATTATGTTAAATAGGAGGGGAATATTAGATTATAGAGGATAGAGGAGTCTATTTTTAGAACAAAAAGGAAGAATAATGCACACTAGTACAGGAAGAGATAAGCTTCCCCCCTTTAAATGGAAAAGGTGTTTTTACACTAACAAAATTTAAATTTCTTTTAGATAACCCGAGAACTCAGTGATATACAGATATTTCCTTGGTTTATTCAGGTGCTGAAAGTCTTAACCATCAAAGAAATTGTTCTTTCTAACAATCCACATGAAATACTCTGGTAATTCTTAGTCTTTTAATGAAAAATAATTGCACAGTTTCTTAAATGGTATTTCAGATATTTAGGTACAAACAATATTATGAACATTTGAAATTAGCTTTTAATATTTTTTTCTAAGACTTTCTCTTTCTTTCCACTGGAAAGGACTATGTTGCCTTTATTCATAGTGTGTTTCATTTGCAAAAACTTTCCCTTGCAGAAAGCACCAGTTCCCTTTTTCCCTTCTCAAATCAATCTGATTGGAAATCTGTCCCCTGCAATGCATGGCAGGAAGCACTATACCCTGTAGCATCTCTGTGCCAAGGAAATAGAGGGAGTAGCTCAGTGAAAGTTCAAAAAAAGGTCATTTTTCTCTACCAAATAATTGCTTTTCTAATTTGCAAGGAGCGTTTTCTTTCATAAACTCCTGGTAAGATATTTTTCATGCCACTGTGTTACATTATCAGTGTCTATGAGCTGCCTGAATTCCTGAGTAATTATCTGTGATCAGTTATTGTCAGGGATAAATTCATCTGCATGCAAATATCTGAGCATGCACATGCATATTCATGTCACTGTTGTTGACTGAGTTGCTTGAGCAGCCTTCAGCAAATTCACAATCCAAATAGATAAATGAACTTTTTTCATACTCTCATTAATGCCCATTCAAATGAATCTTGTTACTAATTTAATTTCTATATGCTGCTCTGAATTGTTATGAACATATGGAACATTTCTCCAGATTTTGTGTGGTTTTTATGTGGATCTACCACTTCTGCAGGGATCTAAGTGTCTGACCCGAGTGAAATGGTCAGTGTGGATGTAAGATTTCCAAACCAGCTTATAATTTATCCCCTGAACTTTGAATAATTCACCATTGATTCAAATTCTAATGTTGTGTTATTTACTGAATCTCTTTTTCTCTGTAATCTTACATTTCTGCCTTATAATTCATTTTAAGAGATACTTTTAAAAAAATGAGGAAATGAGGCTTTCTAGGGTAGGATGGTTGGTTCTGCACAAAGCTGTTATGAAATAAATAGCAAAGTTTAATTGACCACAAGGTTTTAGTAATGAATAATGAAGGTTTGTGGTTATTAAACAGTGCATTATACATGTACAACTCCCTTAGATATTGCAGAGAAAGGTGAAAAAAGAACACTGATCTGTACAACAAACACTTGAGATACTTTATCCTTGCCACTGGGGTTCCCTGGATTGGTAACTGGGAATGCAAAGAGGAATTTGGTGTGATTTAGGTATTTCTGAGACAGAACATATCAACAGTGCCCAGTGCACAGCAGGGAACAGCAGCAGGCTGCTAATGACTCATGCAGGCAGGAATTGCTGATCATCTTTAGAAGTTAGCAGATGATCCAGTATGGTTTTGGAGGAAATATCTCCTGCCATCCTTTGCTGTTGTTTCTCACAGCATCCCCAGCCAGCAGATTGCTCAGAGCTTGTTTTCCTACACATATGGAAGAGGTCAAGCCACCCTGGCTGTCTGGCTTGCATGTGTTTTCTCATGGAAGCCATATGCAGATCAGCCCATCCTTAACACCGAAATAAAACATTGGGAACAAGAATCCTGGGGATGTGGAAAGAAGCCACAAAACACCCAAACCCCCTCCACCCTCCTGGGCCTCCCTTTTGTGCCCATCAGAAAGGAAATGCTGCCACAGCTTCATTTCCCCACTGGTGTTTTCCTGGGAGTTGACATTGGAGATGTTCAATGTGCCCAAATGTCAGCTTGGCACTGCCAAAGGCTGAGTGGATGCTGCAATGCACCCACCACTTTGTCAGCAGGGCCATGAGAAGGTTGTTGTGGTCATGAGAAGGTTGTTGTCATGAGAAGATTGTTCTGGTCATCATAAGGTTATTCTGGTCATGAGAATGTTTTGTTATTTCATGCTGCTGGGATATTAAGGTTTTGCTCAAAGAAAAATATTAGAAAGCATTAAATGCATTTAGAAACAAAGAAATTTTTTTAAAATGCAGATTTGCTTCCAGGGATTTTAGATCTAAACTCCTGGTGAAGTCAGAGCTGAGCAGAAAATGTGAATTAGAGTGGGAGAGCAGCTCCAAGGGATGCTGTTGAGGTGTACAGGAAAAGCAGGAAAAGCCTTCTCCCAGAGAAATTAAATCACAGGTTTGGATCAATTCTCCTGTTTCTGAATCTGATGGTTCATCACCTCTGCAGAAATAACAAATTGGTGCTTCAGATATGTAAATAATCATTTATTATACAGCTGAAATGAGATATGAGCTCTCCTCTCTTAAAATTTTCCTCTCTTAAAGCTTTGGTGAGAATGGGCATTAAATAGCCAAATATCTGGGTTGATGTTTAGATTATTTACAAATAGAGTAAAATTGAGGGACTTGCTGAATGAGTAATCTAAAACTATGAAAAATATAAGGAGGTTTCAGACGTTAATTAATATTTCTTCAAGGAGGAGGGGAAAAAAGGAAAACAGCCAAAATATACATGGGAAAATTGTAATTAAGGCATTCCTTGAGCATGGTCAGCAGACTCAAGAGTGGCAGGAACTTTAAAATTAAATGCACTTTCTTTATACTTCATACCATTATGGCAGTCAGGAGTCTGCATAACTGAAGAGCAGATCTCATATTTTTACAGACCTTATCCAAAAATGACATTGGTGATGTGTCACAATGTGCTGGATCTCATGTGGGACAGAGAGAGAGAACTCTAAGATGCATTTTCGGAATATGCCCACAGATCTCTGTCAGGCTGCTCAGTGGATCAGATTGGTTTAATTCTGTGGGACATTTTTGAAATCTATTCTGTGTGTAATGAGTTTGCTTTCCTCACAGTTTTTTGTGGTTTAGGCACTTGGCTCCTCTCTCTCCCCATAGATCCCTGTGCAGCCCTCCACACCCAAACCAGGGACATGTTCCAGTTTATTCAAGCTCACCCAATTAGGGGAGTATTTGTTTATTCCACAATTGAAATCACGGTGCTTCATTAGGATTAAGCAGAGCAAGGAGGCTTTGTGCAGTTTGCTCAGAGATCTGTGGAAGAGCTGCCAGGTAAAAGCTCCTTCTAAAATGTTGAGGCAGGAGATCAGGGATCCTGTTAATTCCTGCTCATCTTAATCAGTCCAGGGCAGGAACTGGTGCATTGTGCAGCTTTAGGCTGGCCTAGAGTGGGGTGAGCCTTACATAACCTGAGATCCTTGAACAATAAATCTGCATCTCCATCTCTGACCTCATCTGCTGCTTTGCTGTCACCAGGAGCCCAATCACCTGACTCTTAAACATAAAGTTTAAATATAAGTCTTATACATATACATCTGAAGTCTTAAACATAAAGTTAACAATTTATTTTAAAACCTTATTCTGAAAAAATACCTGTTTCAATGGCTGGCCTTACAATCTTTTTGAGTCTGCTTATTAAGGAAAGACTATAAAGTTCTAATTCTTATCTGAAATAAAAATCATGTTTGTTAAAAATAAAAAAAAATCCAGGACACCTTAATTATGCTTGATGACATATCTATATCTAGATATCTGTATACCTAGATATCTCAATTTCAGTGTAAATGCTAAACCTTCTTCTGTATAAAAAAAAATATAATGCAGATCTTAATTTTTAAAATAGGTTAAAATATTTAATCTTATTTCTAGATCTGCTTAATGTATCTATTTACAAGATAATAGGAAGGTGTGTGGAGTGCTGAGGAGCTCCGTGACACGTTCCAAATTACAGACTCAGGAGACAAAGAATTGTGACACAATTTGCTCCAGCAAGGTGGGATAATTATAATGGAAGGGAGAGCAAGGGGGAGGAAAGCTGCACATAAAAAAGCATCGAGGTGTTTCAAATAATAGACCCTAATTTGTATTATGATGTTGCATATTTGCATAGCATCAGCATAGTTATTAATGAACTCCATACTTTTATTTTGATGAAATGTCACGTTCTGTGCACATAAACTGTGCTGTGATACTGCAGTTAACTGGAATGATGGGCAAATGTTGTTAAAGAGAGGCAGAAGGATGGGGTTTATTATATATTTATGGTATGTTATTATGCTAATTTACTGATTTAGAAGGAGAAAAGCTTTTAAAGAAAAAGTTGAACCAAATTTGGGCCGTATTTTACGGGAGCTGCATTCCCCAGCCATGAATGGAAATTATTTTCCTAATACATTTATAGTTTTCAAAACAACAGCACTAGGATTTTATATATACATATAAAATACACTGATATATTCAATAATTTATGTATCTATAGACTGAATGAACTAAATCTTATGCATTCTCCTTAACAAAACTTTTACTTTCTTAATTTATTTTAACTTTTTTCAAGCGGTGTCATGACTTGCATCAGATTATAATAATTATCCCTATTTTACCATTCAGGAAATTTTAAGTTTTAGGTTCCAGTCTCTTGACCTGAAGTTGTACACTGGTTCATAGGACCCCTCATTTAAAATTTATTTGGCCTTTTTCAATTTGCTGTTCAGACAAAGGATGAGCAGCCTGTAAATTCTTTAAGAGGAAATCCAGGCACACCTGCTGGAAATGCACTTGGACTTTATGCTATTTCAATATCTTCAGTGTGAAGTTGTCTCATAAAAACTTCACCACAAAACTTTACTGAAATCAAAGAAGTGCTTACAGAGACAAGTTTTTCAGAATCAGATTTCCACTGTTTCAAAGCCTCTTAACCTTTAAAAACATCCCTCCAGAAAGGAAATTCGAAAGAAAAAAAATGTGTTTTGACAGTTTTCATTCTATGTATGTGCCAGAAGTATTTGTGCTGAAATCAGAGTGTATGATTAACTGTGACTTTTGCTTTTATAATCAAACATGCTGTGTTTGCGTGGCTTTATCAAGAGCTGACTGGCTCCATGCTATCCCCAAAACTCTGATTCTCATGGAGCAGCAGCCAGAGCCCTGATGCAGCGGGAGCTGCAGATCCCAGCTGGCACTTTGTGTGTTCCCAGGGGACAATCCCAGAGCCCAGAGCTCCTCTGGGGATTTCCCAGTGCTCTCGGAGCTGTGACTGAGCCCAGGTGGGACAGGGGTGGCTCCAGGCCCTGGGGACCAGGGAGGGAGCAGAGCATCCCCGCGGAGCTGTGAGCTGCTCCACACCCACAATAAATCGATTTATGGCAGATCTGAGAATGGCTGGATTGGGGAAGAACTCCCTGGAGATGGAGCTTTTAAATTCCCAATAATTTAGAGCATTCTTAAAGATTTTGCATGAAATGTAGAAATGGGGCTGCAGCTCAATGCTTAGGCTGTGGTGTTTTAAATGCCTTGAATGTGACAAATTCCATGTAAAGTGCTTGAATTTCAGTCAGTGCTGCTTCCTTTCACCTCCTCAGTCAGATCTCTTGTTCTGCCCTTTTACTTCTCTTTTATATTCAGTGAAAATTATAACAGTCTCAAAGTATCACCTACAGAAAAAGCTGTGCATGCACCCATGTGTTTGTATATTTATACACATATATATATTTATATATATTACACTGACTACTCACACAAATGACAACATGAAGAAAAATTACTATAATTAGAAAGAAATCTGTTTTTAAGGTAAGTTAAAGTCATTACTTATGCAATATAAACTGTTTAGTTAAAATTACATCCTGTGTCTATTAAATTGCAATGTGCATACATTATTTCTATCTCTGTATGTCACATTATAGCAAAACAATTTCATTATAGCTCTACCTGTAGGAAAAAATGCTGGAGGAGGGTTTCCACAGAAGAAATAAACTCTTCATATGCTGTAGGTGTTCTGTGCTTGACTTTTGCTCTTCGGGTGCTGGTGTTTACAAAAAACTGATTAGCACTTGGATTTTTTTCCCCATTATATTCATTATTTTTTATCTTGATGTTGGCTACAATAATTTGATCTATTTTATCCTTGTAGCTAAAATTCTTCCAGATTGCTGTATTAGCATAAAATCCTCCTTTTTATGTTATTGCTTACCTGCAGTAAGGTATGAGAACACCTGAAGCCACAACTGAAGAATTTTTTCATTCCGTTTCTTTGGATTTGTAAAAAGCTCAGATCTTATATTGTCAGATGGATACAGAATTTGCTCAATTATTTAAAAATGGAACTTCAAACCAGAACATACAAAACAGGCAGAGCTTTTAGCTGGAATTGTGGCACAGGGCAGGAAGGTTCTTTGGTGAATGTGGTTTGGCTATTTCTGCATTTTGGGTTTATGACATTAAAAAGAGGAGGAGGCCAATTTCAGTTGCAAGATTCTTTTTTTAAGATTATCTTTTTGGAGGCAGATTTCAGTTTTCAAAATTCCAGTTTTGACTGTAGGGAACATTCAACAACTTCTCTTTTTCATTGTATCTTCTCTGAAAAACAAGAGTCTGGTTCAGTTTGCTCAGGAAAAAAAATGGCATTTTCTCCTGTCACCTGAATTGTACAGTTTCTGACAACAGCCACCCGTTTTCTGCTCTTCAGAAAACCCCACCAGGTGTGAAAGCCCTGTGGGGATCTGCTCCCTCAGCTCCTGCAATAACCCCAGCCACCAGCACAGCAGCTCAGCCCAGCAGGAGAGGGGAACCAGGACAGGGAGGCTGGAAATGGAGAATTCCAGGGGAAACAGCTGAATTTCAGAGCTGTGCTCTGCAGGCTGCCAGCAGAGTTATCCTCCCCAAAGCAGCTGCACACCCCAGTGAGGAGGGGCACTGCGAGCACAGCTCCAGCCTGGAGTTGTGCTGCTGATGTTCCTCCCTAATGAGCTTGTCTGGCCCTGATCTCAGCCTCGTGGCTCGTTTGTGCCTCCTGCAATCCTCCTCTGCAGCTCCTGTCATGGAATGGGGCACCAGGAGCTGCTGAGCTCCAGCCTGGCACAGGGGATCAGTCTCTGAACAAATCTGATAATCTGTGCAGCTCTTTTGAATGTGTGCAGGTAATGATGCTGTCAGTGCAGATACAGAAGTTCTTACTGCTTGAGCTGTGCTTTTGTATGAAATAACTTAAATATTTAACAGATTTGCCAGCCATCTCTTTCTGTGTTCAAGGTGTGCTGATAGTTTGGCACTTTCTGCAGTGTTCCTGTCCAGATCCCTCTTTCTGAAATGGAGTGTTGGTGACTTTAGGGAGCTTTCTCTTCTCATTAAGCAGTTCCTTGATCCAGATTTCAGGATAATTTGACAAATTGTGTGGCTGTGTGGTTCTAGACAGGCAACATCTGGGGTCGTTTTGGCAGTCAGGATTCATTCTCTAAACTTGTATATTCATTTCCACTGATTGACTCATTGATGATGGAACAACCTGAAACATCACAAAACAAAACCTGCAAATGGAGCAGCCCTTTCTTGTTTATTTTCCCCTGAATTTGGGATGAAAAATAATCCTGCCTATGCTAATGGCACCCTCTTGCCCCCTTTAGAGGTTTTCTCTTTTATTTTTCTGTCTTACTTTTAAAACCAGAAATTACATCTGGGATTTACAGTGCCAGAAAGGAATCACCTGAATCTCCTGCCAGGAGACAGAATTTTCCAGGCTCAGGAGCAGCAGATATTTAACTCAGGGGAGGCAGAGTGTGTGGCTGGGAGAGCTGAGGTCTGGCCTGGCAGCTGTGATCGTGATTCAGTCTGGCAGCTCTGGGGCTCTCTCAGTGACACCACGGAGATGAGGAGCCTGCAGGAATTAGAGAGATCTGGATTTTGGCAGTGCCATCCACGAGGCTCCTCACCTGCTTCATCATTGCTATAAACTACTATGGTTGTGAAAAATGAAGGGATGGGACTAATTCAACTGTTGAATTAGTTGTTGAATTAAGAATTATTTCTTGTTTAGATAAATATTAGTTTTAAGAGTTGTGAAGTTTTAGAGGAGTAAGTAGTTGGTTAAAGTTTGAGTAGTTACAAGGTTTTTTTGTTATAAGGTAATATAATTTTTTTAAACTTAATATATAGTTGTTATATATTTATTTATTGTTATAAAGGTTTATTTTATTTTTTAACTTATTGCTTTTACTTATTTTTGTTGTATTGTGGATACTTTTGTCTAATGGGTGTTGTTTTACATATATACCTCTTTCTCTTATAACTTTTAAACTTTTAGTTTATTCTATACACCTACACTCTTACATTGTAAACTCTTTACTATTTCATTGGTACAGTTTTTCACTTAAGGTATATTCTTATAGTTATAAGTTAGAAATATATATGTTAGAAATATAAGTTTATGATTTTTTTTGTTTAATATCTGTGTATTGTATTTTTACATTAATCTAAGTTTCTTTTCAGGTTGCAGATTAAATTTTTCTGGTTTTTTGATTCCCACAAACTACAATTCTTTGTTTTCAAACATGGCCACTGAATTAGAATTGGTGCAGTTTAAATCTGGGGGACACCCATTTCTTGGCTCTTTTCCCCTCTGGAGCAATCTCCTCCCTTCCCCATCCCTTTGGCAGCTTCCTCCAGTCCTCTCCACAAATCTTGCCACAGTGGGCTTTGGTGGCAGCAGAGCATCAGGATGTGGGGATAACTTTAATAACTTTCAGGGTTTATTTGCAAGCACATTTTCTTATCTGATGGTTGATTAGAGTTGTTGGATTTAAAAATTAAAATTTTGGATTTAGACATGCTTAAATCTATAACAACCCAATGTCTCTGTCTTCTACAAAAGCATTGCTTTACTGTCATTTTCATAATAATTTTATCTTTTCCCCTTTATTGTGCCCCACTCAGTCTCAGGTAACCACTGACTTGCATCAGCACTTCTGCTGTGCTGAAAAATTTCCTTTCATCTTCTGATTGTCTTTATGGATACATTTTATCTACGGTTTGCTGTATTTTAAATTTAATATTGACCCTAATTGAAGTTGTCATTGGCATGTAAGCAATAAACTCCAAGATAAAGCAAAGCACTTATTCACTAGGTGGATTTCCTCACACACATTTCCTGCTCAGTTCTGTGTTTTGCAGATCTCTCTGGCTGATTACACTTGCTGGGATCTAAAATACCCTCTGGTATTTATAGATTCACTGATCAAACTGTGTCCTTTGCTGTTTAACTCCCCTTAAAAGCAAAGTGACAGGTTTCCAGTGCTTTATGCAATAACAAATTATTGGGAGAGGTTTTTTCCTGCTTATTTCCACAGGAATAATCAACCAGGAGGATCCAGTTCATCATCCTTGCAGTGTGCTGCTGAGTGTGCAGAATGAAACCTGTTCTGGGGGAAGCCAGGCCCTGCCCAGCTGGTTGGGAGCTGGAAAAGGCATCCCAGTGCATCCACTTAGTCATCAGCCTGGCATGAGTGCAAGTCAAGAGGAAAATAGAGCAGGGGAGGGAATTCCTTCAGTGCTGTAATGAAAAGCGATATTAAACAGATGACACACTACTGTCACATACAGCTTGCTCTTTAAACTTTTCCAAAGGAGAATTATTTTCTTTGGTTATACTGTTTGCTCTTGAAAAAAAAAAATAGTTTTTTCTCATCTGTAGCAATTTAGTCTTGAACTGGATGATCTGGCCCTTACCACGGAGTTTTAGCTGTGACACAGCCTAACAATGAAATTAATTCTCTCCCTGGTATTTCAATCTAATTCTCTGCAGTCAGCTAAGGTAGCAAAGTGTTTCATTTCTCCTAGATTTCCTTGAATCATTTCTCAGAGTGAACTTTGACAGGGAGAATGGCTGGCAGGGAAGGCCTGTCCCCAGTGCCAGCTGTCAGAGGTCCAAACACTTCACCAAGCGCTTGTTTGTGCTTTGTTTGCTTTCCATACAACCCCAGTTTATAATCTTCTTATTGGTCAGCCTATTTCCCTTTTCTGCAGTTGAAAATTATTATTTCTAGTACAAATATCCATGTTGGCATCTGTCAAGAAGGGTATTCTTTTCAATTCTTTATTCTCTGCTTTGAGGAAGAAGTTTAGGCAAAAATATTAATGTGTGATATTCATGATCATCCTCTAATATAAGCATAAATTAAAAGTGGGCAATCAATTCAGGTTCTGAGAGTTGATTTTGTTTAAATGTTCATTAAATTCTTTCATGTTCTACATCCTGTGGGGGCTGCAAAAAATCTGGGTTCAATTCAGCGTGTTTGAGACTTTCTGTGTGAATTTGAATTATTTAATGGATTTGAACTACCTTTGTGCTTGTTATCTGAATCTAAGTGAGGAATAGGCCTGGTGATAAAAGGACTTGGACACAGATGAAGGAATGTGGATAAAGGGAAAAGGAACTTGTGTTTGGAAACCTACATCAAAACCTTCTTCTGCCATCAGAACCAGAACCATGGACAAAAATCCACTCAGAACTCTTAAATATGGAAGCCTGGAAGTGGCTGGTGTTTCTGAGCCATGAGCAGCTGTTCCTGAGCAGCTTTGGGAGCAGGAGCAGCCCTTGCCCTGCCCTGGCTGGATGTTCCCTGTTCCAGATGTGCACAGCTGCTGTCCAGGGCTCAGCTGAGGCTGCTCCTGGGCTCCTCTGGGCAAGGCCACGTTCCACTTTACTCCTGGTTCACAGGGGAATGCTCTGCTCAGGGAAGGAGCTCCAGGAGCTGGGATCCAGCAGTGGGGCTGCTGCAGAGTGAGGTGACAGACACCCATGGGCTCAGCAGAGAGGGGACAGTGCCTCCCTCAGCTCCCTCCCTGAGATGGGACTGTGCAGTGCTCCTGTTCCAAGGAGGCAGGAATTTGATCATTCTTGTGCTGCTAATAACTCCTCTCTTGACCCAAACCCTAAACCCCTGCAGTATCCTGTAAAAACCCCACAACCCTGCCTTTGCACAGTCCTTCATCTTCATCCTGTCCTTCCTCCCCGGGAGTAATAAATGGATTTTTGAGCTTTGTGAAAACAAGACCTGTCTCAGTTTGTTCCCATGCCCTGCACCAGCAGCTGCACTGTCCCTGGACATGATGAACTCTGTTGCAAGGTGACACAACATGGGACAGACCCTGAGATTCAGCACGTGGGATCCTCTTTTCCCTTCCCCAGGGACGTGGCTGAACCCAGTGAGTTATGTTGGACCATGAGTGCTGCTGGCAGCAGAGGCTGTGTCCCAGACTGGGTGTTGTTAAAGTTGTAAAGACTGTTTTTAGAGATCTGTGTGTCCCAACCCAAATATTCCTGTTTAATCTCAACCCAGGTACCCACAGCCACCCTCCCAGCCAAGGAGAATGTTGGGGAGAAACATCCTCCCTCCAGGATGCTTCTCCTCACAGTTTGGTTCATGCAGCTGACCTCACACTCTGTCCATCTTCTTTCCTCCAGAATTACGGTTTGGAGACTGAAAACCTGAGGACTTTGTCTCACAAGCTGAATGCCTCAGCCAAAAACCTCCAGAACTTCATCACGGGTAGGAGGAGGAGCGGCCACTACGATGGCAGGGCCTCCAGACGGCTGCCAAATGATTTCCTTACCTCTGTAGTTGACCTGATTGGTGCTGCCAAGAACTTACTCGCCTGGCTGGACAGGTAATTAACTGTTCCTCAGTCCCTTGTGCATGAGAATAATTCTTTGGGGAGTTTTGTGTTTGTTCTTTCTTTGCCTCTTAGTCTCTTATTATAAAATTAAAATGGCAGGTCTGGAATTACAGCTCTAAATTTTTAGAAATTTGTGAAATATTGGAATCAAAATTTCGTACCCTTCTTCGTCAGGAGAGTGTTAAAATTTGCTTTTGGGATTCTTTCAGTTGGATTTTTTGTGAAATTAATATTTCTGTGCTATTCTCACTGCCACAACTGGTAATATCAGAAATTTTAGAATGAAGGGCAAGTAAGGAAAGCTTGTGGAGTTTGAGCTGTCTGTCAGCCATCAAAATGACACAGAAAATCTGGAGTTGAGCAAATCAATTAAGAATGTTCAAAATAAATGACAGTACTTGCTTAGTCTGAAAATTAAATGTTCTTATTTATCAGGAGTAGACTGAATGTGTTAGGTACAGGTGTGATGGTTGATGCTCAACAACCAGCATTGGTGTTTTAAATTTATAAACTGAGAATGTCATTAAAAGTATCTCTGTGACTGTGGCAAGACAGAAACCAAGACACAAACCAGAATTTTTCTTATTTGGAAAAAACAAACATTGGCTTGTTTTTCTTTGTGGTTCTAGCAGTGAATAGCTTTATTTGGAACTGGAATGCTCTGGAACATTTAAATGGCACCTTAGAAATCACAGTGAGAGTGAATCACCCTCCTTTACAGGATTTGTATAATCCTGGTGACATCTTCCTAACCTAATGCCAGCAGTCATATTCTCTCAGGCTATGACCTTGTCAACTCTTATAGCTTCAAACCGGGTCAGATTCAGCCAGAATTTGGAAAGCCTGAAGAGAATCTGACTATGCAGGAAGCTGTGAGTAAGTGAGCATCACTGGGCTCTCTGAATTAAGGTGCTGGTTGCTGCTGAGGAGTGATGTCATACTAGAAATGCCATCTTTTAATAAGCACTACAAAGAAAATCTGGGCTGCTTATGTTATTTGAAAGCTTCTATTTCTACTCTGCATTAGAGCGAGAACAACTGATATTCTGGCCAAAATCCAGAATTTGCATCCTGCCTGCATTTTTTTTGTTTCAAAGGTGTATATTACAAAAGTTGTGCCACTTGCTGCTGGAGATGAAAATTATTTGGCATTTCTGTGCTGTAGGACTCACCCCTGTATTAGATATATCTGCCTGTAGTGCAAATTGTGGTCCCTAATTCTGCACAAACCTGTCCTTGCCCTGCCCCAGGTCTCCGTTTGTCAGCGTGACAGAATATTCACTGCTGAAAAACAACATTGTTCAACTGTGCCTGGAACTAACAACCATTGTGCAACAGGTAGGAGTGGCTCTCTGCTCTGAGGCCTTTCACATCACTGCATGAAAACTGCAATAGTAAAAATAACCCTATCAATACAGCTCTAACATCAGCAGAACAGTTGTTACAGCATTACCTCCCTGTTCTTTACTACTCTCTTTTTTTTTTTGGGAGGGACAGGAAGATTTTTGGACTTTGGGGATCCTCCTGGATAGATTGAAGGATGGTGTGAAGTTAAAAATAATCCACTTTGCTCTTGAGTGGACAATTTCATGTCAGGTGATTTGCCACCATGCAAGTGTTAGACAGAAGAATAAAACCACAGTGGGAAACAGCTTAAGTACTGCTAGCAGGTTGTTCCAGATTAAAATGTGTGTGATCCAAAACGTTTTGGGGAAAAGTTCTTAAAATGCATGCAAATACATCCAGAACCTGCACTGGCTTCTTCACTGAAAGGAGAGCCAGAAGCATGGAAGTTTTTAGGGATGAACACAAAATATTCATAACATTAAACCAATTAAGTGCAGAACAGATAATGGCAGCAGTGTTATCATCACTGACAGTCATTAGTTAATTGTAATATACAAGTCCACAAGTACATAAAAGTAATTTATGTGGTCTTTAGTTCTATATAAAATATAGAATTGTAGAATATCCTGGGTTGGAAGGGACCCATCAGAATCAGCAAGTTCAGGCACCCCAAAAATCCCACCCTGTGTCTGAGGGCATTGCCCAAACACTCCTTGAATCAGGCTTGGAGCTGTGACCCCTATAAAAATAGAATAGAATACAATATTATAATAACAGTCTCTAGCAATGTCTGCCTCTGAAGGGAGACAAGAGGTGACACACAGGTACTGAAAGACTGAGGGTAAATTAATTTTACAAATATTTACAATGAGCTGCTCCCCTTGTGAGCAGATAAAATATTGATGAGACAAAAGAGTGTCACTGCAATATGTGGAGAGGTCAGAGAACAGGCAGGGCTGTCTTGGAATGAAGAAAAGGAAAAAGATGAGAGGGTTGAAGGAGGGCAAGCAAGAGGAAAGCTTAGCTTAAGCTGCAGTTATAGGGGCTCTAGGCTGGGCCTGTCTCCCTGCCTGCCTCTGTTCTCTGCTGCCACAGATTTCCAGGCACATTCCCAACAGATCAACCACAGAACTCAATTTCAAATGTTTTTTGGAGCAGTGATGGAGTAGTAGCTCTGAGAACTTTTTTTTTTCCCCTCAACTTCAATTTTGTTTCAGTTCTTGGAGCTAAAGAGCTAAGGCTGACAAATATGTCATTGTATTTTACACTATTATCCTTAATTTATAATAGTCAGCTGTATTCCTCCTGGAAACGCTGTCCTTTATGCATTTTTTGCAGCAGAAAACAAAGATCCTTTTTCTCTTTTCTTAGTTTAGAAATTCCTGTGTCGGCATTTAATTATTTATGTATCTTTATTAAGCTTTCTCTTACAAGGTGCTTATAGCACCAGGCTATTTTTGATTTACAGACTAAGCAAAATGAACTTCTCTACAGCATAAAAAGTCCAGGTTCTGATCCTGTCCTTCAGCTGATATTGCACTTTGTTTGTGTGAGTTTGATTTTTCCCTGTGGTCCAGGTGAAAATGGAGTAATTTTGAATTGCTGCCTCCACTTCTGTTGTTCATGTCCCAGCTTTTGGCAGATGAAATTCTGTTCTCCTCTCTGAAATTCTGCCAGCAATAGTTTGGTTCTTTGTTTTTTCCAGTCCTTCAGCTCCAGTCCCACAGCTGTCCTCCATTTGACAACTTAAAAACAATCTTTTAGCATAAACTCCAAATCATTCCAAGATGAAAAATGCCTGGTTAGTGCACGGGTTATGCTTTAAAAATGCTTCAGGTTGCAAATCAAGTTTTTTCTTTTCTTTATCTTATTGTCAGATCTGGCTTGTTTGATGGTTGTCTATTAAGTTCTTTTTATGTTATATTAAACTTAGCACCAGAAAGAGCAGATAAAACCAAATCAGTCATAGAGAGACAACTTTGCTGTCACTAAATCTGAGAAAAATTGACCTTAATGTGTGAAAGCAGAAATGTCTCACCTAGACCAGAACTGCAGGCTCAGCTGTAGGCTGGAATATGAATTGAAAGGCATAACTAATAGAAACCTGGGTCTCAGATCCTTTCAGATGCTCCTTGTTTTATGAATTATATACATTTTAAATACCTCCTTCAGCCAGAGTGAAAGTAGCAGTCAAGGGTACAGATCTGGCACATTAAGTGGGAAATGTCTTTGACATTTTGTGCAAATTGAACATGGTTTGTGTGCACGACTTGCAGCTGCCACTCCAGGTGAATTTTCTAACAGGGGACATTACCCTGTAACCTTAGTTTAATACAGAAAGTGCTTATGAATCTTCATGCTCAAATGTCCTGTGTGCTCTGGGTGACATAACCTTAAATCAAATATATTTTAATGTATTATTACTATTTACATACCATGCAAATGCTATGATGAATAGCCACTTATTTAACTTTAAACAGCATCTGCTCATGCTGGTTAGAGGAAAACCTCATTCTCTGATTTTAGAGGAGATTTGCAGCTGTCCATTTCTGTTGGGAAATGTGCTTTATTCTGCTCAGTTTTCTGGACCCTTTTGATCAAGCTGCAGTAAAAGAATTATGTCATGCACAGAGCTGCAGAAACATCCTGATTTTGAGGTGCAATGTCCCATGAAAATGTGCATATAATAATATAAAAAACACAATAAACAGGATATTGAGATGTTTGAGCTCTCTGCTGCCTTTACCCTCAGCTCTATCTCAGTTCCAAGGTGCACTCACTGCTCCAAATGGGATCCACCAGAATCACTGAAACAAATTTGGGCTGCTCATAGCACCAAGGCTGCCCTGAGGGAAAAGCAGAGGAGCTGGGGAAGAATAGATTTGGATTTTTGTTCACAAAATGCAGGCACTGGTTAATTTTTCATGGAGTAGGAAGAGTTCCCCAGTCCCAGAGGCAGCTGGGATTCTAATTTTCCCTCATTATGTCCAAGATGTTTAAATCTGACGTAGATGCTTTTGATACACCTGAAGAACAAACTTTCAACAAAAAGAATCTTTGTCTTACCAAAGGATGTCAGCACCACTCAGCCTTTTGCCAACAAAACCCGAACAAAATTCTGCTTGTTCTCCCCTTCATTACTGTCTAATTAACCTCACTGAGATAAATTCAGATGGATTTATCTTATAATGGATTTTTTTTTATAATGGATTTTTTAAAATTACCTTATAATGGATTTTGCCCTATTTTTAGCCAAATACTGTGTTTAGGATGAAGCATGGCTTTTCTGGTGTTTAAAAGCCATCTAGTTTGCACTGCAACTGACAGGAATGGTTGTTTCTTAGTAACTTCTGTATTTGGTGTAAATTTTAAATCAGCCTCCCCTGAGAAGGTGGTTGGACCAGATAACCTCCAGAGGCCACTCCACCTGAATTATCCTGTGATTCAGCAGCTGCCATGCAAAACCTGGGTGTTATTTTCAGTTTGAACTTTGCAGACTTCAGCTTTCAGTCCCTCCATCTTATTTTGCTTGCATTTGCTAAAGAACCTTTCACCAAACATCTGTTCACTCTTTTCTAAAAATACACTCTGATCAAGTCCCTACCTTTGAACCAAGGAAAATGAGTCAGTTATGTGCACTTGCATTGTGTATTTGCCTAATTCCAGAGTGATCTCTTTCTTTAGAATGTCTGAATTTCAGAAGTATTTCATTTTATGCATGCCAGCATTGTATTTTGAAATATCTCTTTGTCATATCCACCACTCAAAGGCTGCTGTAGAACTTTCCTCTGGTGTTGTGGTGGGAAATGCTCCTTTATAGGGTTTTTGTTTCTTTTCAGTAGTTGACTCATGCTGTTTTATAGAACTGAGTTAATGAACTCAATATTTCACTTTTTTTAATGTTTTAGTTAACTGTCCTCAAGAACTTGCCATAAAACACTCTTTATGGTATCTGCAAAATGTTGTGGTACTTGCACTTTTTACTTTTTTCAGAATTAGAAATTGAAATTTTGAGTAGAGTGTGGGTAAGCACAAGTCCCACTGACCTTTTCTCTTTATGAATATGCAGGGGAGCAGTTTCACTTTGTCAGAGACAAAGGTGGGCTTTGTCAACTTTGGATATTCAATTTTGGATATTCGGGACAGTGCAGTCCTTCCCTGGCTTGCAACACTGCCCCTGTGACTGGTTTTGTAATTCCTGGGGTTTATCCTCTTACAGAGGGGAAATACAACACAGCTACTAATTTAAAGGTTATTTTAAACTTCAAGAACAAATATTTTTATCATGTCATCTTTCTACTGTAGAGCATAGAAAGAATGTGACTATAACTATTATTTATTTTCTAAGAAAAATACATCAACATCCTAAAAATGGTAGTCCTGGAAGATTATTTTTTTAATGAGATCCCTAGCGCATTACTATGTATCAGAGAAAAATAAATCAGAAGGATTTTGTGACCTACATATCTTAATATTTCAGTGTAACACTGCAAGTGCTTTTAACCTCTCAGTTAAACTAGTCTGATGTATTTTAAAAAGAAGTCAATATGCATCTATTTTGGAAGGAATCCCAAAGCCATTAACATTTTTCATGCTAATGTAATCTTGAATGCGCAACATAAGTACAGCTAACATTAATTCTGCTCTACAAAACAGTAAAATTTCAGTTGTACTATACATAAGTCTTCTATTCTTTGACCTGAAGTAATTAAGTTTGTTCAGAGGGAGGTTCATATTGTATTTCTAGCACAGAAATTAAAGGAATCATTTAGACAGGAGCATTAGCTCTGGAGCCAGGCTGGAAGCCCTGCTGTGATCATTTTGTTCTCTTGGTACGTGCAGGGTTAAAAGGAGATGGTGGATGAGCTGTTTGAAGTGTGCAAAACTTGGAGGGAAAACTGCCTTGGGCATTGCCAGCCAAACTGACTAATTGAATTTTTTTTTTTGTGCTCTAGAAAATAACAGTATGAATACAGAGGAAACATCAAAGGGATACTTGACCATGAAATGTTAATATAAATTCTTCTGTGTTGCTTGGCACTCCCAATCTTCTGATTTTGACATTCTTGTTCTGTAGCAATATTTTATAAACTGTAGCCACTTAGAAATTAATTTCTCCACAGGAGCAGCAATCTTCCAAAATAAATATTGACCTTGAAAGCCGAGGGAGAGGCAGCTCCTTGGGCTGAGGGTTTGGAGCAGCTGCCTCAGGTGGGCTCAGGGGAAAATCCTCAAAGGGACACCCAGGGAACAAGGTTTGGGAGCTGGATGGGAGCAGCCAAGGGTTTGGGCTGCTGGAAAAGGGGGGCAGAGACCTCCAGGGGTGTCCCAGCCCAAATGAGCGTGCAGGGAACAGGGAATGAGGGGTTGGAATTGTTCTGTGTGAGATCTGAAGCAATTAACTCATTGCTGATGTATTAAGATGCAGTAAAAAGAGAAAACCTTGAGAGCTACAGGGAATCTCAAGCTGCTTGAAGGGATATAACAGAATATTCTGAGCTGGAAGGGACCCACATATCGAGTCCAAGTCTTGAGATAAAACCCTCAGCCTTGGTGTTACCATCACCAGGCTGTGACCAACTGAGGGAATCTTAAATTCCTTGAAAGGACCTTTCAGACATTATCAGTAATTTAAATTTTACTTGGAAGTTTATTTAAAGGAAAAAAACTAAACAAAGAAGACAGGTTTTTAAAATTATTCCATATCTTGCTGTGTAGAAAGCCTTTTCCAACATGGAAGAGCACTTGGAGAAGGATTTAACAATTTCCCAACAAGAGAAGGGGAGAGGGAGCCTGGCCAGGGCTGTCCTCAGGGGGAACCAAGGCTTGGGGAGACCCTGTTCTAATCTCGCTGTGCTGTGAGGAGATATTTTCCTGTATTTTCCTTTTTATTTTTATATTTTAGCAGACTATAACCTGAGATTTGGAGTGGAGCAGAGCTGCAGGGGATGGGTCAAACCCCTTTGCCATGGCTGCCCCAATTTCCAGAGGGTCACACTGAGGGAAATTTCAAACATTAAATAAGTCATAGAGGCAGTTTAGCAATTTGTGTGGTTTTTTTCATGAAAAAAACCCCCATATTTTAACCCCTGTAATAATACTAAAGCAAAAAGCAAGGTAAGGGTGACACTAGAATTATGGAGTGTAAAATTGATTATTCTTAAAAGGATAGCTAAAATAGGAAAATGACCACTCCAAAAGTAACAAGTCTTAAGGTTCATCAGGAATTTGTAAGAGATTATTAACAGCATAAAACTTCCTTTCATTTCTTACTAGGAAATTTAATGTGACATTCATTTAATTGGTTTTGTTCTGTTTTACCACAGGATTGTACGGTGTATGAAACAGAAAATAAAATTCTTCATGTGGTAAGTAATTCTGCTTTGGTGTTCTCTATTTTTACCCCACACATGGAAATTATTTTTTCAAAAAATAAGGTTGCTATAGGAAAATACTTACTCTTAAGAGTTCCTTACTCTTTGGCATAATTTCTGATGAATTATATCAGTTGCTAAAAATTAATATTCCCTGCAGTAATGCTCTGTGTTATAGCTACAGTTAATTACAAATACAGAATTATTGATTGAGGTTTAGAAGCTGCACAATATTCTGTATATTGAATGTTCTCTATAGTGAATATTCCTACCAGAAA
The DNA here is from genome assembly GCF_027579445.1 of Ammospiza nelsoni. NCBI lineage: Eukaryota > Metazoa > Chordata > Aves > Passeriformes > Passerellidae > Ammospiza > Ammospiza nelsoni. Next base: position 4,317,331 of record NC_080647.1, on the reverse strand, counting down.
GGCTGGTCAGATCCATGGACCTGCTGCATCACTGATTGTCACACTGAGCATTTTGTGCCTTCAGAACTCAAAAAAATCTGATGACAAAAGGGAGTGGAAGAATCTTATTCGAGATTATTGATTAGATATTGGCCTTTAAGTCCAAATACTTTATATTTTCCTGGTACCAGCACAGAAACCTGTACTGACACTGAGATAAAGCCTGTGGTGAGAGGGAACTCTCAGAGGATTTACAAGTTCAGATAAGCTTTTGACAAGCTCTGTCCAAGTGCCTGACTCTTTTTCTTCTTCTATTTTTTAAAGCCTTTTGCACATACTCTGCTTCCAGCAGGGATTAAAATCTGTCATAAAACATTGATGTGCTGTTAAATTTAGCAAGTGTGCAGTGACTTTTAGAGGGGGAAAAAAAGCTTACTATAGCAAACCTGGGTGTGAATAGAACTTTTAAAATCACCTGATACCTTCTGGGATTTGGGGGATGTACACACACACACATATATATATATAAAAATATATTTACACACACACACACACATATATATATATAAATATATTTACACACACACACACACATATATATATATATTTATATATTTGCACATTTTAGCCCACAATTTTGACTGTGGCAGGGACACCTTCCATAGACCAGGTTGATTTGATTGAAAACTTCTTTGTTGTTTATTTTAATGAAAAGATTATTTCCATGAGGCAACTCTAAGGTTAAAGCATTACAGCAGAAATTTAAAAGTGTTGTTCTCCCTGGGGTTTAGTCTGCATCTAATCTGGGCAAATGCTCTCCAGTGTTGAGGCATAGAGGGATTTTCAGTTGGAAATTATGGAATAAGGATAAGGATAAGAATAAGGATAAAAATAAGAATATTCTTATACTGGAGATTTGCGAGATTTTTTTAGTTTCTCCATCCCTGCTGGGAGAAGATGAGACCCAAACTCTGCTCAGGGGCTCTGGCCCCAAGCTGAAACTGTGGAATATTGAAATATTTGAAATATTTGTGGAAATGGTGACCTTTATCTGCAGCCACCTCAGTGGGATGCTTTGCATCTTGCAGCTGATACAAAACCCAGATGCCACAGCCCAGGCTCCAGAGCTGTCCTTGGATTTCCAGATGAGTAACTGCACAGTGAATGGAAATCCAACCTACACATTCAGGCAGTTAACTTATTCATTGTGACAACTTTATTTGTTTAACTTCTGTGGATAGTGTCAAATGAGATATTAGAAAGCCTCATGGTTTTGCGAATGTCTGAAACAAAACTTCCCTAAAGGGATTTCACTGGGATTTGCTATAATTAGGAAAAATGAGAGTACAGTCCCCAAAGCAAAATAGATGCACACAGCACAGCCTTGACCAGAATCCCATCCTGAAATTCTGTTAAATGAATTCTTTCAGGCACAGACTTGTTGAAGGAGTGTGCTTTAAGCAACACACAGAAATTTGGGAATAAATCTTTCCATATGAATGTTGTCTGAGAGTCCAGCTCAGCTCCTCTCTGACCTACAAACTTTGCTCCGACAGATGGGTTCAATCTGCTGCCCATGCAATGGGGCTCCTGCTCTGAAGGTGTTTCTGTGGATTTGCATTAAGAATTTGAGATCTTTAGCTGGAAGGCAGGATAACAAAGTCATTGCATGGTTGTGGTGATGTAGAATATCAGTTAGAGGATGCGCTCAAAGATGCATAAGAATTTTACTGCAGGAAATGGGTTAACTAAGGCACTTCTCTGCCAGGGTAATTTTTAACAAAGGAAATTTTCCAAGTTGAAGAGCACAATTCACCTAATTATCACAGTTGGTAGGGATGATGTCATCATTGGGTAGCCAAAATAGGTTATTCAGTTGCATAAGACATTTATTTTGACACATTTCCTTCAACTCCCATTGAATTTATAATTATAAGGATAAAGTCCATTGGGTTTGTTCTTTTATTTTTAAAGTGCACATGGTTGGAGTGGAGAAGATAGTTTAGAGATACAGATATTCTTTACAGCAAACTGTAAATACATGTACACTTCCTTGACATTTATGGATATTTTCTATTCCTTTACTTTGATACACTTTTAATTTTTGCAATGTTAAGAATTAAAATTATCTGTTTATCCTTGGTTAGTTCTTAGAAAAAGAACTTCCCTTGCAGTACCAGTTGGATTGGAGGGATTGTATTGAGTTGTTTTCCTTTGCAGTGTAAAACCCTGTCTGGCATCTGTGACCACATCATTTCCCTCTCCTCTGACTCTCTGGTGTCCCAGTCTGCTCATCTCGAGGTCGTTCATCTCACCAGCATCATGCCCAGTGAGGGGCTGGTAAGTACCAGAGCAGCTTCAAGTTTAACTCTTAGTATGCCCAGCACAAGCCTCAGTTCTTCAGGGTGATTTGGTTCTGGAATTTATCAAGAAATCAAAATGTAATTTTTGTGAAATGTCCTAATTTTTTTTGTAAGCTGAATCAGATTTCTGAAGGTGGTTTAATTGGCATTTATCTAAACAAAGGGATTGTTTGGGGTCTATTCAAATTAAGACCTGTTTTACCTCCGGCTTCATATGTAACTGTATGTATGTTAAATCTATGATCCTTTGCCAGATTGCAGTTTTTGGAATGTACTGAAATAATCCCCAAATTCAAACACACACAAATAAAATTAACTAATGTCATTCATGTGCTTTCAAAATGATCCATGGAAATTTTGTGCCTTGCACTTGCATAAATGGAATTACATGACTCTCTAATGATCAGTTCCAATAACTTTCAGAAGTATCCTCCCAGGAACCAAATAAATCTCTTTTATTTGTAAATTGTTGCTCACTGAGCAGCCTGGTTGGATGGCTCTGGACATTGCAGCTGCTCTGCATTGTTGGTGGGTCACAGCAGTGAAATGTTCTGCAGGAAGAGTTTCAGAATTATTGGGCTCCAGCTCTCAAATATTGATGTACTGATACTTTTTTTTGGGACAATGGATTTTTGTGACATTTTAGTGGTTGGTGGGTAAAGATGTCTGCCTCCCCTCTGCAGTCCGTTACTTTGCAGCCATTTGCTATTGGTGGGCTGTAGGAACAGAAGGATTGTGCTTGGGGAACCAAGACCCCAATAAAAGCTGGGGTGGAAGGTTGCACTGCAGGCACTGGGCTGTTCTCGTTCTCCTCAAGAGCCAGGCTGCTTTTCCCAGCACAATCTCCTAAACTGCCTCCAGCTGCCTTCTCAGAATTCCTTTTATTTTTATTTTCTCCCTACAAGAAGAGTAATTCAGGAATGTTGCTTCTGGGTTGAAGGAAGCAGTCGTAGGAGGAAAATGAGGGGGAAGTGGGGAGTGAAATTGGCAGCCATGAGGCTCCTCCACAGAAAATCCCCAAACTGACAAATCAAAACCCACTTGAGTGCCACTCTACACCTTGTGACACGTTTCCTGTTTGTAATTCAGCGTGATTTACAGATTTTCAATTTCTGTCTGTTGAGACACTTTGTATTATTTCAACATCTTCCTCTTTGTTCTGACATTGAATAGCGACAAACGTCATATGCAAATACTGCCAGAGTTACAAGGGCATAATTACTCTGAGGTATGCATATTAATCTGAGAATGACATATTTTAATAACATGAGGGGGTGTTGTGTGACTGCACAAGTTTACTTTATTCTTAGGCTGATTTAGTCAACAAAGAACATTACCACAGCATAAAGCACATTCAATTTTCATTCCGTGGCATCGCAGATGCTCAGCCCAGTGTGTAATCCTGAGCACAGCTACAATTCCCTCCCTGTGCTGCTGCATCCTTATGGCCAAACTCGTTCCCTTTATGGCCCAGTTTCCCCTCTAGCTCTGATTTCTGGGTTAGTGCAGGGTGCCCAGGAAATACAGGTCAGTACATTTGCAGGGGATACACTGTGAATGTCCCAGGGCTTTTGACTTGCATTAGGATTCCTACACCCTGCAGGCCAGCACTCTGCATGCCTTTCCTTTCTATGCAGAAATGGGATGGATTTCTGCTGGTCTAATTAGGGGAAAGTTCATTGTCAGTGCTGCAGAGGAGGTGAATACAGAGATGCATTTTCCTCAGAGATGATGGAGCGCCATAAGCAGGGCTTGGTGCTGCTGATGCTTCCCATGCAGTGATGGCTCTGCAAAAGGCTGGAGCAGGACAGGAGTGGAATCTACCCCAAAACCAGCATTTTCTGTGGGGAACTGAGATTTCCTGGTGTGCAGGCTGAGGCAGGTGTCTGTCAGGAGCTCTTGGCAGGAGCCATAAAGTGCCATAAAGTGTTGGAATGTTATTTGGGCTGTGGAGTGACCAAGGTGAGAGCTGTTGGCTGAGATGTTGGCACCTTTCCTGTGGTTCACATTCCCTTTTTCCCTGCTAGAACTTGAGGATCTGTGCCTGGATGGGCTGAAGAACCCCTGTGTGGTTCTCCATCCACAACGTGCCCATGAGTTAAGAGCCAACAAAGGAGCAGGGAGTGGGCACTGCTGACAGGGGACATGAGACAAATACTGCAATCAAAACTGCCTGGCAATTTCTCCTCTTTTTTCCCCCTTTTTCCCTTAGATGAAGTGAAATCACAGTGAATGAGTGAGTTTTCTGTGCCTAATTGTGAAGGCACTGTAACGTGTTAGGTTGGAAAGTTCCTTGTAATCAATTTTGCTGACACTGTGTTCTGTTTAGAAGAAAATATGAAAAAAAGGACTATAAATGGGAATAAAAGAAAAATCATGTGAAAAGGAAAAGAAAACATTAATCAGAATCAAATATAGAACAGAGTAATGAATTACAAATGGCTTTCTCATGATTGTATAGAGGATTTTTTTCCACAGGATATCTGCTCCATTCAAGAGAGAAATGAGCACTATTCAGCGAATGGAAAGTATTCAGAGTTCCATTTTTATCCTTATCATTCAGTGTAGGGGTTGAGGCCTGATTTACCACACTCCAGCTAAGCTCTGCACTCCCTGGAGTTACTAATTTCATCGTGAGTTGTTTTATTTATTTTTTATATGGCCTTCCTGAGTGCTTCACAGACACTAATTAATTCATCCTCACAACACACTTGTGAAAAGGATACTGTAATTTTAGTTCTAGAGGTAGGAAGCTAATGCACAGCAGTTGGTGTCAAAAATCACCAAAAATGTATTTTTCAAGAGCGGCTTAATGTACAATATTTCGGAACATTTTTTACCTTCATAGCATAAATTTAAAACAGAGGCTCTCTTGGGTTTAAATGTAGCTCTAATTTTCAGAGCTGCTGCGAACCGGGTTCATCCAGGGTTGGCACCTGGAAAATAAACACAATTATTTGCCATTGAAGAAAAGTGTGTATTGTAATTCACTCAGATTTACTAAAGAATTCAGTTATCTGGAATGATATTCAGCTGACTGAATTATGAGTCTTCCCAAGTTTTCAGAACTCCTTTTGCAAAATTTTTATTACATGCCTTCTAATTTCTCCCCCTATGAGCCAGGAATCCTATTGATGCTGCAGAAGCTCCCACATAAATGGAATTAATTTCCAGGTCCAGGTCCACACAGTCTGCACGGAGTCAGAGCTCCTGCAGGGCACTGTCTGTGTGTTTAATTGTGTAAATAAATTCTGGACCATAAAGCATTTTCACAAAGGGACTCTGAGCCTTTGGAATGTGCATCTTCAGTTGTAGCATTTTGAACTTTCCGTCTGTGCTTTTATGAGCTTTATGTCACCCTTTTCTTTTTGTCCTCTTTAAAATACCTTCTTTGCATTCAGCTTTATTAAAGCCTGGCCTTATCTGCAGCCTTCCCAGGGCACTCTGTGTGCTGTGCTTTCCTGGCAGTTTGCTGGACAAAGGAATTTGCATTGGGAACACTCGGTTTGGGGTCTGTTCCAGCTCCTGGGGACTCTGTTTGCATCCTGATCTCTACAGGCATTTGTTGGCCTCCAGAAATATATTGGGGTTTTTTCCTTGCTTTTTCCATTCCTTCCCCTGCTTCACCAGTCAAATTGGTTCCTCCTTTTCCCTATTTACCACTGATTTTTCAGTGGAGAATACTGAAACGCCTTCCATGTATTTTCTATTTCATTTTGAAGTAACTTTAAGGATTGTAAAGCACTTTTTCTCCTGAATTCTAGTACTGGCTATGGTAATACCATTAATATCTGAAGTGCACAACATAATCAGCATGAACAAGATGTCTGGAAGGCAAAGCTTTGTTTCAAACAATCAATTTGACAAACTTCAAATAAATTCCTGCACTAAGAAAGTATTAAATCGTAAGAATCACTGTTAGCTCTGGCAGAACATGCAGACATAAATTTTTAGGAAATCGAATAGAATAAAATAACTTTGTGATTTAAGAAAATTGCCTCCCCACTTTAAATTTTTTGGCTTGATGGATCCACAATAAGCCCTTGAGCCAGGAGTTTGGGTTGCTGTTGGCAGCTCCTGAGCTTGCTGCTAAATCCTTGGGGATGGAGGTTGATGAAAGGCTGGAGAACCTTGCCATGATTTACCTCCTCCTGTGCCCAGAGCCAGCTCTGGAGCAGTTTTGCTGTCACATAAACAGGCAGCATTTTATTGGAGATTTTACAGAGATACAGAATGGGATCATAGAATGGTTTTTGAAGTTTGGGGCTTTTTTCCCCCCCCTCCTGCTCTTGGATGATTGGGGATTGTCCATAGTGAGAGATTATTGCAGCCAGCATTATTTCAGATGAAACTCATTTTTTTAATCTTCTGAACTTGATGTCCAGCTCATGTACCCAGAGATACTTCTGTGTAAGATGCAGCTTTAATCTTATTTGATGAGATTAATGATTCCTCTTAAGCAGGAGATTCTGAACAGGAAGGCAGTTGGGGTTTTGTTGTTTGGATTTGTATCTTCTGATGTCTGTGAAATGTTTTTCTTCTTTTCTTCTGGAATAAAGGAGGACTTTTATCCCCCTTCCTTTCACTTTTTTATTCTTTTTTTTCTCTGTTGTCTGAGCTTCCCCCTGCTGATAGAATCAGTGTAATCAGACACACTTTAATTAAGATGTATGCTGCTAATATCCAGAGCCTTCTTCATTTTTCTGCAGAGGGAACTTTTCCTGTTTCATTTTAAGAATTTAAGGAAAGCAACGATTTTTGTTTATAAAATTAAATTTTTTATGAAAGCAGCTGTAATGTTGGAAAACAAAAGAAGCTGAACAAACAGCCAAGCTGTCATATGCACAAATAGATTATTCATCTATCCAATGTCCAGTTACCCTTTCAAATAGTGCTTCTCTTTCTGTGGCATTTGTAATTTAAGGTGATGGAAGCCAATCTTTCCCATTTTCACAAGAAAGGAACTGCAAAGTAAGCAGGAAGAAAAAGTAGACTATGAAGGCAGATTTTTAATGGGAATATGCCTGGCCTGAAACTGTCAGGGTGTTCATCTAATTATTTCGAATTATTTTTAAAGGCTAACAGAAACTTGACAAATTTCCATCATGCTTGACATATAAAGGTTCTCATAGCCTAAAAGCCCAAACAAAACCAAATTTTCTCAGGCAGAAGAATAAAAGAAATTGTTATCTTAAGTATTTTGAGAAGTGGAAGTTGTCTTGCAGGAAGGAAAGTAGAGGTGTTTAAATTTGGGCAAAGGACTGCAACATATAAGGCGGAAAAAAAATTGAGAGGGACTTTTTAATGGTATGAAATTTAAACAAAAAACTCCATCACCTTCTCAAAGCACTATCATGGCATTCATTTAAATGCATTTGTGTAACTTTGATAGTTGAAATAAGATTAAAGAACCATTTTTTATGGGGCAAAAGATCAAGGGGTGTAAGAGTTCCCTGGTTGACTGTGGCATTACAAACCTGCATCTTTGCTGTCACTGCTTCCCTGTGCAGGAATAATTGTTGACACTTAAAAACACACTGCTGTCATTATATCCTGCTTAATTAGCCAGATGATTCTGCACGAAAATTTTCAAGGAAATTCCCCTGACAACTGCATATGCTCTTTTCTGGGGAAAAGTCTCTTCAAAATGGGGTTTTAAATGCTTGATGCCTTCCCATATGTTTTCAAAGGTCAGATTTTAATTAAAAACCTTTAATTCACTTTGTCACTAGGGGACAGTGGCAGAGTTGCTCAGAAACAGCCAGGATTCTTGATCTGATGGCTGAGAAAAATTTCCCTGTTCTCTAACATAGGTCAGTGCCATTCTGCAGAGTTTAATAACTGATGTGTCAGGCATAAAGAGCAACTATTCATTTCTAAATGTTCACCAGTCTGAGCCATCTTCACAGAGGAGAATCCTTGACTCCTGCCTTATCTCAAGATAAGGGGTACAGCTTGTTGTTCTTTTCTCTGAGATCATTGTTGGCATTCAATAATAAACCAGAGAGACTGAAACCCTATTCTTGGGGGGGGGGGAAGAAAAAAAAAAAAAGAGAGATTAATCATTTTGGAAAAGGATTAATATATTCTGTGATATTTTGCTTGTAAGGGCAGAAAACAGACCGGTAAGGAACAGAAAGAAAGCTGGGAGCTGAGTCACTGGGATGGACAGGGCAGGTTGTGACAGGGAAGGACAGGGTGGGACAAGCCTGGTGGGATGGGAATGGACATCACAGAGTTTGCAGAGCAGGAGGGAGGCAGACAGAGCTGGGTGGAGAGGGCAGAAGTGAAAACTGGAGGGAAAGAGGCCGGAGAACCCTTTAGGTGCCATTCCAGAAGGGTCTCCCACATTGGCCAGACCTATGCATGTCTGGTCACTCCAAGGTGACCAAACAATTCTCTGGATATCACTGCCTAAGCTGAACCATATGAAGTAAAAAATTAATGTAAGAACTTTCATATTTTTTTACATAGAATGATCTTTCCAGCTTTCCAGGTAAATATATGTCAAGGGGACGCTCTGCTCCTGTAATGGTCAACAAGGAACAAGCTCATTATTTTTCTTTTGGGAAAACAAGGATGAAAGCTCTGTGTAGGGTAATTTGAAGGCTATGAGTCATTCACTAAAATTGTTTATTTTTAAATATATTCTTAAATTTTAATAACTAGGATGAAAGAGCAGATAACAAAATGTAGGGTAATTCTGTGTGATTAGTCAGGTTTTATGACTCTCCAATGGCATCTGTTAAGAGATAAAATTATAATTTGAATTTTTCCAAAAATACACAGAGATTAACAAGAGTCTAAGAACTCTAGGAAGAAGTAAGTGGTAAAATTTAGTACAAAATTTAGCACTCTGTCCTCTTGTGGCCCTAAAGATTTTAATCTGTTGGGTTTTTTGAGTAGGGAATAAATCTTGTCAAAGCAAGTGGGATTTTAGGACTGGGATATTAAATTTGATATAAAAGTGTGGCTTGAAATGTGTTCCTGAGGTTGAGCAAGTGCTAAAAGAGCAGGAATGTTGTGTAATATTCTTGTGAAAAGTTCACTGTGGAAATTCAGCATAACTCACGCTAGATGGGCAAAACTTCTGCTCAATTAAATAAAAAACTAAAATAAAATTGGGTTTTAATGGAGATTCCCCATCCCATTGTCTATGGGAGCTTTAAGTTTTTCAGGATCCTCTTTGTGTCCTTGAGTTGGCAAAGGGAACCTTGTCCTTTGCTGCTGAAGGGACCACAGAGACAGCAGAACAGCAAACACTGATAAATTAAACAGCTCTAAAAAGGAAATTCTGAAAGGTTCACCAGCAGCTTCTTTCTTCCAACTTATCCCAGTTTGTGAAGCTGATTTCAAGACTGGCAAGGTTTAGTTTGGATTTTTGGTTTTACAAATGAAGTAGTTTGTAAAGCAGACTAATTTAAGAGAACTGAGATGGGGAACGCAATCTAAAGCAGATTTGTCTATGCAACATTGCAACCTGACAGCAATCAGGTTTGGACAATCTTATTTTTAAGATTTCAATACATTTAAAAAAACTTGCTGAAGTGGAATTAGTTTACATTAAGGCAGAAGTTACATTTTCCCATGAAAAATCCAGTCAGACCCAGCTAGAGGAGGTTGCTCAGGGCCTCATCCAGTCACAATTTGATCATCTCCAAATCAGAGATTCCACAGCTTTGCCAGCCTGTTCCAGGCTTTTATTTTCCTGATGGTAAATCTGAAAAAAAAATCCTTACCCAAAGTCCAACTTGTCTCTTGCTTCTCATGCTCCCACTGTGAGGAAGAGTTTGGCTCCATCCCACCTTCCAGTTTAGGCACTTGTGGAGAGCAATATCACCTAAACTTTGTAGGATTTTCAAATTTTGGGTTTTTCTTGAGGGGTTGGGAGGTGGTGTTTGTGTGCCCACCCTGCCTGAAGATCTCCACTAGCATTCAGGAATCTGGAAATTGCTTTCTCTGAACAAAATGTTCTTGGTTATTGCTGGGGACTCTAAACTTTGGGGCTGTGACCGCACAAGGTGATGCAGAGCTATCAAAAGAACAATAAATCAGCAGCACAATGTACCAATTAGATTAATTAGATTTCCAAAGTGATGGATAAGGATGCTGAGGGAAGAGAGGGGAAACTGTGGCCTGGCTCCTGAGAGGGAGGCACAGGAGCCACTGAGCATCCCTGACATTGGGCTCTGAGTGTGCTCAGCTCCGCAGATCCCTGCTCTGCCTGTCCCTTCCCATCTTGTCAGTCTCCTCCTGAAGCAGAATTCTTGATGGACTAATTACAAAGCTCCTGTTAGTTCACTAAGCTCATTTCCCCCATAAATGAGCAATGTGAGCACTGGCTCCTGTCTTTTCTGAGTTTGGCTCTGGCTTCACTTTTACTGAATCAGTAACTCTTTGAAAATGGGGCATTTAAGTTTAAAAACTACTCCTGCTCATGCTTTCAGTTTCAATACTTCTTTTATGTCATGGTAATAAAAAGAGATCATGTTAAATATTTCAAATACTGAACAGGCACAAGTTTTTATGCTGATGCTCCATATTGAACTCTGCTCACAAACTTTGGAATAAAAAAAAAGCATTATGTGAGAAAACTCTGCTATTTATAGTGGTCTTGATATAGATTTGTTAAACTTAGATTTGCAAATGTTAATTGACCACGGCTCCTTCCAGTCTGTTCAAATGTTATGGTCCTTAGAGCAAATCTATTATTTTAATTATCATGCAAATGTCCTGTATTTGTTTCCTACAAATATTAATTACCCTTTTTGCTCTTTATTTTGCAGGGAATGTATATCAAATCAACATATGATGGACTGCATGTAATCACAGGAACAACAGAAAATGTAAGATCCTTTATTTTAAAATAATTTCATCATGCTTACAATTATTTTCTGTGTATCTGCAGTGCATTTTGTAATATGTAAGCTTGCTTTAAACCAAGCCACTTTTTATGAATGTCTTTTTTCCTTTTTTAGGTATATGTATCATATTACCTTTTTAAAGACTTAGTGCCCTTGAACACAGACATAGAAAAGCCACTGTGTTGAAATTATTAATAATTAATGCTATAATAAAGGAAATTCTCAAAATTCTGCCCTCATTATTCCTCAAATTCTCCTTTCTAACAACATTCACACACTTTCTCTCTGGCAAAAGTGGTTTCCTTGTACTTATATTAAGTACATTTTATATATATATATATAAAATGTACTTTATATATATATATACACACACGTACATGTATATATATATTAAGTACATATATATACATATATATTAATATATATATGTACAATATATATACAGTACATACAATACAATACATATATATACAATATATACTTATATTAAGTACATTATATTTTATATTTTCTATCATTTGTAGTAAATACACAGACGAGATCAATTATAATTTTTATTGTAGCCCCAGAGACATTTGAAAAACCTGAACTAAAATCACGGAGAGTTTTGCAGCTCAGAGATCTGTGTGAGGTTTGAGGGGGCACTAAAGAGTGTGACAGGAACAGCAGCTCAGCCTCTAAACATCGTCCTCGTTCCTTAACATGCAGTTCATAATTATAAATTTGAATAATTAAATTGCCTTCAACTGCTGCCATCTAATTACTGTGACAGACTTTATAACACAACCCTTCTGGTTCTCATCTTCCAGTCACTGCTCCCACTCGGGTTCCGGTCTGTCCAGAGCTCAGAGCTGGGCAAGTGACAGCTTTAGGTTTTATCCAGCTGATATTGGATTTATGGATTGCTGATGCCCAAGGAGCATCACACGAGCTCTGTGAGATGTAAATCCTGCCTGGCAAGTGCCACTGCTCTGCTGGCCCATATGGGTGAGCTCCATGTGGGATATTTTAATTGATTTATATACATTTAGGGGTATTTATATGGGCTTTGTCAGTGCAAACCCATGGAAAGCCAGATGATTTGTATGTCACAATTTGGGAAGACAATTCTAATGCAAATTAAACTTGAAATTTGTTTGTTTATATTGTCACCATTGGCAGCATTTAGAAGTCTAAAAATAACTACATATGTATCTTGGGTGCTCAAAATTATGATTTGATCCATCTTGATTATGTTGGAGAGATTATGTTCATAGATTGAATTACTCATGCTATAATTAATCCATTTTTTTACTGTAATTCTAATTCATTTCAGAAATATAATGCAGTTTGTAGGGGAAATATTGATATATTTACAATTGAAATTCACAGGAAGAGTTACTAAATTGCCAGCCACTAGAAATAAGTTCTTTTAATTTGGATTGTCAAAACTTTTTGCTACGACACCACCAGAAGAAATTGCTTTTTTTGGTTTTGCTGGAAGTGTAATCACATGTGCAGATAAACCAGCTTCAAAGACCTTTAACTTCTGGTGTTTCAGCAAATTGATTTTTCATTCCTTTTGAAGGGATAATTGACCTCAGAGCCAGTGTTTAATTAGCTCAGCCTCATCCAAGTCAGGAAAGCAGCTAAAAAGAGAAAGAGCCAGGCCTTTGCTGTTCAGCTGAAGTTAAGCATTATGGATGGAGGTGTTTCCTGCAGCTTCCTGCTCTCCTCCATGCCCCACTTAAAGCCATGGAGTTTGTTAAAGTCACTTTGAATTCCAGGAATATTTCTGTTTCATGTTTGCTCCTGGGCTGCCAAAATTCCACAAGTTTCCAATAAAAGGAGAAAGTGGCTCTGGAGCCAGGTGGGTTTTCACATCCCCACCTGAAGTGTGGGGTAAAATCCTGTTTGTTGTAGGGCAGGAGGGCTCAGGGGCTGAGGTGGGGTCTGATCTGCCCAGGGCTCAGCTCAGAACTGGAGCCCAGAGTGAACAAAACCCTCTGAGAGCTCGGGCAGGTGAGGGGCTGGGAATGGAGAACCAGAGAAAAGGGTGGGAATGGAGAACCAGAGAAAAACTGGGAATGGAGAACCAGAGAAAAGGCTGGGAATGGAGAACCAGAGAAAAACTGGGAATGGAGAACTAGAGAGAAGGCTGGGAATGGAGAACTAGAGAGAAACTGGGAATGGAGAACCAGAGAAAAGGCTGGGAATGGAGAACTAGAGAGAAACTGGGAATGGAAAACGAGAGAAAAGGCTGGGAATGGAGAACCAGAGGAAAACTGGGAATGGAAAACGAGAGAAAAGGCTGGGAATTGAAAACGAGAGAAAAACTGGGAATGGAGAACCAGAGAAAAGCTGGGAATGGAAAACCAGAAAAGGCTGGGAATGGAAAACCAGAGGAAAGGCTGGAGGTGAAGAACCAGAGCTCAGGCTGGGAATAGAGAACCAGAGAAAAACTGAGAATGGAGAATCAGGGAAAGGCTGGGAATGGAAATCCAGAGAGAAAGCTGGAAATGGAGAGCCAGAGAAAAGACTGTGAATGGAGAACCAGAGAGAGAGAGAAAGGCTGGGAATGAAGAACCAGCAGTGGGCAGAAGGTAAAAGCTGTGCTTGGAGCAGCCTAGTCAGGCTGGGAATCACCCTGTCCAGGGCTGGCTGATTGCCCTGTTGGCTAATTGTTGGGTAATCAATAACTGGGTAATCTCCTGCCCCCAGAGCCCTGCCTGGCTCTGGCAGCACAGGCTGGCCCTGGGGGGGATGAGTCTCTCTGGCATTTGATTCAGAAATAATTGCAGTCATTTCCCTGTCAGTGGCAATTTGGGTTTTTCTTGTATTGCCTCCTCTTCTCTTTGCTCCTTTTATTTGTTTATGTTTTATGTTTTTAATCTCCATTCACAAGAGGAATGAGGGGGATTTTGGGTTGAAGACAGTGCAGCTGAGGAGTTCTTGCCTGCAGTGAGGTCATGACCATGAACTTCTCTACACACTTGATGAACATCACTTTCAGTTCAGATAAATCCTTTCTTCCTTTGTGTTTGACACGTGCCTCCTTTATTGTGTTTAACAATTTGTGTTTTAGGCTGGCTGCAGGAGCTCTCCAGGAGCTCAGCTACATTTTGGTAACAGCTTTTCCTCTGTGCAGCTCTTCAGTGGGTTTAGAGCCAGGCCGCCCCCTCCAGCTGCAAGTGGCTCCTTTTCTGCCTTTCTTAGGAGCCTGCTTGCTTGGCAGGGAGCTTGAACTGTTTATGGAAGATTATTTTGCTTTAAAAGTTTCAGCACTTTTTGTTTGACAAGGGACACTCAGTCCTCTCCTCTCTCTGACCCTGCATCTCAGGAGTAAATTTTCCCCCTTGTCCAAATCTCCTGACTGAACAGCCAGCCAACTTCCACTGGGTTTATTTTCCAAGGTGATGTCTCAGCTCTTGAATTCTTTGTGGTTTTTTTCCTCCTGAATGCCAGGTTGGTGTGCTCTGTGTCAGTAGAACATCTGTAAGCCAGGGCACAGTGCAAACAATTTGCTTGAGTTCTCAGCTCTCTGAGAACTGTTGATCTCCTGAATGCCCCTGGATTCTCTCACAGATTTAAGATTTCACCAAAGCTTCTAAAAATTATTTGTGCAATAGTAGTTGCCCATGTTTGAGTGGTTCCTCAATGGGTTTTAATCCATTTTCATCTGCTCAGAGCAAGCTAAATTTAGGATAAGGGAGTTTTCCAGCTCCAGGATTGCAAATATATGTGAATTGTGTGTGTACATAAAATCTCCTGAAGAGCAAGTCCCTTGCACCCATTTGTAAATTAACACATTCTGTGTTCAAATGGTTCATTTAGCCCTGTCTGGGAAGTGCTGGAGCTGCATTTGAAGGTACAAATACCCTGAGTGTGCAGAGCATCTTCAGCTCCCCTCAGCAGTGACTCTGCTCTGGAGAGGACTGAGCCCTGACTTCTGCCCCACACCTGGCTGGTCCTGGGTGTGTTGTAACAGATTTAACTCCATGGGATGTGAATTCACCCAGGGGAATCCCAACAAGGTGGTGGCTGCTCAGCTAAACACAATGGAATAGCTCAAATGGCCACGAGTGGCAGCTGGAATTCTAGGTTGGAATGGCAAATGGAATTCTAGATAACTCCATCAAATGTTACCAGAAAAAATATTTTTTTCCTTATGAATTTGACCAGTTACCATTATTTGACAGCAATAAGACTTCTTTAGGCGCAGCTTTCTTGCCTCTTTCAGCATTCATTGTTTTAATTCCTGCTCTTTCCTTCCACCTCCACATCCTCCCTGTAAAGTGAACTTTTCTCTCTTGTCCTCAGTCTCCTGCTGACCAGTGTAAGAAAATCCATGCTGGTGATGAGGTGATCCAGGTCAACCACCAAACTGTGGTAAGTATTCTGGAAATTCTGAGCTCAGGCTTTGCAGCACAGAAAAGTAAAAAAGCTGATAAAAAGTACTAATTCTTCTTTGCTCAACTATATTATTATTATTTATGTCTTTTTAAACATCGTATTCACTGCTTATTCTTAATAAGAAAAGGCCCAAATTGAGTCCATAACCAGCCCAGAAGGATTAAGCCAAATTTACGTTTTGCACAGCTGCTGTTCAGCATCAAACTCTTCTTATATAAGGAGATCCAAGAATATTTCCTTGAAGTTCTTAGACTTCTCATTATGCACTTGCCAGCTGGTTTAACTTCTCCTCTTGAACAGAATTTTGCATTCTGTTTAATGCAGGATCCAGATTAATAATGCAGAAGTGCTGTAATAGCCATGTATGCTGAATCTGTTGGGGGAAAGATATAAAAATGATTAAAGTGTTGATAGAAATCTGCCAGGGTTGGGGTTTGGGCATTCTTGGATGGAGATTTATTTTTAAGACAGCCATAAGCAGGTGGATGCTGAACCTCAATATCGAAGAATGTAATTTAAATATAATTTAAATAGTTCCAGTGTTGCTGGAGGAAGGAACACTGGTATTTATTATTTCTTAGGGATAACTAGTGATAAGGACAATGGTAACTTCCTAAGGAACTCCTAATTTAGCTATTTCAGTTTGTCCTGGTGAACCCCATCTCCAGACACAGCAAATGCAAAATTAAGAAATCTCTTTCTGTCTGTCACTTGTGTGAAGTGGAAATGTGAAAGTCTGGCTATTAAAATCTTATGATTAGAGAGCAAATATTTTCTCTTGAAAAGAAGTATAACTTATTCATTTACACTTTAAATGTTAATGCAACACACAGCTCTTATCTGTATTAGAGAGTTGTCATAGTTACAGGCTGAAATATGCATTAGGCTGGCTTTCTCCATCAAACACACTCTTCAAGTGACAGATCTGATTTAATCTTTACTCCCATAGGTGAAATCCCCCATTCAGCTTCTCAAGAATTGGCTATTTTAGCAACTCTTTCCATGTCTGTTATTACAGCAGGCAAGGTGGTTGATACTTGTAATCCCTTTCCACCTGAGGGCACAGGACCAACAGCTGAGTCAAGAGCCATAAAAGACTTTTTTTTTCCTAAAAAAATCCCCCCCATAATAAATTAATTATTCATTCTGAAGTTTCTAACAAGCCAAGAAAATAGATAAAGGCCACTAGAAACTTATTCTTGCTTTAATAATGGCTGGGAAAGTCTCATTATGTGTCCAGTTTGGAAAATCAGGCAGCAATAGTGAGTGTTTGCATGGTTCAGAGGTGTGTGTCCAACTCTCACCCCTCATGGATTAGGAGTTTTAATATTTTAAATAACCCTTAGATCTTCAAGTGTCACTTCTGGCACTCCTTGCTGCAAACCACCCTCAGCCATGCTCCTCCTTCCCCCCACTTACCACGATATCATGATCCATATTTTGCTTATAATTAGCATTATTTCCATTAGTGGACTGGAATTATTCAAAGGCAACAACTCATTAAATTTCCACATAATCAAAATTCTAATATTAGCACGACCAGCTCATAAAAAGGGGTGTAACCCATTTGAAAATAATGGCTGGGGGGGCCAGAGAGCTTGCAGATCTCTGGTGTTCCTACAGGTTTTCCAGAGAAGATTTTATTTTGGTTATCCTAACCGAGACATTTGTTTAAGGTTGCTGTTTCTGTAGCATTTTGGTACCAATATTTTGTATTATATCAAATGTAAATCCTTCCACACAATGTGTTTGGAAGAAACTGTCCTGAAGATGATTAGAAAATGTCATTTTTCCTGCCATTGCTGGAAACACTTCCCTGGGCAGAGAAAGCATGGATCCCTTTTAGCAGATTCCAATCCCATAGCTGGCTACCAGCACCATTAAATCTGATTTTGACTGAACTAGGCCAGTGTATTTTCTGGATAAATTCATATTCATTTAATGTGATCATCTGAGTTTTAAAACTTTCATTGATGTTCCCACAACCTGTAATAAATTGCTCCGGTAGTTAATTATTCTCATTGCTGGGGGGAAAAAAGTAATTTTATTTGTAGTCTATATTTGTCTGGCACAAGCTTCCAGTCCTTTGATCTTGATGTATTTTTATCTCTTAAATTGGAGAGCAGGTTTCTCTTTTAGGTATTTTCAGGATGCAATCAAATTAGCTCATCACTCTTTTTTTTTTTTTTTAGTAAGGTGGATAATTTGAGCACTTCCAGTTTGTCATCCTAATGCATGATGCTCCTCAGCATCCCGTTTGAATTCCAGCTGCAGCACTCTGCATTTCTCACAGGAGTTATGGAGCTGTCCAGGGCAAGGCTTCACTCATGGGCAGGGCAGAACTGAAAGAGTGAAAATGAGATTGCAGAGCCTGGAGCTGCTCCAGGGCAGGGTCAGGGTGGATTTAGGAAATGCTCTCCCTGCAGAGGGTGGTTGGGCACTGAACAGATTCCCCAGGGGATGGGCACAACTTTTCACAGTTTTACTTCATTTTTCCAAAAGCTTTTCTATGGAGTTGAGAGTTAAAAAGTGTTCAGGAGGTATTAAAGGACAGCTGCTTCCAAATTATGTAATGCAACAACTGAAAAGGGGAGAAATAAAAGCTTTTCCACGTGGAATCTGGTCTAACCAAGGAACACTCTGTAATACAATTACAAAGATCAAAGAAAAAATAATAGTACTTTAAGCAAGAAATTAATTAAAGCAGGGAATTCACCACTGGCTGTTAAGATCATTTAATCATTATCCAATTTCCTTATTTGCTTTTCTGCTTTTTCTTGCTTATAAGATTTTAATAAAACAGTGTAAGAAACTTTAAGAATAAGTTATACATTCTAAATTTCTGCCATCCTAACTCTATTTTCTCTACAATCCAACAACAGGCACCAATTGTGCCAGTGCCTTGTAGATTTTTACTTCCTTTCTCATAAAATTCTACAGAAGTACTAAAGATGCCAGTGTAGCACTTCTTTGTTTGCAAAATTAACAATTACTTTTTAGGTAGTGTATTTTTTGCTGCTTAGTTGTAGTAGTGGATTTTATATTGCAATTATTTTTCAGCATAAACTTATGAAAATTAAATTGTGTTAATTTTCCTTTTTAGATAGTTTTTCAGACAATGAGAATATTAGAGATCAAATAAATATTGATCCATTTACCTGACCACCTGTACAATACTTAGTCTCCTTCTGGATAGAGAAGTGATTTGTAAACAAGGGAAAACTGAATTTCTCTGTCTTCTATTCTTGGTTTTTTTTTTTTTTTTTTTTGGTGAGGGTTAGGATTTGAAGGTTATTTCATAGGACAGAGAGCAATAAGAAGGCTTTTAGTAATTCCTGTTGAAAGCTCGATGTTACTCAGGAGCTCCTGGCAGGACTCCAGGAGTCAGAATGTTGTAATTAATCCCAAACCAACTGAGCACCACGGAGCTGATGTGACTGAAAATGGCAAAGATGAACTTGGAATTAATCAGGAACAGGTTTCCAGGAGAAACTGAGTTTGGATACCATTGTCTTGACATTAGTAATATCTTGTCTGAAATAGTGTGTGATCTCCAGGTTGTTTACAGCTATCAAAGGTGTTCACTTAGATAGGAGCATTAAAAAAATGTAATGGGTAAAAAGGAAAATGTGTCATCTGTCTCACAGGAAGAGGAATTATTTAAGGATTTCAGTTTGGTTAACTCAGCCAGCTGGGGCTGAGACAGAATTCCTCTTTCTCCACAGACAGAGGCAATAAAGACCAGAAAGAGAAACAAATCCTCAAGGCATAAAACACTGCTGTGCCAGAGCAAGAGGCCACAGAAATATCTGTAATAAATCTGTTGTGCTACTTGTTTCTTATACTCTCTTGAAGCAGCTGCAGGTTTTAACTGAAGGAGCTGCATTTTCACACTCGAGGTTGTTCTTTGGAAGGATGGACCCTGTGATTTCAAGGGCAGAGAGGAAGGATGGGGACAGATTTTTAGTAGGGTCTGTTGTAGAGGGGCAATGACTTTATACTGAAAGGGGGGAGATATGGATATAAAGAAGGATTTTTTTGCAGTGAAACACAGGCACAGGGTGCCCAGAGAATCTGTGGCTGCCCCATCCCTGGAAGTGTCCAAGGCCAGCTTGGACAGGGCTCTGAGCAACCCACTTGAGAATGTCCCTGCTCCTGGCTCATTTTAAATGACCTTAAAATGTCCCTTCAAACCCCAAATATACTTTGATTCCAAGTACATGCTCAGCAGCCTAATGCCCTTTCATACTCTTCACTGTCAAATTACATGCTTGAAATTAAGTGTGTCAAGAGCCTGGCACAATGAAATCATTTCAGCACTAATTTATTTGTGTGAAGACAGTCATTGAATTAATACCCTTGGTGTCTGTTTGCTGAATTGTAAATATGAGTCCTAATGAGAGCTCATTTTAGGTGGAGGTAATTCTGTAAATGCAGAGCCAGGTCACACCATCTGTGTTTCAGCACACTCTGTGTTGGGAGATGCAAGCAGGGGGAAAAAAAAAAGGACAAAATCTGTCATGAGAATTTGAACTTCTTTCCCCAAAAGATGTCCTTCTGTTTCCAAACAAAGTGCCACATGTTACTCATTCTCCAGACCCAGCCTTTCAGAAGGGCTCAGCAAAGCCTCTCTCCAGCAGTAGATCTTGCTGCTTCTTGCATTCTTGCTGTGTTTCTCTGTTGGTTAATGAAAATAACTCTGTAAGATAATGGAGAACATTTGGTTTTAAATCATCAATTCTTGTTAGGACCAGCTCGAATATTAATGAGAGTGAATCAGCTACAGGTGTTAATGACGAGCTTCCCCTTCAGTGACAGAAAAGTCTTATGATCTTCCAGCACATTTTTGTCTAATAATAATTTCTGATTTCCATCTTAATCAAACCAGCTCTCTTGATTAATTCCCTAATGAGGCAAAGTGAATTACTTAAAATATGAAAAGATGATAGTCTGCTTCCTTAAAAAAAGTTGGGTTTACAACACCTGGGGTTTTTTTTAATGCAAATATGAAGAGAGGTCAAACTTTGCAGGTTCAAGTAAATATCCAGATGGCTTTGCTTATGTATTTGAAGAGTCATGAGGGGAAACATCTGTCCTGGTTCCTGTGAGGGGTTAGTGCAGTCAGAGCAGAATTACTTGTTTTCAGGTGCTGTGCAATATAGTAGGATATAAATATTTAGAAAATATTTGGCACAACTGATTTCCAGACCAAATGCCTGAAAAGGGAGTTTTAAATTCTTGTTAGTTATTGCTCTGTGTCTCCCCACCCCAGGTGATGCAGTGAGCAGAGCAGGCACAAATCCCCCAGGCAAATTCAGGTGTAACCTCCCTGCCTGCTGTGAGGGACACTCAGTATTTCTGTATTTAAACTTTTATTATTCTGTATTAAAACTTTTCCATTTTTCAGAGTCCTGACAGGGTTTGGTAAAGAGTGAAGGAACTGGGGAACCCATTCCTGTCCCCAGAAGTTTCAGGGAAAGCAGAGAAAGGAGCAGATCCCTCTGTCCCCTGTGCACACCCAGCTCCACCATCTGAGCTAATTTTTATTTTTGAATTCCTACTATAATAAATAGGTACAATGTGTTTGGAAGCAATTGGCAGGGAGGTGAATAACTGCTCTGGAGGCTCAGACCTCTGGAATCCTCTGATAAACACCACCCTGTTACGCAGTTGAGCTGTTTTCTCAATTCCATTTCATAGACAAATATATCATGCACTTCATGCCTCTGCAGACACCCAAAAATGCACTGATTTTTTATATTTTTTGTGTCCATCTGTAGCATTAGGAACTTTTTGTATAAATTTTTCTACAGTGAGTCATCCCCAGGCAGGTAGGCTTCCTTTTGAAAAGGGAGAAAAGCATGAGGAGAGTTGGGATTTATAACAATGCTGAAATCCCTGCTGCTGGGAGGATGCTTTCCAAATCCCATTCATGCAAATCCAGATCTTCTGAATGAGAAGGAGCAAAGTCATTATGAGGAGAGTCTAAAGGAGTTATTGCAGAACTAAAAATCACTGCTTTGCTGTTAATGAAAATGGGTTATGCCTTTTGTGTTTTTCTCAACATATTAGTTAAGGAGTCCCAGCTACAAAATTATCAGGTTTGGGTATACAAAATTACCTCAGCATTGTGGAATTTCCTGGTAAAGGAATTTATTGTTTTAGCAATTAATACTTTTGAAATTAATTTTTTAAAAGTTGCTGTATTCTTAATTTTCCACCATACAGTTTCTATGAGAAAACTAACAAATCCTTTAATACAGACAGGAGGCCACAGGTTTCTTTTGTCTGATTTTGTTTTTAAACATTGAGGATGTAAAAACAAAAATTAATAATTGTGGCAACCTTAATCGTAAACTATGAAAATTTCAAACATCTGTCTCTGACCATTTTGAGTGAATTCTTTTATATTCTTCTGTGTTTCTGCCATCTTTAGCATCTAAATTAGCATCCATTTTCATTTATGGAGGAAAATGAAAAGTATCACGTTGGTCTTTTATTTCTTCATTGATCTAATGTGAATTTACCTTTGCTGAAATATCTCAACCCATTTTGTAGAATTCAATTTTGACTGTATGTTCTAAAAATCTTAAAGGAGCAAAATACCTTTGTGAAGAATGCATCTTATCAGAGCTAGAAATCAGTAATTGCTTTAAAGACTGATTCTTTAGGAGTAAATGTTAAAATCTGACTCAAGGACTGGTTATCAACTCAGATTTTTAATCCACTATAATGACTTCTCTTTATTCAAAGCTATTTTTAGTAATACAATTTATAATAAGTTGTCCAAATTCCTGAGAGCATTTTATCATTGCCCAGTAGTAATGAGTGCAGACGGTGCTCTGATAGATCTTGGTATTTAATGGTTTTGTCATTAAGGTTCTCATCGGAATAATTTATCCTTCACTTAATTATTTATCATTCTTTTCTAAAAGGAGCCCATGGAACTCTAAGGATTTCGGCAATCTGAAAATTACATCAATCTATAAAAATCAGAGAGAATTCCACTTCATTTCTGTAATTGAGTAAAAGAAAAAAAAAATATATGGCCCCTGTGTTTTATAAACACAGCCCAAACTGGAGGAGATTTTTGGGATTCAAGCTGCCATGCTTGCATTTGTCTGGATGTGCCCTATTTACAATTACTGCTGTTGTCTGGTTTCCTGTGGCCAGTGCATTTTTAGAAAGTTTTCAATAGAACAGCAGCATTAAATATAGAACAGAAGTTTTAAAAGCTTTTAAAAATCCTTTTTGGAGTTCCAACACATCTTGCAGTTCTGTCCCAGGGGGATGCTCACAGTGAGATCCTGGCTTTGGCCCTCTGTGGAGGCAGCTTGGAACTTGACAGTCATATCCCAAATTCTCTCCAGCCCTTAGAAACAATTTTTGTTCCAATCTCTTGGAGTTTGTTTTCTATTTTCCCTTCAGCTTTTTGTGTAATCAGATATTATCTTCCTCTAAGAGGAAGTCATTACAAACTCCACCTGATATAACAAGGGGGTGAATGCAGATGTTCTGTGCCTGAGCACCTAAATAATTCATTGTCCTGCTTTTTAATAGCAGTGGGAATTCACTCCTTGGTCAGAAGAGAAACTATGATTAAAATGTTGAACCCTGACAGGTCAAACATGGCCAGTATAAAAATATTTAGTGCTTGCATGTATTGGTGCTGGTTCTGTTCTGGGATTCACTGAACTTTTCCTTCTCACAGGTTCATGTCAGGGCTGGTGCAGCTGCTTGGGAAGGTTGTGTCTGGGAATTGTGTGGACACAGCATCCCAATTCCTGCAGTGCAGCTCTGTCAGATTTGTGGCAGTCACAGCATTTATGGCAGGTCTTTACCATGGCCATGAACTACTGCTCTAAAAATCTGCTCTGAGTGGGACAGAAAAGGCAGGGGAAGGAGAAAAGCCCTAAAAAGAAATTATATGGCTTTGTGTATAAATAATTCATAATAATATAATAATTCATAAATTCCTATTTAAATAATCAAATTGATTAAGATATGTCTCTAAGTATTTTTTTTTTCTGAGTGGCACATCCTTACAGTACCAGTGATTTCCTTTTTTATGGCTCTGTTTGCAATTTACAGTAACTTGGAGGCTCAGCTGTGCCCAGGGGCTGTACAGATAAATCAATAAATGATCATTTATCTCCAGGCAGGGGCTTGCAGCTCTCACATACATGCTGCATTTGTTGTTCCAGCACAGTCTGGCTCCCTCCTCAGCACTCCCTGTTAAAACTCAGAGCTCAGACTGAAACGATTTCATGACTTTAGACCTCACCTTCTGATTTAAAATGTTCCATGATCTCACAAGTTATTGAAAGGGTGACAGTGTTCACTTCTGCCTTATTTTGTTCAGGAACATGGCTAAAGAAAAGAAAGATAAAAATCCAGCTGGAGCAGCATGATTTGAGTGCAACAGGGTTTATAAAAACTGCTTGTGTTTGCGAGGAGCAGGCTGTAATAGACCTTGCTGGTTAACAGAACATTTCCTTCACATTTCAACTTAAATGGAAAGTTTTCAAAATTCAATTATGGACTTTTTCCTTAGGTTGGCTGGCAGTTAAAGAACCTAGTAAATGCACTGTGGGAAGACCCAAATGGAGTGATTTTAACCTTGAAAAAACGTCCTCAGAATACCCTGGTTTCTGCTCCTGCCCTTCTGAAGAATGTGAGGTGGAAGCCTCTGGCCCTGCAGGTAAGTGGTGCTGCAATGTCATGGTAAATCCTTTATTCAAAAGGAAACACTGCAATTTTACCTTCCAGTGAAGGGAACAGGAGCCGTCCCAAAATCCTCTGAAGCAGAGTTCTGAGATAAACAAGTGTGGCAATGCTCAGATTGTTTTCTCCATATTTTGGTGACTCTGGGAGCCACAGGAATTCAGAAAGGAAAGAACATTTACAGAAAGTTTTATGGAGAGCAAGGTTCAGAGCCTGTTCTGCCTGGCAGTGCCTCCCTGTTTCCATTATTTCACAGTCTGTCACCTACTTGTTTGTAACCAAGTGTGTCAGATTCATTAAATTCCAGGAGAATCCTGCTCCTGTTGCACACCTCTCATGCAGGTGGAGTTTTGGCAGCAGGGATGACAAAACCTCTGCTATTTTCTGTGTACTCACTCCTTGAAAACCTGCAGATGCAAAAAAATAAAAGACAATTGTGAACATCACAGCTGCTTCTTCCTACAGCAGGAAAATCTGAACTCAAAATGTCATTTTTAAAGGAAAGGCTTGCCAGTAAGTCAGTAACTATTGATGGTTGTCTTTAATGCCATTTAACATCCTGTAAGAAGTTGATGCACTTCCATCATGTGGAAGCTTCTCAGAGCTGTTTTGTTTGGTTCATAGGACACATGAATGTGTTTCTGAATGATTTTTAAATTAATGAAACAAAACAAACCCTTCAAGCTTATCCAGGCAGATTTCCTCCCTGCCTGGCATTTTCTAAATCTTTCATTTCTCAGATTTCCTGAATCCTGCACAGTGGCTTCACTTCAGGAGTTTGTGCAATCCTTGCAGCCCAGGAATGCTGACAGTGGGATTTAGGGCCACCTTTCCTTCTCTGTGCCTGCCCTGGGGGAGAGGAACGGGGCCCTGGGACCCCCCAGAGGGGATTTTTCTCTCACAGCACTGCAGGAATAACATCCTTTGCTCTGGCAAGATGCTCATGTATCTGCTTGTGAACTTCAGATGGAGCCTCCAGGGGCAGCAAAATGGAAATTGCAATGGCACAGGGCTTCCAGAGAGATCCTCTCTTTAGATTTGTGCATTAAAGAATCATAATTCAGGGGCAGCTCTGGATGTGGGGCTGTGGCACAGTGAGCAGTGTGTGCTGTACACTCTGCATGCATGGATTTACCAGCAAAAATGCAACTTTTGTTGTGGTAGACAGAGAATTGAAAGTGCACCAAGCTGCTTTTGTTGAATTATCAGCAGTTCTGGTTTTGTGATGTCTCCTCTCCTGATGAGCCCCTGAGGAGCAAAGGGTGCTTGGAGTGTCTCCTTCCTGGGGTGTATTCCTTATTTATCAGAGAATAGTGGGGTGAGGCATTTAAATAAAAATATAAACCTCTTTGGAAAACAAAACCAGCCCTGCCAGTGTTATTTCTCAATAAGAAATATGAGGCATGGAAAACCAGTTTTAGATCTTTTATTCTTCCTGCCACAGAGACGAGCTCGCGTGTGAGGAGCTGGATCCGTGTCAGGGCGCAGGTTTTGGGTTTGCCTGCTTCCCGCAGCTCTCACCTGGATCTGGTGTTATTTATTATTGTCAGTAATGACTTGGAAGCAGCCTGATTAAATTTCAAGATGCCACTGAAGCCTGTGCTTCCTGGACAGCTGACACAACAGCTTGTTGCTGCTGGAAGCAGTGAGCTCACTTCCCTCTCCTGTTGGCTGCACTGCCCTCACCTTTCCGTGACTTTGGCATTTTTCAGACTCTAGAGCTGTGGAATTGTAGGAGAATTTCTGGCTTTGTTTGTTTGGTTGTTGTTCTGGAGGTTCTGCTGCTCATGGATTAAATGAATCCTGCAGAACAGGCTTTGGGATAGCAGAGAGCACAGCTCAGACAGGAGGGTTCACAGCGAGGGAAGAGCAGGACAGGGAACGGCCAAACAGCCCCAAACTGCAGGAAAACACCCCAGAGAAAGCAGATTGAGAGGGAAACGGCTCAGCAAAAGTCAGACTGTCACAAAAAAGGGATAACACACATGGGTGTGCTGTATTTCATGGCATGTTCCAGCTCCTCATCCATACATGTTTCTCTGCACATGCTGTTTTCATGCCGCACCCCATAGATCGATTCCTGTGTCCACATGTGGAGAAATTTTTCCATTCTGATTTAAAAGAGAATGGAAATCATTCAATTTTCTGGAAATGAAATTTTTTGCTGGTAAAAAACCCCCCAAAACAAAAGCAGTACCTATTTAGGGAAGGCCAAAAGGAAATAGGGTTTAAGAAGTTGAAATCGTATTTGTTACCTCAGGTTGGTGCACAGCAAGAAGTTTTATTTAAAAGTTGTCATGTTCTCTATTGTTGCTTAAGGCACTTAAAGAGGTTATTAATATTTTTTCTGCAATAATTAAGTTTAAAATTATACCACATAGGTAATTTATGAATTATTGATGATACAGAATCTCTGAGGCCTTATAAAATTTATTACTTGGCCTTGTTGTAGTATTCTTTTGCTTTAGAGGGTTTTCCTTGATGCTGAATTACAACAGCAGAGTTTCCATTTGTCAGTTCTGTGTTCTTTTATCTTTCTGTGATATTTGTGACACCATTTTTTTCCCCTTTTGTCTCTGGCTGACATTATGTGATAGTGGAAGATTATTTGAATTTTAAACTCCCTAATTATTTTCCCACTCAGGACAAAATGTTTTTGCTTTTGTTTTTTTAATTGGCAATGGCAAATAGGCCTCTGCACCCTACAACTTCACTCAAATAAAATATAATATATATATTGTACTTTTTTCTTTTTATTTGGAGAACTTTTCAAATTGGAATAATCCTTCTGTCACAACTAATTGATCCAGAACAATTACACCATTTATTATTTCGTTTATCAATAAGCATAGATAACTAATATAATTTTGATCCCTTTGTAGAATGACATTCTTATAAAAAAAAACATCATTTTTTGGTATTTAGGACTGCTTTTACTTTTTGAACTACATAAAAAATATTTCAGTGTTTACCTCTTGAGGATAGAAAACATTTTATTTAGAAAAAGATCAGTGTTTATGCCTTTCATCCAAATTTTGAGTCACTGGCTTTTCCTTCCACCTGTAGAAAACTGGTTGTATCTATTTAAACATAACTTTTATAAATAAAAATATTTCCTATTTCTTGAGTATCAACACAGACTGAACCTTGCTTGAAAAATATTCTTTGTTTATATCTCTGTATCCTGCCCAGCATATTTGGTTATCATCCTTCTGGTCCTTGCAGACCATTGGCTTGAGCTTTTCTGTGACATCTGAATCAAACAATTGTGTTCAATGCCATGAGAAAGTTTAAAAAGTAAAAATCTTAACCTAAACAATAAATAAATATCCTTTAATTTCTATTTCTTTGCTATTTACCATAGCTTTATAGCCATGGTATTGTATCGCCATGGCTGTAAAGCCAAAGGACAATGAATTCTGCTGTCTTAAAAAATCAAGATGTTCTGTCCTTGCTAACAATAAATCTTCCACTGAAACCAACACAATAATTTCATTCAGTACAAGTATTCCAGAGCTCTGTAATTAACTTCTGTATTAATGGCATTTAATACAGTGTGTCCTTTCTCCTCAGATAATTGATTTTCTGCATTGATTAAAGATCATATTTTGATTGAGTCTCAGATTTTCCCTTGAGGTGGTTTTTAAATTAATTTAATGGTCATTTATCAGTTTCTTTCATAACTTTCTTGAAGTCTAGAGTTTCACTGGACACCTTTTTGGAAGAAACCTCAGAAATTTAAAAAATGGCTAATCCAAAAAAAGAGGCCAAAATTCCTAAAATTACGCACACTGATTTTGTTGTTTCTTGTAGCACGGAAAACATTAATTTATTCTTCATGTGCCTTTTTGATTTTTGCAGCCTGTGATTCCAACCAGCCCCACGAGCAGCTCTACAACCCCAACGAGCACGATGGGCATGTCCTCAAAAATGGACAACTCTGCACTCCAGGATGTTTTCATTCTCTCCCCTATGTCAGGACTTTATGGCCCCAGGTATTTATGTCCTAAGGAATTTGAGGTTTTTGAAAAATAAAATTTTACACTTTGATTTCATTAAATTTATAAAACAAAACCAAAATTAACAGACCCATCATCAAGGTAAATAATTAAGAAAATTAAGAGCTAAAAATACATTAAGCACCATATCATTGTTTTGAGTAACTGAATTTTCACTTAGTTGAGAAAATGTGGGCTTGTTCCTAAATCAAGAAAGTATTTAAAGAAGTCTTTAAACAGTTGGTTAGATTTACTTTTATGTGTCTACTTCTATCTTATTCTTGAGCGTTTCTGCAAGGGAAACTCTTGTCTGCTCATATTAAAACAATTCCTCATGTTCTCCTTCAGATCCCAGAAAATTCCTGAATGTTTATCTCACAATTAAAGTGGCACCTAATGATGGTTTTGTTAATTTACATTTGTTGAATTGCCTCTCTTATTAAGTGAAGATTTCAATTGCAAAACTTGTGATTTGTAGCATTTGGGAGAGGCAGTTGCATGCTGGAAGTTTCCCTTAAATGGTTCATTTCTCCATCATCTTCTGTTTTTAGGGATGAAATTGGAATCATGTCTTGTGACGACATCAGCAAGTTTGGAAAGCCTGGGATGAAGGGCTCAGAGTCTCCAAACTATTTCCTGGAGCACGAGAGTGGGAAATTCTACACGCTGATAGAGGGGGAAGGACACCCCGGGGGCTCCGAGTACGAGAGGAGCAGAGCCCCAGGCGTGAGGAGAAGAGAGAAAACCCCAACCCATGGTAGGCTGCCCTTGTCACCCTCCTCCTGCTTCACAAACTCCGCTCTGAACTCTGAAACACCCCCAAAATCTGCCATTCTATGTCAGACCTGCTGGCTCTGAACAATAAACAGAATTTCACATGGAGGAATAGTTAGAAAAGTCACATACTAACATTCCTGGTCAGAAGTTATTTATACAGTTATTTTGCAGTTCATTCTGGAACGTTGAATGGTAATTAAATTCATATTATTTGAATAGCCAGCATCTTTATTTACTCAATTTCCCCTCCCAAACTCCTGGAGATTATTCCACTTGCAATGTTCTGGGCTGTTAAACTTCAGTGAAGGAACTGCCTTGTGGTGTGAAAGTGTCTGTAAGATGGAAGGCCCTCCAAAATTCAGCACTGCATTAAATGCATGAGGAGTAGCCTACAATGCACTCATTAGAGCTAGAACTGTATTTCAGAATCTTAGCATGAGGATGCCTAAATATATAAAATGCTAATAAACAATGATTAACTCTGGTTTTCCATAGAAATCCAGTGTGTACACAAATCCCTATTGAGTGGTCAGGTGTACAATCACGTGTGCTTGTGTACAAGTGTATGGATCTATATTTATGGATCTATATAAAAAGTGTTGTTGAAAATTAACTGATACATTTTTTTGCTTCTCTGTTTAAACTGAACTGCTTGGTATTTAATGAATTTGAGAAAAATCCTGTAGAAACACAGCAGTGTATGGGCTGTGCATTTTCAGCTGCTTTATTTTCAAGGCAGCAGGACAGTTTTGTAAAGCTTACAAATTTCAGATAGGAGATTTCTTTTGAAAAATGGAATTATGTCTGATTTTGCAAATGGCATTATTTCTGTACCTCAGAGAAAGCAAAGACCATGGTGTTCTCTGTGGGCAGCTGCTATCTTTTGAGATCTATATGGATATTTATTTATATATGGCAAGCCATCCAGAAGTCCTTTATTCCCCAACTCTGAGATCTTTTTTTCTCTCATTTTTAAAAAGCCCCAACAACTCCCTAAGCTTTTGTCTTTGAAATTAAAGGCAGGGAAAACCTCTAGGAAGCTCAGAGCAGTGAAGGAAAATGTGCCAGTGAAGAGCAGAGGCACTAAAATCCTGCTGCACTTCAGGGGAGAGAGAGAATCCCAGGAGAGGTTCTGGTGGAAGATCCAACAGCAGCTGGAAGGGAGTGGGGGAAAAAAGGAAATTCCTAAAGCCCTGCAGTCCCTGATTCTGCTGCTCAGTCTGGTGTGGGGTTTGATACCAGGGATGTTCTGAAATGCAGCTTCTCTGCCTCCTTCTCTCAGTATTTATCTTGTGTTTATCAGTTACACAGAACTTCCCTCCTGCTGCTGGAATTTGCTGATTGCAGCTGGATTTCTGGCAAAAGTGGCAAGTAAAATGGACTTGATGGTGTGTGTGTATATGCACACAGAACCTTTTCAGGGGAGGAAATCTTAATAAATCTTTGTTATAGGCAGGGTATTTTTAGCAAATGCTTCAGTCATCTGCTTGATGCTTGGAAGAGCTGTGATGCTGAGGAACAGGATTCCATCTTGGGACCAGTAATGTTCACTCTTTATCTCCTTGGGAAGTGACATCATTTTAAAACAGAATTAGAATGAAAGATAAAGAGAAATCTTAACTGTGATTAAAATTGGAGCCAGATGGGTGTATTTGCCTTGCTTTCATAAATTCTTCCTGCATGGTGACTTAAAATATTGGGTTCCCTTCCTGATCCCAGGAGTACACAAGATTTTTTTTTTGTCTATGATGGACAATTCTGATTGAAATCCAGAAGGAATTTGGTTTTGAAGTCTCTGAAGTATGTCTTTCTCTCAAATATGACTGCTACACCAGATTTTTTTTAAACTACAGATTTAATTAATCTGTTGATTACCAGACATGCAAATGAAGTTCTACTGTAGTGGAAGGTTTTGTACTGTCTGCCACTCTTGACATCCATCACCAAAGTGACAATGTGTCTTTCAGTAAAAAGACAGGATTTATGGCAGCTCCAGCAAACTGATGCTGGAACCACAGACCCTTGAGCAAAGAAACGAAAATAAAACTTCTGAGGCCTTTCACGGCCAAGCAGCCACTTTCATTATTGCCTGGGCTGACACAAACTACTGCTCCAAAATTCCAGCCTTGGACCTAGCAGGGTTCCAGCCATTATTAGAAATCAGTCTCCTGTGCAGGTGGATGGATACTCAGGCAGGTGATGGGTATTGAGAGCACATGCAAAATACAAGAAGATAAATAATAAATCCATTTTTCCAATGTATTTATGAAAATTAAGCTTGTTTTTAGCAACGTTGAAATGCATTTTTTGGTTTACTTAACATTATTCTCTGTTATTTTCCTGACTCTAAAATGCTCTGGTCTAAACAGCTCTTGTGGCAATGTATTTCAAACCTCTTCCATTTATGTGTTAGAGGCAAAAACATCATAAATATATTTTTTTCTTTCATTTTATTCTGGTATCCTTGTACACAACAATTTTTTGCTTCTCAGAAAAATATCCAAGCTGCAATGTCAAAACAATTTATAGCTTACTTTTCATTGGGAAAGGAGTTGGAAGTGAAATAAGCAGTTTACACAATCACTTGTTCATTTGCCTTGTGTGATTCCTGGATTTCTAGTTCTGATCTCTGTTGTGCTGTGGTATCTGTGTTTGTGTATAAATCATTTCAGAGCTTGAGATCTTTCCTTTCTTTACAGAAAAACTGCTCAGTTTGGTTATGTTGATCTTCACTGCCTTTGTGCCTGTTTTCTTTTTATAAATTTTTTTATCTTGTTTCTCTATCTTTTTATATTATTGATTTTTTTTAATTGAGTTTTTTTCTTAATTGATATTGTTCTTCTAAGGATTAGGAGTTGAATCCCATATTTGTAGTTGAAGGTAGTCTCAGGTGTGAGGCAGACAATGAAATGTATTTTTCCATAGGATTATTTAT
The DNA here is from genome assembly GCF_027579445.1 of Ammospiza nelsoni. Classification (NCBI taxonomy): domain Eukaryota; kingdom Metazoa; phylum Chordata; class Aves; order Passeriformes; family Passerellidae; genus Ammospiza; species Ammospiza nelsoni. Next base: position 4,285,299 of record NC_080647.1, on the reverse strand, counting down.
ACACTAAATTTCATGGTGTGCACAAAAGTGTAATCTAGGCAAATCTCAGTATCCCAAATGTCACCCCCCTGATTTTCAGGATATCTGGGGGTGCTCTTGGTTTGGTGCCCTCCCATCCCTGCTCTGTGCTCGGGTAGGGAATGGTTTGGGCACATCAGGGTCTCACTGCCCCAGCCCATGAAATCCAGGGATTAAACCCCCAGGGCTGAATCTTCTTTGCTGGCTGCTCTCCCCAAACTGAGCCCCAGGTTTTCCTCCTGAGCCAGTGGAAATGAATGTTCCTGGGAATGAGATCCCTCATTTGTCCCCCTGGGATTTCCCAAGTCAGGCGGGTTTATGCTTCCCTGACAGATCTGTGTTATTGCATCTGTATTAATTCTCTCTCTGCTTTTCCTACAGCATTTTCACTTAAAATCTGTTTCTCTCTTTATTCCCAACACCTGTTTAATGAGTGAGGAAGTTCATACAGAGCAGAGTTCTCAAACAAATTTGTAATCCGCTTTACATTTACAAGGAATTCACCAGAGCTGGTGGTGCCTCCCTTGAGGTGGGGGTGATAAGAGGAGGCTCTGGGATGTTCCACTGATCCTGAAGGCCACAGCTCTGAGGGGTTGTGTCACACCTGGAATTTATTTAATTTACACTACTGACCCCACAGCCTGCCATTCCTAACCTTCCAAAATTCCATTGGTTTTCCTTGCCTTGTTTGCAGGAGATCTGAGGCCAGTCTCGATGCCTACTGAGTACAGCTGGATTGGGGAGCCCAAAGAACAGAACATGTACAAGAGGGGAAGCAGAGGTGAGTATTTTCTTTTCTCTCCTCTTCTCCAAGATGTTTTTCCTTTGTTGCTTAAGGAGCATCACAGGAAAAAAAATCTTTTTTTTTTTCTTTTTTTTTTTTTAGTGTCACAGAAGATCTAAACCAGCCTGTTTAGTGTCTGTGCTTTTCTGTTTCTATTTCTGAAAATTAAAAATTTGTATTAGTAGGAGGAATTTAATTCTAGTATAAAGAAACATAAACATCAAGGGGAAAAGTACTTTGAAGGCTCAGATAGGTGCTAAAAGCAATCAGTTCCGAATCTGCACAGCTCTAGAAAACAGTAAGTGATGTTGCAGATGTAAAGTAGCGTCCTCTGAGAACATTTTGATCAGTATGAATTAAAATTTGGAACAGGAATCAGCAACTGTACTGTCAGTGTTTAGACCAGCAGTTCTATCACAAAAACTTCCATTGATCCCAGTGGGAATTATGAACTTTGCAAGAAGGAAAAGTGATTGCACAGGGTTTTTTTTCCTTTATTTCTTCTGGCAAAAGGAAAACATATAATTCAAAAATATATTCTTCAAATATACAACCATATTTATTGTGACACCGACTGTTGAAGATTCTTGAGTACCATTTTTTAGAATCTTTTAGACATGGTCTGAAAGCTGAGAAGAGTTCAACTTGACTCCTAAAAATGTGACAAAAAATTAATGATATTCTTGAAGATCAATACAGGATTTTAAACTACTTTTTTTCAGTAAACTTTCATTCCAAGAGAAAATAAATTTCATTTAGGCACAAGCCTTTTCTGATTTATTCCAAATCTGTTGATGTGTGTTTAGCTCATATTTCACTGCTGCAGACAGCAGCAGACTTGTTGCCTGGCCAGCTCCCATTTTGAAACTGTGCCCAAGTTCGCTGCACATCTTCTTAAAACTGTTATTCCAGCTTGTCAAATTCCTTGAAATTACAATCCTGGAGTCTGGAATGGTTCCAGAGGTGCTCCCTGCATGATACAAGCCAGTAATATTTTCTGTGTCTGCTCCCTTTCACCACCCATGGTGAAATATGGGATGGAGTGCAGGGAGAGCCCTCACAATTCCCTGGACACTCCCAAGATTTTCCCAGTTTAACAGGACCCAGGGATGTCTCTGCCCAGCCAAAAATGGTTCTCTGTGCCATTCACATTCTCTGGAAAAATCCCTTCACCCAGGATTTTTCTCCTGGGAAGTTGAGAGGCCTCAGAGAAAAAGGAAAACAATTCTTATCTCATTTGTTTCTCCTGTGATGTGCTCGTGTGGAATGTGTTTGGAGATTGTTTACCCACAGGTGATTGTTCCATTGGACTCTGCTGTGAATTATTTTGACTCTTTGGCCAATCAGGGCCAAGCTGTGTTAGGAGTCTGGAAAGAGTCAGGAGTTTTCACTATTCCTGTTTTAACATTAAGTATCTTTTCTGCATTGTTTAGTATAGTATAGTATTATTTAATATAATATAGTTATAATTATAAATATTATTAATAAGTATGTAATAACTATACAATTGTATTAATATTAATAATATTGGTATTATTTATATAACGCTATGACTATAAAATAATAACATTAATATATTATTAAATAATATAACTAATATAATTATTCTTATAATATTGTATTATATTGTATTGTATCATATCATATCGTATCAATTATTATATATTATTATACATTATTATATATTATATATTATATATTATATTATTAGATATTGTACTTGATATAATGATAGTTAATATAATTATTATTATATTGTTATAATATAGTACTATTTATAAAATAATTACTTAGCCTTCTGAGAACATGGAGTCAGATGATCATTCCTGCATTTTTATTTGAATTATTATATTATTATAATTTATTAATAATTATAAAATAATAATTATGAAATAATAAATTAGCCTTCTGAGAACATGGAGTCAGATGCACAATTCCTGCCTTTGTTGGGGCATTCCCAGCATTTACAACGGTTCTCTGCTTGTTTCCTCTTCCTAATATTTGTTTTTCCCTTCCTCCCCCTCCAACCACTGACTCTGAGAACTCGCTGCTGCGCTACCTGAGCGATGACAAGATCCTGGTGATCCAGGAGGAGCCCCTGGCGCAGAAGGACAGCAAGAGGGACACGGCCAGGAGGTCCAGGAGGAAGGGCAAGGGGCCAGGGACCCCCGGCTTCCCCATCAGCCCCTCGGTGCTGGCCTCCACCATGAGCATCAGGATGGAGCCGGGGCAGCAGGACGTGCTCGGCTTCTCGCTGGCAGAGAACAACACCGTGCCCCTCTACCACGTGAGTGCCCAGCCTGCTGAGCCTGGGAGAGCAGCCAGGGTTCTGCTGCGGGACTGATGCAGAAATCCAGGTGTTCTGCTGTGGGATGGATGCAGGCATTCTGATGCTCTCCTGTAGGATTGAGCCAGGCATTGAGGTGTTCTTCTTTTAGGATGGATCCAGACATTCAGAGGTTCTTCCGTAGGATGGATCCAGAATTCAGGTGTTCTCCTCTAGGATGGATCCAGAATTCAGGTGTTCTCCTCTTAGGATGGATCCAGAATTCAGGTGTTCTCCTCTAGGATGGATCCAGAATTCAGGTGTTCTCCTCTAGGATGGATCCAGAATTCAGGTGTTCTCCTCTTAGGATGGATCCAGAATTCAGGTGTTCTCCTCTTAGGATGGAACCAGAATTCAGGTGTTCTCCTCTTAGGATGGATCCAGAATTCAGGTGTTCTCCTCTAGGATGGATCCAGGATTCAGGTGTTCTCCTGTGGGAGGAATCCAGAATTCAGGTGTTCTCCTGTGGGATAGATCCAGAATTCAGGTGTTCTCCTGTGGGATAGATCCAGGCATTCAGGTGTTCTCCTCTTAGGATGGATCCAGAAATTCAGGTGTTCTCCTGTAGGATTGAACCAGGCATTCAAGCGTTCCCTTGTAGGACTGATCCAGGCATTCAAATGTCCTGTTAGGACTGAACCAGGCATTCAAATGTTCTCCTGTAGGATTGATCCAGGTACTCAAGGGTTCTCCTGTGGAATTGATCCCGGAATTCACAGGCTCCCCTGTAGGATGGATGCAGAAATTCAGAGGATCTCCTGTAGGATAGAACCAGGCATTCAGGTGTTCTCCCCTTAGAAGTGATCCAGGTATTCAGATGCTCTCCTTTAGGACTGATGCAGGCATTCAGGTGTTCTCCTGTAGGATTGGTCCAGGCATAAAGGCTCAGTCCTCTGCTCCATGTTTTCATGCTGTATTTCAGTCTGAGAAAGGCTGCTCAGTGTTGGTGTCATGAAGAATTTCTCCTGAGAGTCACTTTTTCAATGTCAGTATCACGACAGCTTTCTCATCAAAGTCAGGACAGAACAGCAAAACACAAGGCAAGAATCATTTGCTGTCAGATGCTTTAATAAAATCGTGCTCTTAATTACTCATCTCACTGAGTTTAGTTTAATTAGACTGTACTATCTCTGAAGGTTCATAAGGATCCTGCACTCAGCCTCTGATAATGATTTATTATACATTAATTTATAAGCTTTTGTATTTTCACTTTGATTACTGTGTCTTGTAAAAACAGATGAGTTTAATGGAGTTACTGTTTATTTAAATTTATTTACTTAAATTGTGGATTTCAATCTCTCTGACAGAGATTATCAGCATCATAAAGTCAAAGCAAAGGATTTCAAACCTGGAGACAAAATCAGCAGGCAATTTATCAGGATGAATGAGAAAATTATTGTACAGCCCTACAACAAACCCCAACAATATTTCATAACTTGGTAGATGAATCAGCTGGTTTCAGTCAGTTGTTATAATTCTGTTGATGATCTGTTGGCTCACCTGAGTTCTGAAGAGAAGGAAAATAGGTTGTTTGTGGTAAGATGCAAATTCCACCCCTGATTTCAGGACTGAAGTTATATTTTCTTGCATGATTTCCACCTTATAATGCAATTAATTGATGTGACAGATTAGCAGTGTGGTATTGGATAATAATAAAGTAAATATTGAAAAATACCTCAATGACATAAAATGTCAACTCTAAAGGGTCTGAAGGAAAAGCAGGAAACTGGAAAACAGGAAGAGCCAACATGGAGTGGCTGTTCCACCCTAAAAGTGTGGAACAAACTCAGTTAAATGTGCAGTGATTACAGGGGAGGGCACAGGTAAAATGATTCTTCATGCACTGACAGAGCAGGATTAATTCTTTTATCACCATAAATTCCTGGAGCAGCATTAAAAGAGGCCTTTGCATCCTTCAGGAGATAATCACAGGAATCAGAATATCTGAGGCACTTTGTCAACTGCCTTATAAATATACAAGAGGAACTGAGTCGACAAACACACAGAGCTGCTGACACAGATTTTGTGGGTTCTTGCCAGCACAGAATCATTCACATTAATGTCTTTCCATTTGGAATACTGAAAGAATTCTGAAAAGCCAAGCAAAAAAAATGGGCATATTTATCTTGAAAGAGAGCTACCCAGAAGAAAAATGTGAAATATCAAAGAACATTCCATGGCAGCTTGATAGCAAAAAGGAAAAGTAACAGAGTTGTTGTGTTCTTAGATATAAATTTATAAGTTTTAAGTAGGTCAGCTCATTTCCTTAATATCTAAAGGTGTTACCAGGATTTCCATAAGCATTTTGATATACAAACTTTTTTGGATAATGAGACCAAATCACCTTAAAACAGCTTTTGCTACATTTTTATTTAAAAAGTTGACAAAGCTGGTTTAGCTTTTCTTCTTACCTTTGCTCTGTGTTTTTCAATGGAAGGCAGAACTGGTGGAATCCCATTTCCATGAAATCCTCTCCTCTTAACACATGCCCAGTACAACTTCTGGATATAGATCAAAATTCCAGGCCAGATAAATGCTTTGGGAAATGGAGAGCATAAATAGGATTTTCATAATCTTTAGTGAAGGGAAGGTGATAATGTTTTGAAATCAAACAAAGATGGCTTGATGGAAGGAGGAATTGAGCATCACTTAGCCATTGCTTCATTTTCTAAGCACTTACACAAATATGTAGCAAAAAACCCCAAAAAGGCACTTACTTAACAGTAGTTTAAATTGCCAGACGTAAGAAGTTTTGCAAAATTGGTAATTGCAGAGATTCACCACTAGATTAATGCTTTGGAAGGAATGTTGATTTGGAACCCAAAATTAAACAATTAGCCTGATTTCATAAGTTGCTGGGAGGATGCAGAGTTCCTATATAAAATGGATATTTAGGTAATGCAATATTGGCAGCGTGCCCAGGATATAAAATGATGCATGAAGCCATGTTGCAGCAAAATATTCCTGTCAAGAAACACTGCCCCCTTCCAGGATATATTCATATCTCTAATTTAATTGATATGCAATGTCACAAAACCTAAGCAAGAGTCAATTACAATTAGCAAGGCTGTTATAAATAATTATTAATTAATAGATTATCTCTTGGAACACGACTTTCTATGTTTACTAATGCTTCACTTCTGAAGTGACATCATTTACCAGGTTGAACCTAAATATGGGCTTACAAGGATAGAGTTAAAACCTGAATATGCTTTTATTTTGTATTACCAGAGCTCATTCTGCAGAAAATTAACTTATCACACAGGACTCCAGCTCAGTTGACCAGATATACCTGGGAAATTTTCATTTTGCATTTCTGACCATAAAACAAAACACAAAAAATCTTGGAAAATCTTCGGGATTTCACAAAAAGTTATAGAAAACTGTACCCATCCTGCTGCCCAGTTCCATTTTGCTCTGTGGCAACCAGCTTCCATCTAAAAGGAGAATATTGAAGTTCTCCTTCCAGATCCAGTCTGGAAATCCACACAGTGTTCAACTCTGTGGTTTTATTGCACAACTTTCTGAAGCTCTGAAATTCAATTTGCTGGTTACCACATTAAATTCTCCAATTGGATAATGATCTCTCATCTGGTTTTACTTGGTGATAAATGTTCTGGGCCTATTATCTACAGAGTAATTGGATATCTTCCTTTGTAGTATCATATATTAAAAAACTGGAGAATAGATTGGAATTTCAATTTTTTTATTTTTTTGTGCGTGAATTAGAATTCAGTGTGTTGAAAAGACTTAATTTTTAACGAGTTTTAAGATCAATTCTTTCATTTCAATGTTCCCCTGACAGTCAAACAGAAATAATGGTTTTCACTGAGAGTGCCAGACCAGGAGTCACCTTTTATTTGAAAGATCATTTGAAGCATGACAGTGTTTTAGGGTTGGTCATTGTCACCCAGCACTTGCTTAACTTGCTTTTTATTCCCTTCTTGCTGATCCCAGGACGTTGGTAACTCATCCCTGTGGCACAGGGCGATGGAAATGCTCTTTCAGTGTTCCTGGGGCTGCAGAGGCAGCTTGACAAACGATGTAAAGTTTAGTGGTACATGCTGGGAATTAAAACCTGTGCAAAAGCAATGTAGAGCTGGGTGTTGTGTAATGGGTGCACGCTGGGATGTGCCAGATGTTCCAGATGCTTTTTTGGGCTGACAGGCAGTCTGAGTGCTGCTCTGATAAGTGGAATAATTAAGATAGTCTGGGAGAATCACACATATTCAGCTCCAGTGACTGAGGGAGGGGCCTTTTATTGCCAATTTTGCAGGAAATGTGCTCATGTTTTATTTATTCCTTCCTGCTCTTGCAGAAAGAAACAAAACTGAGCATTACTTTCTTCAGAGTTTTATTTCCTTTCTGAATTGCTGAATAAATTCCATCTTTGCTTTTTATTTAAGTATCTGTAATATGGAAAACCTTCTCCTACCTTGCAGTTATGCTGGGAAATCACTCTGGGGATGATTGTGTAGGTTCTTTCTTAGCCAGAAATAAGTATTTCTGCGTTCTGTAGCTTCAAAATGGGTCTGCCCAGTTGTACTGATTGCAAAATAATATTATTTTTCATTGGGACTGTGCACATGAAGGCTTGAGTTGACGTGTCTCCCTCATACTTGAAGAGTATCCTTGAGTAGCAATGCCCAATAATGTGTTTGTTTAGAGTTCTGGTCAGACCTGACTCTCTAAACTACACTATTCATTAATCTGTAAACAACTTAAAGGGGAAAAAGGTATTTTAAAAAAGGTGTTTTACATTATGAGGGGAAATAAAATGTTAAGAAAGGTTCTTTTTAACAGTAATATATTAATATCATCAGTCTTTAGGTTTCCACATGCAGTAAGCAAGAACTTCATAACTGATTTGGATCTAGGGAAAATGAAAGGACTAAACCAGTATTAACCCAGAACTCAGGCTGTCCTTGATTTCAGCCCCTGCAGAGCTCAGGAGAGGGGCTGGGGTTGTTTGGAACAGCCAGGTTGGGATGGATGTGTCTGCAAACTCAGCCCCAGGACAGGCTGCTCACTCCTGCAGCTTCCAAAGGCTCAGGCTGCCTGGCTGGCCCGGAATTCCTTTATTTGCAGTTATATCAGGACACTTTGCACAAAGCAAATATGAGGCTGCCTTTATCCAAACATATGCAGTGTTTTCAGAAGCAATTCTGCTCTATTAGAGCATATTTAAATGATGATATTCTGCATCTTCAAACAAACCACCACCAATGCAAGTCAGCAAATGAAGCATTCATTAACCTGCTGTGACTTCATGGGTAAATTGCCATTTGTAAAGCATTCTGGAGTCCTCTGACTCCAGAGAACCACAACACAACTAAGTTTTAGTGCATTGTATTATTTTAGTAAGTGAATTTATGTCCTGTTTTTATTGTTTTGCCAGGCTACCAAAAAAACCAGTTTAGATATAGTCTAACTATATATATATATTTTCTAAACCCAAATTTAACAGCTGTTTGTTAGTAAATATATTAATTGCAACTGATATTATTGTTATGGTGATTACAATATTTATCCTCCAGAAGGTGCAAATAGAAGTCTCTCCCTTACCACACAAATATCTCCTGCTGCTGAAAGAATCAATGTGCAGGAATCCAGTTGAAATCTTTTGGGGACTCCTCTGAATTTTCTCTCTACCCAGTGGCTCAGCCTCGCTCCCCTGTTCTTTTCCCCTTCCTTCCTCAGCAGGAGAACCAGGATTTGGTTTTGGAGGACAGGAGCAGAAAGGCAGGGTTTGTGTTTGGAGGACAGGAATATTTCATGGCAGAAAGGAAGGATTTGAGTTTGGAGAACAGGAACATTTCATGGCACAGATAGGAATTTGGGTTTGCAGGACAGGAATATTTCATGGCAGAAAGAAGGATTTTGGATTTGAAGAACAGGAACATTCCATGGCACAAAGGCAGGATTTTGGGTTTGAACCCGGAACGTTTCATGGCAGAAAGACAGGATTTGGGTTTGGAGGACAGGAACATTTCATGGCACAAAGGCAGGATTTGGGTTTGGAGGACAGGAATATTTCATGGCAGAAAGAAGGATTTTGGGTATGGAGGACAGGAATATTTCATGGCAGAAAGAAGGATTTTGGGTTTGGAGGACAGGAATATTTCATGCCACAAAGGCAGGATTTTGGGTATGGAGGACAGGAATATTTCATGGCAGAAAGAAGGATTTTGGGTTTGGAGGACAGGAGCATTTCATGGCACAAAGGCAGGATTTTGGGTTTGAACCAGGAACGTTTCATGGCAGAAAGGAAGGATTTGGGTTTGAAGAACAGGAGCATTTCATGGCACAAAGGTCAGCCTTGGGCAGGGAATGGGGCAGGTGAGGAAGAGGAGGGAGGAGGAATTGCCTGTTTTCCCTGAGCTGCCCTGCTCCCCTGTGTGCTGGCAGTGTGATCATCTCCCATCATCACAAACTCCAGAGGATCCCCTCCCTCTGCCCCCAGCCCATTTCTCAGCTGCTCTCTTGTTTCTCCTCAGCACAAATTTGGGTACCCCCAACAGTACACAAATGTAGATTACAGTGGGTGATTTCCTGTCTCTGTTATCTCTCCCCTCAACAAGGGGGAGTGGAATGAAAACCTCAAAGGCCATTTTTATTTTTAGCTCAGCATGATAATTTTGAAAGCAGATTCAGTGGGTGAAAGCATCAGCTCTCTCAGGTAGAGAGATAAGTAAAGCCCCTTGTAACAAGGCCACAGTTTGATTGTTTTTGAACAAATGTGATATAGAGAAATCTTCAGGATAATAAATATATGAGTTAAAGAAGCAGAAGAACAAATAATATTTTCTTTTTTTACTTTTATTAATAATAATTAAGTATCTGAGTATAGCAGAGTGGAAGAACAGAACAATAAAGAAGCCTTGGAATCTTTCCATCTGAATAAATTATATATGTAGATGGAATAAATATCTTGAATTTGGCCACTGAGATTAGTAACACACATGAAACTATTCTAATCTCATTATCTCATAACCAACTATTCTTATCTCTTGCTTAGGAAACAAGTAAATAATGGGTGTTGAATATTTTCACAGCATCTCTGCAGCTCAGGGTTCTGTTCTCAGTGGTTTATCTGATTTCTTTACTTAGGAAAAGAAATTCTGATTCAAATGAAATTTTTGTATTTTTTTTTTTTATAAGTTATTTATAGAAGTTTCAGGTAAATGGGACTTTCTGCAAGATTTCCTCTGGGAGAGGAGCCTCAGATCTGCCTGTGGCCCCACAGAGGCTTTGGTGTCCTTTCATCTCCACTCCTGCAAGGCAGCAGCAGATCCTGGGGATCCCTGGAGCTCCAGGAACGTGGAGCTGACTAAAGAAGGCAGATAGGTGCCAGTGACCTGAATTTCACAGAGTTTGTGCTTTACAGTCTCTGACAGCACGACAAGACTGGTGTCTCCTGAGCCTCCCACATGTCTGCTACTTGTGAAAGTGGCCTTGTAGTAAGATGAAGTAAAGTTTTACTTTGGTAACAAGGAAAAAGCAATTTTCTTTTTTTCAAATGTCACAAAGTGGTAAGAAGTAACTGCTCAAAAAAATGTATATATAAGGTTGCTGAAAATGCAGGTAGGAGCCTTCCACATTGTCATTGTCAGCTTTGAATCTGCATGTAATTACAATTACACAAGGAAATTAATTTTAGATATAGGGAGACATTTATAGAAATTCCAGGGCGTGGGTGTTTCCATGTATAGTACCAGAAATCCTTTATAAAGGTTGGCATTTCAAGCTGCCAACAGGATTGTTCTCCCAAGAGAGCTTCTTTGGGGAGAAAATCAATCAAATGAAAGATGATAAATATGTGACAAAGGTCTGTAGTAATCCCAAATGTCCACACTTAATTACTGGTAATAATCTCTGTCTTAGTGATGAGTTGGTCAGGAGCTGAGATTTTTTCTTCTAATAAATTAATTACTGATAGACTTTAAAAGGTGTAATTATGTTTTATATGTTTCAACTACTAATATCAACAATTTTCTCTCCCTCTGTATTTACATAGATATTCTTCTTTGCTCTTTTCTATATTACAGCAACTAATAATCAGTTACAATAATCTATGAGTTGTTCAATGGTTAAATAATATTTTTCTTTTTCACACTGTTATAGAGTCTTTTTAAATTTCCCTGCTACAGACTATGCTTCAGTTAATGAGATTACATTATTCAATATCTTTGGAAATTAATGCTTGTTAATGCAGAAAAATTTGTGGTGTTGAAAGACTGACCTCTAGAAAAATGTGTTTTATTATCAGAAGCAAATTTCTCCCTAGTAAGTCTTTTTTCAGCCTAATATATGCAAGTTCACATCCCACTTATGAAATCCATCTGATCAAAAGGAATCTGGAGCCACAATCCAAGGTGATCACGTGGGGCAGAAGTGGATTTTGTGCATTTTCTTGGGAGGAAATAAATAACTGAGTTTTTATAGCAGTGAAAATTGGTAATTCAGGTGCTGGAAAGAGCAGCCAGAGCAGGTGAGGGAGGTTTATTTCAGCTGTGCCAGGGAACAGAGCGTGGGATGGGACCCATTTGGGGCAGGGAATAAGCCCTGGTTTGGAAACACTTTGCTTTTACTTTGGGAGCGTTTTCGGAAAAGGAAATTAAGGAATAGAATGGGAAGCACTCACTGAATTAGCAGTCCCACTTTTAGCTGCTAAAATTAGAAACCTTGGAAGTCAGAGGGATAAGAGAAGGAAAGCTTTGAGCCTTCTGGTAGAATAAATTCTATTTTTGTAACAGCAGCATGGGGAGTGCTGCTGTCAAAGTTCTTCTGCTCGCTTGGCCACACAATATTTTCCTGGGCTGTCCCCAGCATTTCCAGGGATGCTCAGACTGCTTCATTTGTGTTTGGCAGAGCATTTTCAGCACCAAAACAACCTCTCTGAAAGAGCTATTTTGCTTTAGCTGTGTGCTGTTAACACTTCCAGTCTGCTTTGAGAAAATGTGAGTATTTCTACAGGGTATTTTCAATATCTTTAAGTTCTCCAGGCTACATTTCAGCGTGCTCAGAGGAGAATTGAGGCATTTCTGGCTCTCAGGAAAGGCTGTTAGGGTTTTTGTACTCAGTCACTCAGTGGGGAGCTCTGCCTGTGCCTGGTTTCCACAAGGAGTGTCAGAGAACTCCTGCTTTTAGTGTAAGGGCACTTTTCATTATTTTTCATCAGATAAGGCCCCTTATTTGAGTGGGATGATCTTTGCAGCTCCCATTTGCTGGAATATCCCAGCTGAAGCACTGAAAGCTGATAACTGGTGCTGTGCTGGGCTCCCAGGGCCAAGGGGGCTCCTTGGAGGAGGAGGAGGTGGCAAAATGTGAATTTCTGAAGCTGCCTTAGAAACCCTGCTGGAAAAATGCACCCAGCAAACTTCCTGTGCTCTGAGCTCATCTGAGGCTCAGCATTATCTGTGAGCAAACATCTGCTGCAGGCACCAAGCAGTGGCACCAAACCACAAACTCTGCATTTGCTAAAATGATCACTTTCCTATTTGCTTACCCAGAAAGTCAAAGATTTTGTAGATTTCTGTATTTATAAACAAATACATGTGAATTTTACAACCTATCTGGGGGATGGTTTTTTTTGTAATTTTGTTTTTTGTGAATTTCATTTTTTGTGAATTTCAATATTTAGCTGAGGGGAAAATCTTCCATCATAAAACTTGTTTTAAAGTTACTTAAACTGTCTGAAGATTTTATTTTTAACCCCGAATCAGCTGCTGCTTACTCCACAAAGACAGGTTCATTTCCAAACCTCATAGGAATAACCAGTGTGGTAAATCAAGTTATTTAAAGCTATGTAAGAGTGATGTCAAAGAAAGTTTATCCTTCTGAAATTCTGTATTTTACATTGCAATATTTGCTCTTTGCATTCAAACTCCCCTTCAAATATTAACACTTTTGCAAACATTCAAACAAATTTTAACTCTCGTATTTTAAAGAGCTTTGGTCACACTCAGAGAGCATCTGAAATTCGTTTGTGAGTGCAAATGCAAGTTGTTTTAAGCATGATCTTCATTTTAAAAAACTCTTAGCTGGAAATTGAAATAAATGTTCCATTTCCTTTGCTTTAGAGTTGCAGAATGACTGTGGTTTACCTCTGTCATTTTTTCACTGCGCTCAGAGCACCAAGGAAGTCTGGTCTTTGTGCTTAATGCTCTTTATTTTTCTTCTACAGAGACCAGGGGATCCAGTCAGTGGAGATACTGAAAGGTAATTACTTCTTTTATTCTGTATTTAAATATATACACAGTTATATTTGTGGATGAAACTGCATTCTTTACTTTTAGAGACTTTGTTGGAGTATTTGAGGAATACATTTTCAGGGTTTAGACATATCAGTGCTGATATCATTTAGCAAATGTTCATTTGCCAACATCAAATGTAAATAGAAATTACAAAGGTTTAAAAAATTCTTCAGATAAAGGAATTATAAAATATTTGTAGAGGGGAAAAATTCTACTGTTATGTTGCCCAATCTACTTTTTTACTTTAGAAATTCAGTATTTCAGACTCACTCCGAGGATGAAAAAAGTAATGTGTGTCTAACACAATTTTCATAACCAACAGGCAGAATGTTTCCATAAACATCTTTCAATGAACATCTACCTCTAATTCAGTCTGTACAAAATTACTGCTTATATTTGTGGTTTGGAGTACACAGATATTAAGAATGGGGTCTTCAGTTTGGTCTTTAGGTCTGACTTGAATCAATTTATTCTAATGAAGAAAACAGTGTTTTTGTCTGTCATTTCTTTGCTGTGTATCTGATGAAGTATCTTCATATTCATGTTGCATGCAAAAGTCACAGTTAAAGAAATGTTTGAAGCAACAGCTATTTTGTATCATCATATATTCTAATTAAGTTTAGTTGTAATCTATGATAATTATTCTTTTTATGTTTTTTCATCCTGTATATGGCCTAAACCCATTTAAGAAGCGGAATAATTAATTAGATTTAGAGCGCTTTGACCAATCTAAAGGATTTATGACTGCTGGTGATTCCTTCAGTGCTGTAAACATCCCAGAATTCAGCTAAAAGTCTGAGGTGTGACACTATCAGCTGCTGACCACCTCACACTCGATTTTCAGGGCAGGCAGCATTTTTACCTCTTTATGTGTGTTTTAAACATCACAATGCAGTTGAAAGGCAGCTGTGGTGGTGCCCATTGGCTGCTGTTTTCCTGGTGTGCTGTGCATGGTTAAAATGGCATTATTAACCCAATGAGCAGAGATTAAAGTGAAATACAGATGAAATTCCACCTCATCTGACAACAGCCAGTCCTGTCTCTCCAGTGCCAGCACTTCATCACCTCAGCAAAGAGTGGAGGTTTGCCTTTATAGGAGATTAAACATATAAATATTTCAATATTAATATTTTGTTCCACTTCACAGCCTCCCTCCTGTGCAGGGTTACCTGGTGGGAGAGCGAGTTATTCTTGATCTCTTTTGAATTAAAACTTCATGTCACATTTTGCCTTCACCTCTTACGCCTGAGTGTTCAAAACCTGCTGTTTTCTGTAAATCTGACTGTTTTTATTTAGCCTTCCATCCTCTTTAAAGGTTCTCCTGTCCTGTTGTTCTCTCCCACCTGTTTCTCTCATTTTCAGCCTGGCTGTGCCCTCCCTGGGCTCCTTCCTGCCTGACTCTGTGCATCAGAGAGAGACCCCCCACCCTCCCCAGAGCAGCCATGTCTCCATCACCATTTCATTTCCTCCTCCACATCCCCATTTTGGTTCAGAGGAGTTTGTTTTTCTCCTGAGCAATTTTGTTTTTCCCATAGCAAAGGGCTCCTGGTTTTTCCCAGCAGGTTGCACAGGCCCAGCTTGGCAGGGACATTTCAATCCAGATGGAACATCCCTGGTGGACAGGACAGGGCACCTGCCAAGAAATACTTTCCAGGGACATATGACTTGTGAGAATTTTGGCAAACTTTCACAGCAAAAGGCTATGCTTTTCTATTCTTTTGTAGAAGAATCCTTCTCCTACACATTTTAGATTTCAGGCCCAAAACATGACCATATTACGTCTTTTCAATATGTTGAAAAATATTTCAAGAGGCAGAATTATATCACCTTCCTAATAACCTTATTTAAAGTTATTTAAATAACTTAAAACGAAATAAAAACCAATTTTCAGATATTTATCCCCTAGAGTTAAACTTTGGCAACCAGGAGACAAACTGTGTAGATAGACTGACATATTTGGGTGAAATATCGTTACCTTCCATGAGTGAAAGAGGGGAAATTTAGGTTGCATATACAGAAATTCTTCCTCTGATGGAGGGGAGGCCCTGGCACAGGTGCCCAGAGCAGCTGTGGCTGCCCCTGGATCCCTGGCAGTGCCCAAGGCCAGGCTGGACAGGGCTGGGAGCCCCTGGGACAGTGGGAGGTGTCCCTGTGAACAGAACCACACAAGGGGAGACAGGCAGAAAAGCTGCGTCAACCACACAAGGCACAGCTGCTGCTTGGATGAACATTTCGCTGAATTTTTCTTTATTTTTTATATGAAAACACTGCTCAAGTTCTTTCTCATAACACATTTTGTCTTTGTAAATAATCCTTAAAGATTGTTTTCGTCTCGGTCATGGCGGTGTGCTTTGGAAATTACTTTTTGTAGTTGTGGTTAATGCTGGAGAGATAAGAAGAGATAAACATTTTAAAAATTACTTTCAGACTTGACATTTTGCTGTCAGTATTGCAGGTTCAGATGCACCTGTGCTACAGAGATTTACAGGTGCACCTGAGTTGCTCGAAGCATCAACAGCCCAGAGCAGAGAGCTGAGCCAGGGATTTCAAACCTCACTACAAAATACTCAATAATTAATCTGCAGTGAGAATTTCCCTGTTGTAACAGGAATATATTATATAAGAGATGGAAGTTCTAGTAACCTACATGTAAATCATGGATCCAGATGAGGTGATAAAAAATGCATTCCTGTGACCAGGTAGATAAATCCAAAATGCTACATGTGTGTATTAGTCCAAGTTCTGAAAATGGATAAAAATTACAAATCTGACCCTGATTCAGTGTCCTATTTCCATTATGGCCAATTCTGTTTGCACAGGACAAGGAAAGGCCTCTGGTGCTGCTGCCCTGCCTTGATCTCCAGTCTTTACAGAAATCACATATATCAGAGATGGTATCTTTGCATTTTAAAGTGTCAATTCTTGGTATCTGTGGCATCCTGTAGCAAAGTCTTACAGAATTTGGTGCTGCAGGATGCTGTGGTTATATTTAGAGATTCACAGAGTGTCTGTAATCACTATGTAATCAGTTTGGGTTTTTTCCCTGTGGTTATTTGACATCTTTCTTCTGTTTGTTCTAGATATGCAAGTTCTGCCATTGACCATCCAGGAAACACATCCATGAGGAAGGTAATGATTTATAAATGTGCTTGAAATAAGCAAAATACTCCTCAACTGTTCAATTAATTGCCATATTTTTAAAAGACACCTTAGATATCCCAAACCTTGATATTTGCCTATGTTATGAAAGAGCTGAAAACAAAAATCTAGGAATAATTTCCATATTGAGGAAACTGGCTGCTGCAACCACAGCCTGAAATGCTTTTAGTTAAGGTTGGGAACTTGGGAATTCAATTAAGTTTGGGAACCTTGGAGTGTGTTCCAAGTATGTGATGGTTTGGGGAGGAGAATCACACACCACATTGGGCTGGAAGGCACCTCTGGAGGGAGGCTTACCCTGAAGGTAAAGAAAGCTTTTAAAACTCTTAGAGTATTTAAATAGTACCAATACTATGATAGGGAGATGGAGGATTAAGATTTTCCAATATTTTTTATGGTACCAACTTTGAGGTGCTCCATTTTCAATGGAAAATAGCTGTAAAAAAAGCCTTTTTTTATAATTTAGCTTTTGTAATTATTTCATAGAAAGGAAAAACAACAGAACCTTCATTTGTAAAATGTCAGTTCTTCATTCTGACTTGGCACTTTTTACACTGATTGGGTTGGACAGGGCTTGGAGCACCCTGGGACAGAGGAAGGTGTCCCTGCCATGGCAGAGGGGATGGGATGAGCTTTAAGGTCCCTCTCAAACCTTTCTGTGGCTGTGATGACTCAGTTCTAAACAATTTCCCCTAAAAACTCCTTAGGTGAAAACCAATGGAGGTACAAGCAACCAGTTTTACTTTTCATTGAGTGTTTCTGTGCCAGCACTTCTCCTACCCCCTGATTACACTGAGAACTCCTTCATTTACCTTCAGGAGCATCAATTCAATTCTAGCAGTTTTTAAATTTCGTTTTTCCCTGTGCTGGCTTTGGGTGGGGTGGCAGGGTGGGCACTCTCAGGCTGTGGCCTCGTGGTGTGGTTTTGAGATAAGAATTGAAACACTGACGGCCCCAGTGAGTTCTCCATCCTCTGTCTGTCTCCCATAGCAACTCTGAGTCATTTGGAGTTGTGAGTTCTGTTTCCTTGCAGTGTTTGCCACCAAGTTAATTATATTACAGTGGTTCTTTTATCTCTCAGAGTGTGGAGTTTGAATTTTTACCTTAGCAGTGCTAATTAACTACTGATTCCCAAGGTATTGCAAACCTCTCACTTTCCCTAGTTTCCTTGGTTTGAATACATTCTATGTGTGCATAAACAAAACAGGAAAAATAATTAGCCACGCATTTTAGAAGAAAGATATTTTTTATTTCAGAAAAATATTTTGAGCTCTCCCTTGATTTGTTGTGCTGTTTCTTTCATTTCATCCTGTAAGCATGTGCACTGTTATGGAAGTGAACAATCTGTCTTTTCTATTGTTTATAAACACTGGGTTTAAAATTTCCCATAATTTGACAGAGTTTCTGCTGCTAAAGGGAAGATAGATGGCAAAAAGTAGTGTTTGCATCTGTGTACAGATTGTGTCACACTCTGAGTTCCTGACTGAGGTTAAATAAATACATTTTTACTTTGCAATGGTGCTGTCCTTCCAGGAAGAATAATTAGCTAAGTGTTTTAGAAGAAAGATATGTTTTATTTCAGAAAGATATTTTCAGCTCTCCCTTGATTTGTTGTGCTGTTTCTTTCATTATTTTTAAAAGTTTGGTATTAAAAGATGAATACCAGTTTCTGGTGAGTATCCCCTCCAGATGCTTCATTTGTCTTGCAGTTCATAAATTCACCCACATTTCATTACAGGGTTTTATTCCATCCCTACATTTCTCCAGTCTAAATTTGGGGGAAAATGTGGTGATGTCTTTATCAGAACACACCTGCTTTGCCCTGATGCATTTCCCTGGGCAGAGGAACATTGAGCAGGTTGTTCCAGCCCCAGAACTCCAGCTGACCCAGCAGGGCAGATCAGTATTGGGATTTGCAGCCCATCCCCAAACCCCCCAGAGCTGCTGTGCACATTTCATACCTTCTCTCAGAGAATTTTCGTTTCATTTTCTGGATTTTGCCACATTTCCTCCAGCACAGAGCATTCATCTTTGCCTTCTCTGAATGAAGGGACACGTTTGCAGAGATGAAGTGAACTGAGGCAGATGTGCTGAGTTAGGGGATGCTGTCCCATCCCTCACTGAGCATCCCTGGCACAATTGTCACATTTTCTGGGACATTCCTGGTGCTGAGTTAGGGGATGCTGCCCCATCCCTCACTGAGCATCCCTGGCACAACTGTCACATTTTCTGGGACATTCCTGTCCTGGGGCTGGCTGGGAGAGCAGGCTGAGGTCAGGGGAGCACAGGGAGCTGCTGATCCCTGCAGTCCCCACAAAGCCTTCCCCTTGTGAAGTGCTAAATCAGGGTTACAGACAGGGCTGGCCAAACCCACTCCTCCCTTTGCTGCTTTCATTTAAAATCAACCTTTGTCTCTCTGGAGCTGGAGTCTTGTTTGCACCTGATTATTTTATAGGGTTCTTAAGTATTTGTTCATTGGAGGCAAATCCTTACCAGTTTTTGAGTACTATGCCTGGTTTTAGGTTTAAATAAAGACCTGATTTTAGGGTTCTTTTTCCCCCCCAACATTAAAATCAATTTTTTAATGCTGCCACAAAATGAAAGGAATATTTTTGTTTTTCTCCTGGGACTTATTCTGTCAACCACCAACCCAAAAAACTTGTTTCTGTGGTGGGAAGTGTGACTTAGACAAGTCATTAAGCACAGGATTTTGTGTATAATGCTTGTGGTGAATATTTCTTTTTGAATGTATATTTTTATAATTATATCCTTGATGCAGCAAACTTCAAATACCAGTCAGTTCATCAGCTCCTTCATGGGAGTTTATATCTTTAGTTTTCAAACCTCTGCACAGTTTTCATGCAAAGAATCCTTGATGCTTTCATTGCAATTGTAATTAATATTTTTAAAGGTATTTTAATTTGCAGATTTAGCAGAGTGTTGTTTTCTTCATGATGTTGAGGAAAGTTGTAAGAGGAAAATGACAGGAGGGAGATTCTGTGATCACTGATGCTGTGATAACCCTGGAGAGGGGAGTGAATGAAAGCTCTTACATCTTACTGCTCTTACTTGCACTGGTGTTTCATAATTTATTTATTTTTTTCCTTACAGTCATTCCATTACGCTTCCCTCAGGGTAAAAAGCAGGAAATGGTCAAAAGGTAACTTCTTCCAGTTAACATTCTGAAACCAGAAAATGAGGCTCCTTCTCTGAGAATAAAAAAGTGATCTGTAACAAAAGTTCAACTTGATTGAAATATTTCTAAATTTGATAGTAAGCAATAAAGGAAAATACCAAATTAGAATACTAAAAGAAATGTTTTATGGGTATAGTATTTCTTGGGTGGGTGGAAAAATTTCCTCTTCCTTAGGAAGAAGGCAAAGAGCATCTATGAACAAATTGATGAGAATTTGCCTGTGGAACACTGCAGAGCAAAGGATGGTGTTTTATATTCTCTAAATTTCTACCCTGTTTCACAGCTGTAGGACAAATTTAATTCTTGTAGCATCATAAACTTGATTTTTCACAGAAAAAAGGGAATTAAGGGAATTTCCCACTGAGTTTTCTTCAGGAAAATAAATTAAACCATATTTATTAAAAACCTGGTTTTATTAATATTTACAAGGCAATCTAAGCTTTTTAATTAGGATTCATTGAAATAACACCAAGAAAAAGAACAATAACCCTATTCCTGGTGCTGTGCCTTTAACAGGATTCTGTAAAGTTACCATATTGTTGCTCACTTGAGGATAAAAATCATGTAAGCATGTGCATTGTTATGAAAGTGAGCAATCTTTCTTTTTTATTGTTTATAAAAATTGGGATTAAAATTTCCCATAATTTGACAAAGCTTCTGCTGCTAAAGGGAAGATATATGGCAATAAGTAGTGTTTGCATCTGTGTACAGATTGTGTCACACTCTGAGTTCCTGACTGAGGCTAAATAAATTCATTTTTACTTTGTAATGGCGCTGTCCATCTTAATCAGAAAAAAAATGCAGCCCTTAGAGGAATTAACCCTCTGGAGATTAAATAAAGAATTGCATAAAGCAGGCAGTTTTCATTGTGGTCATGGGGAAACCAAACTCACAGGGCACTGCTGAATTTGGAAATTGTTCATTGTGAGTCTGGGAGGGTTTGGCTGGGAGGGGCATGTTTGAACTCCTATGTTCATTGAAGAATGAACATTTTCATTGCATTGGAACTGGAACGTTCCCTGTGTCTGTCCCAGGGGGGTCCCTGTCCAGCGTGAGCCGCAGGCGAATCTCCTGCAAGGACCTGGGCCACGGCGACTGCGAGGGCTGGCTCTGGAAGAAAAAGGATGCCAAGGGGTATTTCACCCAGAAATGGAAAAAGTACTGGTTCATCCTGAAGGATTCCTCCTTGTACTGGTACACAAACCAGAATGTAAGTACGGGCCATGCTTGGAGAAAGTCAAAATGAATCCTTAAGTTTTATAATTCTTTTAAAGTCTATTTTCACTGCGTGCTCAGGTGATCTGCCACATTAATTGCCAGGTCTGGGGCGCTCTGGCTGGAAATATTTCCACTGAAATTCTTTATTAAAGTCACCAAGTCCATGTTCAAGGTTAATAAAATAGCAGATGCTCATGGCAGTCTTTAAGAAATGAGTATGTCTGTAGTTAATCCTTCTCCACAGATTTATTTGGACTAACACAATGTTCACACTCAGCTCTCCCCAGTTTCTCTTGTGAGGGGGGATGTGTAAAGTGCAACCATTTGTGTTAATTAAGCATTCTGTGAAGCAGATGTGAAAATCTGAATTTGTAAATCTCTTTATCCAGAAGTTATTTTTATATCAATGTTCCTCTTGCTTTTTGCTGAATTAGTCTGGAGTTTGCAGTTTCTCATGTGCAAAATGCTGCTCTTGGTGAAATTTTCCTGAAAACCAATGGGCCTATGCTGGTGCAATCTGCATAAATGTAGGGAAATAACAGAGAGGAGAAGCCCAAAATGGTTCAGTGATGCTCTTCCCCTTGTGAGCAGCAGCCCCAGTGCTTGGGCTGAACTCTGCAGCCTGCTTTGGTTACTGAGCTTTCACTCCACCTCTCCCATTCCCTCCAGAGGAGGTGTTCAGCAGCAAAATTGCCCTCAGTTTTTGTGGGTTTTGTAGCCCAAGAGGGGTTCAGGCTGTGGGTGATGAAGGGATTTTGTGGGGTTTGACATTTCCCATGCCAGATAGGGGCACTGTCTGTGTCCCCCTGGCTCTCAGGCTGTGCCTCAAACCAAGCCATAACTCACTGTGCCCTTGCTGACACCTTTCAAAACCTGCCTGGTGTTAATTTAATGTCTCTCTGCTTTTCCTCCTGAATTGCTTCAAAAGAAGCAGAAAGTGACAGGATGCATTTCCTGGTTATTTCCTCCCCATTTAATCAGAGGTGACCTCAGCAAGGAAGCTCCTCAGGGGCTGGGGTGTGACAGCTGTGACTTTCAGGAGAGACAGCCACCAAAGAGCTGTAAAATCAGATTTATGGGGAAGAATCTGAGAGCTCTCCTCTGTTTAGGGGCTGTGTTTGGGGCTGAAAGGTTTCCTGTGATCTTAAGCAAAAGGGATTTGGGATGGCTGATCCTCCTCTGAGAAATTACCAGTTTAGTTACCTCACAGAGGTTATTTACATTGAATTGAATCCATTCCATAGGAAAAACAGTTTGTGCAAAATACATTCAGTACCTCCTTTGACTGGGTAGTAGTTCTTTGTGTAAACCCCAAACAGCAGCTGCTCTTTTCTCTTTTCTTTAATTCTATATTCATTGTCAACATTTTATTTTTCCTCATTCAATAGGATGAAAAAGCAGAAGGATTCATTAGTTTACCTGAATTCAGGATAGACAGAGCAATTGAATGCAGACGAAAACAGTAAGTAATGTGTCAATTATATTCACAAAGGATTGCTCTTGGAGGTTTGCTATACTGAACACTTGCAAAATCCAAAGAAAGAAGTTACAGAGAAAAAAAACCTTGAAAACTGTAAATATAACATCATAGATCCACTTAAGCTTTAGTATTTCTCTTCATTATAAAAGATGCAATGTAATGCAAATTCCATTTACTGGATTAAAATGAATTGAATAATTCTTTAGCCATCTTGCCTGATAGTCCAGTTACAGCTTAAGCTAAATAAGTAAATCAAAAAGCAATGAATACTTTAGTAAAGAGATAAAACTTTTTCAGGCTCAGTAAGGCAGTATTTTCCCATAGGAAATAGCATAACAAATATCATAGCAGGGAATGGTGAATATAATCTTAATTTTCTCTTTTATGGGGGAAGCTTTTCATACCCAATATTGTGTTGCTCTCAGCTGCTAAAATATTTAGGTTCCATATGCAAAATGAACTCTGCATTATTGCTTATGTGCATATTGCTATTGTTACATTCCACTCCACTAAAAAGCATATTATAATCTTTGCACAATTAAAGAATATTTAATAACAGACACTCATTGGAAACTGCTCCAAACAATGTTGGGATTGCAATCAACAGGTTTAACAGAACAATTCCAATGCTTTGAGAGCGGTACTTTGCTGGTATCTCCTGAATTATTTGCATTTGTCTTCTGAATGCTTTCCTGCTTTTAACTAAGCATCCTGGGTTTTTCCTCTGCTTTCCCAACGATTGAATGCAGTTTTGGTCTGAGGAAACAAGTCCTACAACTGTGAGCACAGTACAATAGAAATATTGAAGGTATGAATTACAATAGAGGCTGCTCATCAGAAAATCAAACCTCTTCAGTTGCCTGTTCTTGTCTGTGGATATTATTACTGTGTCAGAGAAGTACAAGACAGTGCAATTTACACTTCTATTTCTCCTTTCAGCTGAGGGTATCACTGTAGAAATTAAACATGAGCTGAGCACTATAAATACCTCAGAGCCATGAGTAGATATTTATAATGATATTGAACAAAAATACAGGGAAAATAATACCCTTTTCTTAGAATCTAAAGCACTTAACAGATTTCAGTGAATTAACCAAGATCAAACAGAAGGTCATTGTGCACAGCTACAAATAGCTTCCAGAGCTTTCCTCAAAGCATGAGAACACAATCCCTCAGAACTCAGCTTAGGGAAGGATTTCTGTAGGGTGTGTGCACAGGGAAAAGTCCGATTAACTGAAACTTTGCACACGACTGAAAGCTAAGAACCTCCAGGCTTTGAATCCTCTCAAAAAGGGGCAGGTCCAGAGGTAAAAGTATAATGAAGATGTTCATAGTATAGTCCCTTTTTTCCTGAGCTTAATTTCTGTTTGACTTCTTCCTTCACGGACTACCATTTATGTATTTCCCCCATCACAAGAGCTGCACCTGACCTTAGCCACTCTTTTACCTGGAAGTGAGTGCAGTGAAATTCAGAATATTCAACACGCGGGAGTGGGGGCCAACCCACAGCCCCTGTGAGCACACCTGGAAAACTCTTACCTGTCCTCTTCTGTTGTCCTTCAAGGCCAGGAGTGAGCATCATCCATTGCCTGATCCCAGAGAAAAGCCAAAACCACAATGTCAGTTTTCCCTCAGCTTTCCCCAGTGCAGAACTAGGAACATTTTGGACCTCAGTTTGGATTTCCCCTCAGATCTCTGCTATTTTCAGAGCTATTGATGTGAAATGTTCAAACCCTTTTGAAACTAAAGGATGTGAAGACTTACTGGGATAATTAATGGGTTTCTCTCTCCCACTGTTCTGTTGGAGGGGGAGCTCTGCTCCTGATGTCCATGGCCCACAGTGATGGAACAGCCTCAAGAAAGCTTTCACAAGAATATAGATAATTGAATGCATTATTTGGTATGGTTTGATGATGTGCCTCACTAATGCATTTAATGAAGGTACCCTGATTATTTCAGGGGCCCTGGCATTATCTCAGGCTGCTCCAGCTCTCCAGGCTATAGCTGGACAGGCAGTGACCTTGTCCCTGTGAAAGGAGCCTCTCTGCACTGCCACTGAAAACCTTCCCACTGCTTTCAGGCAACACCTGCATCCTCCTGATTAAAAGTGATCACAGAGTAGGAGAAATTATAGTTATTTGAGTTTGTGTGCCGCGGCATGACAGGAATATCGTTTTATTTTCACAGATACTGATAATTATAATGCCCCATGATGATGCTGATCCCCAAGTATAAAGATTAATTGAGCCACAGGTGTAATTAATCCTTATCAACTGGTGCCTTGCCTGAACCTTCAGCAATTTCCACCTAGTGAAAATTTTCATTGCCTAGTTAATGCAAATTTGGGTCTTAAATTTATCAAGGATATGTCACAGTGTTGGCACTTCATGTTGGAAGTGTGCAGTCAGAGCTCTTTACAAATGTCATTGTAGTACAGGCAGACAGGAAGGTACAGCTTAAATGTTGCTGCAGTTTCATAATTTTATTATTTCTGAAAAGAATTTGACAGTCTGCAGACAGCAAAGCCCCCTTGGGCCACCAGTGGGAAGAAACTTCTGGGTTGTGTGAACTGGAGTGCAGCCAATGGATGGAGAGGGATTATTCTTTAACTGGCACTCCCTACCCCACATCTTGATTACTGCAGCCAGTCTGGGCCCTCCAAACCAAGCCAAATGTAAATATATAGATATAATTCCTCTAAATTATTCCCATTTATACATCTCAAATTGTTCCCCTGGAGACTGCAGTTCCTAATGCTAGAAATGTATCTAAACACTTCCCTAATAATAATCTTAGTGACACTGCTGGGAGATGAAGATGGATTTATTGTTTTGCAGTCCTCACAGAGAACTGCAGCACATTTAAATCACAAGTTTGCACAGAACTGGGATCTCCACTTCATAGCAATAAAGATCTCTGGTCTGCAGCCTGCAGATGTGCAACAGTGCAATGCACGATTGCAGCTTTAATGTTCACTGCCTCAGGAAAGGATCTCAATATCAGACAGAAAGAGCTCAAGGAACACTCACACAGTAACCAATTAGAGCTGTTTGCAGGGACCTGGCATGTGGGAACTCTTTGCAAAAACAGCCAGACCTGCAGCATTTCCCTGATTTACCCTGACAAAATTCCTGCTCTTTCTGGCACCTTCACAAGTTCTGTAACAGCTGAGGCAGGAGCCTGCAGGCAGTGCCTGACCTGTTGCACACTCCTGATTTCACCTCTCTGTGCCTTAACTGAGGCAGGGTCCTGCAAGATGTAAAATATTCCAATAATCACAGGATCACAGCCTTGTTTGGGTTGAAAGGGACCTTAAAGATCATCCCATTCCACCCCTACAGTGGGCAGGGCCACCTTCCACTCGAAAATGATCCACTAATCATAGATTTTATCACATTACAGGAGCACAGAGGAGCCAAATTACACTCTGTTTATCACACTAACTTCCACCCATTAACACTGAAACCCCAATACTGGCATTTAAATGCCTGTATGTGTTTAAATTTCCTGTCTAGGAAAATAATCCTATTTACAAGCAGAAACTCCATCATGTGATATTGTCTCAGGATTAGCCAAGAGGATTAGGATCTTTAGATCCAGCACCTAATCCTCTCCAATCTGAGCCAATCCCACTGGAGATGGTTGGGCAAGTGGAGCAGGACAAGGTGCAGATGCTGCAGAGAGTTCAGACCAACAGCAGAACAACGCAGGAATGTTTATTTAGTCATGATTTTCTATTTTCAGCATCAAAAATGTAGTAGTGTAAGGAATTTCTGTTGAAGGTACAGTGTTTGCTCATCTCTGTGTAATTAAAGATGTGCCATGTACTGCTCTGATTCAGACACACAAAACTGTTCCACCTTTGTCACCCACAGCTGTTTGCAGAGAACCAGTGGGAGTTGCTGGTACTCAGTTGACATAGAGGGATTAAAAAGAAGACTAAGAATGATAAGAATTCTTGACACTAAAACCATATCATACCAATCAGTTAAAAGAAAGCATAAATTTGATCAGAGCATACATAAAACTGCATTTATGTAATGATCAGAAGAGAGATAATTAACAAGCCTGTGCCATCTAGTGGGCACCAGGGATCCCTGTGTGGGGATTCACAGCCACTCACCGCTTTTATTTACAAGCACCAGCAGCCAGGGCAGTGAGGCTCTGCAGTGGAAATTATCACTGTCCAGATCCCAAAACAATGCTTAAATACCTCCACAGCCTCCTTTTGTGGAATTTAATATTTAATGATAACCCTCTGTGCAAAGATAACGTCGCCTCTGATATCCCTAATCTCATGAAAAAGGAAACTGCACAGAAATACAGAATTCTGCTGTAGGGTTTTTGTTAGGAAAGCTGTTGCTGGATGCATTTGTATTAATTATATATATTAAAAAATCACTCTACCCAGGTGAAGCTTCTTCAGCTTTCATCTTGTCTTTGAAAACTGCAATAAGTCATAGTAATTAATAAAACACTCATTTGCATTTCAGCCATTAATAGTGGAAACATTGCATCACAGGTTCTTCATAATTCCACGTGTAATGATTCCTAATCTAATTCTTACATCTGGTAATTACCATATAAATGTCAGTATTTTAACATAAATGTTACGAATGATAGTGTGGCATTTTTTTAGCATTTGCCAGCTAATCAAATTAATAGTCTTTAATGCTGGGACCTTCTGGTTTCCTTGATAGCAAAACCCCTTTTCATTATACCCTCACAAAAAATTATAAAAACTGTGATTGTTGTTCTTAGCAGTTTTCAACTGCTCAGCTGAGCGAGATCTCAGGGATTGGACCACATAAAAGCATTAATAAAAAGCATTTATGTGAACTATAATCACCTATGCCATCTGATTATTATCTATAATTCCAGTGATTTCTAGCTCAACTTGGCAGCCCTCTGCCTTTCTTTTTGTAGAACATAAAACTGTCATCAAATACATGAGAAGAGGTGGGGGGGATCAAACATTTATTCCTTTAGTTGATCTTTGGAATACAACTAAGATGTACTTGAATATACTCAATAAGACTTTCAAATTAACCCAAGGAGATTTTAGACATAGAACATCAGTGGTTATCAAAAGGATTTATATTTTTAAGTCATTCAAGTGCTTTTGAAATTTTTGTAAAGTATGAGGCTCACAAATGTAGATGAAATCAGACTGGGGGGAATCCATTGATAAAGTTAGGCAGCAAAATTCAGACTGAAGATGACAAATGCCTGTGAAACCTGAAGAATCATAGAGCAGGACAGTCTGGTGAATTTGTAGACAAGATGTTTGAAAGAAAAGGCGTTTTTTATTCTTTGTGCTCTTTTTTATAGTGCCTTCAAAGCATGTCACCCCAAAATAAAGAGCTTCTACTTTGCAACCGACTGCCTTGAGGAGATGAACAGGTGAGTTGTGTGTCCCCTTTGTTGTGGGATGTTCTTTATCCTGCTGCTTCAATATTTCATCTGACACAGGAATATCCTCCTGGAGCCTGATGGAATGCTGACTCATGGTGTTCTCAGGAATTCATTTTCCATTAATTTCAGTACATACATTGCATTCTGTGGCTCAATTTGCTGACATTTCCTGCCACGACATGTCTCAGTTCTGCAGAGGAAAGTTACTTGTGTTGGTCTCATCTGTGTTAAGTAGAAATTTTTCTCTTATTGATGGACTTAAGGTTCATCACCCTTGTGCAGTTTTGTGGGTGAAGGCTGGAAGTCTCAGTGGGATCAGTGTTTCTGGTTTATTAAACAGTGCACCTACACCAAAGCTTGTACAGAGAACACCCAGGTGGTGGGGGGTGTGTGTATATACATGTATATGTATATATACATATATATATTCCCCTCATAATGCCAAGAACACACCCCAACAACACAGAAAATCAGCATTAACTAATTTTATTCACCACATCACTGTCCCAACACAGAGCAGAGGCAAGCAAAATTCCATTTTTGGTGTTGTAGTGAGTTCTAGATGTCCTTGGATGTGCTGGGGGGACATTCCAAACTTCTGACTGGACAAGGCTCTGGACAGCCTGATCCAACATTAAAGCTGGCCCTGCTGGGGGTGGCTGTGGGAACAGGCACCTCCTGGGAGCTCTTCCAGCCCAAATTGCTCCGTGCTTCTCCTTTGTGATTCAGGGGTGAAGGTGGGACAGGGCCTTAGATCCCAAAAGGCAGGGTCAGATGTCCTCCCTCCTCCTGTTACCTCAGAAATTTGTTTATTCCCAGCTGAGGTGGAAAGCACAAGGACACCTGGGACAAGGTCACATCCTGGGAAGTCTGAAATCTTTCCTGGCACAGATAACTGAAACTTTGAGATGTTCTCACTTACAGTTGTCCTTAATGTTTGCCAGCTTGGGAAGACAAATATGGATGGGGTTTTTCCTTTGGGATATTAAGGCCTAAAAACCATTGTTGAATTAACATTTATATTCTGTGGCTTACATGGCTCTTCAGGTATGTTGGGCTGTGAGCCTGGCTGGGGTGAAATGTGGAGAGCTGTTCATCCTGCACTGAGGAGGGGGGTGAGCCTCACTTATCAGCAGTGGGATACATTCAGGGTTTAAGTTTGCTGAAAAATATTTTTTGAAGGTTGTTAATGTTCCATTGCTCAGTTCTGTGGGGTGGTTCAGGTTTGTTGAAGTGAGGGTGTTTTGCTGGTTTAGCACTGCCTGGTCTCCCTTGATTTCAGCTGCTGGGGTAGCTCTCGTTTGTTGAAGTGCCATTGATCATATCTATAAATTATACATAAAATGTTCTCAAGGAAAAGCAGGAAGTCTTGACACACATTCAATGAGCTGCTTTTACAACATCCATTGATTTTTCCATGGGGAGCCCAGGAAGCTGCAATGAGGCCTTGGAGCACAGGAGCAGCTGGGAAGGTGCCAGCGTGTCCTTCCATACCACACTATCCTAAACATCATTGACTTTGGAATTTACAAGAGCCTTTTCCCTGAATTTTTGGGAAGAAGACAAAGGGTGAGCTTCTACTTGAAGTGTTTTGTGCAGTATTTTCCCTTCAGCAATTCTGTCCCTGCAGAGCAATTGGGATTCACTCCCCACCCCAATGATGGATAACTCTGCTACCTCTGACATCCCTGGGCACCCTGCAGCTCTTACAGCTTTCCTGGAATTCCTTCTCCCAGAGCTCCTGGGTGAAATTTGAAATGAGGAACAAGATTCATAGATGAAAAATGTGCTTAAAATACTGATTCCACAAATCTCTCTCTTCCCAGCAAATTGCTAGCCTGATAATGTGAGGAAATAGAGCAAATATTTTACATGGTATCTCTCACTCCTGTTTGCAGCACAGAATTTAGGTGGATTTTCCCTGCTGATGGAAGGGGAGATCCCTCATGCTGAAAAGTGAAGGATCCTGGCAGGGAGAGGAAAATTCCTCATTCACTATGATGGGAATTTTATCCTTTCTTCAACCACTTTTATTTTAACAGCTCTTTTTAGAGTTTCTCACCCCAGATTCACTATTTATTAATTTTTTTCCACTCTGGAATATTTTCCTGTGCCTTTACCCCCACATTGCTGAAGGAAGAGCTGGACCCCCGTGGGTGGGGCTGGATTATTCTGTGGCAGACCCAGGCACTGAGCTGGGGCTGAGTTTTGCCTGCTGTGTTACTCAGGTTTGCAGGATTCACACTCGGGCTGTTTGTCAGCTCTTACACGGGCAGAGCCGTGTTCTTAGAAATGAATTAATAATGAACTTGATGAGCTCATCTCTAGCTTGCTACTCCAAGCTTGTTAAAGGCCTTATTTCCCAGAAGTGCTTCATCTCCTACCACACCACACATAACCTGTTTATGGCTTTAATTAGCATTGAATTTAATATTGGGCTGTTTTACAATATCAACTTTATTTAAAACTTACATGCCATTGAAAGGCAGGGCAGTGCATTTGCAATCTCATCCTGGACTCCAAATATTAAATTTTTTAAAGTTTCTATTTTAGGCTGAATAATTTGATCACTTTTGATTTGAATAACTGGGTTAACTTTGCAATTTTAATAACTCCCATAAATCTTTGGTGTTCATTCAAGAAATATAACAAATAGTTGCTACTCAAACAGAATGATGATTAATTTTTATAGCGATCACTCCTATATTTTCCAAGACCTGAAAGACTATAGCACAATATTTATCTTGAAAAATAATTGTGTGAAAATTGAAGTATTCTGAACCAAGCAAATTTTATGGTGACTCCTATCTACTTTTACATATGGAGTATAACCAAGTGAGTTACTCAAGACTTTCCCTAAATCATCCTGTTTATTACTAAAGGTAATTCAGTTT
This sequence comes from Ammospiza nelsoni, assembly GCF_027579445.1. NCBI lineage: Eukaryota > Metazoa > Chordata > Aves > Passeriformes > Passerellidae > Ammospiza > Ammospiza nelsoni. Next base: position 4,254,553 of record NC_080647.1, on the reverse strand, counting down.
TCTCCCTTAAATTTCAGGCATGTTGGTCTCTTTGACAGGTCTTGGCCAAATCAGATGCTGAGCCAGGGTTAACACATCTTTTCCAGTTTCAATGCACGTAGACTTCACTTTATATAAACTGGCACCCAAGTAAAGCTTTTGGCAACTTAAAGTTTCAGCTATTAGACACTTTCCCCCTTAAACTGGAGAAGTGAGCAGGAGATTGTCAGATCTGTCTGGCTGATTCACCAGCTCTTTATCAAATAGAGCTGAGTAAGTGTTACACAGCTCTTACTCTCAGCCCCTCACCTGCTGAGAAGTCAGGAGATAATTCTGCAGAACATGAAAGGTGCTTTTCAAAGAGAAATCCCTGGAATGGAGCTTCCCAATGGTGCTGTAAATAATCATAAAGAGCAGGTTTGCCTTTCTTCCTTTTATGTTCCCATAAACATGTTTCAAATCTGTGCCCGAGGCCACACCAGCCCTCTAATTTATTGTTCTCACATAAGAGCTCCAAAGTGCAGCACAAGTAAAACAATTTTCTGATCAGAATTAGCTGCAGGCCCCAAAGACTGGGTGAAACCATGATGTTCATGGGAGAGCACAGGGGCAAAATACTGCACCAGGAATTCCCAGCACTGAGCTGGAACATTCCAAATATCATTTCCTAGGCAAAATACTGTGCCAGGAATTCCCAGCACTGAGCTGGAGCGTTCCAAACCTCATTTCCTGGGCAAGTCACCTGGCTCCTCCTTTTTAAAATTAATGAACTATTTACCCCAGGCTTGTGGAGTTCCATTTGCCCCTCAGCCAGCCCCAGCCCCAGTGGCTGATGGAGTTTGCAGTGCCCCGTTGTGATTTTCCAGCACTCCCAAATCTGGGCTGGGGGATTCATCCCTCCTGCAGGAGGCAGGGGCTGCCCTGGCTTTCTGCACCAGCTTCAATTACAAAATTCACTTCATCAAATTCTGCTGCAATTAGTGCCAGTGGGAATTGATAAGGTTCTTCTGGGATCCAAGCAGTTCAGCTGCATTTCACAGAGCAGATTTGGTGATTCCAGCCCTCCACCTCTGAGCTGAAGGCAGTGTCACAGTCCTGTTGTGACCTTATGCTGGATATACAGCGTTAACTCTGCCAAATCTGAAATAAGTCATAGAAATAAGAAATTTCATCATAATGAATTATATTTAACAGACATTTAACAGCATTATTTGGTCTATTTGAGCTGAGTTTTTAAAAACTATGTAGAAGCAGATTACAAAATTTCACAAGTAAGTCACCCAATTTCTTTAAAAAATTCACCCTAAACCCCACCCATAGTTTATGTCATGCTAAACTCAGTTTTCTTGCTTGTAAACAAAGCTTTCTTTCTCCAGAGCTTTCCTTTGGGCCAAACATTTGGTGAAAGCTGGGGCAAAAGTTTGAGTGAGTAAAGAGAAGTTCCAGTTGAGTGAGGTTTTGTGACTGTTTTGGTGATTTCTTTAGGGTTTATTATTGGTTCTGGATCAAATATCCTATCAGTTATTGTGTGCTTTTACTCTCTGTGATACACAACTGTATTTGTACAGTAAATGCTGGTACCAGAAAGGTAATTTATTTGCTACAAAGCAGTGAATTTCTTTTGTCTATTACCCACTGGGGAAAACAAAAAAACAAAAACAAACCACCCACACCAAACCAGACTTCTGAGTACAGAGACATAATTGTGCATTTGTTTGACAGAGTCAAGTTAAAAAAATTAAAAATAGAAAAAAAATCCCATTAAGTGCATGAAGCAGATGCACATGCAAAGAGGGCACAGATTGGTTCACTTGTCAATTCTTAAGCTGTCTCAGGCTTTTTTCCTATTTTTCCAGCCTGACAAATCTAAGAAGACAATGCATGAAACAAGATCAACAGTCATGTCAAATTGTCAAATCAGAGAGTACTCCCAGTTTATCCCATGAATGATTTTGCCTAACAAATCCCAGCAAGAGTGACAAATCCAGCAGCAGAGGCAGAGCTGCTGGGGCTGAGGCACAGCAGAGATGAGCTCACGGAGCAGGAGCTGCTCAGGGTCACATTTCACCAGGAGATGCTTTGGGGCTCCTTTTGTGTGGAGGAAAATCAAGGCATCATCTCAGCTACCCCTGTTACAGCAGCCTTTATTCTCTTAAATCAATGTATTACCTGCATAAGCATTGAAAATAGGGAAAATAATGTACCTTAGGAAGGCAAATGGGAAATGCATTGATTTTTCAGGTGTTCAGTAAGAAAGACTGGGCAAAGAAGTCCACATAACAAGTACAAAATCAATTTTTAAATCTAATTGTGAATTGCAAAGAATTTTACTGTGAATTCTGTAATCTGATTATCCCGGTGATGGAAAACACATAATACAAAGCTTTTGATCAGAAATTAAATGTAAACTGCACTGAATAAATTCTATGTATGAAATAAATGGTTCAAGGGAATCTCTAATAGATTTAAAGATAACTTGATTTAAGTGAAATTTAACTTCCACTTAGTGCTAGTTTTTCCTTTTAACCAAATAATCTCTAATGTAGATGCAATCTCAAAATGAAAAAAAATATTTCTGCACTGAAACATTTCTAACACAAAACTGAAGTGGTGTACAAGGGCAAGAATTAATGATGAAAAGATGCAAGGAAGATAGGAAGTATATTTTATTTATTCTTTCTGTTAATGTGTCAGGATTTCACAGACTTAATTTTTAAAGGAACAATTAACAGAGAGAAATAATGAAAATAGTTGGACTTTTTCTTGAATTTACACCTTTTCAGGACATGTAATTTTTTACATATTCATTTAATTAAATAGCTTTTTCTAAAACCAGCCACCTGGTATGTGCAGTAAGTGGGGATATTAGCAAATCAAACTTTTCTGAGCCACAGAATCTCACTTCTTCTCCCCTCTTCTCCATGGTTTTATGGAACAGTTCTAACCATAACCTAAAAATTCTAACTTTTCACCCCTTTTTTATAGGAAGAGAAAAAAGGTTTTCCTCTTCCCTTGGTTTTCACTCTCCAACACTAAAAAAATAATAGTTCTCTCCAATTTATGGCTACTGAGATTGTCCAAGCTGTTATGTTTTTTCATTTGTGCTTTTTCACTCTGGACTTGTATTAAGGAGCAGCCAAGGGGGTGAGTGTGGTGCCCCTGTGGAAACTTTAATTGTCTTCACTCCCAGAACCTCCCACTGACCTAGGGCTGGCTCAGCAGAGTAAACTATGAAAGCCAGGAAAGAGAAATTCATTTATTTGTACATTGAGGAGTGGCATATTCTGGTTTTCAATGCAGTGTTAGGGGAGCAAAGCAATGTGCAATTGTTTCCAGCTGCTTGGCCCCCTTTAGCATTTCCCAATGTTTCTGTCAGTGGCTGAATGTGCTCCTGGTTCCTGACAATTTGGGGTTTTTTGGGATGATTCACTCCAGTCTCAGGCTGTGACAGCTCCTCACTGCCCTGGTGCCTTCACTCAGCCCAGGCCTGGGGCACAATCAGACTCTCAGAAGAGGCCCTGGGTAATAACCAGAATTATCTCAGTAAATTTAACTTAAATACTACCAGGCAGCTCTATTTTATCCCAAAGCAATGACAGCAGTGCCTGTTTGTAACCATCAGAATTAATTACAACCAAGCCTGATTTATTTAGAATTTAATTGAGACAAAATACAAAATTTACTTGTGCATTTTGATGACTTTACTCGAGGCTCATCTTTCCCTGCCTTTGGTTCACTGGAGTACAGGCAATAAAAAACAACCCATTTCTTGGTTGTTACAATGTGCTTTGGTAAGTGATTATGGCTTATGGGGATTTGTACAGTCCTGGAGGTAAAATGTTGTGGCTGAGGATCCCTGGGACATTTAGTGCTGCTCTGTCATCACAATTCCCATCCAGAATGCAAACCCATGCTCTGTTGGGTGGCCTAGACTTAGTGAAACATCCTGGTTAAGTTGTTTAATTATCAACAGGAAAGAGTTGTTGCAGTTTTCCAGGTAAAAAGGCAGGATTTGGGGAGGGAGCCCAGCCTGGGGTTGGGGTGTGGATGTGCACCTGAGATCCCAAAGGTGCCCAGACCTCCTTGTGGCCACAGGGGAGTCCCAGAGCAGGTGGGGCACAGCTCCAGAGCCCCAACAGCAACGCTGGGGCTGTGCTGGCAGCTGGAGCACCCAGCCCCTCCCCGGGCTGTGCATCCTCCATCCCTACAGAATCAGCTCTGCCAGGAGCTCCAGGGCCAGCTGGAACCCAGCCTCTGCCCACAGGGCACCTGGGACAGTTCAGAACCAACTGCCTGCCTTTCCAGGCTCTCCACAAAGAGCTTTTTATAACCTTGAAAAACCTGCAGTTTTCTGAGAAATGAAAGTGGTTTGCTCATCAAGGAAATTCATCAAGTTTATGCAGGGTTCCTTCGAACTGAGCTTGCATTTCCTTGGGAAAAAAAAATTAACTGTTAGAAAATGAGCTGTAATCTCACCACTTGTATATCTCCTGATTAACCTCAAAAACATTCACTCATGCTTTTCTTAAAAACACAAAACCTAAAATGGAGATTCTAGTTCTTTTACCAGAAGAGATTTTACCATGATAAGCCACTGAATGTCATCAGATAACCTTTTATGTGGGCTTGGCCAGGAGCTGACTCTGAATTGTGGTAAATGAGGTAAGAAAGTCCTTGTAACTCTGGTGGGGATGATCTTGGCCTTTGGAAGAGAAAAGCCTGAGCAGCCTTAGAGAAGGAAGATTAACTTCAGCTAATTCCAGATTTGGCCATTGAGGCCATGTGCATAAAACTGATGCTCTGGGTATCCTCAGAGCATCCCTGGCTCTGGGAGGTTAATCCTAACACTTCAGCTGGTGTCTGTGTTTGCTTCCAACATCCGGCACCCTAAAATTAACAATGAGCAAAAGAAATTCAGCAAGAAATTTAAGACGATATAAATTTCCATACACTGACCACACAAATGGCTGTGTCTGTTTTAACTTGGAAAATGGTAATTAGTCCTAATTTATCATTGGTGCTTAAGCAGAACCTCAGTTGAAGGCACTGAGCCATCCTGCTTAATTACCAAAGGCATATGGTAAAGTATGACTGAAGCTATTTTGCTCCAGTGCTAATGAGTTCAGAAATTCAGGAACAAATGATGAAAAACTGGTGAATAGAAATGCTGATAAAGGAGTGATGTCACTGCCAGTCCTGCAGTGAAGGATCTGCCCTGCAAGGGAGCAAACCCCAGGCAATGCAGGCACCGTGAGCTGAGGGAAATGATGCTGGAGACCACTGTGCTAAAGCTCTTCTGGAAATCTGTTAATCCATTTTAAATGTACTTCCCTCATGATAAAGATGAGTTATTGATGTGCTGATGCAAACAAGGGCTGTCAGCAGTGCTAAGCCTGCATTTGGTATTTGGGAAAACTAATCATCATTTCCATTTTCATCTCCAATTTGCTGACTTCTGCCTTAATACTGAGAGGCAAAGCAGTATGATTGTACAGTTCTTGATTTTCATAGTTCTGCAAGTAAATTAAACTCTCTCAGAATTCCCTGTAAGAAGTGAATGTTGTGGTCCCCTTTGGCTGCTTGGGAAAGCCATGAGATCCAGGCAGAGCCTCTGTGAGCCGGGGCTGTACCAATGGCAGAGATGAGGATCATTGCTGCGAGCAGGGGATCAATACGTGCTCGACTCTGAGCTATTTTTAGTGCACAGTTCACTCTCCCTTCGCTTTCTGCCTCCTTGCTGCGCCTCCCATCTCCCACACACCCCTCTCCTGGACAATAACAGTCACACTCACGTCCTTAAAAGCTTTTTTTTCTCCTCTAGTACAAGTGGGAAAGAATGACGCTGAAGAGTTTTCTTGTTTTGATCTGCAAAACAACTCGTCCTTTTGATTTTGCATGTACTGTTCACTAATGTCTGACTTGAGGCCTGTGAAAGATGGCTTTGTCATTATAATATTCATTAACCAAGAAGATAATTATTAACAAATTTGATGTTGCAAATGTTCGAAAAGGAAAAAGAGCTGCTTCTAGATAAACTCTCACATCAATTTTCTGGGAAATTAATTAGATAATTAAGAATTTAGTCACCAAGGAAGGGAATGGTTCAAAACATCCCAGGCATTATAGATGTCACAATTAGGGCTTTTTTCTTTGGTTATATCTCCTTGTTGATGAAAATAAGATAATTCTTTATTTTCCATTTGCTGAACATTAAGAAGTGACTTTTCCCTCTGTGTGTTAATTTCCTTTTCCTCCTAGTTTTTTAATTATATATTGTGTAAACATCTAGTAATCTTACATAAAGAAAACTCAAAAGGTACTTTCCCCAAGATTAGCTATAATATTTCCCTAAGGAAGTAAAGAATCTTCTTTTCTATCAAACTAAATAATTTGAGGACAAAGAAAGAAACCAATTTCACACATCCAATGTGAAATGCAAATATTGAAACACTTGGAGTTTACCAAGACTTTAGAAACCCAAAAGTCTGTATTAAACAAAATAAGGGAAAATAATGTTGATATCACAGCTCAACAACACTAAGTGTTTATATCACCAGCATTGTGAATCCAGACTAGCAAATAACCAAACTGCCATAGGCTGTTTTAGCTTTCTGAGGATACAAGTTTAATACAACTTTAATTTCCCAACACAGGCTTTCAGACAATAATTATCATAAGTCTATTTTATTTTATAGTCTTTTGGCAATTCAGGCAAGTTCTTGAAATAAATATCAATCAGAATAAATGTGAAAAATCCTTTATTCCCACTTATCAAACACACAGCAAATCTGAATCATGGGTTTAACAGCCTTTTTGTTTAGGTGTTGTGTCCGACTTTTCCAGATATTAAGGATGTGGATGCCTTCAGATTTACATGAGACGTTCCTTTTAAATACCTCTCTTCCTCATTTTTATTGTTCTGTTAGATGGATGAATCGTTTGGGTCTCGCAGCAATTGGTTACACACCTGATGACAAGGATATTCACCCAGATGAAGGTAATGCTTCAGTGGTTATAATCAGGAGAAGAGAGCAGACAGGACAAATCTGTTCAGTATTTCACTAAAGCTGGAGAGTTCATAACTGACTTTATCAACATATGGCCATATCATTCTAAATATCAATTTTGATAAGAATACATTTCCTCGAACTACATTTATTGGTGCCACCACCAAAGAAAATAAAATCCTTAGCAGTAGTTTTAGGAAATATTTAAAATTGGCGGTAAAGAGAATGCAGGGTTCAGGGTGAGGTGTGATCTCCCAGATCCCAGCCCTCAGGGATGTTCATCCCCATAAAAATGGCAGAGACTTGGGGCAATGTGTGCTTCAGCAATATTTGTTTGCACCTCCTGAGCTCGGGTGCCAGCCTTGTCCTCTCCCCATCACCCACAGTGGAACCTGTTATGCCCAATTAAATGAAGTGCTCAGGCTTGGCTCTACTTCAGCATCTGGAATGAGGCTTCTGTGTGAAGGTCTGGGAGCAGAAGTTGGTTTTTATGTGCAGTGGGAGTCAGGTGCCCGAGCTGCCTTCTGTAACCCTTTCCTAAATCATTCAGAGCTTCCCTGTTTGAGGGGCCAGACCTTCCCACCAGCCCCTTCCTGAGCGGCTGCCAAGCCCTGCAGTGACTGGGAAACTTTACCTTGCCCTTAGAAGGATGTTGCTGAAATGTGGGATCTGTTTTGTGGTGGAAAAGCACCCGAGTGAGAGCTGGAATGCTTTGTCAGCAGATTACTGGAGCGAGAGCGACCAGGACGACATCGAGGGCTCGCTGACGCTGAAGCAGGAGGGCTCCTCCACGCTGTGTGACAGCTACCACCGCACCCCCTCAGTGAGTGACACCCCTGCATGTGCCAGGGCCACCAAAAACAGCCCTGGGCCTGGGCTTGCTCCTCCCTTGTCCCGGGTGTTTAAACACCGCAAAGGTGGCGAAACAAAGACGGATGTGTTGTTAAAATGAAATTACTGCTGCTCCTTGTGAGCCAAGACCTGGATTTTTCCTTAGCAAATCAGTTAGGAAGGAAGGAGAGGTAAATGTTTCCTGACACACATCTCTCACCAGACTGGAAATATAACCTTTTTTTATAGGATTGGTGAAACTTCGCATCACAACAGAAACAGAATATTCAAATTTTACTTTCACTGCAGAATGTGAAAAGAATGTGATGGATGGGATAGTTTGTATTAACTGAGACTGGTTTTCAATTATGAATATTGGATACTGGATGCTATAGATTAAGATCAGCTCACATTCACCCAGTAATCATGTTTTACTTCTTTTTTGAAGAACAAATCTTTCTAGGACAGGGATTTTTTTACAAGATTGTGTACAATACCATGGTGATGACAATATTACAAACAGAACATTTCTATTAGACAAAACACAGGCAATTATGATAATTGTTCTATGATTCCAAGCACAGATAGGACTGTTCTCTATTTTTCTTTCAGATTTTTCTTCAGCGTGAATGACATGATCCTCACACAGCCAGAACCAAAGAAAGAGTGACTGAGACAACAGCATCACATGGGTGAAGCTCAGACTGATTTTCACCCATGTGATGCTGTTTTATCAACTGGGATACAGGTTAAGCCCCTCCCTTTCTGTTTTTCCACATTTTTGCCTTTCTCTTTGTTTTGAATGAAATTTATACACAGACCCAGAGAATTCATTCAAATAGTTTCACAAGTTCAACAGTCCCCCAGCCAAAAATCTTCCTGGGTGCTGAAGTTTTTGTTGTTTGGGTTTGGTTTTTGGTTTTTTTTTTCTGTTTGGCCCCTAAAACAAAAAAAAGAAAGGAAATCCAATTATGGTTTCTTTTGGAGACTTCCACTGTCCTCAGCTGCACTGAGTGTAAGCTGGATGGGTCTTCAGGAAATCTGCACCAGTGTTACACTTTCCTTTCCATCAGGAGTTGCTTGTGGGCAGAGAATGTGCAAAACAAGAATAGGGAGTGGTTCAAAGAGCACTTGTATAAAAGTTGTCACTGCTAATTCTCTTCTGTTTACAGTGGTTCATGTTATGACCAATCCAACCCATGAGTCCATCTGATTACTAGATATCACAGAGTGTTTTACACTGCAGTCACTTCTGTTCAAAACACCATCTCATGGGCAGGTGTTTTGTGTCTTTCCAGGTGAATTCCTCAAGCCCATTCCCCGAAGCCAAGCAAGGCCGACACTTTTCCAGCGAATCCACGTACTCCCATTCCTCGGCCGAGGACTCGCGGCCGGAGGCGGCGGGCAGCACGCACTCCTCAGGGTGCCGGCCTCCCTACCGAGAACGGCGCTCGTGGCAGGACCTGATCGAGACCCCCCTCACCAGCTCAGGGCTCCATTTCCTCCAGACCGTCCCTCCGGAGGCAGAGTACGCGAGCGGCCGGCCCGGAATGTCACCGGACAGACGGAGACAAGCCACGCTGCCCGTGCAGAGGCGCCACAACTTTGAGCAGGATGGCCCTTTTCCTCTGGTGGAGTGTCCCAGGGGACACAGCTCCCACGGGCGGCCCCAGAAACCGCGCAGCCAAAGCCTGCCCCGGAACAGAGACGTGCGCGGGAAGGGACGCGTGAAATCCATTGAGGACACCGACGACAGCCTGGATGAGAAGGTTCCTCTTAGAAGGCACAATAGTTTCTGTGCAGAAGGTAAGCTCTGGGAGATGTTCTGCTCCACTTCAAAATCCAGAGCAGTATTGCCACTGTTCTCAGCAAGGATTTTGTGGTTGAACTGCTGGATGTTGGCAAACACAGGCGTTTGTACTTGAAATGCCAAGATCTAGTGCTAAAAATTGAGCTTTGGGATGATGTTCTTGTCTCACCAAAATTAACACTGCAGAACTGAGTAAGAGGTTAAGATAGTACTGAATTGCAGTATTGCTGATTTTAGAGACTTCATCTGAATGATCAGGTTTGTTGTTAGGGTTCTTTGTTTCCTTTCAGAAAGCGTAAAAGAAATTGAAGATATCACAGATGGTCTGCAAGAGCTCTACAGAACTCTGGAAGAAGCCAGTCTGTCAGCTTTCGGAGAGCAGCGTCCCTCCACCAAGCAGGAGTTCCGCAAGTCCTTCGTGAAGCGATGCAATGACCCAGTGATCAACGAAAAGCTGCACCACATCCGAGTCCTCAAGAGCACTTTAAAAGTAAGGCTTTATCCTGATTTTGTGTGGCTTCATCCCTGATCTGTATGCAAGGAATATAAACTGGAAAAGTCTAATTGTCCATCAGAGAATGCTGGTGGGTTGAAGGGACCTTAAAGCCCATCCAATTCCATCCCCTGCCATGGGCAGGGACACCTTCTGCTATCCCAAGTTGCTCCAAGCTCTGTCCAGCCTGGCCTTGGACACATCCAGGGATCCAGGGGCAGCCACAGCTTCTCTGGGCCCCTGTGCCAGGGCCTCCCCACCCTCACAGCCAGGAATTCCTTCCCAATATCCCAGCTAACCCTGCCCTCTGGCAGTGGGAAGCCATCGCCCCTTGTCCTTAATGTCACTCTCTGTCTTTAATCTTTTACGTTTCTATTGTTAATGCTTTTTTTTTTGTAGCTTTAAAATTAAGTTTCAAAGAAACTAAAAATCCTTCAAAGCAAGTATGTTCCATCTTAAGGAAAAAAAAGGAGATTATTTGGCACTCTGTGTGGGCAAATTGTAGCATGTGGCACAGACTGAGCTGTCAAACAGTTTATGCTGTAATACTTCCTGAATTTAGGTAAATATTAAAGTTTCCATAGTAGTTTTCCTGGCACTTGGCATTAAAGAAGAAATAAAGTGCTGGAATACAGAATTTCATTTTGACCTCTCCTCTGTCTTTCTGGAATTTGCCAGGCAAAGGAAGGGGACCTCACAGTTATCAACAGCCTTCTGGACGATCCCAACTTAACATCCAAGAAGTTCAAAGATTGGAAATTAAAGAACTATGAGTTTTTCCTGGACATTTGTGAGTACAGTGCTGCTGGGAAGTCTCAAAACGGAGCCTCTGAACTGGCAAGCTCAGCCCCAATGCTGACACACACACACTCCTTCATCGAGACTCATGTGTGACAGGAGCTCAGCCTGGCCACTGCTGGGTGCCTGACAGAGGCAGGCAAACCCTGGTGAATTTAAGGTACTCAGCAGTACTGTAAATACTTGGGTAAGAGAATAGTGCCACAGGATGCCTACTACATTGCATGATAAGACAATGATATTCTTTATGAATTTTTTTGTTTGCTGTTATCAACCAATGTCCGTATTGAGCTCTGCATTAGGAAGAAGCGGTGCAGAAGTGTAACTGAAAATAAATACCAGTATATTTAAAGTACTGTACTAAAACTCAGCTTATAGTATGAGCTCCTGCAATCATTTTATATATTTAGATATATATAAAATCATATCTATGTATATAAAATGTAACATGGTAGTTGACATTTCCTTTTAAAATTCCCTAAAGTTCACACTTTCACGCATTTTTTCTTGAGAAAAAAATATAAAAAATGAAGACATGAATACATTGGCCACTCTTAGAGATGAACATTTATTTTTGCAACATTTCCAGGTAGTGACCATCTTTGCAAATAAAAGGACAGAGTTATCAAAATGTAAACTCAATCCCTATAGTGTGCCTTAAAATGTACACTGTACATCTAAGAAATAGATCCCAGTCTGGCCCTATGGGCACTCTGTACATGCCATTTAAATACTGTGTTTGTAACGTGCTGTGCCTGCCTTTAAACGAACGAACACGAGCAAACAGGTTTGGCACAGAGGTAAGATACGAGTAGAACAATATGGGTTGTTCACTAATGCTGCAACTTAAACAGGTTTTAGTAGGATTTGAAGTATTTCATGGTGAAAGAAAAAGAAATCTGCACTGAGTAAGGTACATACTGCAGGTTTTCATCATTTCTTCACTGTGAATTGAAGTGACACATGACTGTGAGTCACAAAATTCAAAAAAAGCATGAGAATGAAGCTAAAAAAACCTCCTGAACTAATCAATTACATTCTGTGATACACTGACATCTATAGCTGAGTTCATAATTCAAAATTATGTAATGTCTGGCAATAATTTTTAACTGCTAGCAGTACATTTGCAAGTGGGTGAAGTTATTCAAAACATCATTCAAAAACCAATCGGTATTGATTGGTTTGGGAAGACACACAAGTCACACAGTGGATTTCACTTCCTTGCCTGGGTGAGAATGGTTTGGAAGAATCAGATTTTGGGGAAAATACTTGTATTCTTGGGGGGGAAAAAGATTGCTCTGGATGCTACTGAACATAGATTTCAAAGCCATTCACAGTTTGCTTTGACTCTGCTTGTAGAATAGTTCTAAAAGGCAGAATGAAGGGGATGTGAATACAGCTGATGTCATTTCTCTGAAACAGATTTCACTGATCATTTTTTCACAAGATAAACCTAATTGTCTCTCATCCATCAAGGACTGTAAAATTCATGCAGTTCAGTATAACAGAGGCAAAAATGTCATCTCAGTGAGGTCCTAGTATCCAGGAGGAGATTCCATTGTTCCAAAGCCAGTCCAGGTGAAGGTGTCCTGGGTGTTCAGTTCTGTCTCCACAGAGCAGCTGAGGGGAGCTGACCTTGACTGGACAGGAGGAGGAAAATTGCCACAGGAAAGCTCCTGGGTTGAGACAAAGACAGGGAGATCACCTGCTAGTTATTGTAGGCAAAACAAACCTGACTTGGGGAAAATTCATTTATTAACAATTTAAAATACAATTGCATAGCAAGAAACAAAGACAAAATTAAAAACACCTTTCCTTTGCCTCCCTGCTTCTTTCCAGTCTTAATTTCATTCCTTATTTTCAGTGAGCAACAGAATAAATTATAGAATCCATTTAGAAATGAATTCATATTATACATGCAAGCAGTGATGGATAGTCACAGAAATAGTTACATAGATTGAACTGTCTAAATTCCTAAAGAAATGTAAAAATGCCTATTGTTTCAAACTCAAAAGATGGTTTGTGCTTTCATAATGAAAATATCTATATTGTTTCCAAATAGCTTTCCAAAAGGATTTCAAATGCCACTGCTTCATCACTCAAGACATAACTGAGCATATTCAGTGAAGTCACAAGCAAGCAGAGAATACTACTTAGCGATACAGCTGAAAATGAGAAACATAATTGGGAAGACAGATTTCTCAGAAATGACACAAATAGTAGGGAAAACAGATCATCTCTGTTTTAAGTTTAAATACAATTTCTGTAATATGAATAGATGAGATAAATAGTAGATAGTTCATACTTTTGCTTAGCTTATCCTTAAAAATCTTTCAGTGTCATGAGATCATCTTTTCTGAAATTCTTGGAATTGTGAGTCTGCATTCTGCTCTTGCAGAGCAGCTCTCAGCAAATGTGATTTGCACTGAATAGGCCAAATAAATTGTCCAGGAGATTCATGAGATGAAATGAGATGAGATACACTGGAGAAATTCCCTCTAATGGGCTTAAGATTAACTGGGAGAAAAGTCTGAACCATTTGTCTGGCATTGCTTGTGCCTTAGAGCAAGCAAAATCTAATTGCTAAATTAAGCAATACAAAGACTCTATTCTTTCACAAATGTCAGCTGGCATTTGGAAGCCATTTCACAAGAATTTGTCATTCTCCTGGCACATTTCCTGAACCCCGCCCCGCAGCCCTTCCCTCTCAGCCATGGGTTCTTCCTTCTGGATGTTGGTTCCAGTCTAAATGGACTGCAGAGAGGAATGTGCACAGTCACCACAGCACAATTATTTGGATTTTCACCACCTTTGAACTCACTGGAATGCAAAGTACAATACAGATAAGGTATTTAAAAATTCATGCAGCAAGTCCTGCTTATGTATTAAAGTACATCCAATTCTCCTGGACCAACAGGTACTCGAACACACAGTACAAAGCAGCTGGAATTGTTGTGGTCGTTTTGATGCCACATTTTTAAATAGGAAAAGAACAACGCTTGGCTGTTGAGTTCATCAAGGGAAATAAATAGCACCTGTACAATAGATTTAATAATTTACCAGTTTTCCTGCCTGAATTCTCAGGTAAAACTTGGTTTTTAACATATACAACATGGAAATGTTGTTTGGATGTGCTTTATTTGACTGGATCTTATTAAAGTTAGTGTCTTCATTCAAAATTGCTTCAGGTAAAATGTCTCAGCCCATACACTTTCTCTGACACTCCACAAGCTGAGTCTTTTTGTTCCGGCTATTTTTCATTACAACTGATTTAATGCTCCCCCTGAGCTACTGATTCCCCTCCTTTTTTAATACTGTTCTGTATTCAGTGACATGTCAGATCTTTAAAAGTGTCTTAACAGCTCTCTCGGCATCACTTCCTGAGAGAACCAAGACATTTCTCTTGGTTTCATTACTTTAAGTGAAAACTACCCTGAGCTTGCTCTAATTGACACGAACAAAAACCAGAGGAGGAGGAGGAGGGCGTTGTTATCAGGACATTCAGCTCTGGCTGCTGCCTTTTGAGCTGGGAATGTGGTGCTCCACTGGCTTTTTCCAAGGAAAAAGAAATGAGTGCTGCAGAGAATTGTGCAGGGCCAGCTAAGCCTCCTCTCCCTCCTCTCAGCAGTTACAGCTCCTTCTCCAAGGTCCTGTGAAGGACAGCACAGGTACCTTTGAAGGAGTTCCTTTACAGGCTCTGGGAAGGGCTCAGCCTCCTCAAAAATGGTACAGTTCTGCTGCTGACCTTTAGGAGATTTCACTTTAAATGTTAATAGGACCTCTGGGAGAAAAATGAAGAATCTGGTAAAAATTGTTTAACTCAACAGAAATCTGAGGAGAACAAAGAACATTCTTTTCTTTGTCTCAAGTAATGTAAATGCAAAAGGCCAAGATTATCACAAACTTTATTTACCATATTCTTTCCTCATGTATTCTTACTGTCTTCCAAAGTGATAAAAGCATTCTTTCTGCCAAAAATAGCAGTATTTATGACCAAGGTGATATAGCTGGGGCCTGTTGATCCTTGAGGAGAGACAGCAGAGCTATTTTGTGATAATTCACCAACAGTTGGTACAAACCTTTCATGCAGTGGGGAACAAAGTCCTTCAAAGATGGTTTGTGTAAAAGGACCCTTGGCTAAGGCACAATGCAGCACAACAAACCCAGCCCCCTCTGCAATGCCTGTCAGCTGCCCCTGAACTAGAGAATGACACCAGGCAATTGAATTATACTTTAAACACTCAATTTTTCAGTAAACCAAGTCTTGTCTCTCCACAGAGGTTCTGTCTCCAGAGCCAGTCCTAGGGAGATTCCTTAAGGAAGAGAGCCCAGGCCTGTCTGTATTGCTGGGCTCCAGCCTGAACCCCATTCAGGGCATGCCTGGGTTCCCCACATTTAATGTTAGAGAAATAAGAGTTGCCTGGGTCTCCTAAAGGATTTTATTCTCTCCTCAGTTTTCACAGTAGGGAATGGTGCTTTAGGGCAGCCAGAAGGGCACAGGTTTTCCATGGTAGATTTTGCATGTACCACATGCCTTAGGCCACAGCACATCACACCTTCCCTGCTGCCAAATGATGTTTATTTACCACTAGGACCAAAAATGGGAAATAACAGGAAAGACAGGAGAAGCAATATTAGCTATTTGTTTATATTCAGTATTAAAAAGCTCTTTTTCTTCCAGAATGTTTCCCTCACCAAAGCTGAGGCTCAGGGTAGGTTTCCCAGGCAGGAGGCTGTGGGGAAGGGTCCTCCATCTCCTCTCTCAGATGAATTCACACTGTGTAATGTGAATTCACAGAGCCTCAAGGCTGAGGCTCTTGATGGATGTTAAGTGGGCACAGATCTGAAAATCCCTTCTGAAAATCACATCTGAGCCCTATCAGCAATTGTATGGAAATTTCATGGCTATTTAAACCAAAACTAGTAAGTTGTATTTCCTTACTTGATGTTTATAGTTATTTTCTTTGCTCCCATTACCCACAAGTGAAATGAGATGTTTCTGATCACTTCCACTCTCTAACATGTGGGCAGGGAACACTTCACTCTGGATATAACTAATAGAAAAAGAAACATGTTTTAAAGCTTATTTTCTGTATTTTACGGGTTATACCACTCTTGCACATCCAGGAGGAGGTTTATAAATAATATTGTTTAAATTTTTATCAGGTTTGAAGACAGGTGATACACTACTGGGACCTCCTCTTAATAAAAATATTTAAATAAGTCAGACAGAAACTGCCTTCAGGAAAAGAACCATATTCACTCTTAATGTAGGCCAGACAGATATATCTTTATTTTTATGAAGAACATACATGTGTTAGAAGTGACAGTTAGGGACTTTAAGCATTAATGCCACTGTGTGAGCAGTATTTGAAAGAAAGCAATGTTGTAAAAATGATCAAATATGTCGACAACCTGCTGTTTGACCAGCTAAGCCCTGTAGCTTCTGTCCTCACATTTCTAGAATATTGTTCATGCTCAGGCGTTGGTGAGGGTATCAATACAGATCTTTTTACTAACAGTAAATGTGTCTGTCCGAATGCTGCAGATTAACTAAGGATGTCACATTATACATATTAACTATTGCATTTTTTCACTAGCAACCACAAAACAAATATGTCTTAACAAACTGTGTTCGCTGGCCAAAACACCAGTAAGACCCTGTAACCAGTTAAGACTTCTGTTTTACTGAGAAACAAGGATTTCAGCTTGAAAATCTCATGAGAAAACAGGTTAGGATGTAAGAGAAATGCACTAGTATTAATAAACGTTTTACATTCGACACATACTGTATTACAAAGACAATATCCTTGTAAGACCATTAATTGCTGGGCCATAGGTGACTTCCATCTAGGTTACTAATAACTAATAAACCTTGTACAGAGCCTTTTTTAGATAACGCTTACATGTATGGAAATGTATGACACCCTTGTACTATGGCTTGCACTTTACTTGCATTAAACTGTGAAGTAGGCTGTAGTAATGTCTTTGTATATTCAGGGGTTGAAATACCAAAGCACTGGAGTATCGTACTGCTGGTGTTCAACCTGTCCAACGTGCTGACAACGTGTATTTTGCAAACCCCACCAACTTCAAATCTTTGGCAAATAACGCTATGGGGTCTCCATGGTCTTTGTTTCTTTGTAAATATAAACATTCTTACTGTTTCTGTAGCAATAGGAGGTTATAAACCAAACTTTCACTAGGACTGTTTTCAATAACAAAAAAGAAAAAAAATAAATAAAAATCTATAGCGCCTTGTAAAAAAATCATGGAGACTCCATGACCTGTGGGCATTTTTGTTTACAAGCAGTATGTATATATGTATTAGAGGCAGAACTGTTATTTATCACAAAGTTATATTGTGGATGATTCTTTCTTAAATAAATATATGTTTTCTGTCATTAAGAAAAATAAGTATTTTAGAGCCATCCTGAGAAGTTTGAAGTGTCAAGCTTCAAATACGAGTAATCTTCCATGTTTCAGCCTTGTTTTTCTAATCAGCTGGGAGATGAACTGAGAGGCAATGGAAAACCACCTGTCCGTGCCAGGGAAATGCTGGAGTTGTACGTTTTTGAGCATTCTGCAACTTTTCTATAGTGCCCATCGTGCTTAATGTTTTGACAAGCAGATGCTCCATCAGTATCACAGTAAATCCCTCAGCTTGTGGATGCTACAGAGAGAAAACCAATGGTTCTAGACTAATACAGGTCAAACGAGGTTTCAACCCCTGGATAACACAGTATTTCTTCAGTTTCACAACAGTATTTTTAATTTTATACTTGTCTATGTTGAAAGATAATCCAATAGTTTCTATAGGCAATGACCATTAGGTTTCTTTTTTCCCTCTTTCCAGATGAGTTCTGTGTGAATTACTGTAACCGGCTGCGTTTTCTATCACAGATAAATAACTTGTTAACTTTTTGTGTGTCTACAATGAAAATTTATGAATGGAAAACTTCACTGTGTGTTGCTCACTGGGCATATACCTCATGGTACATTGCACAGACATGTAAGTCGTAAGTTGCACTGCAACATTAAAAAAAAGGAACATATTGCTCTTTTTTCAAAGATATTAACTTATTTAAGAGATATAGTCTGTACATTATTAAAAAAAAACAAAAACAAAAACAAACATTTATTCTTCCTAAATTCAAACAAAGCTTTTGTTTTGGGGAAAGAAAAAAAAAAGTTGTAAACTTCCGTTGTAAATTTGGACTTCAATAAACGAATTATCTGCACTTAGATTGTGTGTTTATGGGGGATTTTGTGTGTTCTGAGGGGGATCCCGGCTGAGCGCGATGCGGGCTGAGGGACATCGCTGTCGATCTGAGGGGGATCCCGGCTGAGCGCGATGCCGCCCGATCGGGGCGCGATCCCGGCTGAGGGGGATCCCTGCCCACCCTAGGGCGATGGCGACTGAAACAGATCTCTGCCCGATTTAGGGCGAGCCCACCGCGGCTAAGAGGGATTCCTGTCCGCTTTGGGGCCATGCCGGCTGAGGGGGATCATCCCTGCCCGCTTAGGGGCCATGCCGGCTGAGGGCGATGCCCGCTCCGGCTGAGCGGGATCATCCCTGCCCGCTTAGGGGCCATGCCGGCTGAGGGCGATGCCCGCTCCGGCTGAGCGGGATCATCCCTGCCCGCTTTGGCACGATGCCCGCTCCAGCTGAGGGGAATCCATCCCTACCCGCTTTGGGATGATGCCCGACCCGACTGAGGGGATTCTATCCCTGCCCACTTTGAGGCCATGTCGGCTGAGGGGAATCCATCCCTGCCCTCTTCGGGGCGATGCCGGCTGAGGGAAATCCATCCCTGCCAGCTTTGGGGCGATGCCCTCCCCGGCTAGAGGGGAATCCATCCCTGCCCGCTTTGGGGCGATGCCAGCTGAGGGGAATCCGTCCCTGCCCGCTTTGGGGCTATGCCGACTGAGGGGAATCTATCCCTGCCCGCTTTGTGGCCATGCCGGCTGAGGGGGATCCATCCCTGCCCTCTTCGAGGCGATGTCAGCTGAGGGGAATCTATCCCTGCCCGCTTTGTGGCCATGCCGGCTGAGGGGGATCCATCCCTGCCCTCTTCGAGGCGATGCCCTCCCCGGCTAGAGGGGAATCCATCCCTGCCCGCTTTGTGGCGATGCCGGCTGAGTGCAATCCATCCCCGCCCGCCTCCGGGCAATGCCGGCTGAGGGCGATCCCGCCCGGCCCGAGCGCGGTCCCGCCCCGGCCCCTCGGCCCCGCCCGGCGCGGCCCTTCCCGCGCGCCGTACGCGGCGCTGTCCAACATGGCGGCCAAGGTGAGTGTCCGCCCGCCCTCAGGCCGGCGCTGCCCCGGCCCCGCGGCTCCGCTGCCCCTCAGGCTCCGCTCCCGCTCCTCCGCCGGCTCGGGACAACCGGGGCGGCTCCGTGCGGCCCCTCGGGAGCGCCCGGCCCGCCCGCGCGTCCGCCGGTGCCGGCGGGAAGGAGCCCCCGGTGCTGCGGGAGCCGGGGTCAGGTGGCGGAGTGGGGCAGGGAGAGGTCTCTGGTGCTGTGGGACTTGGCGGGGAAGGAGCTGATTCGAGCGGTGTTAAATTGTGCAACAGGGAATAAAAGCGGGGTTTCTCTTCTGGTGCTTCTCCGTGTACTCGCAGCCCCCGAAACACCTTCAGCTCGAGGGATATCAAGATGATAGTTTGGTAGTGACACGATAAAGTGCTAGTGGTGCTGTACATCACCGAAACAAGGCTGTTAAAATCATGCTGTTACGAGCTAACAGGGTTACAAGTATCTAAAATATCGCGAGTTGTAGGAATAATACAGTGTCTTTAAACAGAACAACATGCATGTAAAGATCTAAGCCTTCTCACAAATATTTAGACAGGTTTTCCAGTGTTGGCAATCAAATTGATGAATAGGTTGCTCTCACATGAATCTTCATATTTACTTTTTTAAAGCATTTAAAAAGTAAAGGATGGTACCAATGAGGACAGAAATTAAAATAAACCATTTGCTGTCTGCCTGGGTGATCTTGAAGTAATTTGGTTGGCTTAGTTCACAAATCTGAATGATTCTGTACCTTTAGTGAAGTGACATAATTTTATGTGTGTTGTTTAGTATTTACTATGAAATATTTATTAATAAGACTTTTATTCTTCTTAAGATTTCACTCTCTGTGGGTCACTTACCAAGATTAAACCCAAATCCGTGGAGCGTCAGGGAGTTGAGGTGAAGTGGAAGGATCTGTTCCATTTGTGGGGGAGTTTTTGGTGGTTGTCACCAGAGATTTATAAAGACATACCTGAATTAGGATACTGGCTTTGGCCTACAAGCTTTTGCCAATCATATCTCGTGTAACTTGTGGGGAAAATAAAGCAAAAGGATGTGAGACAGTTTTGTGATCTGCTTCAAGACATCTGAGTGGTAGGAGAAAGTCATATACCTGTGACTCTTTATTCTTTAATTAACATATTTTCGTGGAAAATTTGACACGAGGTAGCTGCTAAATTTTAATCTTATTTTACCCTGGCTGGTAGATTCCCATTTTGTGATACAGAAGTTGTATTTTTTTATATAAATCCATGCATCAGATTTTTACATATACTCCATCCTTTGATTCCCTTTGTTTTGAGGCAGTTCCTGCCTTCAGGGCAAGTTTCCTGCTCCAATTCTTGAAGCAAGCACACAGAATTTGCAGTTTCAGTGGGAAACAATGTCTTGGAGATTAGCATAAATTAACTATGTGGTTTTATTATGGTTTAGTTTGTATTCTGCATCTTTTGAGTGGAGGTTAGTGAATTCTTTGTAGTGATGTAGCTTTTTAACTTTTTTTTTTTTAATAGAATCTGTATTTTTGATTGTTGATAAGATTCCAACACTTTGAAGCAGATTGTTTGAAATGCAAAGAATTAAAGCCAAAATTATCCCGGTACATTTGACAGTTTTATTGTTATATTTTGATTGGTCTTACTCCAGTTCTACTGTTAAGAGGTATAGCTGTAACAATTTTCTGCTAGAGAGCATATCATGCATTTCTTCAGCAAATAATTGCTATTCAGGCTTCTCATCAAAAATGTCTGTTTGTCTTGGGTGTGTTTTTTATTTCTGGGGAAAAACCTTCAGGTTGTCAGTGTTGCAGGTCAGGACCTTGGCAGTGGTGTTACAGGGAATGTTTTATTACTCTGACCTTTGCTTCTGGTGATGTTCAGCTCTGTGTGTGTGCAGAATTCATCTCCAGAAATGTCACCTGGCTTTTGTACCCACAGCAATTTCCTGGGTTCCTCAAAAAGAAGATTTTTATTTATTTGTCAGTTATCAGCTGATGTTCTGGAGTCATTCTGGTGGCTGAACATGCAATCCCAGGCTGTTCCACAGCTCCAGCCTGTTGCAGGGGTTTTTCTCTGGGCTTCTTTCCTAGTGTTTGATAGAAAAATATGATCCTGCCAGTTCTTAATTGTCAGTAACTTCTGTAGAAGTTGTCATAGGTAAAAGACTTATTGGTTTCTTTAGCTAAACAATATATGATTTTCTTTGTTTTATACATAATTCCTCATAAGCAACTTTTAATAAAATAATTTCAATAAATTAGTACTAAAAACCACTTAGCTTACTGAGGTCTTTTAGTGCACCTTGTGATTAGATAAGGAACAGCTCCGTGCAGTGAAGCCTCTTTAGTGTAGTCAAGGTGATGTTGCTTTTTCTTTCACTCTGGTTCTTTGTGATTTCAGTAGAAAGAGTGAAACCCTCTTGGGATAACTGCCAGTGTAAATGTTAGCCAGTGCAGCTATTTCCTTGGATCTTTAAACATTTATGTGTTTGTCTGCAGGCACCCAAAAGTAAAGCAATTACTGTCAGTCAGGAGCTGGACCACTTTGATCATTCCCTGTGTAGCTTTCTCCTTTACATTGAGAACAGAATCCCTTGGGACTTTTAAAAATACATTATTTTTTTTAAGTGAACAATGCAACTTTCTCATGCTCTATCATTTTTTAATTCAGTTTTCCTTCTAGTGTCTACTGAAAATTGGTGTCTTGTTCTGGTAGCATGCTGTATGGAAATAAGCAATCTGAATTATGATAAGTTAAAATAGTTTTTCTTTAATAATTCTTCAGAAATGGAATTCCTGCATGCTGAGTAAATTACAGCTGAATTTACCCTAACAGGTGATGGAGGCATCAGTGTGGCTTTGCTGGTTTTTCCTGGTATTTTAGACATAAAACTGTTCAGGGCTCTTCAACCTTTTCTTTACCATTATAATTTAAGAAAATCTTTGTATAAGTCAGAAGACATTTCTAAAAGGCATAATGCTTAAAAAAGGCTTTAAAAGTGACTTGTTTAATCCCATATTTGATCAATCCAAAGGGAAATTTTAATTTCAGCATTAAAACTCCCTGTTTTCATCTCTCTGTCCCAGGTGGCAAAGCTGGCAGCTGTTTCTTCTGGGCTGCCATTGATATGTATTACTGTATATGCAGCAACAGAAGAGGAATCAAAAAGTCAGCTGGTGAAGCCAGACAAGGTATGAATCTTCCTCTTTTTTGGTCTTTAAAATAATACAGAAAAACCTGCAGAATAGCAGCTCTGTCAATTGAATTACAGTATCTGAAATAGATAGCAAATATATGATAATAAATAACTGACCACTATGGCTCAAATAAACCACAGAGTGTTATAATGTTAAATTGGTGAAGTTTTATCTGATTTTCATAATTACAGTATTTCAAAAATGAAGTCAGAAAAGGTGAAAATAGAATACTGGCTGATGAGTCCTTCTCTAATGTGCAATTTGTAGTAGTGCACACATCCACACACATGCCCTTGCTTCACACTGAGTAATTCTGCTTCTAAGAACCCACACCATTGTTTCAGTTCTCACTTCCAAAGAGTGAAGTCCACTTGAGTAGGGTCAGTAGGAACTCTGGAACTTCATAATTCCATGGGGAGGCTTTGTGTGCTGCAGGGGCAACACTGAGGGTTTGCAGGCTCAGAAAACTCCCTTGAACTGCAGCACTCGACAGCTGTGTCCTGCTTCTCAGCTGTGTGTGTTTGCAGCAGTCATGGGAGCAGAGCTGTGTCCCATTTGCTCAGCTGTGTGTGAGAGGAGCAGAGCTGTGTCCCTTTTGCTCAGCTGTGTGTGTTTGCAGCTCCCCATTTACAGTGCACCCCACTGAGGTCCAGGGGTGCTGCAGAACTTTGTCCCTCTTGCCCAGCTGTGTGTGCAGCACTCAGGGAGCAGAGCTGTGTCCCTTTTGCTCAGCTCTCTGTGTGTGCAGCACTCACAGGAGCAGGGCTGTGTCCCTTTTGCTCAGCTCTCTGTGTGTGCAGCACTCACAGGAGTAGAGCTGTGTCCCTTTTGCCCGGCTCTCTGTGTGTGCAGCACTCAGGGAGCAGGGCTGTGTCCCTTTTGCCCGGCTCTCTGTGTGTGCAGCACTCAGGGAGCAGGGCTGTGTCCCTTTTACCCGGCTCTCTGTGTTTGCAGCACTCACAGGAGCAGGGCTGTGTCCCTTTTCCCCAGCTCTCTGTGTGCAGCACTCACAGGAGCAGGGCTGTGTCCCTTTTACCCGGCTCTCTGTGTTTGCAGCACTCACAGGAGCAGGGCTGTGTCCCTTTTACCCAGCTCTCTGTGTTTGCAGGGCTGTGTCCCTTTTACCCAGCTCTCTGTGTTTGCAGCTCCCCATTTACAGCGCCCCCCCGCTGACGTCGCGGTACATCGAGGAGCAGCCGGGGCCGCTGCAGCAGCAGCTCACGGCTCTGCGGAGGACGACCGGCCGCTACTTCGGCTGGTGCCAGGTAAGGGATGCACCCAGCCTTTCCTGCAGTTCTCTCAGCACTGAACTACTGAAAAGCCGGGTTACTTCCCCCTGGAGGGTTTTTTTGGCAGGTCTTTGTGTTGCATAAGGTAATTTTGGATGGAAAAACGAGCCCTCCTTCTACAGCAGGAGTTACATTGGTAAATTCTTGCTGCGAGAACTTTGAGGGTGTTTTGGAGTCTGGAATTGCAGGTGCAGTCCGTGGAGAAGGAGCTGCTTCCAAAGGGCAGTGCCTGACATAAAAGACAAACAGTGCATCCCATGTTTCAGTTGCAGCAGGCTGTTCCTCAGGAGCCATCAGAAACTCCTCCCAGCTCTGTTACTGCATGTTCCAGCTGGAGAGGGAACTGGTGCCTGTCCCTGCTTTTGTACCTGCTGGGAAACAGCAGCTTCACCCTGGCAGTTGGCCAGAGAAAATTTTGTGTTTTCCTTTTGCAAAAACTGTAGACCCTAACAGTTGAAAACAAAATTCAAAATGTCTTCATTTTCTCTGTAAATTTTGATTCCATTGGTCTGTAAAAATGTTGTCCGTGACTGCATGACTGAAATACTCCTGTTATGAATCTGTACCAAACTTTGTAATGCCATTAATCATTGTGAGTTCCTGCCACTGAATAGCAGTGACCTCTGGTGGTACAAATTCGGTGTTGTTCTTTCAGTTTTCCTGGGAAAGTCTCTAGGAAAGAGAAGATTGTATTTTACAATTGAGTTTTCCTATACAGTTGGCATCCAGGTGTTTTCCTATTCTAGAGTTGATGAGATTTCAGTTTTGAAAGGGAGCTTACATTACAGAGATCTTTTAAAAAATTTTTAGTTGCTAATGTAAGTTTTAAAAGTGTAAGTGTTTGTCACAAAGAGGGTAGATCTCTGCACAGCTTTTCTAGAAGGTCACTGGTTTGGGTTTTTTAAAGTTACACAGTATTTCTTTGTCTCATTGTGCTGAGATCTGTGTGAACAGCTACTTTTACGGAGATTTTACTTTCTGGTTTTGTTTTTCTTTCCTTGTAGAGTGTCTATAACTTTATTAAAAATGGAATAACGGATTCAATTCAGTTTGGAAAAGGTAGGCAAGTCACATATGTGTCTCATTTCATCTATAAACTCTCAGTAAAATCAAAATTTTCACCTTTATTTCTTAAGTGGGAAATAAAATGACCAATACTGAATTGCCCTGCTTCTTTTTGTCTTTTTTCCCATTTTTAGATGCTTATGTTTACCTGGACAACCCCCCCCCAGAGTTCCTTCCCAGAGCCGCTGTGATCACGGTGTCGGGCCTGGCTGGTGCAGTGCTGGCAAGGAGAGGTGGGGCTGCCTTGTTTCATCACTGCCCTGGGGGGTATGGGCCCTGGAACAGTTCCAGTGGTCAGAATGCTCTTCTCAAACATTGGCAAACGCCTGTGGGACTAAAATAAATTCCTGGTAAATGAAGGGACATTACTGATTGCTGTTAGGAGCTGGCTGAGAGCTGACAGAGCAGGACTAGACAGAGTAATGATAGAATTCTTCTCATTCTTCATAATATTGGAAAACCTAGTTTGGGATTATTTGTCTTTGCATTTAATTGCTGCAACTACTTCATTTGCATTTCATTTTTGTCTAATTATTCAAAATATTTGGCTTTGTTCAGGTTCTAGATTTAAGAAAATTGCTTATCCATTGGGGCTTACTACTGTAGGATATGCTGTTTGTTACCCAGCTCAGGCAGTGGTCATTGCCAAGGTAAGGTTCTGGTTTATCTGGGGTCATTTCCAACACAGTGGGACAAGTGTGGATCCTTTAACCTGGCACCATCTATTGTGCCAACATTGCCAGCACACTGTTTGCTGGTCAGGGTTTGATTTCATTTGGAGTAGGTGGGTTTAGCATGGAAATGTTCCCTGTGGATTCCTAATACCAGTTTGAACATTATTTACAATTTGCTTGGTGTAAGGGAAATATGTAGTAGATCCTGAAAGGTCAATGCTTTAGGATGGAGTCGAGCATGTTCTCATGCAAACACGATTAATTTCATTTGAATAGTCTGTCTTTGTATTTTAAACACTGTTGTTAATTATGTTTTTCTAAAAAATAGGTAACAGGGAAAAAGTTACATTATGCAAGTCACCAGACCTACAAGGCTGTGAAGTCACTGTGGGCAGACAAGGAAACTGCCACCAAGGTAGGACTTGGGAAGTCATTACACCTCACACCTTGAGAGGGAGCTTAGAAAGTTGTGGTCTCTTCTGCTGATGCTCTTTAAGGTTTAGTGATGGTGTTAAGCAAGGCACAAACCCCAGTCTGATCTTTTTGTCCCTTCAGTGTTTAATTGTTTTCACATCAGTGGATATTGAGATCCCCTCTCAATAGTAGTCCCATGCAGGGTGCACCAGAGAAGATTTTCTCTTTAGAGCTCCTTTTTTATCTTGGCATGAAGGATCCATTTTGATTCAAGCTTTGGTCTTAAGCAGCCCCTGAATTTAGACCAAAGACACTCAGGATTACAGTAGGTGTGAGTGGCTTGCTGCTCTACAACCCTTGCAGGAAGTCTGCTTTATTTACCCTGTGATATGAATTGTCCATGGCTGATTTATTCCTTCTCCTTGCCCTGTCCTTGTGGCAGCCACGGTGAATAAATGGTCAGTAACCTCTTTATAGGGACCTACTACACATGGAAAATTATCAGGGTTTTCACCTGGTTCTCTTCCCCACTATAATCTTCTCTTACAGAGCAGGCTTTCTAACTCTGACATAATTATTCTTCTCCTCAGAATTTCCTCTAGTTTCTCTCCTTTTTCTGTTTTAGGGGATTTTGTGTGTGGTTTTTAAGTGAGGCAGTCAAAATAGGACATATTAAACAGCTGAAGCCTTGCCAGCAGAGAGTAGAGGGCAATATGAACCTTCTGTAAATTACATATGGAATTTGGGTTGGTAATCCCAGAATTAAAGGTTTTTTTTTTCCTCAAGTGGAAATTTATAAAACCTTGACAAAATAGCACTTCCCAAGTAAAATTGCAGCTTTGCACAGTAGTTTTTCATTGCTCTTTTCAAAGAAAATTTCAGTTTCTCAGTTATATGTAGGAATATTTTGCTTTAAATTTACAGTGCTCATAGGCATGCAGTCCTCACCCTTTACTTCTTCTGAGAAGCACAAATGGAATTCTGAGATTCTGAGTTTTGAAAATGAAATTCAGATAACTGTCATTAAACTGGTAGCAAAACAAGAATTGATGTGGTACAGACACTTCTATTAACTTTACGGTTTTTTTCCTGAGTGAAGCCTCTTCCCAGGACACTATTTCTCATTACTAGGGTGTACCCATGATTTATCTTTCCATCTCCTGCTAACTAGGGCTAGTAAGTGTTCTGTAAACACTCAGGGCTGTTTCAGTCTTGTGTAAGGCTAAAGGCTCCTCACCTGGAAATGAACTTGTGAAGGTCTTGGAGGGTCTCTGGTAAAACCACAGCTTCACTCATGGCAATTTCCCTTCTCCATGGATTTATTCTATCTGATCTATGGGGTTTCATGAATTTTACTTTTTCCAGCTGTGCCCCTTGGGTGCAGCTGACTAGTTGAATATCATTGCATGATGTCATATCTGAAAATAATTTCATAAGATAAGCTCCCAGACTTGAAAGCTTTATTTTGCAATAATGTATTAAGCATATACCCATGTGCTTTCTTTTATTAATGTTTGGTTCACAGCTGCAGCAAGAGTCAAAACCAATTATGCAAGAAGATAAGAAAAAGAAGGGAATTTCTAGTGCCAAACCTGAGTCTGCTGTTGAGTCAGGATCATTTAACAGAACTGAATCTTCCCCAGTAAAGTGTCGGAGTAATGAAAACCCAGTGCCTTCATCAGGTGAATTAAACATTTCAAGTGTAATCTCAGGGCAACTTGCAAATCCAATTAGTTGACTTAATTTTGCACTTACTCTTGCTCTAAACTGGAGCAGGCTGTCAGTGCATATTATTCTTGAGAGCATATTTTACATGCTGTCATTTAATACATATTTCAGAGCCTCAGGGAGGTGATAATTTTCTCACTGTGGACCTTGTCATAATAACAGAATTATATATTTGCTGTTCTCTCTCAATAATGTCAGAGAACCAATATTGATGTAGACCAGGTTCTTTCAATGGCCAAAATAAAGAATAATCCAAATGCAAGTCATACAAAAAGGTTTTAATTTGGATTATTATTAGAAAATTGAAGTCTCAAATGGATTTCATTACTTTTAGCCTATGCTAACAGTGCAGAGAGGATCCATAGTGGAATGAAAGAGGGGTGTGTAGTTGAGAAATGAAGCGTTGGGATTCATTGTGCTGGGTTTTCTGCAGTGGTTCCTGGTGCACCTTAAGTGCTTGAGATAATCAACTAGATCACATAACAGCTTGTTTAAGAGACAGAAATTTGGTGGTCCAATTTTTAAGAGAAAACAGTGGAATTACCTATTAAAGGAGAACTAAATTTGTTTTAAAGTAATGTTACCTTTTGTAAGGGCAGCTTCTAAATTTTATTTGTTACAAGGAAAGCACTTGGAAGGAAGGAATTGTTACCAGAAATTATTTTTCTTTTTTCTGGAAAGCAAGCAGAACATACTTGGATGAGGGTTTTAGTATTTTTTTTCCTTTATTTTCACTGTAGTATGCATTCACATCTTTGTTTTGCACTTGAATTTTTTCTGATTTAGTTTGTGGAATGCTTTGATCTGTTTTTACACTTGCTCCAGGCCAAACTGTCTTTATTGGGTTTGTGTTTATAGATCTGTCGTTGCTTTCATAGGTGGAATTAGTTCATGTCCTTAATACAGCCAAAAATATCCCTGCCCTAAATGAATCTGTGTTGCCAGAGATGTTTATTTTCTCAGTCCAAGTGGGGCAAAGCTTTCAGGAGAATGTAACACCCTTTGTTGGATCAAGTGATGCAGCTAGAAAAGCAGCAGATCAGGAGCAGGAGGCACAGCCCCAGAAAAGCTGCCTTTATATCCCCCAGATGCTCTGGAATTGCAGCATCATTAAATGTGTCAGCTGTGCTCTGTCCTTCAGTGAGTGGGAGGCTTCAGGGCTTCACTGAGCTCAGTTTGTGCTTTTTGGAAGCTCAGAAGTGCAAGCAGCTGAGGGTGCTTGTGTGCATTTGGAACTCTTGCCATCTGGCAGGGTTGGTTGTGGGATCTGCTCCTGGGCAAGAAACACCAGGGAACTTTTTCCATGCCTCAAACTTTCCCTTCCTTTCCTTGTGTTGGGCAAAGCATCACAATTTCTGCTCTCACTCTGCTGGGGCAGGAAGGGGTGTTGGAGAGTGAGAAGAGGTCCTGCTCTCCATCCCCTGCTGTGCTCAGTGTCCCAACCTGCCCTCATCCTCCTTAACACATCCTCCTTTGGACTGGAGCAGACAGATGTTGATCTTTTCTAAGTGTTTGGTAGTACAGAAATTCTCAACATGTATCACTAAGCTTTTTTCCTTACAGCTCAACAATAAACATACTTTTTAACCATATTTCTTCACTGTCTCTAACAGGAACAGTGAAGAAATCAAAATTTAAGCCTGATCCAAAACTTGCAGACCATGGTCAGTCCAACCCAGAAGATGTGGACATGTACAGCACCAGGAGCTAAGCCAAGTCTGCTTTACAAAATGCAAAATGTTACAGATAAGGGGGAGGGAAGAAGGGAAGGGATAATCTTTACAATGCATACTCTGTGAGGTATAATTTCATCAGATATTTTCTTATCTCCAATTTGTATTATTGACTTACATGATTCTGTTTAGTGCTTATTTTGTTCCTGACTCCATATAAGCAGTGGGAATTCACTCAGTGTCATTAGTGAGACACTGAGAAAACAAGATTTGTCAGTGTCTTCTCCCAGTGGGGCTTCTCTGTGCCAAACTTGCTAATAAATGTCACTTCACAAAGGATATTTGAAAATGCAAAAGTATCTCTGCTTTGGCTCAGATGTTCCTTGATCTGAATGAAGAATGTGAGGGATGGGGTTTGCAGAGGCTTCTTTGTCTTTTATCTCTGGAATGAAATGCAAGTTCCTGCTGCTCTGAGTATCCTTAAAATCTCTGTGGTTGTGTCATGTGAGCAGCATTGGCTTTAAAGCTTGTGTAAAAGAGTCACTTTTTTCATTACAAAATAATTTGGTACTGTTTGCCTCTTTCACAAAGGTGCATGGAAACAACTCCTTGTCCTGCACACCTCTGCTGTGGTCAGATGTCTGTGAAGTTGGGCAAAACCACACAACTGATCTCTAAACTTCCTTTCTAGACTATGCATCAGCTTTCACCTACTTGTGATACTTGGAAGAGCTGTGTTTGAATTGCTTAATCCATGAAACTGATACTGAATTTATATAAAATCCATTAGAAGTGTTTAGGAAGTTGGAGATTTGTAGTTTCAAGGTTTAAACTGCTGACAGTAAAAATGCAGAAATAGTAGGCAGCCAACTTTTTCATCCACAAGTTTGTATGCAATATCTCATTGATTTTGGTAGGATTTCTGTGAAATTCTGTGTTTTTCCATTAATGAAATTAGAAATTAAGTTTCCTGGGATGAAACTTTCAAACATTGCTTTGATCATGGTGCATATCCCTGTACTTCTGTTTATCCTCCATTTTTCTCCATTCTGTTGCCTTTTAATTAAGGAAAATATGGGCTTTGTTGTAAAATTGAGGGGGAAGCGAGAGAGAGCAGATAGTGTGGATGGAAGGCTAAAGCCTGAAGTGCTGCTGTTCTCAGCACTGGGATGTGATGGGATATTTGCTCCTGCTCTCCAGAAGAAATTTCACAACCTGATTTCTTCTCCAAGGCTGCTGATGCCAAGTCAAATGACCAGTGAAATACAGGCAGAATTCCTGGTGTCCCTGTGGGATCAGCAAAGTTGTGAGGATGGAATGTGCAGAAGGCACAAGTGGTGAATGAGCAAAAGAAGAAAAGCTTTTAGGATGGGTCAGAAACAAATTGATATTTTAAAATCCAAATTTTAGGAAGTGTTGGTCTTTTTTACACAGAGTCCAGTGCAAGGTGAAGTCAGAAAATGTGAAGTTTAAAGAAGAATTCTATTAGTGAAAATTGCCTGGAACAGCTGACAGGATTTAATGTCTTTTGTTTCTTTAATCATCTCTTAAAGGCCCAGGCAACTGTCAGAATTCAGGCAGCAATCAGAGGATATTAAATCAGTCTTCAGAGAGCTCCTGGACATGACACATTTAGTGTTTCATCACAGAGAGAGGAGTAGAAAAATTAGATGGCTGGGCTTCATATACCATTTCCAGGGAAACAGATGAAGACATAAGTGAAAATTGTGAAGAAATTATCATTTTCAAGTGCATGACTGAATGCCAGAAATTGTATTATCTGTCTCCCTTGGATAACATTCTGGATAAAAACAGGAAGGAAAAGCCATCTGCTCTGCTTCTAAATTGTTAAATTCTAACTTTGAGTGATGTGCTAGCACAGCAAGTCATCAGGAGAGGTAAGATGATGCAGATTTGCTTGGATGTTGCAGGAGTTTACTGTGGTGAGATTTTTCAGGCCATAATGAAAAACTGTGCCCAGGGGTTGGTCTGGTGGGAGCAGGGAGAGAAGCTGCAGGGTTGCTGTTGTGAACCAGCACTTCTAGGAGAGCAGCTCTGGGACACAGCCTCTTCCCTGGTGCCAGAAACTGCCCTGCACTGCCCAGGTACCGAGGGCATCTCCACTCATGGCATGTCTGAGGTGCAGGTGGGGCTGGCTGGGCTCAGATGCCCTTGGCCCTTGGGCTGGGCAGGCAGGAGCTCCGTGGCAGCCCTGGTGCTGCTCGTGCTGTGCACGGCCCTGCTGCCCACAGCTGTCCTGGGGCTGCATTTGGGGCTCTAATGGCTCCTTAGGGCAACACTGGGGTGGAACCAAACCTCAGAGTTAAACACCAGAACTTGGAATGAGTCCATCTCCTGATGGACAGCACAGGAGGGATGCAGTTCTGTGGCTCACAGAAAGGAGTCCCTGGGCTGTGCCATGGTTTGGTGGGTGAGAGGAGTGATCAGCACAGGATTGTTCCAGCTCAGGTTTGGAGGTGGCTGCCCCATCCCTGGGAGTGCCCAGGGCCAGGCTTGGAGCAGCCTGGCATAGGGAAGGTGTCCCTGCCCAGGCCAGGAGTGGAAGAAAATGGGCTGTAAGGTCGATGGTGATGCTGCTGATGTTATTGTCACTTTCTAATTTAGTTTTTTCATCAGCTGAGATTTCTCTTTCTCCTCAAGGCAGGGTAATTTTCTGTCTGTTTCATTTATATCACCAGTTTTTGTTTACTATCCCCACACAGTGGGGTTAAAGTTAGAAGGTTTTGGTTGTGAAACAGGGACAGTTAAAGACAACTCTTCCCTAATTGCAGCCGAAGAAAGTGTGAGAAAAGAATGGAAAGTTTTGTATTCTGGCTGGGTGTGTTCTCTGCTTTCAGTTCAGACATCTGAACCTGCAGGGTTATTTAATACTTTACTCCTGACTGCAAGGAGCTGTAGCCACATATCTGTATTAGTAATTTCTAGTAAAGGTGCTATGCAATGGCTTTAAAAAAGCAAACTCAGATCTGGATGATGCCACTCTTGTGAGTCCTGGGTAACCACGTGCCTGACTTGGGCTCTTGAAGATTTCAGACCCAATAGACAAATCTGTTACACTGAAAAGTTAATATAAAACATGGGAAAAGTTTCATTGTGAGACATGGTTTTATTAATTTATACTGAAACACTTTGAAATGCCTCTTAAATGTATCCTTAATAGTCACTTAAGTTCATTTTACAATGCAATAATACATAAAAGTAAGAATGTATATTGTAATTTTTATATAAGTTATATATTTGTGAAAAAATCGATGTCTTAAAGAATGGGGTCACATGGTATTTTATAATACAGAAATAGCTTTAATGCATGGGGGTTTTATTTATGGTTAATTGTATTCAATATAGAGAGATTTGGAGTTTGTTGATATTAATTTTTTATTTACATAAAACTGATTGTGATACTTTGTCATATCACTGTGAGGCACCTGGCAATAAAGGGTGATAAGATACTTTTTAAAAACTAAGTTTAATTTTTGTCTGTTGTTTTCATTTGTAGGAAAATTGTCAATTCCTTCCCTTTCAAGTACTTTTTAAGAGTTCATTTCTAATGACTAAGTCACACTTGGCTTATTAATGTTGGGGGGAAAACTTCACCTCTGCAGTATTGAAACACTCCTGGAACAAGTCTCTGAAGCAACAGGACAGATCAATGCTCAGTGGCCTGAATTTTGAGAAGTGCTTCCATTTCCTTCTCTTGGTAGTTTTTTTAAAGAATGGTGTAGTTCAGGACTTGGAAAAACCAAAGTTTTATCCATGCTGGAGGAGTGGCACTGTTCAGGAAGAACGCAGGTGGTAAATGTGTTTGTCTCAGTGTGACTGTGCCAGTCCTCCAGATTAAGTAATTTGCCAAGCAAGGGTCATAAATTATGTAATCCACGTGTAAGCTAAAGAGTGAATTACTCAATAGGAGAGCTGTGTGAATGAGTAATGGGGCTGTTTTAATGGCACATTGTCCCTGTGGTTCTTGAACAGCTTGGGAGATACTGGAAAGGAATTGGAATGCAGCAATGTTATCTTGTCGTGAAAGTTTGGAGTATTCTAGTGAAAAGCTGAAAACATTTTAAATCCAAAAGAAAGTGGGGCCCCCATGAAGCCAATAGTTTTTAAAAAGGACAATCAGTAGGCACTGGATTGTGTGTGGTTTTTATTTTCAAGTGCAGGATTCCCAGAAGCCAAGCTCAGCTATGTGCTGATGGCAAGCTGCAGCCAAGGAAGGCTGTGGTTGAAGCCATTCCAGAAGTCAGTGTGTCTGTCTGTGCTTTTGTTGTGGAGCAGAGGCAGAGAACAGACCCAGTGAGACCCTGGGCAGAGGCAAACACTCTTGTTCAAGGTGCAGTTACTCTTTGTCCTTTTGTTTACAGACACAGGAGATGGATTTTGCTGCAACAGCTGAAGGAAATTCCACTGCTGTGAGCAGGGAATAGGTGTAAACTGAGCCTGTCATGGATTCAAGCCTTGGTAACCTTTTCTGGCCTCTATTTGTAGCAGTCCTGACCCCAGTGCTTGGGGAATCCATAGCTTGTGCTCAGTTTGTGTCACTCTCAGGATCCCTGCAATGCTGCAGGAGGAGAGACTGGTCTTAAACCAGATCTGAATTAAGATTAAAGATCATGAGCAGTTCCATCTTCCACCATTAATTTTGGTCAGTAACTTTGGTTTACTTATATTCCTCTCTTTGAAGAAATTAAATGAGCCTGGATGTTGTTACAGAAGGAATAACTTGGCACTTGATTGTGCTGAGTTCCAGAAACTCAGACAATAAGAGGAGGAAATGGGTGTGCTGTGCAGCACAGGGCTCTCAGCTGCTCGGGTCTGCTGGCTCTGGGCTTATTTGCTGTTACCCAAGTGGGCACTGGAAACAGAAACTGCCTCTCAGCCTCTGCAGCCCTTCCTGAGGCCAGGTCCAAACCCTCTGCATGCAATAAAAGCCAGTGATGTAGCCCAGTCAAGAGTCTGGGGTTTCTAACCTGCCTCATTAGAACATCTCACCCCAGGAAAAACTGCCCACTGCGTTTCTGCATCCTTGAACCAAACCTGAGAGCCCAGGTCAAGGTGTTTGTTCATCAGTGAGGCTCCCACTGAGCAGCTGGAGCCAGAGGGGAATTCCCTGGCAGCAGGAGGATGAGCATCTGCAGGAGCTGCTTCTTCACACTTGTGCCTTACATCTGATCGTGCAATTTCTTTCACTGAGGTAAATATTAATTTCTTTGTTGTGGTCTGTTGTAAAGCAATCTTCTGGCAGGACTGAGAATCTCTTATCTACTGCTGTAATAAAGTGCTGTTGGGCTTTAGCCAATGCAGTAATCTTTCAAGAATTTGCTAGGCATTGATTTTCAGAGATCATTATTTATCCTTTGAGAAGCAAAGGTTAAAGTTTACCTTTTGCTGTTAATGTAACTGTGCTTGGCATGTTTACATAAGCAGGCAGCTCCTGTCAAACTAGGAACTCCACGCTGGGATTTTATCAGTTATGGATTAGTTTTGAAAGCCCTGTGCTAAGAGCAAGGCTGGTTCTAACTTCAGCCTTAATGCAGTCAAACTCCACAAACTTTGGGTGTAACCTGGGTAGTGTTTGGGGTGACCACAGAGTCAGGATCTTCCTGTGCAATGAATGTTGAGAATTCTTAAGGACTCTTTAAATAATAAAGAAGAAAGATGACAGGAGGTGTGCTAAGGTGTGAGTTTCTGTCATCACTCATCCTTGCCATGTGGGTATTTTCTATTATTTTCTCAGAAAAAGGAAAAATGAATTGACAAAACTTAATGGTAGATGCATCCAATTACAGGATTCCCTCCTTCCCATCACATCCATCTTTGATAGCTTCAGGACCATGGCTTTGTCTTTTAAAACAGTCAGTTCCAGGAAATTGGCTGCAAATAGTCCAAGTTTGTTATCTGTACAGGTAACATCAGCCTAAAGGGAGAAGAGAGAGGCTCCTGACAGGTACCTTAGTGTGTTGAAATTTATGTCATTAAATGAATACCTCACATCTGATTACAAAAATTCAGAAACAGCAAGATTAATGAGATATTTTTATGGAACTACCTTGTTTTATAAAGGAAAATATGCTGGATAAGTTATCAGGAAGTTGTATCAGTTTTAAGTTAATTAGTAATTCTTTTTAGAGAAGGATGCTGTAAAACAAGCTCAAAATCCACAATCCACAGCAGCAGCAAGGGAAGTTCATTCTGCTGCTGGCAGAGTCTGGAAGAACAGGCCCAGGATGTCGTTTCTGAAGGTGCTGCTGTGTGTCCTGCTCCTGGCCAGCCCCTTGCTGGGTGAAACTCCACAACGTAAGAGCTGCTGCAATTCTGCTTTGTGGCTTCTGAGGGCAGGGACGTGGCCATGTCCTCTGCTCGGGGGATTGCAGTCCCTTGGGGGGATTGCTGCCTGGGAATTCTCCTCAGCCTTTAGGCTGGCTTTATTTTAAATAACAGCAAAACAATGCAGATGTGAGAACCTTGGTGAGACAGCTCTGTCCTGTGTTTGGTGGCACAGGGAAGAAGTTACAGCCATATGAATTAATTACAGCTGAAACTCAGTACCCTGGTGGGTTGGGATCATTTTGAGTCAGTCTCTGAATTTCAGAAGGGTATTTTTAAATTAGTTAAATTATTTGGTTCTTTTTCAGTGGGGAAAAAACCACTTGGTATCTGGGTTAAAAAAATCATACACTTTTTAATAGCAAGTGTTCTTAGACTTTTTTTGATACTAACAGGGAGAAAATCATCAATAATTAAGAGCATGACAACCAGAATGCACTGGTTAGAAAAGTTATTTTAAGTGAGTACTGAAGTAGTGAAATTGTTTCTGGTTCTGTTAGACCAGTATTGGCCTGCAATTATTTTATGAGAAGATTTCCCACATATTTTATTGATAAATGTATTTATTTTAACATCCCTGTTCTCTGTCTGGTAGCTACCAGTTACTTGTAATTGGGTATTTCTAAGCCCAGAGTGATGTGAACCAGCTGCAGTTATTATTTTTCTAAGATTTTTGTTTGTGATCTGAGGAATTTTTTAATGCTACTCTAAACTTTCATTTGCCGAAGAAAGTTACCACTTGAAGGCTAACTTGGCATTTATGTAGACCCCAGAATTTGGAAGGGCTCAGCAGTGAGTTCCTTCATCACATGGAATATTCAGCATTAATAGCAAAGGGCACACACTCCCTCTCTCCCAGCAGAATCACAACTGGGGATTTTCTGCTGCCTTAGTGGTTTTTGTATTATTGCTAAAAGAATTGTAATTGTGTTACTGATCAGAGGGGTAGCTAAAAACATTGCTTATGTCCCAGATGAACCATGCCAAGTGCTGCTTGGGATTTTTCACTGTCCTGTGTTTACAGCCATAACACAAACTGTAGTTAGGTTTTCTTGGAAAATGTTCCAGTGCTGATGACTCTTGAGAGGAGAGCATGCAGGGTGTGTAAATGGAGTGGGACAAGCCTTGGTCACTGGAGTCAGATTTATCTCTGATAAGCACCAAGAGCTGGATTAGAGGGACTTGGACAGTGGAAAGGAAGGAGGTTTCCATCTCTTTTCAGTGCAGGCTGCTCCCAGCACAGTTCCTGTGGCTCATAATGCATCAGTCAGGAGCTGGTTCTGGTGGGAAGTCCAGACAGTGACAATGACATTCCAGCTGCTCCAGTGACAGGGACATGACATCTGCTGGGATCAGAGGGGTCTGCTCAGGGATCTGGGCCAGTTCTGACTCTGGCTTCATTCCAAACGTGGCTCCTCTTCCTGGGACTGTTGTGCACAATTGGATTTGGCTCTGGTGGCAGTTTGGGGACTTTTCTGGGTGTTCAGGGTGGTGCCTGGTCCAAGTCCAAGTGCTGAGCAGGAGAGAACAGGTAACAAAGGATGTGGGGTGGGAGTGCCAAACGTGCTGGTGTTTGGTGATGGTTCAGGCTGCTGAGGGAGTTCTTTTTAGCCAGCCAAACACCTGTGAAATACTGTAAACACTCAGATTCTGGAACATAATTTACAGCCCAGTGTTTACACAGCAAAAAAGATAGAGGAGAACCAACATTAATGCAAAGCAGATCCTTTTGTAGGCTAAGCCAAGGGATAATCCCATTGCAGAACTCACAAAAAGCTTCTAATTTGGATTATAATGGAAAGTTGGAATCTCTAATGAGTCTCTCTCTAATGAGTCTCATGACTTTTAGTCCTTGTCAGCAAGCCAGACATGATATATAGTGGAATTCAGACACAACCACACTTATCATTATGAGATAAAAACCATAACAACACAAGCCATACAAATTCCTGGCCAACAGGAAGATGGGTACACATTCAGGGTAAAGTAATTTAAGCTGGTAAATTTTCATTTCTCAAATAGCTTCAAAATTTTCCAGACACAAGTCACAGGAAAGTAAGATTTAGTGTCATCTACAGAGTACATCTGAAGCATAAATTTCTGGTGTAATTAGCAACACAGCCCACTGACAGTATGTTACTGTATAATTGCATTAAAAACTTGCTTTGTTTTAATTCACAGCCAGCTGCAGTGGAGTTGTGGACTTTGGGGCCTGTCTGGGTAATACAGGTGAATTCTGTCCTGAAAATATTCCTTGTCTGTGTAAAAATGAAGAACCTTTTTGCAGGTAGTGTGTGGGCTTGGTTTGTTTGGATGGATGATGAAATAAATTTAGATCCTCCAAAGTGATCCATGAAAATAAATGTTGATCTTCATTCACAATCTGCATAAATTTATAGCTCTGGTACAAAGCATCAAATCTGGGATTTGGGCATAGTGTTTTCTTTTTAAATATATGTGTGGGCTATGTCATTCCTAATGTAGGTAATCACTGTAGCCCTTTATTTTTCCTGTTCTCCCAACTATTTTACTTTAGAACTGAATGAGCTGTGTAATCACAAGTTCAATTTTTTCTCAGGTTGATCAATTATTTTTTTTGAGTTAAAAAAAAAAAAAATAGATATCTTAATGTTCTATTCTCCATTATGTAGTCGGGATTTTTTCCCTTTTAAAAAAATCTATGTCATAATGACAGCCAGAAATGTGAGGAGCAGCTCTGCCATGCTGAGAGCAGACAAAGAGATCTTTGACCTGAGCCAGGCCATGACTTGGATGCTGCACCCTGTCCCCATCACAGCTCCTTATCTTGGACTCCTGAAATGCCAACTTGGACTTGGTTTCTCAGAGCCTGGCAAAGTACTTTTACATCAAATCTGGAAACAGATGGGTGTAACTAAGATTAAAAAACACCTTTAAACAAACAGGAAAAACAGTGAAACTCTTGGCCCCTGCAGTGTTGAATAATAAATAATTATATAGCAGAATATTGTACTTTTTTGGTATTGCTTACTTTTGATTTAAAATGCTGTTCCTAAAAGTGAATATTTTTTATTTGCAGATGTAATTACTACAGAACAGGCTGGATGGAGTACTGGTACATGGGCCCCAAATGTAACCACCTTTGGAACACTCTGGATTTCATTTTAGTGGCCACTCTTCCTGGAGTGGCACTGGTTATCATAGTGGTTGTAATATTTTCTGCTGTCTGCTGCTTGAAAATGAAAAAAGTTGGGTAAGTGACTCTGGGTGCACTTACAAGGAGTTTTGTACTCAAAATGGAAGTTCAGCAAAAGAAGTCTGGTATTCTGGTTAATTTTTAACCTCTGGGTGTTTAAAAGCACAAGGTTACCATACTGCCAAAATACTATTTATACAATTTAAAACTAACTCAAAGCATCTTACCTGAGCTCTCAGCACTTACTCAGCATTTTCCCACCTCACTCTCAGTCATTACTTTTCTTTAGGGCTCACCAGGCAAGCTTTAAAGATTGATAAGTACATTTACTACTTAAATTCAACACCACCAAATGTGTGTTTCTGATTTATTTGCTCTTAGGGATTTTTTTCCACAAGTTTAAAAAAAAAAGGAGTAAGACTGATAACTTGACAAGAGGCTTGGTGTTTAAATACAATTCCTCCCACTCTTGGGTCTCAGATATTGGCAATTTGAGCTGCTTTTTGCTTCCATCACTTTTTCCCAGTGACACCTCTCCCAAGTACACAGACAATATGGGTTTTTTCTTCTGTCACTGAGCCCCAGAAGTGTGTCACTGGCACTTGCTCTGACATAGAAAAGCTGTAATAATACCCAGCTCTTGTACAGCCATTGCCACAGGACATCTAAAGCTCTGACATGGCTGTTGAACCAATCTGCAGCACAAAAACATCTGTCAGGACCCTGAGCATTGCCACTGCTCTGAATTGCCATTGTTCCCCCAGGAAGCAGCCAAAGGCCCCATCCAGTGGAGCACAGCAGAACCCTGCATTCAGCACTGACACAGCTGCCAGCCCAGGGCATGGGCACCATCAGCCACCTGAGGTAAGAGATGGCACAGGGGGCACAGCACAGCCCCCAGCCCTTGGGGATTCAGCACAATAAAATGGGAATAGAAAAAATAAAATAAAGGGAATTTGAGTTTAAAGTCTCCTAGCATCTGATTTCCAAGATCAACTGAATGCATGTGAGAAGGTGAAACTGTTCATCAAGGATTAAGTGAAACTAATTTGCATGGGAGAAAACAAAGAACTAGGGATTATTTTTACAGGATGTTCAAACAACTATTGCTTTTTTTGGCCAGTTAGAAGAGCAGCTTTAAAAAGAGATCATGCTCTGCTGTGCCAGTTTTCTCCATTGGGCAAGATGTAGTAGAGATCATGGCTTGAACTAGTGGGTGTCAAGAGAAAAGATGGATAAATACCATTAAAAAAATCAATATAAAATACAAAGAATCACTGAAAGGGAATTTGTGTGTGTGTGTTCATTTTCTCATTTGATACTTCAAGGGATTATTTTACATATTAAGGAACACACAGGGTGTGAGAAGGAGACATTGCAGGCTGTCTGAGAAAAGGGAGAAAATAATCTAGACTGCTACAGGATTTTCTGCTAAATCCATCTGTAGAGTATCAATGGTTTGGCAATGCAGCAGGTCTGAGCTTGCCTTTACCAGGAGATGGTGCTGTTCAATTTTTAACTAATTCACATTTAGTCCTGCTGATGCTGTTGTTCCCAAGGTGCGAAACAGACCCGATTCTGCAGTTTGGTAGGGAAGAAAACCCTTTGTAAAAGGAATCTTTTCGGGTCAGAGCTGCAGAACTTAGGGCTTTCTGACCCCCAGACTCTGAGTTGTAGCCTAGACATTGTATTTTGTAAGTGAAAAACGGTTTTATACCTTCTAACATTCTGTACCTGGAGAGCTGGTTATTCTAATTTGTTGTCATTTTTCTCTGTGTAACCACCTGATCTCCTTCACACAGGATGCCTGGGTTGGACAAATTCCAAAAATTGTACTGAAAAGAGAAGATTTTAATGATGCCTCAATCCCAAATCAAAGGCAGGATTACAGGTATGCTGTTATTTTTTGTCTTTTGTGCTCATTCTCACTTTATACTCTGCTTTGGAGACTCACAATGACTTTGCAGCTTTGCCAGTAGCACAGCAAGCAACAAAGATCCAGTAAATGACAAAGCTTTTGACTGGATTATTCACATACAAATCCTAAAATATTTCTTTATCCAGAGGCTTCTCTGGTTTTCCTCTAATCCCAGAGACATTGATTTCATTCCTGTTTAGAATCACAGTTTTCTGCTTGTGCTTCTTCACTTGAATCCCCCTCAGCACCAACTGCTGCAGCTCTTACTGCAACTTCTGCAGAGAACTTGTTTGCCAGGGTGCAGCTCAGTGAGAGCACAGCAGTCTCCTCACATAGCAGGGCTCTGCTGCAGAGACAGCCTGCAGCTGGCTGATGTTTCAGTCCCTCAAGGAGGACTGGTGTTTCTCAATATAAATGTTGAAAATGTTGAAGGTATAGCTATGGTGGATTTAAAACCCTTTGAAAGTGATTGTAGGAATATAGAAAATTAGGTACTGTGGCATTGTTTGTTGTGAAAAGAAAATAAAAGCTTAAAGAGAAAGCTGCTTCTATAAATTCAGTCTTCTCTGTTTGCAGGATGAGGGTTTGACAGTAAAATGAACTTAAAAGACTTTTTAGATGTTATTACCTCAGTGCTGTGCATCCAGTAGTGAGCTTTAATATTTTTATTTTTCAGCTTAAACTATCCCTTTGTGCAATTTGCAGCATATTATAAGGTTTAATAACCTTTTTCTCTTTTGCACAGTCCCATGTATGATCAGCCTCTAAGGACAGCAGAACCAGCATCAGATTATTTCCCTCAGTCCCGAGCCCAGCGGGAGGAGTTTGACTATCCCAGGAAGGATTTGCCTTATCCAGTTTATCCACAGGCCAGACAGTACCGGGTACGCATCCCTCACATCCCTCTGCATATTAATTACATACTCTGCATATTAATTACATACTCTGCATATTAATTATATCACCCATCCTGGTACTGAATACAAATCATCACTAAATTGCTAGTGTTTTGTCACTAAGTAAAGATGTGAGCTAACAGAAAGCCTAGAGCCACCTTTCACTGTGCAGGTGTTTTCTTCAGGAATGTTACAGACCCTGCTGAAATGTTTCCAAATATTTCCAAAGCTGTTTCAGTTTGTGTGCACACAGTGGTAATGCTTTCAGTTATTTGCATGAAATGCATCTTCCAAAGCTCTTGGTGAGTGAACACTCAGAAGCAGCACATACTAAGAAAAGAAATATATATAAATGTAGTTTGATTAGATACAGATTATTATAATAGGAAGCATACTGGGGAGTGTGTGTCATGCTACTGATTTAATTCTAATTTCTTTACAGAGGTACTAAGAACAAGTGCATCCTGTATGAGAAATGTCTTGGAATGCTGTGTGATCACTGGACAGTGCAGGTGCTGAGAGAGCAGTGAGACCCTGGTGGGACACAGAGGAACCTGCCATCCTTAGTAGAGAGCACTAAGTTATTGCAAAGAGAAAGCATGGAGGATAATTGTGAAAGGAAACCTGGTGAATCCCTGATACTGCAGCACACAAGGCTTGGCCCTGGCAGTGTGGTACAAACACAGCCAAGGACTTGGCCTCTCTCTGCCCCAAGATTTGCCAAATACCCACAGACCCATTCCCTTGTCCCTTGTCTTTTTTGCTTTGTCTTCCTTCTGTGTTGATCCCAACAGCTGGAATGGTTTCCCTTTAAAACTGTCCTGGATATTGCTTTGTAACTTTTTTGTAAATGAGGAAAATAAATGAAGCTGTGGAAGATTGACTACCTTGCCACTAAGTAACAAATAAAAGAGACTGAAGACTGGGATGTATTTCCCATTTCCCAAAAAGTCTAAAACATGTTACATTGCGATTTCTGTTAAATCATCTTCCTTAGTATTAGGTTATATGTGAAACTATATGACAAAACCAGAATTTTAAGGATTTTAGAAAGGTTTCTTGATCTTTGGTTTTCCCTCAATGTAAAAAAATGCAAAATGGGCAAATTTCACTGGATTTACTTCTACTACTGCAAATTCTGTCAGAAATAAAAGAAGTGACTCTGGTTCCCTCTCTTATCATCAGAAGCACACAGAAATGGGGTTGACACATCTGTTTAGAGCCCAGGCTATCAGTTCAAACCATTCTGACCTCCAAAATTCAGATCCAAAGGTGCCAGAGAATTGTGTCAGTGAATTGCTTTTTTCTGTCATTTCTCAGCCTTGGTGGTGCCACAATCTGACAAACTGTGCTGGTTGTTGACCTCAATCCAGCTCTGTTGTTCTGACCTCAGAGCGACCACAGAATGTGAGTGTTCAATTTTATACTCCAGCACTGCTCCAAAAAGGAGTAGGAGGAACAGATAAGGCAGTGCTGTCAATATCCATGGTGCTGGCAAGAGCAGAGCTGGCTAAACTGAGTCTCCCTCACCATTTCCCCCAGTGTTCAGTTTTGTCATTACCTTTCCCAGGTATTTTCCCTTTCATTCCTTAATTGCATTGAGCAGTTTGAAATTATTTCATCATAAGAATGTATGTCTTGCTAGAGCTAGACAAAATGACTGGAATGTCCTTCGTACTGAATTTACTTTGGTGTGTGTTGTGTTATGTGGCTTTACTCTTTAAAACAAAAAAAAAAAAAAAAGGGAGAGGAAGGTCAAATGTAAGTCTCCATGTTCTCTGCTAAGGAAGATGAATCTCCTGGGAATTACAGAAGCTCCATGTCTCTCTTGTCCTGATGAGCCCAGAATGGACACAGCACTACTGTCAGTAGGATCCCCTGGGGCTGCCCCATCTCAGGATGCCCACCTCGGTCACCAAACTCCCAGAGCCCAGGTGGTTTAGGTGCCCTCTAAACCCCAGATAGAAGCAACCCTGCAGTCCCTCAGGTGGCTCTGAGCAATCCCCTCAGCATCTCAGCGCTTTGGGTCACATTTCCCAGGCACCCACTTCTGCCTTTACACTTTACTTGGAAACACAGCACTGGCTCTGGATTCCTCTAAGGAATAGAAGACATGGAACAGGCAC
This sequence comes from Ammospiza nelsoni, assembly GCF_027579445.1. Lineage (NCBI taxonomy): Eukaryota > Metazoa > Chordata > Aves > Passeriformes > Passerellidae > Ammospiza > Ammospiza nelsoni. The sequence goes on along the minus strand of NC_080647.1, from coordinate 4,210,838 downwards.
CAAGCATTGCCCACGTCCTCCTTTGCTCAGATTTGTACAGCAGCCTCTCAATCTTGTCACAAAGAGCAAAGTTTCCAAAGACACGTTGCTATGCTTCTTATAAGAAGGTTCGTGTCCGAATCATAACTAGTTTTATATATTAAAAAACTGGTTCAACTCTGTATTTACTTGTCACGTTTAATCAGGTAAGTCGGGTTTTCACGCTGGTAAGAGACCCACAGAACTGAAACTGTTGCCCGAGCTATTTAAATGTGCAGTGTTTTATTCACAGCCCTCACGGGGCGGGTGTGTGTGGGGGAACTCCCCTCACTGCCCCTCACAGTGCCCCGGGCGGGAGCGGGTTGCCTGCGCGGTGCCCGGGGCCGGCTGCCTCCACGGTCTCCTGACGGTGCCCCGGGCGGGACCAGAGGTCCCCTCACCGTGCCCCGGGGCAGGAGCCGGGTTCCCCCGCGGTCCCCTGGGCAGGAGCGGGGTGCCTCCACGGTCCTCTCACGGTGCCCCGGGCGAGAGCCGAGTCTCCCCGCGCTCCCCTCATGGCGCCCCGGGCAGGAGCGGGGTCCCCCCGCGATCCCCTGACGGTGCCGGGGGCGCGGGGGGGTCTGAGGGGGCGGCGGCGGCTGCGCCTGCTCGGCGCGCGGGGGCGCGCGTGACGTGCGGGGGGAGCGGAGCGGGGCCGCGCGCGCTCGCGGCCGCCGCCCGGCCCAGGCTGCGGGCGGAGCGGGCCCAGGCCCGGCCCGGCCCCGGCGCGTCCCGCGGGCCCGGCGCACCCCGGGCCTGCACAGGTGAGCCGGGGCACGGGCACGGGCACGGTGGAGCCGCGCAAGCCGCGCTCCGGCACCGCCGCCGCGGTCGCTGCGGGCCGCGGCCGTCCCTGGGCTGGCGGGCGGGGGAGCCCCGGCCGGGCCCGCCGGTACCGCGCCGGGCGGGTGGTGCGGGCGGGCCCGGCGGTGGAGGGGCCGCGCGGGCGGGCAGAAAATGGCGGAACACAAGATGTCGGCCGGGCCGGCGGGGCGGGGAGGCCGCGGCTCAGGGCCGCGGGACGGCGTTATCCCGGCCGGGACCGGGTTATTCCCGCCGGGCCGGCGTTATCCCGGCGCTGCCCCCGCCTGCCGGCCCGCACCGCCGCGGGACAGCCGCTCCTTTGTCCCCGCGCTCCCTTGGCCGCCTCCCCCCGCCCCGGCGGCACCGCGGGCGCGCCCGCGCCGGGCACGCGCGGAGGGAGGGAAGGAGGGAGGGAGGGAAGCGCCGGAGCCGCCGGGAAGAGCCGGGAGCCGCCGGCGGCAGCGGGCACCGCCGGCCCCGGGCACCGCCGGCCCCGGGCACCGCCGGCCCGCTGTGCCCCTGGTTTTTACTACGGGAACTTTTATTTGTGCAGCGCGTAGATGTAATCTATTTTTTCTATTTTATTTTTTGCTGTTTTGGCTTTAGCGCGTTTCAGGCAGCGAGACAAAATCTGGTTCGCTGGTTTTGTCTGTGGCGTTTTAAATAGGTTTAGAGTGTAAGTGGTCGTGGTGATTTTTAGGTGGACGCAATAAAGGACTTTAAAATGGATATGCTGGTTTTTCATACCCGGTCTGTTCTCTGCCAGGGGTCTGCGTTAACCTGCATGTTATTTTATTAATTGGGGTTTTCTAATTAAGATTTCTGCACAAGCAGTACGTTTCTCATTGCGTTTCTGTCAGCTGCTGCATTAAAATTAGGGGCAGAAAAAAATGAAAACCATGTTATCAGGCGAGGATGATTATTTGTTCTTCAGCTTGAATGTTAAGAAATTAAATGGTTACACAGCATCTGGTTCCTATTTTTCAACGGCATAGAAGTTTATTTATTGTTCCATTGCTGTGTGTGTGAGCCTGGTCCTTTTGGTTTAATGCAAATCTCATATGCAGCTTGTGAATAACCAAAACACCAGCAGTACATGATGTTGTGTTTTCCTTTGGAGCATGTAAACAAGATGTAAATTATTTAGAAGAAATCCACTATTTTAAAGGAGAGATTAAGGGCTGACCATGCAATTAGGCTTCATGTGAAAATACTCCACCTGAACCCACTGTGAATTGAGGTGTGTATAAACTGGGGAGATGCTTAACGTTTGCAGGACCACACGAAATGCATTCCTAAAGCTCCATAAATAAAGAGCATGTATTTGAGCTGTAATTGGCATGTTGCAATCGGTGTTCTATAGAAATGCTGTTTATGTTATACACATTTGAAATATGGCAACAATGCCTGCAAGCCAGCCCCGGGATTGGGAGTTTCCCTGTCCCCCTGGGAACACCAATGACACCCTGTTTTTCCTGGGAAGGGTAGAAGTGCTGAAGCATTGGTTGTTATTCCTCCTCCTTAAAATGCTTTGCTGAATATCTTTGCATTTGGAGTGTTTTCTTAAGCTCTCTCTAAAATGAAAATATCCCTGGCTATTTTGTGATACTTTCTTTAGGAAGAGTAAGCTAAGGACAGATCAGGGTATCCTGGGAACTTCCACCCGATTTTCAGTTCAATGTTGCTGTTACGTGTCCTTAGGTCATTCCAAACTGCCAGCCATTACCCTTGATTTTAGAATTGCCATGTGCAGAAGTGATTTACAGTTGTAGTCAGAGAGGTCAGATATCTCTTCTACTCTAAAATTCATTGCTTGTCTCAGCTGAGCCCCATCTAAGGAAGAGTTTTGGCATAAAAAGCTGAAATAGATTGAAATGAACCTCAGGCTCATTAGAAAGAGAACTGCTATTTTTCAGAAAAGCAAAACCATTCCAAATACAGACATATTTTAAAAATTTAGCCTTGAGACATTGCTCTGGGAGTCTCAGTGTAGGTTGCATGAAATACTTCATTTTGGGATGTGATGATAATATGCTCTTTCCTAAGCCAAGCAAAAAAAAATCAATGAAAAAATTAATGGAATATTGTAAAGTAAATATTTTATTGGCTGATGCTAAAAACATTTTCACTGCCTTTAAATACCCAGAGGAGAAGGGGAATTGAGAGGAAGAATTGAGATGTTACAAGTTAGAGGAAGGGCTAAGTTTGGGGTTGGGACAGGGTGTGGAATTGTGGCTTTCTGCCTGATTTCTGCCTTTCCAAAGCCCTGATTGGATCTGGCTGTGGTGCTGTGGGTGTGTTACACCGTGTACTACAGGAGGAAGCTGAGAAGAGCCACAATTAATCATTGCACTGCATTTTTTGCTGTTCCCAATAACGAGATTTGCCTGCATGTGTGACATGTGGAGCTGCATCATTGGCACTGCCGCAACCTGAGAGCGGAACCAGCGGGGCTGGGCCTCCCCCGGGCTCATTCTTCAGCAGCAGGAAGGGCTTTTCCTGCTGCCACTGCATTCCTTTGAGATCCCAAAGTTGATATCAAAAATAAATTTGTGATTGTGTGGTTGATTCAAGTCCATCCTTTGTCTGCACTGAGGTTTACAGGAACATTCTTCATAGGGTTGGTACAGCTTCAGTGGGGTTGTTGCCTGGGTGTCATCTTCCATCTCTGATTTCAGGGGAAGTTTAAGGGATTGCTGCTGCCATCCCATAACTTTGGTTCTTTTTCTAGTCCTGTTAACTACGAGGAAAATACTCCTTTAATAATTATTTGCTTTCCCTGCAAAAATTTAAATTCAAATTATAGTCCTACTTTGTATTAAATTTTTCTGTGTGCCACAATACATAATATAGTTGTGCATCTAATTATTTAATCAAAAAGTAAATTGCTTATTTAGAAAGAAAAAATTCTAACCTATTCTTCCTGTAATCTCAGATTGATATAAACTAAGATAATTTTCCATATCCATTTACTCTGAAAAAAGATTCTCTGAAAAGGCTGTGGTCAGGAAATGTTAGATATTGCCTTAATTCTGAAATAGTTTAATGGGTAATTTATGACCTAGAGCTGCATTGTGTTTTATACTAGTGAGGATTCATTAGCTACAGGCAGAATTTTGGGTGGCTGTGGTGGTAATTTGGGAGTGATGGATCATTGCATTGGCTTCTGGAGCTGCTCTGTCATCCTTACAATGCTGAAAAAATTTGATTTTGGAATGGAATTGAAATAGTAAAATCCTTGCCAACTTTCCTCATGGATAATGTTTGACTTTTTCATGTTCTTGAATTCAAAGTTGGTGCTAGAAGAGGAAAGCTTTGGAGACTTACCTGGAAAGATTTGTACTCCCTGTGCTCCTCTCTGCCCCGCTCAGGTCACGTAGTTCTGAGCTCTGACTGCATTCACCTCCCACAACTCCTAAAACTTCTTGTTTGCTCTGGGATTCTCTCACTTTCTCTGATTCTTGGATACAAGAGGGCAGAACAATACCAGATTTTAGTCTTGTGCAACTGAGATTTTTTTAGGCTTGAGATTTTTCACCTGTGAAAGCCTCGAGCTCTTTCTGATCCTGTGGGTGATTCTGTTGGGTCACTGCACTGAAAACTTGTGTAAAGTCCTTGGGGTTGATGAAAATTGCAAAATAATTCAGAATCTGCACATTTCAGTGTTTGGTATCAATGCTGGAATGCTGATTTTATCTTTCTCTCTCATGTTTTATGGGGGCACTGTCAAATGATAGATGCTTTCTCCTGCTCTGGGAGGGGCTTTGTGTTGCTGTACCTTGTCACAGAGATCCAGCATCCCCAGTTAAACTTACACATTAAAATTGGGTTTGAAGTGTCTCATACATCCAAATTTGAAAGAATTGGAAAAATTGATACTCCCAATACAATTCTCCGCTTTCTTCATTGTAGCTCCACACATGCAGAATCACCAGCCTTGATAATTAGTTAATGAGTCTGTAGACAGGCAGAGCAGAGGATGCTTTGTGCACAATTGCTAATATTTATTATTATGCTAAGGTAAAAAATATAAACCAAAACAGTAAAGTGAATTCTGTGCAGTGTTGCTTTTGGTTTTCTTGAATTTTTGGGTGAATACTTCTCTGTGTTTGTCAGCGTAACACATCAATCCAGTAAAGCTGATCAACACAAGAACACTGTTTAACATAAATTCTCTTTTTTGTTTTTTTGCAGTTGTTTGTGAATGAATTTGGCTGAATATGGATCCAGGTGGTGGAAGCCTTGGATTGCAAACACAGGAATCCAAAATGCCTCACACTATGATCATGCAAGATTTTGGTAAACATTTTAACTATTAAAAATAATGAGTAAAATCCAGGAGATGATCTTCTCAGGTATTGGGAAGGACCATGTCTATACCAAGATATTTTCATTTGAATTACAACACTGAATAATGTTTATTATTTTCTAAAAATTCTGATAAGAACTCTTCTATTGAGTGTTTTCAAGATTAAAACTGCTGGTTTTGTGTTAAAATAGTTCACTGTGCATTTTGTGTTATGTCTAGAAAAGTAGTCTGCAAATACGACTGGCCAGTCTAGTCTGGTAATGAAAACCAAATTTCTACCTCCAGCCACTCCTTGTGATGTGGCAAGTTGTTGGAAATGTGACTGTAAATATTGCATAAAACTGAGTGTTTATTTTTAACAAGGCCCTTGCTGTCCAAAGGATGAGTCCTTTTATTGTAACAGCAGTTAATGGTTTGTTACCACACTTCAGTGTCACGCAGGAATTCTGTGAAGGTTCACAGTGCTGCTGCAATGAAATGTTTTCTGACTGGGAATTAAAGAGAAAGAGACTGAATGGTAAACTGGCCTTTAGTTTTTAACAGATCCTGAGTTTGGGACAAACTCCACATGATGTCTTGAAGTGGTGTGTTTTATCTTAGCTTGTACAGAACTGGCTGCTTTGGACAGTGTTTATTGGGTGAAATGTGGGGAAGTCACAGATTTTTCCATCTTGCCTCTGTGATAACTCCATTCCTTAGACAAACCACTTGCTGGTGCAATAATTGTAACATTTTTCTCCCTGTTCCTGGTTGTTCCCCAGTGGCTGGGATGGCTGGCACTGCTCACATCGATGGAGACCACATTGTTGTGTCAGTCCCTGAAGCCGTCCTGGTTTCTGACGTGGTCACGGACGATGGGATCACCCTTGACCATGGCCTGGCAGCCGAGGTGGTGCAGGGCCCCGACATCATCACGGAGACGGACGTTGTCACCGAGGGCGTCATCGTCCCCGACTCGGTGCTGGAGGCCGACGTGGCCATCGAGGAGGCCCTGGACACCGGCGACCACGTCCTGACCTCGGACCTGATCACGGAGACCGTGCGCGTTCCCGACCAGGTGTTTGTGGCAGACCTCGTCACGGGCCCCGAGGGACACCTGGGGCACGTGGTGCAGGACGCCGTGCCCGGGGCCGACTCGCCCACCATGGTGTCCGAGGAGGTGCTGGTGACCAACTCGGACTCGGAGGCTGTGATCCAGGCTGCTGGCACTGTCCCTGGCTCCACTGTCACCATCAAAACCGAGGACGACGACGACGGCAAGAGCACTTCTGAAGACTACCTGATGATATCTTGTAAGTGCACAGAGGGAGATGGAAGCAGGAGGGAGCTCCTGGTGGGGAGAAGTTCCTGGAACTGGACTCTTGGAACGCTCAGGGGATAGGCTGGTGCCCAGTTAACTCCTGGTCTCTGGATTTGGGGTTTTGATGCAAAGTCACTGATACAACAAGAGAGAAGGACATTGATGCTGCTGAGTGAGTGGGTGTGTATGTTTGTGTTTCTGAAACTAGATATTCCAGGAAATTTAAGAAAAACACCTTGGAAAGTTAAACACTCAATTTATTTGGAATATACAACTTTTTCTAAAAAAACGCCACAGGTGTATTACAATGCTGTGTAGATTCATGTAAAAATAACATATTTGGCTTAATCAGGAGACTTCACTAAGAAATACTTTCTTAAGATCTCTAACTCAAAGTTTTCTCAATATGTCCACAAAATGTGGTTTCTTTAGTGTACTAAAAATGATAATAGGTATTTCATTGTCTGTTGTGCTCTTCTGGGCTGAACTTGGAAATAAGGGGTCAGGTTCATTAATGGATTGGCTCATTAACACATTCCACACAGCATCCAACTCCATATGATCCTGTTGACAGTAGCTGAAGTTGGCTACTGAAAAAACCTTGGGTACTTTGGGTTTCTTCAATGCTTACATTATACCCAAGGTACCAGTTGTTGTGTTACTGCTACACAAATTTGATAAAATATATTCCAAGTAATTGATTTTTTTAATTCTTCAAATCATTATTGAAATGTAAGCAGGTCAAAACAGATTTTATTTAGTCAGATGCAATATGTTAAAAAAAAGTCAATGCCAAGCGTGTCAAAGTGTCAGTCTGTTCACAACAAGCTGCATTTATTAAAAATCTCATGACAGAGGACATCACTGATTCATGGTTATAATGATTTCCCTCTCTTATAGCATTTATGTCCCTTATGCAGAATATATTTGTTTTTATTCAGTAGAGGATGAATAGCAATGATTTTTAAAACTTTCCATCATTACTGTGTCACTAACAGAAGTCAGAAAGAGATGTTTTTGAAAAAGGAACTTCAAAAATGAGTCTATAAAGCAAATTAGACCTGCTACAAAGAAAACCCTGTGTGTTTTTTTAACAAAAGAAGCACCATTTTACACTCAGTTGTTTCACTGAACAAATTCCTCCTTTCTGACAGAGTACTTAGGAGGAGTTTATTCTGTAACTGGTTATTTCCCTTGTCATTGTAAGTACAGTCATCTTTGGGACTCCTTCTGAGAGAGATGAGTGTGATGGATGCTGATGATCCTGCACTTAGACCAGAGCATCTGAAGCTTTCAGTTACCTGATGGTCCCACGAGTGTCTGACACATTCATGGTTTTGTCAGGTGTTCTCAAGCTTGGCTTTCACAATGTCTCAAAGCCATTTTGAGACCTAGTTTTCAGCAAATTAAATTTTTATATATGTATGATCGTGATGTGCCTGAATAGTCACAGTTGGAAGCTACATTATTCATCTAGGAGTTTGTTTTAAGTAATCATTTATGTAAATTAAGGCAGTCATAGAATTGTGTAGGATGGGATAGAGCTGTAAGATTATTGAGTTTAATTGTTCCCCCAGCACTGCCAGGGCCAGCACTGCCCGTGTCCCCAAGGGCCACATCCACATGGCTTTAGAGTCCCACCAGGGATGGGGACTCCAGCACTGCCCTGGGCAGCTGTGCCAGTGTTTGGCAACCTTTCCATGCAGGAATTTTTCCCAGTATCCAATCTCCACCTCCCCTGGCCCAGCCTGAGGCTATTCCCATTCCCTGAGCAGAGCCTCCCCTGGCTGTCCCCTCCTGTCAGGAGCTGTGCAGAGCCACAAGGTCCCCCCTGAGCCTCCTTTGCTCCAGGCTCAGCCCCTTCCCAGCTCCCTCAGCCCCTCCTGGGCTCCATTCCCTCCCCAGCTCCCTCAGCCCCTCCTGGGCTCCATTCCCTCCCCAGCTCCCTCAGCCCCTCCTGGGCTCCATTCCCTCCCCAGCTCCCTCAGCCCCTCCTGGGCTCCATTCCCTCCCCAGCTCCCTCAGCCCCTCCTGGGCTCCATTCCCTCCCCAGCTCTGTTCCCTTCCCTGGACTCACCCCAGCCCCTCAATGTCCCTCTGCTCATGAGGGTCCCCGAGCTGCCCCAGCTCTGGAGGTGCCCCAGCAGTGCCAGCACAGGGGACAGCACTGCCCTGATCCCCTGGACACCATTCCTGACCCAAGCCAGGTGCCTCTGGCCTCCTGCCCACCTGGGAACCCTGGGCTCATGTCATGCTGCTGTCACCAGCACTCCCAGGGCCTTTCCCAGCCCCTCTGCCCCAGCCTGGAGCTTTCCATGGGGTTGATGTGACCCCAGGGCAGGACCTGACACCTGTGAGCCTCCACCAGTGGCCTCAGCCCAGGATCCAGCCTGTGCAGACTCCCTGCATTGCTGCCCAGCTCAGTGTCACCTGCAAAGCTGATCCCCTCCTCTGGATCACTGATAGAGCTCTTTGAGCTCTGTTGTGTTCCTAAGTTTTGACCCTGTGCTGTGCTGGAGATGCCAGGCTGACCCCACAAAGTGTCTGCTGTTGTGTTTTTGTCAGCAGTGATGAATCATTCTTATGCAGCTTTTAATTTTTCTTTATTGCTCAAATATTACCCTTGAATTTGTTTTGTTTATGGTGATAATGTGTTGTGTAGAATAGATAAAGGCCTCAATTTATCAAGCAGATCAAAACTTTTTATTTACTTATATGTATTAATTGTCAAATGCTGTCAATATTGTAGAAAGTGAATTTTATAATATTTCATTTGGGGTTTATATATAGGACTGTTGAACTGCTTTTATAATATAAATCACACCTAAGTGATACTTCTAAAGAATTTCAAAATACTCAGTTGTCTTTTAATGAAATTTAGCATCTAAAAAGGGAAAACTGCATAAAATGCCAGATATGCCCTTAGGGAGTACCACAGGTTGTTCTGTTGAACATGTGGGAACTACCAAAATGTGACATTTTAGGGTATGGAACTGACTGTGGAGTTCTCATTTCCCTTATGCTTGTTGGGAGTCACAGCTTAAATGACAGAACCATAGAATGGGATGGGTTGGAAGGGACTTTACTCAAAGGTGATTTTTCACCATTTTGAAGTGACATTCCCATGTAGATACTTTATAGACTTCTGGTAATTACATTTTCTGTGTAAAACTGTTTGGACAATAGTAAGTTTGTCCTGATAGCTGTGTGACTATCTGTGTATGATTTTGTGATTGGAAATTTTCATTGGAAGATTATCACTACTCTGAGTTCAGTCATTCTCCCAGCACTGCAGGGCCACCACTGCCCATGTCCCCAAGGGCCACATCCACATAGCTTTTAAATCCCACCAGGGATGGGGACTCCAGCACTGCTCTGGGCTGTGCCAGTATCCAATCTCCACCTCCCCTGGCCCAGCCTGTTCTGCTGCTTTTTCAAACCATCTTTATAAGCAAAGGACTTAAAAAATCTATTTTTCATACATTAACAACACAAATACCACGGGGTGTTGACGATTCTTTGCTTTAAGCCATCCGAACACCTCAGTAAAGAGGAATTGAATCCCAAAGCTGTGGTGGGCCCCTGACCCCAGCCCTGTGAGTGAGATGGAGCTGGTGAGCAGCACAAGCTGTGCTGCAGGGGCAGTGGGCAGTGCAGCTGAAGCCTCCCCTCTTTTGTTTTTCAGGTTTGCGATATTCAGACCCACAGCGGGTTGCCAGCCCCCGCTCCGCGTGCCGGCCCCATGCACTATTCTGGTGACCTCAAAGCCACCACTGACCCACCCTGGAGCTGGCCCGGGGCTAAGGTACTGTGCCACCAACACCTCCTTTGTAGTGTCTTACACTGTTGCCTCGTTTGCTAAACATTTTAGGATTCCTACTCCTCTATTTGAACTTATGGGACTTAAGTAGATCAGACATTAGAAAAACCCGGAGGATTGTCAAAGCCTTGTGGGACTTACCTTGCCCTCGTGTTGCTGCTCTGGTGGCTGTGGCATCACCAGCATAGTGCATGTGAGGCATCACATGGATTGGGAGCTGGCAATCCACGGTGAATCTGGACATCACACACCTGAAAACAGCCCAGCAGGTAAGTTTAACACTGGGAGTGTGCTGAGTTTTCCTTTAAGGCTTGTTCACTCAGGAGGATTCAGCATCTATTTATGGAGGTTCTGTGTTGTGTTGTTTCAGTTTATTTTAAGGGACCAGATAATAACACGTAGTGCTTCTGGTGGGTGAGTCAGAGCTGGAAGAGACTTTGATATTCCATTGACAGAAAGGAATCAAGCAGTCCCTGTTCCGCTGAGCCATCCCTGGGGAAAGCAGCACAGAATTTAGCACTGATGGGTTGGCAGTGATTGAAGGCATCTTACTTAAACAACAGAATATTTTCATGAGCTGTTCTAAAAAACAATAATATTTTGGAACCTGACAAAGATTACTTGTCCTGGTGTGTTGTTTTATTTAAATCTGTTTAAAAGGTAGATGGGGGCCATGAGATTAACTTCAGATAAGACAGGACTTTAAGCAAAAGAAATTGCCAACTCAGTGTGTTTTCTTGTATTTGAAACAAAAAGCAACATCTTACAAATAACAGTCTGTATTGATGTCATTTTCTCAGCCCAGATGATATTTTCCAAATTTTGCTATATTACACATTTGGTGTTGTAGAAAAGTGATCCCAGAGGCTCTGGATACACAAACTTCCTGATAGGTTTCCATTCCTTTAGCTTAAATTGTAAAGACTGAATGTTTTGGAGATTACACAGGATGGTTAATGGTGTAGAAGTAACCACAAATGTTAAAAATACTGTTCTGAGTTTGCCCCTTTAAAACAGGACTCTCTATTTTCAAAGGATATTGAAGATTTGGGGGCTTTACAGGCAATATTAAAACACAGTGTGTGTGTGTACATGCTATATTGAGGTTTTGGAGTTTTCTTTTGCTGAAAACATTCTTACAAAAGTTGAAAAATTTCCTCTTTTTTTTCCTTCATGTAATGTTTATTGCATTGCAGTTGATGTTCTGGTAACTATCTAAAATTGTGGGATTTTTTCTAATTTCATTATTTAATTATTTCACCAGCCCCATAGTGGTGCACAGTCACTGTCACATAATATTAGTTAAATAGTTGGAAATTCTTCCATAAAGAAAACTTCCTGTCACACGTGTGGTGACTCCCCTGTTCAGCAGGAAATTGCTGTTGTTGAGTAACTTCATTTCTGTTACACTGGTAATGTGTTGTGTTTATAAAATGTATGAATTTAGAAAAAAATGGTGTTGCTGGAGCTGCAGGATTGAAAAGAACTTTATTGCCACCTCCCAGTTCTAAATTGTCAGGGTTTGTGAGCTTTGAAATTCTCTTTTTGGCAGTCACAGAGCTGGGTATACAATCCCTCTTTGTACTGGGGATTACCTCCAGTCCTTCCAACACTCACACATGCAGTGGGAATGGTCATTGTATCTAATTAAACTTACATTTATCATTTTCCAGAACATGCATAAGAGACTTGGATAAACTTTAAAAGCCTTGCAGAAAAAAAGTCTTTAATAAATTCATGTTTAGTAAATGTATGGAAATACTTATTCCAAGATAAGGGATATTCAGCATCTCCACTTTTCTGTCTGCTGACAACCCCATTCTGGCAGCTTAAAAAATGTCAATTAGCAGGTGCAGTAACACTGCCCCAGGGGATATAGAAGGGTTTAATGACCTGGTGCTGGGAAAGTCGAGTGTCAGGGGAATATTCAGGTTCTCTGTTGTGGCTCTCTCTGTGTTTGTGCTCTGAGGGTTTCCAGTGTCCTGCCAGGTCACACAAACATAAGGCTGCACGTGGCAGGCTCTCACTCATTAAGGTGTTGATGTTCCTGGCATTGATTTCAGTAGAGTTTTTTTAATTAAAAAAGCAAAATCTCTCTTCCTGAGGAATTTTTTTTCCTGATCCATGTTTGATACTTCTTCAGCAATGGAATTAATCCATTGCTGAAAAAAGAACAAAACCCAAACCCCACCAAACAGCTTAACCAGCTTTTTAAAATGTTTTCCTTAGATGTTTCAGGTTATAGAGCGTGGTGCTGATAACAGCAAGGTTGTGGGATCAATCCCCATATGGATCATTCACTCAAGAGTTGGACTTGATGATCCTTGTGGGTCCCCTCCAACTCAGAACATGAATTTTCACCAAAGTACAGACTTCACAAAGGTTCTAAACCAAAACCAGATATTTCCTTGTACTTCCCTGCATTTTATCCAGTTCTGTCCTCAGTAACTTCTGTACTCACCTGGTGCAGTCCAGGATTTTGAGTAGAAATGAGGTTTGCAGTGCTGTGAGCTGGGTGGGTGTCTGTGGGAAGAGATTAGTGTGGGATTGCTGGGGTGGATTCCCCTGCCCTGCTGCAGGAGAGGCACCTTCTCCTTCCCACTCCAGTGACTGGGATTCCAGTTTAGCCCAGTGCCCAAGGGGGTTAGAGCAGCTCTTGGGAGCAGGAAGCTGGGAGGGGGCTGGGGACACTGCAGCCCTCCCAGGTAAGCCAGCTTCTCCCAGGGATCAGGGCCTTGGTGTCCCCATGGGGTCAGGCAGCTCTGCTGTCACCTCAGTGTTCATTTTGAGGAGTTTTTCTTTGCTTAGTGCACTCATACTTTAATGTTACGTGTGCAGTAAGATGCTGTTTCCCTGGAATGTATTTCATTCAGATTTTGTCTACATTTTGTGGGATTCTCCTCTATTTAGAGGACTTCAGTGGGTATTCAGCACTGCACAGGTTTGTGTGGACCATCTGCACAGGAGCTAAATTTATCCTCAGTGAGAAGTGTGTCAGTACATGTGTCAGGGACATGCTGAGTTTGGTACCCTCAGGGCTGGCAATGTGAGGTGTATCTATGGTCATCTCTGTGAATGCCTTTTTTACCAAAATAGGCTGCTTTATAATAGTTTGGATGTATTTTTTTTCCTTAGAAATTATATGAGCATTTTGAATGTATAAAGCAAATAATCAGCAAGTGAGTTGTGTAAAGAATGAGAAGTCAATCTCTCATAGTAGTGTTTGGATTTATTGTCACTGCATCTTTTAATCAGCTGTATATCATGCATTAATCTTCATTAATGTGTATTTTCAAGTGATAAACTGGATAAAATTATCATTTCTTTGAGGAAGAAGATACAGTCAGATGTATACTTCTTTAGCTGGGAATATACTCCACTCATCGCACTCCTCAAGAGCCACTAAATTTTAGTCACTATGCATCAGAGTGAAACTTCTGAAAACTCTTAGACTGTAACAGGCAATTCTGGGTTAATTTTTAATGCTTTTGTATAGATCTTTAATTTTAATTATTGATAAATTTTTGCTTTCTAAGAGTAATAGTTTCAGCCATAACCAGTTACCTCATTCCCTTTGATGACAAGCTCCCTCTTGTGTCCTTTATTCTGTAACTCCTGCTGTGTTTCCTCAGTTACAATAAAATACTGAACTTCTGGAATCTCTTAAATTTCTTGAGATGAGCTGCTTTTAAAGGCCACTTATGAATACAAACCTTTCCAGTGCATGGGGAGAATAGTGGAGAAAATCATGCTGCTGATTACTTTGACTTCTAAAAATGTGTTTGAAGCTCATTATTATTCTCTTTTCTTTGCAGTGGATGATGTTGGAGAGAAATTGGACCATATAGGAAGCACTCCCTTGAAGATCAGTACCGAGGTGGCAAATGATGATGTTGCTAAAGATGATGGCTTTGGTTCAGAAGTTATCAAAGTCTACATATTTAAAGCTGAAGCTGAAGATGATGTTGAAATAGGTACCTTGAAATCCTGTTTATTCTTTCAGTAGTGTGAAGTGTTTCAGGGTTTTTGTTCTTCATTCCATGTGATCCAGTGATTGGAGGGTTCTGTAGAATGTGGCATTTGTGGAGGCTGCCCAGATGCACAAATGCTGGGTGTGGATTAGGCTCAAGTTCTTTTTTGATTAGCTGGGCTATTTTCAGGCAGCCAAAGCCCAAATGTAGAAGTGGTTGTGTGTCTGCAGCTATTTTTTCAGCTGCTGCTTTTCTCTGACTTTGCAAGGCACAAGTGTGTCAGCACAGCAGAGCCTCTGGAGTGGATCCCTTTTGTTGGTGGGAGCCTTTGGTGGCCTTTGCAGGGAGAGGGGAGGAATTCTGGGGCTGCAGGTGAGCCAAGGGACTCAGAAATCTCTGCAGCTCCCTTTCCCCATGGATAGACCAGCAATCCCTGTGCTCTGAGGGGATGCACAACTCAAAACTCACAGAATTCCTCTCTTGGCTGTTCTTGGAGCTGAAACCTCTGGATCATTGTGGGTCCCTTCCCAAATGCACTTTGTTCCTCTGGGGATGGGCTCTCAGTCTCCAGGGACAGAGGGACAGAAGGGACAGACTGCTCATGCAGCAGCAGGGAGAGCCAGAATCTCTGATGGCTGAGGAGTAATTCCCAGCAGGGCTGTTCTCTGAGCTGCTCTCAGGGAGGGGGTCCCATCCAGTCAACAAAATCCTTGGATCTGACATTAATCTTACCAGTGGCTTTGTTCACATTGACTTAATGTGTGTAACTTCTTTTTGTTCGAGGTGGGACAGAAATTGTCACTGAGAGTGACTTTCACAATGGCCATTCTGTGGCTGGAGTCATTGAACAAGGAGGTGTTGGGAGAATGCAGCGAGAAAAAATGGTTTACATGGCTGTTAAGGACTCTTCTCAGGAAGATGAAGATATTAGTAAGCATAATAAGAAAAATTTTTATTTTCTCATGCTGTTTGTACACCCATATAACCATCATTCTCAAGGACATTTTTAATTATTTTCTGAAGGATTCTTCAGCCTGAAGTAGTAGAAAACCGAGTTAATCTTCCCTAAAAGTAAAAAGCAGGCTATAATTATTTTAAAGTGATGTGGATAATGCACTTTGTGCATACTGTGTGCAGTAATTTAATTATTAATATTAAATTTAACATGTCCATGGATGAAGTTAATGAAGTTAGTCAAATTTCTTATTTTTCTATTTTCCTACTGTGAATTAAGCAGCTTTCTGAAAAAGTGGCAAATGTCATCAGTTGCAAGTTCATGAGTTTGTCTATTGGAAATTTTGTGGGCATTTGTTTTGGATTAGTATTTATTGATACATGTTTCCTCTCTTTAAGGAATATCTGAATAAGCAATGATCCCCTAAATGCCAAAGGAAGAAAATTAATTTATAATGGGTATCAATCAGAGCGAGAGCAAATTAAATGAAGGAAAAATTTGGAAAGACAGAATAAAATTAAAGATTTATTCTCCTCCCTTCATCCAGGCTGTGCTGAAATAGCAGATGAAGTTTATATGGAAGTTATTGTAGGGGAAGAAGAAGCCACATCCCTTCCAGACACCCAGCTTGAGGACTCTGGCGTGAATAAAACGTTTGTCCCCGTTGCTTGGGCTGCTGCTTACGGTAGGAGCCTGTGCTTCTTTCCTGAAAATCCCTGCCATTATTTCCTCCCCCATGCAGCTGCCAGCATCTCTGGGATGACCTCACCTTGTTCTTGGGGTTTGGAAGCAGCTCCTGATCTCTCCAGGGATTGCTGTGTGTTGGCTTTCATGGAGTAGAAAAGAAAGCCTGTTAGGAGAAGTCTGATTTTGTTTCAGATCCCAGATCAGATGTACAGAGTATTTGGGGTTTGAAGATCTTAATGTTGAAGATCTTAAACAAGAAAAGCCTTAAGTATTTTACATTAGGAGGGGGATGGGGGAAAGACTGTAAAAAGGGAATAGTAAGAATAAATATGTAAATATGTTCCCAGTAATTTCAGTTTTTAGACATGTTTTAAGCCTGTTAGTCCTCCAGGTGAGAAACAAAAAACTGATTTGTTTTCAACTACTGTGTCTTAGTATATTGTGAGTTCTGTCTATTGTTTTGTATCATTTCCTTGGATTTTTGGTGTGTTAAATTTTGTTAAGAGGGTATCAAGTTATCCATAGTTTCTGTTACAATTAATTAAGCAAGTTAGTGAAAATTCCTTGGTGTGGAATTTGGTGAAAATTCCTTGGTGAGAGCCCAACAGCTGGGCTGCTCAAGTGCTTCAGAACCACAGAGCTTTGGCACATAGCAGCAAATACTTCAGTGCAAAATAAGGAATGTGTTCCTGAGATATCCCTTGTGCATCTCCAAAACTCCATTGTGCTGAGAGGCTGATAAGGGCCAAGTCCTCTTATCTGCCTCCTACTCCAGGCAGATAAAGTGCTTCCATCTCAGGAGCAAAGTGTGCATTTCAGATAACCTCTGCATTGCTATCTGAGGGGATAGATGAGGTTAAAAGTTTGCAGAAACAAGAATATTAATAATGGAAAGCAGGAGAGGCAGCAGGGTAAGCATGCACACACAGATGGGGTGGATATTAACTCCTCCCAGAGATGGGATTTTGGTTCCTGAGGCTCATGATCATACAACACCGAGCTGCACATCCCACTTGGA
Source organism: Ammospiza nelsoni (assembly GCF_027579445.1). Classification (NCBI taxonomy): domain Eukaryota; kingdom Metazoa; phylum Chordata; class Aves; order Passeriformes; family Passerellidae; genus Ammospiza; species Ammospiza nelsoni. The sequence goes on along the minus strand of NC_080647.1, from coordinate 4,193,956 downwards.
TGGTGTTAACCTGTTACTTATTAGCTAAGTTAGTTTTCTCTCATTATCAGGCTTTCAAAAGCAGCATCTTTAAAAAGAATATTATTTTATAATGACTAAAATACCATTTTCTGCAGGAGATGAAAGAAGGCTTCCCCGAAGATACGAAGATGGTCAAGCGGCAGGTGAGAACTTTTAACAGCATTTAAACTAAAACTGCCTTTGAGAAAACAGATATTTCTGTGTCAGTGCTCCTAATCAGAGATGCAAAGAATGAGCCATAAATTAGATATTGAAGGACTCCACAGTCTTTCTCTGTTGTTTTGAATTAAAACAATTCTAGATGTCTGTAGGCTTTCGGAGGGGGTGGGGAAGTTGGGAGGCACTGCCAAGTTTTTAATGTAGTTTTGCAGACAGAAAAGAGATAATGCAGTTGCATGAAGTGAAAACAAGTTTAATAAAAATCAGGGAATATAATTAGAAATGAATCAGTGTTTAAACAATCATACCCTTGACTTTTGCCAGGAAAGATAGATAGTGGTTCTCATTAGCACGCTTCTTTTTAATGTATCTTGTGATAGAGGAATGGGCAGTGCTTGTTTTTAAGTAGATAATGCTGCTGTGCAATTCCAGTCGTCAGTCCCAAAGAAACAAGTTGTTTAAGGTTTTTTATGGTGTCTAATTTTTGTTTCTAGGAAATAACTTGGATACACGATTAGAAAACAAAAACGGTAATGCAACACAGTACCTGCAGATTTGTGATAGCATTAGCACTAATAGAGTGCTCAAACAAAAAACCAAGAAAAGGAGGAGAGGAGAGGCCAGGCAATGGCAAACAGGTAAACACTGGATGGTTACGGTATTGTCACGGAGTGCCACTGACTCCTGTCCTATTCCTTTTCTCTTTTTTTAAGCTGATGCAGAATTAAAAGCTATAAATGATGATTTGCGTATTTCCTGTGTCCTTCCCCCCTCCAGTTCTGTGCCTAGAAAATGTCATATTTTGCTATTCAGAGTCAGTACACCAGGGGCTGATGCAATTCATTGGAATGTTGCAAGCCATTAAAAAGTACCCATGGCTATATTCAGTGCACATGTGATATTCCTGATCTGTTTGAGCAGTTTCTAAAACAGAACTATATAAACTATAGGTGCTGTGGATTGGTTGTTTTTAAACTACTGAGCCACTCTCTCTCTGCTGCAAGTGTAAGTGCATGAATCTGAACAGCACTTGGCTGATTTAAAACTTCTTAATCAGTAAATGTGTTTCCTTCATAACTTGTTTTTGTTTGTTCAAAAACAGCTGTTATAATAGGTCCTGATGGACAGCCCTTAACAGTTTACCCTTGTCATATTTGTGGGAAAAAATTTAAATCCAGAGGATTCTTGAAAAGGCATATGAAGAACCATCCCGATCATATGATCAAGAAGAAATACCAGTGTACAGACTGTGACTTTACAACTAACAAAAAAGTAAGTTTCCACAATCATCTGGAAAGCCATAAACTTATAAATAAAGTTGATAAAACACACGAGTTTACAGAGTACACGAGAAGATACAGAGAGGCGAGCCCGTTGAGTTCCAATAAACTCATCCTGAGGGACAAGGAGCCCAAGCTCCACAAGTGCAAATATTGTGACTATGAGACTGCAGAGCAGGGGCTGCTCAACAGGCACCTGCTGGCAGTCCATAGCAAGAACTTCCCTCATGTGTGCGTGGAGTGCGGGAAGGGCTTCCGCCACCCCTCGGAGCTGAAAAAGCACATGAGGACCCACACGGGGGAAAAGCCATACCAGTGTCAGCACTGCGTGTTCAGGTGTGCTGACCAGTCCAACCTGAAAACTCACATCAAAACCAAACACGGCACCGACCTGCCCTTTAAATGTGAGCACTGTCCCCAGGCCTTCGCCGACGAGAAGGAGCTGCAGCAGCACACCGAGCTCTTCCAAGGCCATAAGACTCACCAGTGTCCCCACTGTGACCACAAGAGCACCAACTCCAGCGACCTGAAGCGACACATCATTTCAGTGCACACCAAGGATTTTCCCCACAAGTGTGAGGTGTGTGAGAAAGGCTTCCACCGGCCCTCGGAGCTCAAAAAGCATAGCGAGACCCATAAAGGGAAAAAGATCCACCAGTGTAGGCACTGTGACTTCAAAACCTCCGACCCCTTTGTGCTCAGTGGGCACATCCTCTCCGTGCACACCAAGGACCTGCCTTTTAAATGCAAACGGTGTAAAAGGGGCTTCAGGCAGCAGAACGAACTGAAGAAGCACATGAAGACCCACAGTGGCAGGAAGGTGTACCAGTGCCAGTACTGTGAGTACAGCACCACGGACGCGTCGGGCTTTAAGCGCCACGTCATCTCCATCCACACCAAAGACTACCCCCACAGGTGTGAGTTCTGCAAAAAGGGCTTCCGCAGGCCCTCCGAGAAAAATCAGCACATCATGAGGCACCACAAAGAGGCCATCCTGTGATAGGTGAGCTCCAGCAGGAAGCCGTGTAGGAACTGTCATAGGCTAATTGGGGAAAAAAATAAATCTCACGAACTGTTTCTCCTGGTTTCAAAGCTTGATATTAAACCATAACTTTACATTCTTTGCATTAAAAGTCTTAAAAAGTATTAGGGTTGGCAGGGGAACTCATAGCCCTATGATTGTTGCTGATCAGAACATAAAGAGCACTAGAGAATGCAGAGGATGGATGAATGTTTAAAATTTGCAGAAAGATGGATGAGTGTCTCCAAGTGAACAGTATTTGCCATTGCTGAGTCTAGAGGACAGGGCAGAGCTGATTGTGTGGCCCATTCTGTCAGTCCCAACGTGTGTCTCCAGTATGGAAACAGATCCCTGGTGGGGTGAGCTACAGAGGGTTTGCAGAGGAGCCCCCTCTTCACTTCTTGTGCAGTTTGGAACGGGGAGTTTTAGTCAGACACTTCATCACAACGTTTTCAATTGTGCCTAGAAATTGAATTCCAGAACTGGCAAAATTATCTGGGGGGGTGTCCCTTGTTCGGTTTGGTTTGGTTTTTGTTTTTAAACATTTCATAGGGAAACTTTTTGGTTTCCTTTATTAGTTTAGGTCCAAGAAGCATTTTTTACTGGTTTTCAAAGCTGCTAACCTATTTTATTGCAGGATATGATGTTTAAAATAGAGCATTATGTTATGGTCTCAGAGGTGGTGTTCTGGTGCTAGGGTTAAAGATGTATATGTATATAATTTCCCTTTTTTTATCTGAAACTACAGTTGAATGTTGTTCAGTATGGCACATATAACAAAATTAACTTTGAATTTGACTTTTTTTTTAAAGGATAAAAATGGATGCAGCTCATAGTGTTGTGACTCAACACTAATTTTTTTCCTCGCTACTTTAAAGTCTTCTCTAAAAAGAATATTAAAAACAGTTGAAAACTGTAGGGGTTTTTTAATTAAAAATTCAAAGTACTTAGAGGTTCTTTAGGGCAGTGTTCTTAACAGGTATGACAGTTACTGTCCTACCTCCTAATATGAAATTTTCCATATAGACATAAAATTGCACCTTTTAATCGATTCTTTTAAAAAAAGATCTATACCATGCTATAAACATGCATTTTCAATCTGTAAGAAAGTATATATGCAGTATTTAACCAGAAAAACCTGCTGCCACTAGAGTTTGGAGGTGGATCTTGAGTTTACAGTGTATACATTTAAAATATGCATCCCTTTAAAAATGCTTTGTGTTAGCATGCTGCAAATCCAATGGCGCTTATATAACGAGCTGGTCTAGGGCTATTTAATGAAAAACCTGGTCATAAATGTTATGCATATAATGTGTATTTTTTACTTTTTTTAGTTGCTTCATGTTTGCACACAGCTGTTCACATGAGAAATTGTAACTTCATGCTATATTGTGGCTTTGTGTTCCAGATAATGTTCATATTTTGTTTTTGCACCAGATGAGAATCAGTTCCTTGAGAATAAATTTTTTTTATATTTCTAAACTTCAGAAAGTTAAAATTTGGGAAATCTCTTAGACAAATAAGTGTTTTATGTGGCTGTAAAAAATGATGTACACGCTGTAAAATAAGATTGTCACTGTTCTGTGGGATTATTATTTCTAAATGTGTTACTCATCGTAACGGGCATACAATAAAACGCATCTCTTGCACTCCAGATTTTTTGGAGTTTCCTTTTCATTTATGGTGTTTAGGAAAGTCCCATTCTCTGTAAATTCACCTGATGTTTTTAATTGCATTGTTCACTAATTAACATGTAATCACATTTCAAGTAAACAGGTTACTGCAGGTGTATTTATCAGACTGTTAAGGAGAGAACATTGGGTTTAACTCTTTCACAGGTAATGTATTTGTGTTTGTTTTGCTTATTTCTAAAATAATTATCAAATCTGATACTGACATTCCTTTGAATTTTTTTTCCTTCAAGACAACAAAAAACTTATCACATACTTAAGGAATAACCAGGTAGGTTTTTGTCTTTTTAATTATGTAATAACAGCTTGCAGAATGAAATGCTAAAAACTCTGCTATCCTAAATTCCCTCTCTTTTTAGAATACTTGAATTGCACCATCAATAACAGATTAAAAAGCTGAAGAAGAACATGTGCTATTAAATGAACCCATCACTGAGGATTTCCAGTGGGCTTTGAGCCACTGAACTCGTAGGTTTTGCACAAAGAGCAGAAATTAAGCAGACAGGAATTAATTCATTTGGGTTTTGTTGCTGCTTTTCCTTGCATGCCCAGCAGTCAGAAGGGAAAAAATCAAAATCTTAGTGATTTAAGGCTGTGGATTTCTGACAATGTCAGTGCTTTGTTCCTGAATGTTATGTTGAATACAGGGACTGAAGGAGTTTTTCTTCACCTGAAGATGATCCCTGACTCTGCCCATGGCTGTGCTGGCTCATTTTTCCACCCTACAGATGGACCAAATAATCAGGTAATTAATTGTTCTCTATCAAAGCAGGAGGTAGATTGCTGTTCTTGACATAAGATTTTATTAGGAAGTGGTGTTTTAAATCTTCTGAAATGGAAGGATAAAATGGCACCTGAGTCCTCAGCAGTTTGAGGGACAGTTCCCAAATCCTTCTCAGTGCCCTGTCCCAGTAAATATTTGAGAGCTGTGACGGGTTGGGGGTCCTTGAGCAAACAGAGCCTCCCAAAGGTGTGCAGGGCTTGCTCTGAAATGTCAGATCTGTTTGGTGCAGCATTTTATTGGGCTGACAGGTGCAGTTAAAAGTGATTCACATCCTGATCATCAGCTATGTTTTTCTTTCCTCAGGTTTCAACTGCCTGCAATTAAAGGCGATAAATCAGAGAGAAAATGAGGAAGAGCTGCAGCAGAACTCTGCAGGTAAAGGTGAGGTACTGGGTGTGGGCTGGTGGCTGCTGGAGCTGTCAGGGACTTGCCAGCCAGGGCTGTCTGGCTTTTATTTTACAGCTGAGGCAGAGCAACTTCAATACTGCAGAAAGGTCAGTCAAAACAAAGAAGACAGTTTTCTCCTTTTCAGTGCAAAACAAGACTCTGCATTCTGGCAGATAAAGACAGGGAAGTGTGCATATTGTTGTAATTTTATAAAGTAAATAGTGTCTGACTTCTTTCTAATTTGTTCCTAGAAAAAATGTAGAAGTCTTGGTGAAGCTACTTGAAATTGAGGTGGGAAATGAGCTAAAGTAAAATGTTTCTAACCAGGATTTACAGAGCTGAGTAAATGAGAAAATGTGTTTCTGTAAACTTCAGCAGAAACCACATTAGGTAAATCAGTTCCAGTTCCACAGCCAAGAGGGGACAGCTGAGCCCACAGTAACAGGTACTTCCTAGTAAAAAATACTAAATTTGCTTTCTAAATACATATGGTTTGAAAACAAAACCAGCCTATAAATAAATGGCTGTATGCTTTATCTACTAGTGTAATCAGCTTTTTGACAATTGCTTTGTGTTTTCTGTGAGTACAAAGTGTAGTTACAGTCTCTTCTCTGTAGCATTTACAGGATCTGGTGACCTTCAGATTCTTTGAGGAGCTGTCCTTGTCCCAGGACAGAGCTGGCTGGCCTGAGCAGCAACCTGGGCTTTTTGTAAGCAGGCTGCAGCTTCCCTGGCTGCCCCAGGATGGTGTTTGCACTGGGATGGATCAGCTGGATTTAAAAAGAGATTTGCCTGATGGTGGCCTTTGCCATGGAATTGTCACCACACCCAGCAGCTCCTGCTCTGAGCCCTGTCCCTCCTTAAGGAGTTCCTGTGCTGAGCCATGGATGGAGGAAACACAGGTTGGTGTCACTGAGGGGCTGCTCAGGAACTCCATAGCTGGGATGAGCCATCAGGACCTGTGGCCACCAATAACTCCCATTTCTGCTCTTTGTAGCTTGGTCTGAGCTGTGAGAACCCCCAGCCCTGGTGGAACCACAAGGAGCAGCTGCACCCAGAGCCCTGCACAGGTAACTGATGGCATTGAACAGACAGGGTGCTTTAGTCCTTTTTGTGTTTCAGATCACCAAAGGTGAAAGTCTTGTGCTGACAGTGTAACTAAAATGATTTATTGCACTGCCACTGTCCCATGGCAGGAGCATGTTAGCTCTGAGTGTAGATGTGCCTTTTATTCAGTGCTCTGCAGAAAAGGGGGTTGCTTTAGAATCTCTTTTAGAATAATTACTGAATGCAGAGGGGCAAGGCACTCATTCAAAGGAGGGTATTTAAGTAATTAAACCAGGCTGGTGAAACTGCAGGCCCATCTCAGCCTGGACACACTCAAAGAGCAGCAGCAGGAACAGGTTTTACTCGTGGCTCTTTGCCCAGTCCTGAAGAGCACCAGGCCAGCTGGACATCCAGCAGCACCTGAGAGCCCCAGTCCTTCACTTGTAAAGATTCATGGAGAGGAACAAGACACCACCTACACCCCTCCCTCCAGCTGTACACAAGATGCTTCCAGGACAGACAGACAATGATCCAGAGAGTTAGACTTGGGTTTATTTCATGGTTACAGGTAGCCTCCAGCATTCTTTCCCCATTAAACATTGCCTAGGGTCTGTAGTATCTGGGAACAGAAATACATGGCTGCAGCAGGAAAGCAAAGCAAGAACCCCACAATAAAAAAGCACCTTTGGATTGCAGCACTGCAAACTTTCTCTGTGCTGTGTTGCTCAGACAACTACTGAATCATGAACACCAAATCAGTTTGAAAGAATTTCTGTGGTACTTAAAGAAGTGGAAATTGTAAATGGCAGGTTGGTCTGATAAGGAAATTTAGTCCATGAGTTATTCTCACACAAAGTTCTTCTATATAAAAATATATACCAAGTTCTTGAAAATTTGAAGCACAGCAAATAAATACAGCTGGTTTGGGGCTGAAAATACATCACCTCTGAGGGCAGAAGCATTCTCTAAAATAAACCTTGTCCCAGCCCTTCAGTGAACTGGGTCCTGCTGGCATTTGCCAGGTCAGAAGCTGGGTTTGATGAAGTTTTGTCCTTTGTGTCCGAGCTTCCCAGACAGAGGCAGGTGTAGGGAGAGGAGCAGTTCCCAGTGAGGTATTTGTGAAGTTCCCGTGCAGCCTGTGACTGCACTGAAAGTAGCTGCAGGAGGGGTGGGGCTGACAACGGGGTCATTCCCACTCTCAGCATGAAGAGACAGAACATGGCTACAAGGACCAAGAGGAAAAGGTTTCAGGTGTCTTCCTTTTGTCTCCTAGGTTGCCTGAAGAACAGGAGCTAGTCAAGAACAGCTGAAGTCCACACAGGGATAGCATCCCAAGCATCCCACTCCTCCGAGGGAAAAGTGAGTCCTTAATGTTTTCCCAGCCTTCCTCACTATCAGACTGAACCTTTTCTTGGATGCAGAAGAGCAGAAAGTAAAGCAGTTTTAGTGGTTTGTGAGCTCCTTGGAGCAGCTCTGAGGGCTCAGAGGTTTCTCATTCCTAAAAGAAACAAGCAGCTTGTTAGAAGAAATGCACAAACCTGTTTCTGTTATGAAACAAACTATCTCCTGTAAAGCATCTCATTTAATTACCTGCTTGTTTTCTCTTGTACAGTGTCCAAGGGGACCCGTGAGCCTTTCCTCTGTACCAAACACTTCACTTTTTCATTTCTCTATTGCTGTTTCATTGCTTGACATTTCACTAGGTTGCAATGCACGCGGGTGAAGTTTAGGGATCAGTAATAAAACTCTGCTCTTTGCCAGTGCCCTGAGCCTTTTGCTTTTATAATCCTGCTGCAGGCAAGGTCCCCTTGAGGGACAGGCCAGGTGTGTTACCTGCATCTGCCCAGGCTGTCACAGAGCTGTCCCCTGGCTGTGTCCCCCCGTGGTTGTGTCCAGGTGCTGCTGTGACCTTGTGCCTGCACCCACCACCACGCCAGCTTGGCCACCCTGCCATTTCTCCAGCCTTTATTTACCTTGTAGCCAGACTTAGCACCATGAGCCCTGCCTGGAACAGAAATAGCTTCTGCAGCCCTGTTTTCTATTTTTATTCTGAATCACTCCTTAAAATGTCACCACTCTTCTGCATTCCTGGGTTTGTCACTGCCCTGGCTCAGGGTGAGTTTCAGGGATGTGGTGCTTTGTGTGTTTTAGTAATGGCTTGGAGTCATTAATGTTCCTAACGCAGAGGAGCACATTCCTCCCAAATCCCTGCTCACCCAGAGCACAGCAGGACACAGCCCCTGCCTACCTGCCCGGTACAGCAACACCCCGGGGCCGCTGTTAGAGCAGCGCTGATGCTTTTGTTCAGGGTAATTACGTGCCAGAGAAAACAACAAAAAGTTTTATTTGTACCACACCCACCAATTACTGCCTGCTCCAAGAGCCAGGACAGTTCCCTGGCTGCAGTCACTTTGCTTTTTGCAGTTAAATTACCACGAGGGCATCGCTGAGCTCTCAGTTTGGGTAATATTTGCTTTGAAGTTAAATTGAAGACTTAGGGATTGCAGAGGGACAGTCCATCTCCAGGTAACTTACATGTTTCCAGATCTCTCCAGTCCTCTCAATTACAATCGTTTGTGATTTATTGACAGGTGATGTGACCTTGTAGTCATCAGACAGGAGACCCAGAATAGGATACTGATTCCTGTACCTGCAGAGAGTTGAAAAGGTTGCTTAACAGAGCCTAAACAAAGGAAAGCCCAAAGGATGTGTTTCTAACAAAGGTGAATAACACGTTACTTTTTAGTGATGATGGCTGTCACCCCAGGGGACTGACTGCCCGAAAACTTGTCATGCTTCAGTCTGAAGAGCTCCTGACAAAACCAAAAGCAAACATTGATGTCAAGTCATGTTTTCTGAAGTATCAGTTCAGTAAAGCCACAACAAAATATTTGCAGAAATTTGTCTCAACAGTCTCAAAATCTGCCCTTCCAGAAGGCTGGCAGAGGAACAGCATTCAGGTTGAACAAATCCTAACCCCCTTTCCTGAGCCAGGAGAGGACAAGGGACTTCCTGATTAGGTTCCACCTACACAGTACATGGAGGCTTAAACACAAAAACCCTCAGAGGAATAACTTGTATCATTTTACCTCTTGCTGTTGTTTAATAAAAGCCTCTTTGTCCTCCAGCAGCGATGTCAGTTCGTGCAGCCTCATTTGCAAGTCGCTGTTGCTCCCCTCTCTCCTGGTTATGTCCTGCTGGAACTGGCACAGCTGGGACTGCAGAACAAGGCAGCAGCTCTCAGGTGTGGGGGGCTTGGGCAGGGCCCCTCAACACCCACCCAGGGCTCTGGGGGTGGCATTTCATTGACACCACCAACAGTGAGACCCAGGGATTTTCAGGTCAGGAAGTTGAGCCACACAGTAAATTCATAAAGTGCTAATTGAACTGAATTCTACCCAGTATTAACTTAATGATTTTACAATTCTCAAGCTAAACCAACACTGAACCAGTTGAATTGGCTTCCAGAGCTGGAGACTTTTCCCACTGATTTCCATGAGAGAGATTTCCTACATACAGCAGTGACTGGGATTAATTTTTTGTTTCCTATTAAGCATATTTTGACTAATTTCTTATATTATCAGGACACACAAAATATCCCTTTAGGACAGCCCACTAATCAGGTTGATCCCTAATTTCTTCATGTAAAGAATAGTTGGATTTTTTTTAAATCGGAGTTTTATGTTGTACTATAAAGGTTTTAAACCACCACCAGTGTCTGTGAGTAAAGTAACTGCACAGCCAGAAGACACCCAAAAAGTGCCTGTGGAAGATCTCTGCTGCTCCAAGTGCAGGAGCAGCTGTCCCTGCACACACCAGCAGAGCCCCTCACCCTGAGGCTGCGGATCTCCCTGTCCTTGTCTTCCCTGAGGTTGTTGATCATCTCCACGTAGCGGCTGGAGAGCTCATCTGTCGTGGTCTGCAGCGTCGGGCTGGAGCAGCTCTGCACAAAGAACCCAATTTTATTTAAAAAAAAAATGCTTTCATTGTTAGTTTCCTTACACTGACCCCTCTGAGTCTGGGACTCAGCTCCTGCACCCAGCCAGGTGAGCCCTCACCTGAAGCTTGAGGCTCTGGATCTCCTGCTCCAGGGCCCTCTTGCTGTACTCCAGCTCCTTCAGCTGGCAGTCCTTGTCACCCTCGCTGAGCCGCAGGGACAGGAGCTGCTCCTCCAGCGAGCGGCACTTGGCAGTGCTGTCCCTGAGCCCTTGCTGCAAAGCACAGGGGGAATGAGCACCTGGAATTCCTCAGGGAAGGAACAGCATCACACACACAGCAGGCAGCAGTTCCTCAGAGTACCCAGAAGTCAGCAAATTGCCCCCATTTTGGCTGCCTGGAATGACACTGGAAATGTTTCTTGATGTACCTGCTGCTGACGATTGTTCTCCCTCAGAGAAGCCAGCATTGTTTCATATTCTTTCACTTGGGAATCCTTAAAAGACAAATCCTTCCTCAGCAAGATATTGTCAGTTTCCAGCTTCTGCAGGACAAAAGTCAAAAGTTTACAGTCAAAAGCTGCAATTTTTCAGTAAACTCTTCCCATAAAGTGCAACACAGTCATTAATAAAGGGATGTTTTAGAACTGAGAGAATGCTTAACTTCCTTGAAACTTTGGGGTTTAGGTACATAGCACACACCGTAGTGCCTGTGGCTTTGTGCTGGGTGGTGAGCACTGGGATCCTGGATCACTGCCCTTCCAGTCTGCCTCAGAAACAATTTAAATAGAAGCCAACAAAAAACCCCAAACAAACAAAAACCACCCCAAAACTAAGCCCACTGCAGCGACTCCTTGCTCTGTGTTCAAGTTCAAACTCTTCTCCTTCAACTTTGCATTTTCCAGGACAATGCTGTGACATTCCCAGCAGTGCTGAGCACTTGGGCTGGTATGGGAAACATTGCTGCTTCCCCAGCAGGAATTGTCTGCTGCCTGCATCCACAGCCACAAGGCTGGGATGGCTGAAGGCCAGAAACCTGGGGAGCTGCCAAAGCCACCCCTGTCCTTGCAGCCCCCTGAGGCACTGCCAGAGCAGCCACTGCCCCCAGCACAGGCACAGCCTGCAGTGCCAGCCCTGGGCTCCTGCTGCCAGCTGGATGAGGAGGATGAGGAGCAGGACTCACCCCCAGGTCATCCTGCAGATGGCAGAGCTCCTCCCGCAGGTTCTTGAAGGTGGAAAGCACAAGTCTCAGGGATTTGTCCGATGTCGCTCTCATCTGGGAGGGAAGAAATGAAAAGGATAATTGGGATTAATTAGGCAGCTTTGTTTACAATATGCCTGACAAGAGGTAGAACAGAAACTGCTTTACAGCTGACAGTAACTTCTGAAACCATTGCACATCCTTTGAAGTGCCCACAGTTTCTACAGGAAACATTTTCCTTGCTCTTTGTTCTGCAAATGCCAGCGTTCAATTTCTGCCTTGTAACACAGGGCAACATTGTTAAAATGGAAGGAACAACAGGGTAAGGAACTGCCTTTGTACACCAATAAAGGGAAAAATAAATGTGTTAATATTGTACAATTATTATTTGAGCTTTAAAAGCTTTGTGCTCACACGAATTTTTAAAAATTACTGCCCTGCCTGAAAAGGCACAGAGGAATGAGTCATATTTGAGATCTGGCAAAGCTTTGGGCTCAAGGATGAAGGAATTTAATTAACATTTTTAAAAATTTAAATTAAAAAAGCTCATACAGCCAACTCCTCCCTTTAAAAGGAAAAAGATCCCAAAGATGAAAGGAGTCACCTGGATGAAAGAGAAAACCATAAGTGACCACAGCCCAACACTGTTCTCCTTTGGAATGTTAATTTTAATGCCTTTAATAGCTGTGTATTGATTCACAGGTGAAAATATAAATTGTTGCATTTCATGATACATGTATATTATTTAAAAGAAGAAAAATAGACTTTGAAAGGACACACAAAATACACTCAAGTTGTAACGCTCCTTTTGCCTTATGGTTCTGGTGGCCAAGGGGTCTGAGAGCACCCTGCGTGGATCCTGACAACACCTGGCTCCCCAAAAGCCATTCTGGCAGCATTTTATAATCACAGCTGTGGGGATGTAAAACCAGCTGGACACAGACACAGCAGGAAATGCTTGTTCCAGCTTTTCACCTGGAGCTGAACCAGCCTCCCAGGACAGTGTGCCAGTGTGAGGCCATGGAATGCCCTCATGCTGGCTGGGATGTCCATGGGGTTGATGTCCCTCTTCCTTGTAAGAGAAGCACAGAACAATTCCAGCTGGAAGGGATGGGGAGGTCAGAGCAGGGCAGCTGTGAACTCAGACCAGGCTGCTCCTTCTCAACCTCATTTCAATGGATTTTTTTACCAGGAAGTGATTCCAGGGTGCAGCTCCCAGGTAGGATCACCCTTCCCCTACCTGAGGGAGCCCAGATCAGGACACTCCTGCTGAGGCTGCCCTGGATCCTGCTCTGACACACCTGCCTGGCAAAGGCAGCTCTGAGTGCTGAGTGTGCTTTTGGCATCCAGCAGCAAACAGAACCATTCCTGCTGTGGTTCAGGTGTAAAGGGTTTTGTCTTCCTGGGCTGGTTCTTCAGCTCCCTCCCTGCTCCATGCCCAGCCAAGGGTTTGGGCTGGGAGCAGGTGGGATTCAGGCTCTGCTGCTGGGCTTTTAGCACCTCCTGTTTGTGTTTGGCTTTTAAAGCCTTAACACACAACACACAAAGATGAAAGGTCCCTGTTCTCCTGTCAGTGGTCAAAAGCCAAGACAGTTTCAATGAAACTGCAGGAAAGCCCCAGCAGAGCTCAGTTTAAAATACACAAGTGAACTGTGGGTCCATGAGACATTTCCTTTAAAGCCACCATTCCACCCCCTCACTCCAGAAACAGTGGGATGAGGGAATACAGAGTGAAGGGTGTTAAGTACCAAGTCCCTCCTGTGTGTGAGCCAGCTCCTACTCCCAGCTCCTACAGGCTGCCAAGCTGCCATACCTGCAGGAGATAACGAATCTGCTGCTTTGTTGCCTCAGACAGTCCTTTGGGAATTAATTCTTCAATATCTTCAGTCTAAGCAAAGAAGGGAGGAAAGGGGAGACATCTTGATTAAGAATTTTGCCTGGTAGATTAGTAGTGTGGTTTCTTCATTAATTACACAGCTCTGCTATGAAAAACATCTTTAGCACAAGGCAAATAAGAACAAAAATAGATCAAAGTCTATCCAGAAAACTTCCAAAGTCTTTTATATGTGGGGCATGTACAAAGTGAGATAAAGTGATACATGAAGCATATATTCAAATGCTTAAATTCAACATTTAAAAGCAGTATTCAAACCAATCCTCTCTCAGGAATTAACAGCTGATACTACAACAACTCCCAGCAGTTTATGGTGGGGCAAAACCTCAGAATGGGCTGCCAATAAACCCCAGCTGACCACCAGGAGATGCTGCCAGGATTCACTGGAAGTGAACCCTGGACAGGTATTTCTGCCCCATTCACACTGAATGCCTTCACAGGTGCAGCACCTGCTGCTCAGCAGCAGCTTCACTGGCCAGGGAGTGAAAAAGCCTTTGCAAAAAACACATTGTAAAAACGCAGGTATCTGTGCAAGTCATTTTCCAGTGAAACCATTGATGGAACAGCAGGAGAGACTTCCAAAATTTGACTCTCATACTGGAATAATGCAAATTCTTGAAGTTTCCTTTCAGTATTATCACATTTGCAAATACCTGCCTGGCAGTGTTTTTCAGGCTCTGAATGTTTTTACCAAGCAGGGAGCATTGACAGAGACCAGGCTCCTTCATTTCAGCTGCTTTGGCTTTGTTTGCTTGAGCCCTCCCCCAGTGGTGGCAGGGACAGCCTGGGCCTTACCTGGCATGTGAATTCGATGTCGTGGTTCCTGTAAAACACAAAAAGCTGCTTGAGAACTTCCAGGATTCAGGCCCACGTTCACCACTAAAAGATTATCTGGACAATACAGAGCAAGGAAGGGCCTTTCTCAGCTGAAGAGCCATTACCTCCCTCTGTGGAGGAATTCCTGGGGAGACTGGAGTCCTACAGCAGCACAGCAAACACAGGCTGACTATCCCCAGTCCTTTGGGCAGTTATCCCAATTATGGGCAGTAAACCCAATTACTCCCTTAATTGCCTGGGTAATGGTTTGCCCACAACTCTGCTGCAATTCCCTGCCCTGCTCCCAGTGTCGACTCAGGGTTTCTGTGATGGTTAAATTCCCTTTTTCCCCTGCTACAGGACCACTTTCCTTATTCAGTGACCTTGGAAGGCACCAGATAAGATTGGGAGTGAGGGGGAAGAATGAGGGTGATGGGAGGGAAGGGGGGAAGGTTGTGCAGGGCACTGCCTGCTGGGACTCTCATTTCTTGCCACAGATGGTCTGCAGGGCTCTGCAGAAAACATGCTTAATGTTCATTTGGATGTAGAGACTGAGCTTTATGCCTGGTGGTGGCTGGCCTTGATCCATGACACAACATCACAACAGGACGGAGGGAATTTGGACATTTGGGTTGTTCAGGACACAGCAATAGAATTGTGTCATGAAATGTATGTCAGGGTGTGCTGTAAGTTCTTGTTTGCTCAATGTACAAACGTGTATGGGAGACACAATTCTTAAGCATCACATTCAATAAATTTCCTTGGCTTACAGCATTTCTGTGCCCTCAGTTACTTGCAAATCAGATGAATGTGTAAAACATCCAGTGTCAATTCCAGCTGTCAGGAAGAAACAAAGAGCACAACCAATTCACAAACAACTGGATGTCTGGGACACAGGAATGACAGTGGCAATACCTTGTCCCAATCTTCTCCACGTGCTGCAGCAGGCAGCTGTACAGGTCGTTGCTCTTGCGGTGCAGCTCGGCCAGCAGCTCCCCAAAGAAGCGACAGTCCAGCTGCTCGGGGCTGTCCTGGGGGCAGCTCACCTGGCAGAGACAGGCAGGGCATCAGGACAGGATGGATCCCTTCTTTGGATAAAGCTGAACATGAAAATGCTGCAGGTAGGATTTGGGTCTGGCTGCTTTTAGCAATTTTCAATTTATTTACACTTTTCTTGGTAGTGAGTCTTCCATGTCTGCTGGTTTTCCGTAAACCGAACAGAGAGGAATGACTTCCTTTAGAACAACAAGAACCAGCAAAGTCCTGCTTGCACAGCAGTGTCCTCAGCCCAAGCTGAGTGTCCTGAGCTGGTTGATGGGAGTGTCCAGCTCTGGAAGGTTCTGCACAGCTGTGACACCAAGGTCCCCAGGGTGTTTGTGTTTGTCACCCAAACCCCGACTGGGTGCACAGGAGGGACCTGCTGCACTCCCTCCCCAGCTGCACCAACAGGCTGCAGGTACACCAGGAAGCATTAGTGATTCCACTGAATTTGTGTCAACAACTTTTGCATCAAATTGAAATACATTTGAAGCCCTGGCTGATCAGCATAGGAAGAAAGGAACCCTGAGCTGATGTTTGCCCAGGTTCTAAAGTAATGTGTGTTCCCTCTCAAAGCAGAGGCTGTGCATCCCTCAGTCTTTGTGTACAGACTGAAACCCGACTGAATTGATGGGTAAAGAAAAGCAAAACTAAACAGCCTCGTGAGACTGAGCCCAGCTAAACACCCCAGGCTCACCTCAGTCAGTGCACACCTGAGCACAGGTCTGTGACAAAGAGAAATACACCTCTCAAACAGCCCTTCCCCCCCAACAGCAGGTGAGAAAGCCTTGGACAGTCCCAGACAGACACGGAGACCCAGCTCAGTGACAGGGGCTGGTGCTGAGAGTCCCCCACAAAGCTCTGGAGGCTGCAGAGCCACAAACCCACTCACTCCCGGGCTTCTGTCCCTGCCTAAGAGCGAACCGAGCACAGAACAAACCAGGAGCCCTCACCAGCTCTGGGGCGGCCGTGCCCCTCCTCACGGGCTGTCCCCGGCACTCGTCACTGCCCGGGCCCAGCTCGCAGGGACTGCCCGTCTGTGTCTGCTGGCACTGCTGTGTCACCGGGGGCGGCGGGCACGGCGGGCACGGCTCCAGCGGGCACACCGGGAACTGCCGCTCCTGCACGAGAGGAGCTGTCAGGGCTGGGAAAGGCCTCTGCTGGGGGAGAAGGGGTTAATGCTGGGCACTGCATGGATGGAAATGCCCCTGCTGGGGGAGAAGGGGTTAATGCTGGGTACACTGCAGGGTGGGAAAGGCCTCTGCTGGGGGAGAAGGGGTTAATGCTGGGTACACTGCAGGGGTGGGAAATGCCTCTGCTGGGGGAGAAGGGGTTAATGCTGGGTACGCTGCAGGGTGGGAAAGGACTCTGCTGGGGGAGAAAGGGTTAATGCTGGGTACGCTGCAGGGTGGGAAAGGACTCTGCTGGGGGAGAAAGGACCTGTCAGTGCTGGGCACCCTGCAGGGTGGGAAATGCCCCTGCTGGGGGAGAAAGGGTTAATGCTGGGTACACTGCAGGGGTGGGAAATGCCTCTGCTGGGGGAGAAAGGGTTAATGCTGGGCACTGCATGGATGGAAATGCCCCTGCTGGGGGAGAAAGGACCTGTCAGTGCTGGGCACCCTGCAGGGTGGGAAATGCCTCTGCTGGGGGAGAAAGCGTTAATGCTGGGCACTGCATGGATGGAAATGCCCCTGCTGGGGGAGAAAGGACCTGTCAGTGCTGGGCACCCTGCAGGGTGGGAAAGGCCTCTGCTGGGGGAGAAGGGGTTAATGCTGGGTACACTGCAGGGGTGGGAAATGCCCCTGCTGGGGCAGAAAGGGTTAATGCTGGGCACCCTGCAGGGTGGGAAATGCCCCTGCTGGGGCAGAAAGGGTTAATGCTGGGCACTGCATGGAGTGGCACATCGACCTCAGTAGTGAATGAAATGTGCCTGTGACTGGCAGTGCTGGTGGTGGCTTTGGATGTTTTAATAATCCAAACTAAATTGCTTTTATATCTAACAGAGTTGTAATTCATCAATTTTCCTTCCAATTTGAGTAGGTGCCAGTGAGAAGTACAGGCAAAAAACTTTTCCCAAGGTGGATGTCCCACTACACATGAAAATTTCCTTTAGAACTATGCTCCTGATTTTACCTAAATCCAAACATAGCTCAGGTAACAAAAACCAGAAATAAAACTATGGTTTCCAGGGCTAAACTCCACAATTTTTTACTCTTTTCTTTGTACATCATCTGCAGAAAGAAAGAAACTGTTATTTGCAATTACGGTTTTTTTATCTTTTCCACTTCAGAGCCTGGATATCACAGAACTCAGCTGTCTAAAATCCAAAGAGGCATGAAAAGCTCCATTTTAAAAAACAAAGTAAAAAAAAAAACCTCAGGTAAATCACTCTGAGATATGCCAAATTTCTTTTTTTTTCCTGTTGGAAATGTTTCAGAAAAATAAAATGGAGCAATATCTTTGCTATTGACAAAACACCAATTGTGAGATGAAATTTCAGACAGGTTTACCACATATATTTTTTCAAGAGTTAGTAAAATAAAAAATTGTGGTTTTAATTTTTTTTTTTCTAAATATGTATCTTGGTTGTTCTGTTATAAAGCTATTCCAAGAAACTAATTCACACCCCTATTCAGATACAGGCTGACAATATTACAGACACAACAGCAGTTTTCAGTGTTAATTAATAATAAATTCTAAGGAAAAATATGGCAAACATTCCACTTTCTGCTCTCCTTAAATATTGCTTCATTTACTTTGAGAATGTATCCCAGATCATAACAAGGCAGTTCTCAGGTTGGAAGCTACTCCTAACAAAAATAAAAAAACCCAGAACCAACCCAACCCAGAAACTTCCATTTCCTGCTACCAACTCAATTTTCTTCTTGCAATAGATAATATAAACAGCCAACTTACTTGGAGGGGATTTAATAGCTCATATTTTCTTATTGTTTTTTCATAGATGACATTATTTCCAGGAGAGAAACTGGCCCCTCTAAGAAAAGGGGATAATGGCTCCTGTAAAACACATAAATAAAAACATCCATAAATCCTGTCAACCAGCAAACTCAGGATTAGTGTAATTTTGACTAAAAATAGATAATTTAGAGATATGTGAGATGTCCTTAAGGATGCGAACACGTGAGTGTGTGTCCATTTGGAAACAAAGGGGCTGTGCTTGCATAGGGACTGTGTGAAATACAGTCGAAACAATTAGTAATTAATCAATATTAATAAAGACTGAGAGGTGGGAGCCTGAGTGGCCATTCTGCAGTGTTTCCAACCCCTCATAATTCCACCTCTCACCCTCAGAGGTGTGAGCTCTCAGTGTTCCCCATCCCCTGTGGAGGAGCTGAGGGAAGCCCAGCCCAGTTTTCCTACCTGGTCCGGGTTCTCGATAATGATCCTGCGGATGGTGCCCTGCAAGGGAGGAGAAAACCTTCAGGATTACTGCAGCTCAACCTCCAACACCTCTTCTGCCAGAGCACTCAGATTATGGACATTGGCTGTGAGTACTTTGGGATCCACTGGCCACAATCACCTGGAGATGTTTTAAACCCAGGGCCTTCCCACCCCAAAGGAACTGGTCCATATGCAGCATGGCAGGACACAATCCACCACTGCATTTTATGAGCTGGGTTTTTCTCTCTTTGCAGGTCTGAGGGAATTAGTCCATATTTTCTGTAAGTGCAGCAGAACAGGCTACAAATCAAAGCTGGATGAGCCTTCCTGGATCCCATGTCCCTGTTCCAGCCCATCTCTTATTTTTGGTTTTTTCACATTACACATCAAACTCAGCTGGTGTAGATGGAGATGCATCATACTCTTTTGTTTCACCAAGGCATGAAAATTTGGATTTTGGTTAAACTCAGAAGTGAACAGGTAGAGGAGCCACCCAACAACCCCTGGGTAACATCCAGTGCACACAGCTCCACAGCTGCCACCTATGGGAATGATGCCCACATCTGCAATGAAAAATGAGATGTGCCTCTCTAAATTACAAGAATCTGCCCCTGGCAACAGCTTTGCTTTCAAATACATTTCCTAAGGTTTTGCCCCAGCACTGTCTAGAAGCAATGGCAGGCACTGTCCTCCACCAGTTCTA
Organism: Ammospiza nelsoni; assembly: GCF_027579445.1. NCBI lineage: Eukaryota > Metazoa > Chordata > Aves > Passeriformes > Passerellidae > Ammospiza > Ammospiza nelsoni. Next base: position 4,174,577 of record NC_080647.1, on the reverse strand, counting down.
ACAAATCACACATTGCTGCAACCCTTCACATCCAGGTCTTACCCAAACAAGCAGAGTTCCCACTGAACCCAATCTAAGGACTGGGCAATTTGTTAGTTTGCAGCATGCTGTTTATCCTCCCTCACAGCACAAACCTCCAATTTTCATAATGAATCATTTCTTCCCCAAAGCCAGGGGGAAGTTTATGTTGCTGCAGCTCAGTCTCAGCCACATTCTCAGCCAGGTGAGAGCAGCCCTGAAGTAGGTCAGGTCTCCTATCAACTGTTGCATAAGTTTAGCAAGCCTGGAGCAGTTTTCCAAACCTCCCAAGAGTGAATCATAACAGCACCAGGAAAGAGAAACAAAAGTAGAAAAGAAACTGTTTTTGCAGCAGTCAGAGTAATTAAGAAATTTCAAAATTAAAACTGCTGCAGAAACTTGGGGAGCTGCTCAGTGCCGCTGCCAGCAGGACTCTGGGGACACAGCACAGAGAGGTGGAACATGCAGCCCAATCCTGCACCACCAGCACTGCAGAACTGGAACCAAAATGTGAAATACTCAGCATGGGAATGGCCACTGGTCCTTCCTTCAGCTGGGTGTCAGAGCAGGCACAGCCTGAGCTCAGTGTCCCTGAGGAGCACACGGAGCTGTGACACCAGAGAGCCCTGGGACAGCAGGGACTGGGACAGCAGGACACAGGACCAGCACAGGGACAGCACTGGCCATTGTGTGACACTGAACAACAGCCCTGGAATCTGCTGAAAGGTTGGACAAACATGCCAGGGCTAACTCAAAGTCTAGAGAGAATAACACATCCAGGGTGTCTCAGAGGAATAAACCCACAGCAGAGGAGTCTGAAGCATTTTAAGTTGAAACAGACCTTTATAATATTCTCATTGTATATGCAATATTATACAGAACCTAATAATGTTTTGCCTGGATAAAATGATGCTTATTTTTGAGATACCCAAACTCTTTCATTTTCAAAGAACTGCTTTACAAACAGGGATTTGCCTGCCCTTTCTCCCATTCCAGCCAAGCAGGCTGGACTGGCACAGGCTGGGAGGGGACCAAGAGGCAGAAATGCTGTGTCTGTGCCAGCCTGGATTGCCCACACACAGCTCGGGGCTCTGCACAAGGAGCTGCCACCTCCAGGACCTCTGGAGCTGTCCCCAGCAGAGGGAACGTGGAAAGGATCTTGGGCTGTTTCTGTTTTCCAGCATTCCCAAGGGACAAAGCTCAGGTTATTCTCTCCGAGCAGTCAGAAGATGCAATGTCTGGAGAGGCAGCATTTTCTGTCTGGGAGAAGGAAGGGAAGGTGGGATTCCAAAGGGAAAGCCCAGTGCTGCTGTGGGTTTGGAATTCATGACAGCCTGAGCAGTCAGTCTGGGTCTGTTTTACAGAATTGCAGATTGATTTGGGTTGGAAGGGACTTTAAAGCTCTTCCCATTCCAGCCCCCTGCCATGGGGCTTATAAGGAGAATTTTAAAAGGTAACACTAAAACTTGCATGAATATTTTTGCTAGTCTTTAAGATTTCTAAATAAGATTTTTTAATTTTAGAATAAGCATTTGATAGATTTATCTTTAGTGTGCCAATTTTATGTAGAAGCAATCAAGTGTCCCTTTTTTATAAAATTTCAACAGGTTACCCTTGGTTTCAGCCAACCCAGAGATAAAAGTGAGAATTTAATCTATGTCAAAGGCCTTTATCCACAATACATTGTCTTGCTAATTACAAGCAATCCAGTCATCTGCTCATGATTTATGAGTTACAGTTGGCAGGTGAAATGGGGAAATGGCAGGCTGAGTTTGAGGCTGTTACACCACAGACCAGCCCTAAAGCTGGTTAATATTACACCATTTTCATGGGAGCCCTTTGCACGTCACAGAACTGAGCCCAGCCACACAAACACCTGACTCCCAAAATGTCTCACATGGACAGAGAACCTCTACAAAACCTGCCAGGGTTTTGCCCTCTGCAAACAATTTGTATGTGCCACTTTAGGAATTATCTTTTCATGACATGGAGAAGGGATTCATACACATAAGCCACACTGGAAGGCAATTTATTCCAAACAATTCTCATTCAGATCAAGCAAAGCAAAATTTGCTGTGAATTTCTCCACGGATTAAACAAACCACAAAGGTAGAAAACCCCTGAATCCTGAACCACAAAAAGTACCAGTACATGTGCTCTGTGCACACAGCAATTTCAAATTCTCCCTCTCTCCAGCCTATTAGAAGTGTACATAAACACAAGAGCACACCCAGCCACATCACTGAAGACTACCACTGTGTCAACAGGGATGTACATGTCTGTTATTGTTAATCCACACAAGCTCTGCAGAAGCAAATTAAATATTGCTCAAAGCCAGCCCTTTGCTTTAGCAGCAGCACAGAGCTGAAACTGCAGCTCTGGGCTGCCCCCAAACCCAAATCCTCCTGTACACCAAACACAGATGGGAGCTTGCTATCAGTCCATTATTCACTTTATGTGACCCCACACAATGGGCTCAAAGGGCAGCTGATCCACTCCTGGGGAATGTCCTGCACCCCTCCCAGGGCTTCTCTGGGGCAACTCCCATCGAGCACCAAGTGTGCCGCTTCTGCCTCATCCCAGCTGACTTCCCTGTTTGTTACTGTTTTCTGCCTTAATAACTTCCTAATAATCTGTATTAGGCACCTTCCTTCTCCACCACTGAAACTGCAACTCACACAAAGCCTGACTGAGCTACACCCTCTTGACTTTAAAGTCTCGTCCAGCAAAACACTTCAGCAAGAAATTAGTTTTCATCAGCAGGACGTAATGGATTCAGTGACTACGACAGATGTTGGAAATTAAACATCCTCCATAGAGCAGCGACAGCATTTGAGTCTGTAATCCTTGTTCACGTACTTATCCAGGCTGAGGAAGCTTGGGACTGCAGTGTTTATGCCAATGAATATTTAATTAATTAACTGCAATTCAGACTATCATCCAGCCTAGCTGAGCAGATCACTTATCTGGGAGGTGAGAGACCTGTGTTTATACTCCTGCCCCACATTTTGCAAAAGAGGATTAACAACCTGGATACAGAGGGAATGGCTCTGCCATTACCACCTTCTACAAAGCCCTTAGATCACAGATTTATTCAGGAAAAACTCACCAAGATTATGGAGTCCAACCATTCCCCAGCACGGCCAAGGCCAACACTCGACCATGTCCTCAAGTGCCACAGACACACTTTTGAACACTTCCAGGGATGGTGAATCCACCAATTCCCTGGGTTGTGTGTTCCAATGCTTAACCATCTATTCCATGAAGAATTTTTTCCTAATATCCAACCTGAACCTCTGCTAGCACAACTTGAGGCTGTTTCCTCTTGTCCTTCTATTATCACAGCTGCTCGCTCACTTCCCAGGATCTACATAAACCATCTTGGAGAGGAAGGCAGCCCTCAAACTATGCAAATACTGCTTTGAAAGGAATGCAGATCTTGTATTGGTCTTAACCCAGACTCTTTCTGACAGGTAAATATAACACAGGAAAGAAAATTCAGTAAGAGCTCATCTTGAAACAAATGTACATTGCTATTTGAGTACAGTAGAGCAACCCCATAGATGTTAATGGCATTCTGCTGTATGAGGAAAAAATGGGCTGAGAATAAATTTTTATCTCCTTTCTGGTTTTGCAGTCAAATCTGTTCTAAAGCTATTGGTTTCTAGTTTTAATACACCTTTTGCACATGTTAAAATGACATTAAATTCCACCGATACTTTCAAGCCTTGCCTTGGATACACACGCAACAAACCTGCTGAACTGCATTGCCAGGGCTTTCCAATCCCGACTCCAACACTTAAGCGGCGGCCCCTACTAAGCACCATCGATTCAGAGAGAACTAATAAGCACACAGGCTTCTCGTTCTATTTACATGAGCAGCCCCAAGTCAGCAGAGACAGGCAGTGACATCCCGGCGTGGGAAGGGAGCAGCGCCCGCGGGGCTGGGCTGGGCCACAACCGGCCAGAGCCGCGTTAAAGGGTGCGAAAAGGTGACACCGCCTGGGGCCGGTGCCAGGGACCGCATCCCTGCCCGGGGACAGCCCGGCCAGCCCGGGGACCGCATCCCTGCCCGGGGACAGCCTGGCCAGCCCGGGGACCGCATCCCTGCCCGGGGACGGCCTGGGGACGGCGGGGAGCGCCCACAGCAGCTTTCCCACAGGGGGAAACGCGCGGAGGGGCCGGGGCTGGACCCGTCCCACCCCGGGAGAGCCCGGTCCGACCCTCAGAGCCTCCGCCCCGCCGCAGCTCCCGGGGTCGGGCTCCGGCTTCGACGGCCCCTGATCCGGGCCGGGAGCAGCCCCCGAGGGGCCGGGCCGTGCCCGCGTACCTGTGGCGGGTCGCAGCCGTGGCCGCAGTCCAGCGGCGAGGCGGCCCGGGAGGAGCAGGAGGTGCTGAGCCGGCGGCAGCCCGGCCCGTAGGTGCGCACCCGGTCGTAGGCCACGTCCTGCGGGTGCGGAGCGGGGTCCAGGCAGGGCAGCGGCGGCTCCGGGCACGGCGGGGGCTCGGGGCAGGGCGGCGGCTCGGGGCAGGGCCGGCGGGCGGGCAGGGTGCTGTAGTGCTGCTGCCGCCGGTAGTAGTGGTGCTGGTGCTGCTGCTGGAGGTGCGGGGGCAGCGCGGGCGGCTGCAGCGGCTGCTGCGCCCCGAACATCGCGGCGGGACTGGGACTGGGACTGGGACTGCGGCGGCGGGGCCGCTCCGGCTTTACCTGCGCGGGCCGCGCCTTGGGCGGGCCGCACCTGCGGGCGGGGAGCCCCGGCCGACCCCGCCCCGGCACCGGCACCGGCCCCGGCCCCGGCACTGCCCGGAACGGCTCCGCACCCACCGCTCCCCGTACGGCACCCAGCGAAACAGCACCCGGCCCTGGGGAAAGCAAACCCCGCGCTGTTCACTAAAGCTCTTTGCTGTTCTCTTTGCAACGTGTGTAGGGAGTGTAAAGCCATAGCTACCTGCTACGCAAGTGAACTTAAGTATTCTTTTCACGGGAGGTTATGAAGTTGGCACAGAGCCGTTCGCACCTGCAGGAGCCGCGGTGGGCCCCAGGAGCTGTGCCTGGAGCAGCAGCTGCCGGGGCAGGAGCGGTTCTGTGCCTGCATCCCTGCACGGCAGAGCAGGGCCTGCCTCAGTGACCGGCTGATCTGAGCGTCCCAGGGTGGTCTGGGTTCAAAGGGACCTTCAAGCCCATCCAGTTCCTTCCGCTGCCATCGGCCGGGACACTTTCCACCATCCCAGGATGCTCCAAGCTCCATCTAACCCGGCCTTGGAGACTTCCAGGATGGAAAAGCCATTGTGACTCTGAGCAACCTGTGCCAGGGCCTCACCAGCCTCAAAGGGAGGAATTTTCCTCAGTATCCCATCTAATCCCACCCTCTGCCACTTTCTCCCACTTGTCCTGTCATTCCCAGCTCTCATCATGTATGGAACACCTCACAGCTCTTAGATAGAAAGGATTGAGTTTGTTACTTATTCAAATCTCACTCTGCAGAGAGGAATGTGAACTTGGTTTCTCAATCCAACATGTTCTGAGTTGGATTCCTCTGGCAGCGTCAGGCAAGCCCTAACTGAGAACATAACTTTGTTCTGCAAGGTCGTGTAGCAATAACATAATTGTTGAATCTTGTGTAATAAATATTCTTCTTAATGATAAACCCAAAATTCTTAATTTTGTCAGTTTGTTTCCCCTCCATGCCTACTGTGCTGTAAGGCCACATAATACAGTCAGTCACAAAGACTAAAAATTTCTAAAGTACCACGTTAGGGCAAAACACCTCTGAGGGGATGGAGCAGATCCTTCTGCCGTGTTCTACACTGGCCACTCACTGAAAACTCTGTCTCTAAAATTAAAAAGTGTTCACCAAATCTCCTCAAGAGGCTTTTGGAAAGGTAAGGATTTCAGGGTGAGTGCCTACAACGATCTGATATTTTAAGGCACTGTGACATCTGGAGACATTCATCACATATAAAAATTTCCCTTTTCCTCCAGGCATTAAACCCAAATAGACACCCTGCTTTACATAGGAGTGTCTATAAAAAGCATTTCAGGTAAATTCTATCCCACGGGTTACAAAGGAACTGAATGAAAAGAAAATCTTGTCATAAAACCTCATTCTTGCTTCATGAGCTTGTAAGGGCTGTTAGTGTCTTCCCACAAACAATTTTAAAAAGAGCATTTCTTAGAAAGCAGTAAAATATGATTACAACAACCTCTGTTTCACACAGACCATAAGAAAGTTTTTTGTGCTTCAGTCGGAAACTACAGAAACTGCAGCAATACTCCTCAGGGGAAAAGGTGCTGTAATACAAAATGTGGAAACAGTGCTGGTTTGCCAGCTCAGGAGTGTTACCTGCACGCAGCACGTTGCCCTGCTTAATAAAGGAGTTTCTACCAGGGTCAGCAGAAAGCTGGCCCCAAGTCATCCTGCTGGAATGGAAATAGGAACAGCTTCCGGAAGGCTCTGCAGATGTGGTGAGGATTATTGGAGTCATAAATAACAACAGTGCCTAATGCATGCATGGTGATCTGTACCAGGTAATGAAAAGAGCCTCAAACAAAGCTTCTGCATTTTAATGTGACCAAAATTCCATGTGCATCCCAACCCTGGGATGGTGCTGCATTGTGCTGTGCAGGGTGTTACCTGCTGTGGAATTCTGGCTGTGACAGCTGGGGCTACAAGAAACAGAACTGCTTTGATATAAAATAGAAAAACACTCCCTTGGGAACACCACGATCAGGAACAGTGTTTACAACATTTATACTTACATTATTTATGGGGTTGGGAAGCTCTCTGAAGGACCGAGGCACAGAGGGTTACGAAGCCTGGCAGGCAGCAGCACCCCATAAGCAGCTTGATGAGGCAGATAAAAATCTGCTTTCAGCTGGAGGAAGGCTTTAGAGCTGGAAGTGAAGTCAGAACCAGCTGGTGAGCAGAGGCTTTGTTTGTGTGATCCTCCCTTTGAAGGCAGAGCCATCCTGCACCTGAGGTTTGGTGGAAGGTGCCAGTCTGCAGAGAGAGCCCAGTGTCCCCACTCCACCCCAAATGTCCCAATCCACTCCATCCCAAATTACCTGATCCATTCATCCCAGTGTCCCCACTTTGTTCCTGTTACCCTCAGGGTCAGGCTGTGCTGATGGTGGGACAGCACCTGGTAGAGGGAATCAAAGCAAGGTGTCCCTATCCTCATTCCAAAGGCTGGCACAGCCTGGCTGCAGGGCTCTGCTTTGGACCAGCTAAAGCACCAGGGATTGCCATGAAGACGAGGCATTTTCAGACAAGAGAACAGATGTCTAGGACTGGCTGTTGAAGTCACAAGTACATCACTGGCAAACTGAGCTCATTTCTGGGTGTGTTTGTAGCAGAAAAGACCCAGGATGGTCAGAGCCCACTTGATGCAGGCCAGGTTTTGTGGCCATGCCTGGCACCAGCAGGTTCTGCTCTCTGGGGCCCAGGCTGGGGCTGAGGGGATTTTAGAGGAGCAGCAGGAGCTGAATGGGGATGGGAAACAACAGGTGAGCACTGAGCAAAGGTCTGGCTGGGGAGCACCTCAGGAGTGCTGGAGAGCTGGCTCTGCAGCACCGGCAGCCCCATCTGCCTCCTCTCCAGTTTGTGCAATTTTGGGGCACGGAATGCTGAGAGCAAGGATGGCAGCTGGGGTTTGGGGCTGCCTGACCCTCTGCCCTTGTGGTTCGTGGCTCTGCAGTGACAACAGGCTCTGCTTCCCACAGGAAGGAAACAAAAAATTCCTTGAGTTGTTCAGGACAGCACTCAGTGGAGCAGCCCCACAGTGGAGCAGCAGGGGCTGCTCAGAGCCCATCATTCCCACTGTGCCCTACAACATTTCTGTGTGCTCACCCACAATGACTTTTTGCCTGCTGTATCATTTTATATTGCATTTAGAAATGTGTTTTAACAAGGTGCCTTGCTATGCATGACTAGCAGGGTTGGATCTGAAATGCTTCTTGAGTGATTTTGGAATTATAATTCTCCTTTTATATTCAGCAGTAAGAAAATTCAGTGAACAGAAAGGGTCGAACAGAGTTTAGGGTATGGTTTAAAGACTCATTTACCTTGCTGGCACTAGCCCATGATCAGACCATAAAGAGTGAAGGAAAACTCTCTTATCCCATTAATATGTTCCTTATAATAAATTATATCAATTGTAGTTTATACACTTCAAAAATAAATGGAAATCCTTGGAATATGAAAAAAAATCAAGATTTTAAAATTGCATTTATTGATTAGTAGCTGGGATGATTTATAATCTAAATTTGTCAAGGAGCATGGAAATACACTTCTAGTTTTGCTGTGCCACCAGAGAGGAAAAATCATCTTTGTATTAGAGTATAACAGCAGTACATAAAGTACCAAAACAGAATAAATGACATTGTTTTATAAGGACACTGGGTTTGTGATGGCTCTCAGTATTTTCAACTACTCAAAAGATTGTATTTCATGGTGTGAAATGAAACAATTCAGTTTCATTACCCTGAAGCAGAAGTCACTCCTTTGTTGTGCCCATTTTCCTGTTTGAATCATTGAGGGTATTTAACAGTCACTTTACTTTGTTTCAGATAATTAATGCCATACAGGAGATTGGTGATCAAGCAAAAAAAAAACCCTCATTGAACAACTTTCCTGCTACCCATTAGAGACCTTTTTTCAGCATGCTAAGGAGTAAATGCCTCAGCCCAATGAAACACTGCCAGTTATTATTTGCCAAATATCAATTGCAAAAAAAACCCCTTCAGAACATAACATTGCATGATAAACATAACACTTTAAGGCTTAGTAGAAAATAAAAACATGATGCTAAACTTTATCCTGACACTGCAAATGTCCTGTGAGCCCCAGCAGTGGTATCTGTGTTTGGCTGCCAGCTGAAATTTCCAGTTCAGGGGAAGGGAACTGATAAAGGAGAGGGCCTGCAGACATGTGGAACACAGGGAGAGCTGATCTGGGAGTTAAACACTGCTCAGCTCCACGCCAAGGAAAGATATTACATTCATTATGACCAAAGAGCAGGAAACCTGTTCAATTCCAAAGCAACAATTTGCATTTCCCTGTCCAGGACAGACTGCCTGAGGAACAGAGCTCCTTATTAAAGGGGATAAAGGAGCTGTGCTCGTGGCACATTAAAATAAGTGTTGGTACCTGGTGTTTTTGGGGAGAACAATGCAGGGATGTGGGGGTTTATCTTTGCTGTTACTTGTACATGACTAAAAAGGTGTTTCAGAAACAGCTGGTCTGTCTTTAAAGAAAACGTGAAATCATTAAGCAAGTAGGAGAGAAAACTATTAAAAGTGAGGGAGTAAGTTCTTAACATCCATAAATAAAATCTGCTATAGATTTTAGAGACTGTTTTTCTACCCAGAAACCTCTCAAGATGAAAGAATGCCTTAAGATATACTTAATTTCTGATGCATCATCATTTCCATTATTCAACTGCTGTGAAATTTCTGAGGATGAAGGATGATGGGAATTTTAAATAACAAGTGCATTGAACAGTTCTTTGGTCAATGTGCATCACAAGAACAAAATAGCTGAATATCTGACGAATCTGGGCATAGAAACTGGAATAGGGATATTTTAACCTGATTCTACTTCTACATCATTATTAACAACTAGATTTTACTTACACATTATAACTGCTGCTGTTGTGGCAGCCAGAGGCTGACTGAAATGCCTTGTGCCATGCTGGGACCTACAGAGCTTCTCTTCTTTCTACATCACATTATTTGGCTATATATAGTATATGTTATAGTATATATCTTTCTGTCATGAAATTTAGGGGTTTTTCCACAGTTTCTCTCTCTTGGTGTGACCTAAGTTTTGATAAATTCCTATAATTTACACCCGAAATTTCAATTTCCTGTGAGTACAGAGTTTATGCTGTTTGTCTTAATGCAACACAGAAAAATTTCCAGGTTATGGTTGCATTTAGCAGACTTTTGGTTTTGCTGAGGTAAAACATTGTGCAGAATTTATCTTTGAAAAAATTATTCATTCTGAGCCCTTCCCAGTTCTGAGAAAGCTTCAATTTCTGACCTGTTTATTACCAGGCAGGTAGAAAGCAAGAAACTAACCTGATTTTTGTTTTCCTATAAAAATTTATAAAATCTATAGCTGCTTCTCTGGGATTTCAGAACCAGAGCTCCTGACAATCCTCCCACATCTGTTTCATCAGCTGATTAAAATGCAGATCTCTGAGGAGGTAACACATTTTGGGATGCTGGGCGTTCCTCTACCCAACTCATTATTAAGAGAACAACTTTATGCACCATCAGCAACTTGGCAGTGCAAACATGAAACAGTTCTGTAAATGGGACTTGGTGTTTTGCTTATGAGAACTTCCATTTTCTGGGAGGCTTTATGGCTTTTATCACCCATTTGAGCATAAAAGTTCTCGTTATCTTATAAAACCTTTTAGCACAAGAAAGAACTCAGATAGGAGACGTATGTGAAGTGATGAATATCTGGTTTCCTGATTATGTTGTATGATTTTTGGTGGTTTGGATTTTTTTTTTTAAGCCCACAAGCCACCTGACAAGTTCTAACTTATGCTTCCAAAAGTGAGATCCTTGTGCTGATAGGGACAGCGTGTGCTGTTGCACTTAATTTTATAACTCCTCTTTATTTGTGTTTCGAGTTGGAAAAGAGTCAAAATCCAAACATTCCAGTCAAATGTGTATTTTGATTTTGTTTTTGATTTCACAATTAGAATAGTTGCAGTTTAAATCCACAACCGCTGGATTTTTTGAGGAAGGAATTTTTATTTTGACACAGCTCCTCTGTCTAGTCTCTGACTTGTTTTACTCTGCCAGTTTTGCCCCCAAACTAGAATAAAAGAATTAATTGTACCCCAGTAAAGCTAACCCTGTACAATGCTGCTGGCAAAACCAGTCACTGCCTGGAGCCAGCAAAATGCACCCGGTTTGAGGAAGCACAAAAGTTTTAAGAAACAGGTTTTTTCCTTCTGTATCTCACCCTGATTAACACTTAGGAAGAATTTTGGTGCACAGGGGGGTAACACACAGCTCAGCATTTTGGGGATTATTGCCACTGACTCAAAGCACTTCCTTAACCACTCCATCAGATTACTCTTTCCTCAGCTGCTGTGAATTCCCTGCTGGATCAGACAGCCATATGCAGTTGGGATGTAAATGATGTTTTAAAACACCCCATGGATATGGAGGGTTACTGGTTTATAATGAACAGGGTTATTTATACTTTGCACCTTCCTCCCAGGTAGATCTTTACACTCACACAGTCTGTATAAAGCTCCAGAGCAAGAACAAAGTCCATGGAGCAGTGAGAGATTAAAGAGTCTTGGCTTTCACTAATTGCCTCCTGTTTCCTCATTTACAGAGCTTAGCAAATGAGCAAATGAGGGTTTCAGTCATCCCTGGGCATTGGCTGCAGCACTAGGAAGGGGATCCCTGTTGTGGGACTGCTGATGATTTACCCAGCTATGTGAGTCCACACGTGCACAATCCCAACACTCCATGTACTATTGCAATCCACATTAGCTGCTGCTTTTATCTTTGTATCACATTATTTGCTTTTTCTTACACTTTTTTCCATTTCACTAAGATGCCACCAGATTGTGTTTTCTACATTACCTCATGCACACACTGTAATACTTCAGCTTTCCTTCTCTGCTTTCTGCTGTCTGGTTCACACATAATTGTTCTTTTACTATTGTTACTCTATTTCCTACTCTTTTACTATTTTTATCTGTGAATTATTATATTTGTCAAAAAAAGCTTTCACTTGCATAATTTGTCAGGTACACACAGGCTAAAAAGGCAGCTCGCCACCACAGAGACATTAAAGAATCCTCTCTGTGCCTGATGGGCTATTGCTGCATTGGTTCAGTTCTAAAGAATCTGCTTTAACTCTTAGTTTCTTTTGTCCTGAAACAATGGAAAATCAAAAACCCTTCCTCCAAACTGCTCAGGCATCAGCACCTTCTGGAGCTTGTTGAGAAGCATCAGCTCCATTCCGCCTGAAGCACGCTTTGTGTTCAGAAATTCACATTTTCCATCTCAGTTTATCTTGAGATAAATTATTTTGTTATTAGCTGGGAGTTAGGCTGCTTCTCATGAGATGTCAGACCTGTGTTCTCCCCATCCTGGTGTTTGGAGCAGTGCTGAAAAGTTGAGGAGGTGTCCCCAGACCCCTGCATGGTTGAAAGCTGAAATTTGCAGCAAGGTCTGCACCAGAATGGAGTCACTTCAGTCCCTGACCCTCACAAACCACAGAAACACCTCAGAATATTCATCAGCACCCACCTCCCTGCTCTGGGCTGCTCTTGGACCAGGGAACAAATAGGATCTTCAGCCATAAACAGGTTCAGGCTTTAAAGCAAATTAAGAAAGGCTTAAAAACCTGCAGCTAAAGGAGGCTGTTTTAGGACTGCCCTGTTTGCACAGAATCCTTAAACTGGGAATAACTGGAAGTGAGAATGGTCCTTACTTGAGACATGGCTGTAGATAATCAACTTGAGATGTGTTTGCCTCCTGTGCAAGGCAGGCACTGCTCTTCCATGCTTCCAGACCACCTGAAAAACAGGATGTGTTATTTTAAGGTAAAAATATTGGAATTCTTTTTCTAAGTTAAAACCAGAAGGATAAATAAGAGGTGGCGTGTTTCAGACACTGTGTCTGCCCTTGGGCATGGTCTGTGCCATACCTGGCTTTGTTCACTTATCAGCTCTTAAGCTATTGGTAAAAATCTTGTAGTATAGTAATAATAATAATAATAATAATAATAATAATATAATAGTAGTAGTAGTAGTAGTAGTAGTAGTAAACAACCATATAACTGCATCAGAAAAGATGTTCCTCTGTTCCCTGCAGCCCAATTTCTCTGTCTCTAAGGAAGATTATCCACAAAGCATTTTACACCACAGAGCATGGGGCTAAAATAATCTCAGTGTGAAAGAGGCATGTGCTTTACAGACAGTGAGAGTGAAGACAGACAACTCTGTTCCTCACAAGCTACTAATTCACAAACTGCTAATTCTGTGGTCAGTGCAATTTAGACTATCACTCCCAGGACTCAATAATTACCTCATTATTTTAATTGCAAGTCAGCTGCCAACCCAAGTGATCAGTCAGACACAGGAGAACCTTCTACCTGTGGCCAGAGTCGAAGGTGAGCCCAGGAGCTTTTCCTAAATGATCCAGCACCCCTCATCCTTGCACCCATCAGTGCTGCTCCACAGACATGGCTGGGCTGGGAGTATCCAGCCTGTAGCTTTAGGAACTGGGAAGAGTTCTGGAAAATCATCAACTATCAATAATAAGTTTTTCTAATGACAGGAGCAGAAGAAAGAATATTCTTCAAGCAGGAGGACAGGCTCAAACCAGTTCTGCAGGAAGCGTCACGCACCAAAGATCAAGAAGAATGCTAATGTGCAATCATTGAACAGAATAGGAGCCAAAACTTGATCTGAGGCACGTAATGAATAATGCTATACAATCAGCTTCTCTACACCCACAGCCTCTCTAAATTTATAAGCCATACATGCCATTGGATGGAATTGAAATGCATTTCCCATCGTCGAAGGGTACCATCCAATCTGCTCTAACACAGGACCATATTGGGACTGAGCAGACCATTCTGTTTGCTAGAAACCCACCAGAATGTGCTGGTATTTATATCTCATAAAAGCTGTTCAGTAAACACAGTACAAAGACCTCTGATTTCACCCAATGCACAAACACGTGCGAAGAATTTCATTCTCAGATTCAAACACGAGAGAGCTCTCTGTCAAATGAGCTTAACCATCATTCCCCATCCCAGGGAATTAAACACCTTTCCACTTGGAAAAACTCTCCTGGCTTCACCAATTGGAATTTCTTAGTTGAAATGACAAACTCTGAATTTGCCTATGACAGTTATTTAAATGCAGTATTACAGACAACAGTTTGGGGTTTTTTTTCCACCAACATCCTGATGTCTTCTTTGTCCTTTAACATTTCTGTGTGGACTTATATTTGTTGGTGTATTTTTATGGATGTGACAGCTCAAGCCTGTAAGAATGACTGTTATAATTTCATTTTTATTGTAAAGATTCTTTGTCAGTCTTGGGAAAAAGCAAAAGAGAAAGAACTACAAACACCACAACAATCTCTGCCATGTACAATTGCTAAATCTGCTTTTTCAAGCCACACAAACTGAACTGTAATAAACCAATAAACCAAGAGAGTAAAAGCAAGTCAGGGTCATAACTCCTGCCTTGAGAAGGAAAGGAACCTCTGAGGCAGAAAAGGAACAAAGCACTTTTCATTTCTGTTCCTGATTAATTCACAGTGCAAGGTGGAAGGATCTTGAGGGATCAGCTGCTCCTAAATGCATCCTCAAGTTTGCCAGTCCCTTTCTGGCAACAGCAGAACCTCTGTAGGCAATCCACTCCCTGCCTTAACTGTTGTTATCAGTTTCCTTGAGATTATCTTTAAATTTCCCTTGCTGCCTCTCAAGACCATTATTTCTAGAGCTGCTTGTGGTGAGCAGAGGGGAAAATGCTATTTCCTTTCACAGGCTAAAGACTGTAAGATATCACATTTAATAATCTCAAAGACATTTCCACTGAAAAAAAAAGTCAAAGCAAGAGAGACTCTCTGGAAATACCTGACAGAAGGAGAAATCTGCTCTCTTGGCAGGCTCTCCCTCTCTGGGCAAACCAAACACACACAGTTAGAATTACTCAGGGGTTGCAAAACTGCTCCAAAGCATCCCCAAATCTCTTCACTTAGCCTGGAAGGTGTTTGGGTTTGGCCAAGGAGTCACAAGGTGCCCTCAGGCCAGGCAGGGAGTTTGGGAGCTGATTGCAGGCCAGGTGATCTGGTTCCCTGGATCTTCCCTTCCTGGAGCACAGAGAATGTCAAACCAGGAACCAGCAGGAGCCTCAGCACATTAAAACAGAGAATTACCCAGCTTGAGTCTGAACATGGGAAAGAGCAGGACATTTCAGTTCAGACTGAGCATCCCAGGATGGTTTGGGTTGGAGGGACCCTAAAGCCCATCCAGTGCCACCCCTGCCATGGGCAGGGACACTTCCACTGTCCCAGGCTGCTCCAAGCCCTGTCCAGCCTGGCCTGGGACATTCCAGGGATCCAGGGGCAGCCACAGCTTCTCTGCAAATGAATTGTCATAATTACTTTTATAATTATTTCAGGATTCTGTTGCAGGACACAGAGCTGATTACCTCGAATCCGTGTGTGTGATAATCCTGCATTGTAACTCAAACCCACAGCATCATTGCAATGATGGCAGATTTTACTCTGTGTGGTATTTCTAGACAAACAATTAAATATAATGTTTAGAATCTTCAACTTTTCTCCTAAATTTTCCCAGTCATTAATTACGATTTATGTCCTGTACCTTACTTCTCTCACCGAGATTGATTTTTTGTTGTAATTGCTGGAAGTTGCCTGGTTCTGGGATTCTTAAAATACGAACAACATTTGAAAAGAAATCTTGACTTTGGAGTGGCTTTGTCAATCCTCATGGAGCCAATGACTGAACAGAATACAAAGGGAAAGTGAGTGAGCTGGCAGAAATTACCAGAAAGGCATTTATAGGGGAAAGCATAGAACATTTACAAAATAAAATAACATTTCTCATAAGTGATATGGCTATTTTTAATAAAATATTTGCATACAAATTAGTTTAATAACTCAAATGTTTATAGTCTGGTAACACTAGAACAACAGAATGGACCAAGCTGTGCAGCTTTTCTTTCCAGACAAGAGCAGAGATGAATTTCAGAATCATCTGAGCCCAGTGCATTGGGAAAGATAAGTGACAAAGCAACTTCACAGTGGCTCAGACCCAGAAAATTTGGGTTTGTTACCTTCGTGTTGTTTTGAGTTGATGGCAACAATCTTCAGTCTTGTGCAAGGATTTAGAGAGAGAATGATGGGTATAATTCAGGAATAAGGTGCTTTGTAGGGTGGAGTTAAACTTCAAAGGTGGTGAAATAAAGGCCACTCATCACTATACCTCACAGCTGTCCCTCTATTGTAATTAAATAGGACATTTATTGCCAAGTGTTATGACATTTAATCAGCTATATAAAAATAATAATAGTTATAAGAGTGATAAGCATCATCACCAAAGTTATTATGAGAACAAGCTGAGATCCCATGCCCAGTATCTCTAAAAGTTCTGACAGACAATTCATTCCAGAGTGTCAGTACTGTCCAAAATACTTTCTTGGAATGTATCCTGATAAATTTAATTCTTTAATGAGAATTTTTGCAAAGACTCCCACGGTTCCTACTCACCAAATGAAACAACAGCTATCCTCTGCCATTATATTGGACCTATTTATTCCTATAAGGATGTGAAATTATTTTTTTTTCTTTTTAGTAGGGCATATTAATGAAAAATTGTCATTTTGCACAATATCATAGGGGGCAGGCCAAGTAAAGGGTTGGCAAATTATTGATCACAGGGCATGAATAATATTGCAGCTGCAGACCCTAAATAAGATTCTTGACTTTCATTCTCTGATTTTTACACCACTTTCCTTGCCCACATAAGGAACTGGATTGGATTCATCCATTCCTTTCTTCTGTTGCACAGGAATACATGAACTGTCCTTCAATAAATGGGTTTTTTAAACCTTATCCTCCAGGCCTTGGGAGAAAACGTGGAAAAAATGAAATACGACAGAAATGTCAAAAGATCTAAAACAAAAATCCCACCAAAAAAAAAAAAAAAAAAAACCAACAAAAACCCCCAAAAAACAACAAAAAAATCAACAAAAAAAAAAAAATAGAAAAAGTGCACATTTTGAAATATTTAGGGTGAAAAATAAAGGATGAGTCAATGGACCTGAGTCCCTTCCTGCAAGTTTTGTACCTTTTCCTTGTGCATTCCAGTTCTTACAGCTTAAGCAATTCTTTCAGTTGGTTATTTGCAGCAAATTTCTTCTGCTGTGAGGTTTTGCCTGTTTGGTTTTGAGAGAGCCACTTCCAAGAGGCACCAAAGCCACCAGCGAGGTTCTTGTTGCCGGCTGGGAGAACGAGGAGCCCATGGAAAAGGAAGGCGCCCGTTATGTTCCAGAAGGATGAAAACAGGAGTGGAGAAGGAGAATGAGGAGGAATCACCACTTTTGAATGCAGGCACACAATGCCAGCCAGGGCCTGGATTCCTGAGCCTCCCTGGCAGGGAGAGAATTCCCTCTGGGACAAAGGGAGGAATGCAGTCACGAGGAGCCACAGGTATCTCCCACTTGGTCCATGGAGCCACCCAAAAATGCTCCTGCATGTTCTGCAAACATTCCACCCATGTCTCCTCGGGAGCACTGCCTGGGAGCAAGGAGGTGCCTCCACACACACAAAAAAGATGTTTTTTTCAATTATTTCAAAGAACAGCCAATTAACCTCCCTGTATATCACATATTTGTGCCAAACAGTGACAGTAAGGAATTTTCTTGCGAACTTGGTCATACCATCAAGACTACTCATTTGGCAAAACAATTACATCCAGCTGCTTCCTAACACTCCCCAATTAACTGATTTTTTTCTTGTGTTCTCATGTTCATAGCAGCCAACTGGGAGTCCAACCAGCAGGAGCATTCTTATGGATGTTATGTGCCCATTCCCACACTTTGCACTGGTGCTATATTTGTTATTTAGAACAAGCCCAGATTGTTCCTGGAACTGTGCCTATAGAAACTCCTGCTGTAATGTGTTTATATGATCTATAATTACAGGCAAGCTGCAACCTGTCCACAGCCAGTGCATTATCAAACACATGAGCCAGTCCCTGGATTAACTATTCCATCTGATAAACTCCCTTTCTTCAGCAGCTAATGCCAGGGAAGCTAAAAGAACACAGGCTGCACTTTTGAGATGGCCAATATATAATATTTCAATATACAACATTCTAAGCCAGTTAAAGAACATTCAAAACTACCAAATTTTCCCCAGAGCAAAAGAGGTGTCAAGGCACCAGGATGAAGATTAGGCCAAGGTTAGTTCATGTCAGTATTTGCATTTGAAAATACTTGTCAAAAACCACAAAGAAGATGTAGGAACAATCATGGTCCTCACCTGCCAACAGAGCTTCATGCAGCTGAGCCTGTGTACACAAATATAAACTGTAAAATCTGATTATAATCCCAGCAAACAACAGATTGTTACAGGTTTTGATCTAAATACTGTGTCAAGATAAATAATTAGGACAGTCTTAGTACCTGTAAGGGGAAAAAATGTAGAAATGTATTTGTAGAAATAACATTTTAGTTAAACAGAAGAGTGGAGCTGCAAGGTTTAATTATTTGAATTACTTTGATGTACTTCACATACAGATCTTAGTACCTTTCATACCCAGTATTTTATATTCTTCTGACACCAAGCATCTAAACAAGTATTTTCTCAAAAAAATTGTAAATACATGTCAGTAAATTTCTGCTCATTCATTCTGCATCAAGGCAGCAAGTTATCAGGAAGAATTTTTAAATAATCTTAATACTTATAAATACTTTTAATCCCATCTACTAAATGCCTCTTTCATATGTGATGTCTGAGACAGATCTATAAAACCTCGCTTCAGTTCTATCTAATCTTTAGCTTAATGGCATTGTCCAACCAGCACCACAACTCAGACAGAAGGGGTCCTGCTGGTGTTTTGGATATTCATTCCCATTAACAGAGGGAGAAGATGACATGGAAACCATTGCATCCAAAGTGCAGAGGGACAGGGACTTGTGGTGCTCTTTGCCATTTTATTTTTTTTTCTATCTTTACAAATCTCGAGTGAAATCCAAGGCTAAAAGATGAATTTTGCAGTTATGAAATGGATGTGGCCAAAGGATCCCCAGCACAGCTGGTCTCACTGAAATGAGATGCAGATGGCAGAAATCTTGCAGCAACAGTCTTACAAAATTTGATAGGAAAATTGCACAATCTGCCTTATCAACTCACCAAGGGCATTCCTGCACATGTGGGGAAGCAACTTCTGCTCTCTCATATCTGACAATTCCCAATTTGTAACTCAATCTGCAGTTGTATTTTACATGTGAATTAAATGTTATTGTGTTGGTTTAGTGTTGCTCTATAGTTATAATCAAGAGCAAGAAATAATTCCACAGTATTTTGATTTGGAGTTCCCATTGTGTTTGTGTTTTCTATTGCACCACGGTGTTATTAAAGATTATATAAGAAGTTACCACCTGCTGGTACCTCTGACACAGAGGAAGGAGGAAATAAATAAAGAACTAAAGACCTTCCTGAGGTCACTGGGGCTGTCAGGGCATTACAGACATGTCTGACATTTAACCTCCCACAGGGAAATTCCCAAAGAATTGCCCTTAAATACCTGAGTTCTGAGCTCTTAGAGCTCCAGCTCTTCCTCCCCAGCTCCCTGCAGGTACACAAAGCTACACAATATTTTAGTCAGGAAAGTAACTCCACTGTAGACCTTATTGTTTTTTAAAAATTAAGGTTTTCTGCAGCTGCCTGGTGTTCCTTTGAAGGAACTCTGTCTTGTATATAATATTAATGACATATGAATCAATATAGAAACTATGATGCAAGTCATTTCCACTAGAGAATGTTACTTAATTACAAATACACCCAATTATGGCAGGCATTTCTGTTTACAAACATGGTTTTACTACTGGGCTTCTTCTAAACATGATTAACACCCCAATATATGAATTATTATAAGCCATTCTTACACCAAACCCCACTACCTGGTCTGCCAGAACCATCATGTGAAGATTCTCAGCTGACAGGAAAATGTGTTAATTTGGGGTCAGGCTTTTTTCTCCCTGGTTCTGTTGTGAATTTTAGGTTATCCAAGGTGAACCATCTCCACCTCCTGCCTGCCCTGATGCAGAATTCCAGGTCCTTGCAGAGAACAATCCCTTCTCACGTCAGGGGCTCCAGGCAAAGCTGCTCCAGCTCATCCCAGCAGCTGCAGCTGGGGAACTTTTGATGTCCCTTTTGCTATGATGTGTAAATACCTAAATATAAATGTATGGATGTGTGAATATGGATTTACAGAATGGATTAGGCAAATCATTTTCTGCAATATTCCTTTCTCCCCCTTACAGCCTCCAGAGCATGATCCTCTCACAGCTCTTTTCTGAGAGCTCCCAGATTTGGGGGGGTACATGGTGACCTCAGTCACAGGGCAGGAAATACAGAGCAAATGCCCTGGAATTAATGGAATTATTCCCTCAGAAAAACAGAAGTGAAGAATTTTTCCGTTCTCCTTTACAGTGACAATTGAATTTCACAGATCCAGTGAAGACAGGGAAGAGTTTCTGATTGGATTTTATACCAGGATCACAAATGCTGTGTCCTCCTGCTCCACCCAGAGTCATCAACGCTAAACCAGAGCTGATAAAATGCTACAAAAACCAGAACCAAAGACAAATCCCACCAAAGACAAATCCCACCAAACCAATCCCACCTCCCACATTCCAGCAGCTCAGCAGTGCCAGAGCTGTCCTGACTCCTTGGAATAATTGTGCTGATGTGTTGGGAGGGCTCCCAGGGACAGAGTGCTGCCCCTTTGTGTGGAGGCACATTTAGATAGAGACAAGGTCATTGAAGATAATTCTGCTTATGAACACGGCTGCTCCTTTGAGTCAACCAATTTTTTAATTATGTGTTCCTCTTCAGGTGGAATTTTGGATGCTATTTTCTTTGATATCTTTATGACTCATGCTTCAGTTGAGCAAAGCGAGCTTCAATTTGCTAATGCAAGTGTGTACAAATTTGAAACTGGTTGGGTCGGGTGTGTCTGCCTATAGAAACACACATTTTCTTACAGTTTTCAATGAATGTTATTGGTGCAAAATTATCTGGCTACATCTGAGCTGAATTTAAGTAATTCATAGTTTGAATACCATTCTTCCAGTGTTAATTCAGCTGGGTAATTGCTGAGGTTCAGAAGAGGAAGGCTGCATTAATTGTGAAAAACCTGTGAATAAGAAGTTGTCTATCTTGATCAGCTCCAGGGTTGTACAGCCAGCTGGCATCACCCCACACCTGCTGAGCATGGGGCCAGCTCCCCTCCCACAGCCTGGAAAGCAGGGCACAAATGAAATGGTTTTCATTGAGAAAATGAAGAAATCATTGCTCTTGCTTTCCTTCAGGCTGTTGTTTGCAGAGTCTGGAGGGAGCTTTAAAGCTGCTCCCTCCTCATCCTCCTGCAGGGCCAGGGGCAGAGCCCAGAGATGTCCCATCCCATTCTTGCTGCTGTGCTGGGACATTTCCAGCATCCCAGAATCCAATCAGGGGTTCCAGCCCTGCCGTGGGGATCCCATCCCTGGGGATGTCCTGGCTCCATCCACACGATCCCTGCTGCCCTTGGCTCTGCTCTCCCCCTGTGCCCCCTTGGAGATGCTCCCACCCTGCCAGGGGTGGCCAGGAACTGCTCTGGGTCTGCTCCCAGCCAAACAAGGCAGCACAAACCCCAAAAGAAGGGAAGGAAAATATTGGTTTGATGCTGTGTAATCCTCCCACCCTCCCCTCCCAGCTGGGAGCACCTTTACCAGCTCATGCTGCTGTGGTCAGCAGGAATAAAAAAAAATTATAGCATTATATAAAAAACAAATTCAAGGCTTCTTGAGGAATCTTACCAGCATGCTGGGACTTTTGGGGAAAACTGCAAAAATCCAGTTTGCATTTAAATGTAGGCAACTCTCCCCAGTGCGTCCCCTGGTAGTGCAGAAATCCTGATTTATCACACACCTGCAGTGGGTTGTAGGAGGAAAACAAGGCTTACAAATCAATGTTTCAATGCACTAATTCACTGCTTTGCAATACAGTTTGTTTGTTATGTGCAAATGTACAAATATGTGAAAATTAATTGTACCATTTGCTTTCTCAAAATAAATATGTTTTTTCATCTACCAATCCAAATGTTTCCAAAGAACTGAGTGATTAATATCATCTCTAAAACTGTGATTATGTCAATAAACATAAAGCAAGATATTGGACTAAGCATGACTCCAACTGTGAGTGATTTATAGTGATAAAAATACACAGATGCCATCTGTACCAACAGAAGAACACTCGTCAAAAATTTGTCTTATGGTAACACTTCTCTCTCATTTCTACTGAAACCAGCACTATTTCTTTTCCAATGGCACTGACAGTAAAATATGGCCACTTTTCAAGTGAGTAACCTACCAGCAGGAGAAATACACTGAGAACTATGAATTAAACTTCTTCTTTGACTCACTCAGGGCCTCCAGGATGGATCATTGAATGCTTACCAAGCATCAAACACAGTTTGTCAGAACTAACTCAGAAGCTGCTTCCACACAAAGAAGTTTTTTGGGGGGTAACACCCACTTACCTTTTGCAGAGAAAATAAAAACAAAAAAAACAACAACAAAAAATCAAATAAATAAAAAAGTCAAACCAAAATAAAAAACAAGGAAAAAAACCCCAAAAAAACAAAAAACAACCAAACAAAAACCACAAAAACAAACCAACAGCCACCAAATAAAAAACAAAGAAACAAAAAAAAATACCTCCACCAAAATGGCCCAAGCTTTAGGCTGAGCAGCCAGCCCAGTCATTATTCTGTGTGTCTGAGGCTTGCCAGCATCTCTGCCAGTGCAGCATTTACCAAGAAGGCCACGGGGTATGCACTGGGGAAAGCAGGGCAGGCACTGAGCACTCCGTGATAAATATCTGTCAACTCCAAATGCTGACAGAGACATCAAAAGAAAAGGAGAATTTGAATAAAATCTGCACACAGAGAGCTTCCAGTAGCAGCAGTTGCAGAAACAAAGGCACGATACCCGAAGCATTATTAATTTCTAACCCAAAGCATTATTGATTTCTAACCATGCACCAGATCCTGAGAGTTTGAGAGTGGTGAGGGGTTATGCCATTATTATAATTTATTGCCAGGTGAAATAAAGCCATGGAAAGTGCAGGGGAGGGTCTGGCTGGGTCTCCCTGAGCTCAGGCTCACATTCCCAGCCCTGCTCTGGCTGTCCCTGGATGTCCAGGAAAGGGAGATTACAAACACCCACAGCCCTTCAGAAATAGATTACACTAGCTGTGGCCTAAAGTGCGTCTGCTTCGGGCTCTAGAATATGGCAAGAATGTAAATTGAAGTGCAAAGTAAAGCTGTATTTATTTCTGATTTCTGTTCTGTCACTGTGCTTCCACCCCCACTTCTGTCAGTGCTCCGACCCCACAAAATTTCCTTTGTATCAGAAAGCTGACAGATTTAGCTCCTGAACACTTCAAGCTACTTTGCTTGCTGAAATTTAGGAAAACAGAGCAGCTGTCATTCAAGCACACTGTGCAAGCAGCAAGCCTGTTCAGTTTCTAATGTTTACTCCCTAAAAATCAACACTTCAGTGACACGTTCTGCTGACATCATAAAGCCACACTCAGATCTGACAGACGTGGGGACAAACCTGTGCCAGGCCCTTCCAGAGTTCTCACACAGCTGATGTTGGGGATTTTAGTAATCATTTTTTTTCTTTGCTGTTTTGAACTGGGAAAGGTTTTTTGGTGCAGTGCTCACTCTTGGTCAGGTTGTGAATTTGGAGTGAGGACTTGAGGATAATTCCACCTGGAGCAATCCACTGCACAGGCACGGCCACAGGGATGGAGAAGGAGCTGAAGCTGCTCATTTCATGGAGATTTTATGGTTCTGCTGTCCTTCAGGACCATTCCAGGGTGCTACACACAAATTCCAGATGGTTTTTCTCCTTAAGAAGCTGTGAGATCAAGAAGCCTCCCCTGGGCAGGGAGCATTTGTTCATGAGCTCGCTCCTCCATGATTTCACATCATGGTCCTCACTAAATCTAAAATGAAGAGCTCAGAAAGTCACACATAATCCCATTTATCAGGGACTAGGGAGAGGCACAGTTAAATCTCAGTTCTTGATAACTTTTCCTCAAAGAAACCAACCAATTTTTAGATTCCATAGAACTATCAGAGAAATGAAAAATAAATTTACTGATTACACTCCAGACAACCCCAGCAGTTCAGTTTCCATAATTTCCATCCTTGCTACTCCTTCTAGGGGGTGGATTTTTAATGCCAACTTTGATGCTGCTCTGCTCATTAGCAGATTTTCCATACCAGCCAAATGCCACTTATGTGCCAGCAAGACATGCAGAAGTAGGTGATCTGAAATTACTTTCCCTAATGACATTTTCTTTCTGGATGCAAATAAAATTGTGTCTGAACGTGGATCTGTATAATGCAATTACATGGCCTGACTCAAACAGACACAGTAACTACAATCCTAAATTAAATAACTGAACATGAGAATTCCATGAAAAGATACTTCTGGTATTTCATATCTCTTGTTCACCTGTCAGCAACCAGCATCACGGGTGGCTTTCTGCTGGTATTTAAGATGAAATAGTGCAATGTTCATTCTACAGCAGCAAACATTCACTCTTGGCATGACTGACTCTGGAGTTTTACTGAAGTGAATGGAAAAGTCACTTAGGAAATGTGGCAAGGGGAGGGCAGGGAGGAACAGGAGCTGGGTATGGGAGTGGAGGTAAAATATAAAATATAAAATATAAAATAACATAAAATATAAAATAATATAAAATATAAAAGAATATAAAATATAAAATATAAAATATAAAATATAAAATATAAAATATAAAATATAAAATATAAAATATAAAATACAAAATATAAAATATAAAATATAAAATCAAGGGTCCTGGTGGGTGGGAAACGCCACAGAGGGCAGAGACGGAGCCCTGACACAAGGAAGGTCCAAAAGGGAAAAACCACATGCAGAAAAATGCGGGAGACTGGAGAGAAGAGATTGTGAGCAGGTGGAGAGAAAGGATGTGCTGGGTTGCTGGGACAGTGAGAGAAAAAGGAAGCAGAACAGGAGAGTAATAAAGAGGATAAGAAACTGCAGCTCAGTACGTCCTGGTTTGTAGGAGTACACAGAAACCAGCCCCAAGAAGCTGCAAGGATGTCAGAATTTGGAATTATGTTTTAAAAATTAACCTCACCTTTCAAAGTAAATTTTAAAATAATCATAAGGATCACATTTTTCAAGATAAGCAAAATCCGTAAAACATGGTAAAATTACTTTCATTAAAATATATGTCTTAAAGGCAGTGTTGGTGGGATTATTTGAATTTACACAAGCAGAATTTCTGCCTTTGAATGTATAAAAAACCTCCAAATGTCTGAGTAGACGCGTTCAAATTGAGTCCTGGAGCAAATGCTGAGTGTCCTGGACATTTTCAGCGCTCTGGTTTTCAGACACAAAACGTGCAAAGCTCTGCTGGAGTCAGAAATTCATCAAATCCCGAGCAAATCCCGATTTCCAGGGGTGATGTCAGATGGCCGCTGGTGGAAAGTGAGAGAAGAGCTCTCTCTGCTGGTGCTCGCCTGGAAAACCCTCCCGGAGCAGAAATAAACCCGGGATAACCCAGGGCAGCCCCACTCCGAGCTGCCCCCGGTTCAGCCGCAGGTCCCCAGTGCTGCTGATGCCCAGCGGCCACAAAAACCCCAGAATTTGGCCAAATACAGGTATAAAATACTCTCAGCTGCACCAGGGTGAGCAGCCTGGGTTTTCCTGGCACAGGCACACCCCAAAGAGCTTTAAAATGAAGCAAAAAGCAATGGGATTTGCTCTGTACCTTGCAGGGAGGGAGATGATTCATTCGGAGAAACTCCCCAGCAGAGACGGAGGCGGCTCTGTCGGGATTTTCTGCTCCAAATAAGCAAAACTCCACCTGTGGATGGCTGGGAGGTTCCTGCTTTGTGTCATTTTTAACAAGTGAATAACAGATGGTCAGCAAATAAACTTTATCTGGGTGCTGCAAGAATGCTTTACAGAGTGAGAACATTTTAAATCCCGCTGCGGTCCCAGAGGAGCCAAAGCCTCAACCCCACCCCGCCCGAGGCTTTGGTTCTTTGCTTTGAGTGCAGGGAACAGAGAGCTGCTCACCATCCTCAAGGAAGCAAAGAGACCCTGGCATGGGAATTTCCAGTGTTTTGGGGCTGGTTTGTGGGCAGAGAGCACAATGAGGAGCCAGAGCAGGAGCGTTTGGCATTGCCCATCCCTGGAGTGTCCCAGGCCAGGCTGAGGGACAGGGAAAGGTCCCTGCCCTTGGGACCTCACCCAGCCTGCTCAGAGCTCACCTCTGCAGGAAGGAGAACAGAAGAGATCAGGAAAAAGCAGATAAATAGGGCTCACTTCTCAAGCTTTTGGTTTCCTTGTTATAAACAAGAATAAAACCCCATGATTTCAGTAAATGTGGTTATAAACCAAATAAACTCGCTTCTAACAAAGCCTTGGTTCAAGCACGTCACCAGATGTTGGATTATTACATCAAATGAAATTATGCTTTCACTGATTCCACATTTTTTTTCTATAGGGCTTTCATGTTTATATGAACTAAATATATTGCTCAATACATTTTCTTTTAATATTAAACCATAGCAATATTTTAACAATGTGCCCACACAAGGATTCCTACTATAGTATTATTTTCTTTATCTGTAGCACACAAGAAACAAAACTGTGCAATTTTGTGGCCCTATTTCTACACCAAGGATAGAGTATTTATCGGACTTATTAAGGCTATAATTATCGAAAACCAAAAACAAAGTTAAATTTTCAACTGTCATTAATTTCTGGCTTGTGAGCTCACATTGCCTACAGGTAACAGACAGAGAAATGTTTAGTTTTTGAAATCTATAAAGAGAACTGGAAGTTATTTCTAAATTCTAACATTATACAAAATTTGAATTTCTACAAATGTTTTTAATGTCATATTACAATAAAAATCAAGACACACATTGTGAACAAGACTTTCAGACCAATTAGGCATAACAATTACATGTGCAGGAGGCATGCACAATTGTGCAGCTAATTTGTGCATGAAATTACTTTGATTGCACATCCTAATTGGATAAATGTGTGCGCAAATGCCAGCAGCCATTGGTGCTGCAATTATCCAATGCACATCCACAGTCATGGCAACTGCCTGCAGAAATGAGATCCAGCCTTGCACCTCTGACTGGGCTTGGGATTCCAGCTGAAATCCTTTTTGTCTTCCCCTACCAGAGAAATATCATCCTGGACAGGATCTTTCTGGAAATTTCTGCTTTCAGAGCAGGGTGAAATCCCTGCCTCGATGCTCAGACCTGAGGTGCAGCCACCTTCCAGAACATTCCCTCAGTTTTCCCTCCCACATAAAGTTTTACTGTCACTTCTAAGAGCTTAGAAGAACAGGGTGACAGTAAAACTTTATGTATGACAGTAAAACATCTTCCGATGTTTACATTTTTGTAATGGAGTTTCTCACACACTTTCCATGTAAATAATGATTGTTTTCCATTCCTATCTGGAGGAGGAGAAAATTGATGGACTGTTGGTTTGACCAGTGTAGCTAGAGAGGTGGAAATTTCATCCTCCAATCCATAATCACTTTTAAAAGTCTATAAATATCAGAGTTCAGAAATAAACTGGTCCCTTTTTACCTTGGACATTTCAGTGTGTGCCGCTCATTTTGTGTCCTGTTGGGACATTTTACCCCAACAGCTTTTGCCTTGAGAGCTCCTCATTCCATGGGTTGTGCAGTGATAAATCTGATCCCCAAGAAGAGTCCTAAATATCATTTGGGATTTTGGGCCTCCTGGGGGAGTTTTGTTTGCCCCCAAAATGGGGCGTCAGCCCTGTTTGTGAGGTTTCCAAGGATGCACCAGCTGTGCCAAGAGCAGCATTACAGAAACCCCATCAAACCAAGGACCAGGCCATGAATTAAACCCCAAAATGCTGGAAGGAGGTGGGAGAGGAGAGATTTGGGGGTTGATGGCTTTTATATCATAATAAAGATGGAGGGCTGGCAGTTGTGGAACTTGTTGATATGCATGGAACTCCAGGAGCTCCTGCTCTTTCACTGCAGTGCATCTGTCACAGCTATTCTCCTGCAGGACATAGAAAAATGATTCAGCAGAAATTGAAGTTCCTCATTTCTATGCTGCAAGGGCTCGTGTTCATTTCCAGGGCACTTGAGAGCCTCAGAGAGATTGTTATTGCGAGCATGCAGCATCCCTGGCCCCAGCTGCCCTGCTGGGGCCACTCCATCAAGGGAATCACAACTCTGCTGCTGCTGTAAGTGATGCCCTGCTGTCCCCGAGCCTATTACACTGGCCCTGGGAAATGTGTCCCTTGTCACCTGGGGAATTTGGAATTTTCAGCAGCTCGCTGCCATCAGGTGTAACACAGCTCCCTTCTTTCTGCAGATGGCAGTGTTCTCTGCTGACAGGGAGCAGGAGGAATCTGCAATGGGCTCTGACATCTCTGCTGGGAGAAAAAGCCTTTTAAAGTTCAAAATTCTTATAGCTTTACTCCAAAACCTGTGTATTACAGCTACTACCTGGCAGCAGCAGGAAAGAAAAATTAATTTCTCCAACAGAGGTTACAAAAAACTTGTGGGTTTTGGTTTTTGTTTGTTTGTCTGGTTTTGTTTTTTGTTAGTTCTAATAATTTTTTAAACAGTCTTCCAATGGAAAGAATGTAAAAAAAATAGATGCAGTGAAGATGTCACAGAATTTGTGATTATCTAAAACTAGAGCTGCAGTAGTTGGTATTTTTTGTTGTTGTTGGTTTTGTGGTTTTTTGGTTTTGTTTTTTCAATTTTGAACTTTAAAAGATCTTGCTCAGAAAGGCCAAACTAAGCACACATGGTTCCAGCATTATTTTGTCTGTCAAATTCAAAGAGAATTTGAAAAGGAAATTGGCATACCTGACACTGGCCAATTGCAGCCTCTATTCCCCCATTGTTTCATATTCAGAGAACTTTGTATTTCTCTCTAAGTTTCAGCCCTGAGCCATAAGTTTTTATGAATCCACTTCAGGTTTGACAACATTTCAGCATTTGAATTTTTTTCCCTCTGGAAATACAAATTAAATAGTATAAAATGACAAAGTAGTCCTCAGAGCCAAAAGTCATTGTCAGCAGTAGATAAAAAACTGCTAAAACTCTTAATCCAATCAATGATCTAAATGCATATTTCTCTTACATTCCAGTTCCAGCAGAGCTTGCTCCTTTTGGTGGGCTCAGGGAAGGACAGGGCTGTGTTTCAGTTTAGCTTCACTTCAGTGACTCCTGGTTCTCATTTAACATCAAATCTCTCTCAGTGCTGCTCAGTTTCTTGCCCTCTTTTATGTCCATCAGCTCTTCCCAGTCTAAGTAAAACCAGTTTATAGCTTGTTGGGAAAGAGATTAAATCACCTCAGCAAACAGTTCGGGCATTTCCCCTTCACCCCTCCAACTTCTCCCAGGACCCCTCTGGAGGCTCTGTTCCTTTCATTACTTGGTGTTAATTTAACCAGTTAAAACAGGTCTCTAATCACAGCACTAATATCCAAAAATCACCACACATTTTGAACTTTAGGAGCAAAATATCCCTTTAAATGAACTACTCTGATTCTATATTGTAGTAAAAGGATTTCAGTTTAACTGCAGCAGTTACTGCCTTGTCTGGACTCACCTTAGGGCAAAATTCAAATTTTGAGGATTTTTGAGGAAGAAAAGCCATCACTTTCCCTGGTTTCTTTCTTCACAGTTTTCAATGCTGACATTGCTGGAGGTTCTGCTCCTTGCTGGGCTTGTGTTAAAGGGGCTTTAGCAAACAACCCTTGATCCAATGAAGTTATTTGTAGGCGAACAGTTCATCCTATTAAGTTCTTTTTTAGATGCTCAGGTGTTCCATTAGCCTGACTTACACTTGAAGCTCTTCCCTACATCCTCTAAGTTCTCCAGCACTGTTTACAATTTGAACACCAGAATTAATGAGAAAACACTGTGCAGTCAAAAATTAAATCTCCCTGGCCTCAGCAGGGCACACCCCAATCTTTATATTATTATTATTATTAAATTTATCCCACATTGCACAGCATTTGCTGGGAGGTTCTGTTGGGTCATTTAGTGATTTTCCAGGTCCCTCCCTGCCTGGGCAGGGTGTCCATGCAGTGGTGGGAGCTCCTTCCCTGGGCTGCAGCAGCATTAGCACAGAGCTCATTATGATGGCTCAGCTCCCATTTCCAGCTGCATTACTGAGCATAATGGCCCTGGCCCTGTCAATGCTGATTAAGCCATAATCATCTTGTCACTGGCAAATGTTCAGAGTGGTATTGCAATATTTATGTTACATTATTGATAAGAATATTGAAGGCATTAGACTTTTCCACCCTGGCAGAAAAGCTGCTTTTCCAAGGGTATTTCCCATTGTTGGCTGCTGTGGGAGGGCTCAGATCCATTTTATTTTACATTTTGCTCTGTTTCTAATCCTCTGCTCATTTGTTGTGCACCTAGAATATACACGTGTGCAAATGGCTTCATGAACATGAATTTTGAAGAATGAGATAAAATTTATCTTATGATCCCTGTCATCCATGATACAATGCTGACTGGCAAAAGGAATGGAATTCCCTACAAACCTTTCCATTTCTATTCTTTGCCTGGGATTCCTGAAGTTAATCAGCCTTCAAGTAATTATCACAAACCCTACTATCAAATAAAAGCTAGAAATTGAGTCTGGCAGAAAAAGAGCAAACACACACTTGGAAAATCCTAATCCTAATCCTAATTTACAACAATCAGGCTCATAAAAAATGTCAGCATGGTTCCTAATATGTATTTCTCTGTGTCTATTAAATTTTGAACAAGCTGCAAAACTGAATGGATCCCACTAAAGCTAAATTCCATAGGCTGAGCTTTTATGGAAATAGCACTTAAGAAGCTAAGAATGCAATAAATATTATTAGAAATACTGCAGACAGGGCAGACTGTGTGAAATTAAGCAAGAGGAGTTTGGTAAAAAGTTAGAGGAAGATCTGAAAGCATTTTATGACTACAACAAGCTTGTTCCTAAAGAGTTGCACACATTTAAAGGAAAGCTCATTGGAAACAAAGCTGAGCTTGTGCTAAAACCAGAATTGTATGGAGATAAAATGGGCACTATAAGTGAGTTATAAATGGAATTACTACAGCACTTGTTTATCATATTTGAATGAATATTAACAAATGTTTAAAAATTAAAATAATTCATTTTGTTTAAGATGTACTTTTGTTCTTTGAGCAGATTTCTGTTTTATATTAGCCCTGCTAAGTTCCTGCCCCTGGAAAGGCTGGGAGTGAGGGAGCAAACCTCTGCCTTGGCTGACAGAGAACATTTTCCCCTAGATAAGAGTCAGCAATGCATTTTAAAGGCTGAGAATTGTGTGGTGTTTTCCTGAAACGTGGAATTTTCTTTTCAATCCTGCAGAATTGCAGAGCAGAGTCCCCCAGTGCTCCTGCAGCCACGAGGGCTCCGTGTGTGCTGAGCCTGCCTTTGATGAGCACCCAGAGCCATCTGGGCAGGGAGAGAGAATTGTGTAAAAATGAGATATGAGTGTGTAAATAAAAGATTGATGAATGAAGCCCTGAAAGCTGAGATGAAAGTGAAGCAGAACAGACAGGTAAATCATTCTGATACTTATGTTAGTGCTGAAATTATGTTCCTCTACTTTCTTTTTTTTCTTTCTGCTGACAGCAGCGCAGGTGACAAAAAATACTTTCAATTTTGCTGCTGACACAAGTGCTGGAGGTTAGCAAACTGTTTGAGTTCTACTGCTGGGGAAGGATGCTTTAGTCAGGAGAAGTGAGAAAGTTTTGTGGCTTCATTTTTAATTACTTGGTTCTTTAGTTATGGAGCTCAAGCTTCAATGTTACCTCCAGAGCAGCCTAGGCTGGCTTGCCAAAATTGATGCTGTGTTTAGAAAAAAAATAAAAATTCTGTATATCTTCTGGCAGAATTTTAAAGCTAGAGTCCTTCCCCCACAGGTCTCTGAATTTTCAATAAATAAAATATTAATTTTAGCCACAGTAAAATGGGAGTAAAATCCAAGCAATTCTTTACAGGCAAGCTTCACCTAGGAGCCCATTAGACTGCAAATGCAATTAGGATGTGGTTTTTATATGAAAATTAAGTTGACATTTGAGCAATGAACAAAAAAAAGATGGTGATATGCAAAAAACCCACTGCAACTCATTTTTCACATAAGTAATCACTGTTTGACACTACAGAAATCTTACTGAGTCCACCTACAACTCCAGCACTAAGGAGAAGTAACCAGTAACTCGTCCATTATCTGAAATACCTGAAATACTCACTGCTGATTTGTTGGTGCAATGGGCATTTTATAAATTTAAAGCCATCAGCAGCCTCAGTTCACTCCTATTTTACAAAACATCCCTGTAACAGACTCATTTTATAGATGAGCAGGATCAGTCTTATTTCTGAGCTTATTTACCTCAGCTCCTTATTCAGTGCTTGGTATTTGATGTAAAGTACAGGACCATGTAAATCACCATGTTTACTTTTGATGGATATTTTTGTATTCTGTGGCTGTTGGTTCCCTGAGAGTTTAGGACATCCACCATGAGATATAAAAGGCATTTAGGAGATCTACCATGAGATATAAAAAACATTTAGGAGATCCACCATGAGATATAAAAGATTTTCCACACCAACTTTCTGCAGAAGAACATCTGCAACTGAGCAGCTCTGAGTCCACTAAAAAAACCAGAAATTATCTGGTGTTTATCACTTCATTTGACAGAGCAGTTTTAGGGGTAATTTTCAAAGGCAGAAGCAGGAATTTGACACTGATCTCTTCTCTAAATCACAATTTAAGAGTTCATTCACATGTTGAACAGGGAAAGAAATCCTGTCCCCACAAACAGATACAGGCAGTTATATTTAAACAAAACAAAAACCAATCCAAACCTGTTTACACTTGAGAATTGCCATTCTAGATCCCATCTAGGCATTCACATCCCTGGGAATGGAAAGTTCTTGAATAAAATATACTGCAGACTTCTTGACAGAGAAATGCTGGCAGTTCACCACACAAATGACTATAAAAATCAAAGGTATAGAGTAACTTATCTCTAATTTGAGCTGGAAGGATAAAATGGGAACAATGCTTTAATCTGTACTCCACTGTTTATTCCATAAGGAAATCAATTATCTTCTTCAATTTGTTTTTGCCAGTTATAAAACAGATACTAAATATCAGTCATCATATCAAGCCAAAAATCAGAAGAGCATTAAAGGTGGCAAAGAAGCAAAATTATCATGAATCCCATGGAAAGAAAGGGGAATTCTCTCCTGACATGGAAAAGGTTATTTCCTTTGAGAAAAGGTAAGATTAAGGAGGGATAATGTGCAAGTCCTGGCACATTATTTAATATAATATTTATTGGACAGTACTGAAACAGAAAGAGGCACAGTCACAAGACAACAAAAGAGCCTGAGAAGCTGATCCAGCCCAACCTCAGCACCCTCCTCTCCAGCCATGCTTGGGAACCCAAGGCTGTGGGTGGAAAAGAATCCATTTTGGTGAACAGAATTCTGCTCCAGTTGTGTTAAATTCAAGACAACAGCTGCATATCCAAGATACCAGTTCTTAATTCAATTTTTGTTTCTCCTGAATGTCACAGTTTGAGACTTCACACAAGAGACGAAGTTTCCAAGGAGGATGTAGGGGAAGGAAAGAGCCAGGTGAAGAATGAATGGATGGATTTTTTCCATTTTCTTTCATGGATTTTCCCATGAAAGAAAATGAAAGCAAATCCATCTTGGGCTGAGGGACACAGGGAATCCTGTGCCCAAACAAGGCCTGGACAAAACTGCTGGGATTTCTTAGGCCAGGCTGGTGCTGAGGGCAGACAGAGCCTAAAGGCAGCTCAGCTCAGCACTCCCTGGGCTGTGCCCAAACACAACAACCAGCAGAATTCAGTGAGGAATGAAGGTGTCCTCTTCCCTTGCTGGGATTTCTCTCCCCTCTGAATCAGGGAGAATAAAAATCCCTGAGCATCAGAACCACCACACTGCACAAACTCTGTCATCTGGTGCCACACAACAGCCTCAGATAAATCTGTTTTGATGATTTTGAGCAATTGCTTTCATAACAGAACATGGTGTTGAAAAGGAAGCCATAGGAACATATTTTACATTGAAAGGCTTTGTGAAATTATATAATCTGTAAAAACTGAGAGATTTGGCCTCTGTTTGCTTTCCTTCCTTTCCTCATGGTTATTATTGCCTCATTATACAGTCGTTTGTACAATGTTTTGGCAGACATTCACTATTGCATAAATTAAAGTTGCTGAATCTAGTCATGCCTACAGGTCTTTATGAAAATACCAGCAACATTTTTATTTGAATGTCAAAGTTTGTCAACCATTAAACTGATTGATTTTTCATTATGCAATTCAATAGAAGAAGCAATCTCCAGTCTGTATGCAACATTACTCAGAAAAACATGCAGCTTGGAAAAATCCTTCCTGCTCAGTCTCTCCACAAAGGAGCTGTGCTTTAAGGCTGGCCTCAGACATGTCATTAATAGTAGCAACAGATAAGATGCTGTAATTCAATTCTGTCAAAAAGAATGAATTCATCTGTGGTAATCCAAAAATTCCAATAATCCTTTAAAATCCTTTCCAAGTGGCTTTTTAAGTGCAGTGTGTGTTGGTGTCAGGAGGAAGAGGTTGAAGCTGTGCAGGGTGAAGCCACCAGAGCCCCCAGCAGCAAGGACAGACAGAAACCTCCTCACCCTTTTAGTGTTGTGCTTCCCTGCAAAATGCCCAAGGAGGAGAGGACAGGAGTGCCCAGAGGAGCTCCAGACTCACCTGGTGTTCCTCTGAACTGCCCAAATTGTGAATCCACCCAGAGCTGCCCCCAGCTGGCCCAGGGAGGGATGAGCTGGGCAGAGCTGGGCTGTGCCAACAGCCCCGTCCTCAGCAGTGCCCCGAGAGAATCACCAGAACTGCAAAGCTGCAGCTGGAATTGTTTCAGCATCTCTCAAATTCAGGAATTGTTTCAGCATTTCTCAAATTCAGGAATTGTTTCAGCACCTCCCAAATTCAGGAATTGTTTCAGCATCTCTCAAATTCAGGAATTGTTTCAGCATCTCTCAAATTCAGGAATTGTTTCAGCACCTCCCAAATTCAGGAATTGTTTCAGCACCTCTCAAATTCAGGAATTGTTTCAGCATCTCCCAAATTCAGGAATTGTTTCAGCACCTCTCAAATTCAGGAATTATTTCAGCACCTCCCAAATTTGACTCCCCCTCACCAAGCACTCCCTGTGTGCTCATAAAGGAGGGGGCAGCAGCAGGACTTACATTTCTCTTTGCTTTCTCTTTTCTTCCCACTTGTCACTCCAGTATTATTTCGTGGCCTGGCACCATGAAACCTCCTTGACTCAAAGATTAAAGAGTGCAAAGCACACAATAAAAAGATCCTTTTAATTAAATTAGGACATGCTACAAATTTTAGAAAATGAGCCCTACAAATATGCAGAATTCAAGCTGTAAAAAGATGAATTAAAATAACAATGTGCATGGTCTGGTCACTGAATATAAAATGCATTTACAAGTTAAGTGCTTAAGGACAACAGTGAAATATCCAAAACAGGGCTGTGCTTACTGAGTCTTGTGGCAGGTATCCAAACACTGCTTTTATTTGAGCATCTCCCTAGAAAAGATAATTTATGCAAATAATATTTTACAAATGCTTAGGGAAATGCTATAAAGAAAGAAATGCATAGAATTCATTATCCTTGCTAAAGGGATTATGTGGAGTACGAAACCTAACAGTTATTTTGCACTTTATAATCGCAAATAAAGCACACATCCATATTTGTGGTAAGAAACTGACAGGTCAAGTGCTGTCCAATTACTTGATTTAGAAGCAGTGAATAAAATTTGGACAAGATTGCAGTTACTTAAATTCAGTGTTCCAAACCCAATTGTCTTCAAGGACAATATTTCAAACTTCAGTTTTCTGAGATTCTTGCTTAATTTAGTGTATTTCTTTTTTTTTTTTTTCCCTCAAAGGAAAGGATGACTTAGACTCAAGCAACAATAAATATAATAATTAAAAGCTCCCATGTTTACTGCATGCAGCAGCATTTTTCAGACTCACTGGACCATGCACAATGAAACTGAAAGCTAATGTCAGGTTAGAGTAAGTTTATTTTTAATTTAATAGCACAGTCAGAAGCACTGCACTACAAAAAGTTACGAATTTCATTATGTCTATAAATAGGGAACCTGCTGAATTATCGAGCAGAATGTTAATGACATTAGCATTAAGTCCTAATTAAACAATGAAGCAATATGCATTACAATCTGCCAGCAAAATATGCATAATCAGAAAAAGATTTCATAAAATAAGGATAATTTGGTTATTTTTATTAAGCAGTAAACAAAGAGTTTGTGCTGATTGGTGAAATCTCACTTGAGAAACATGGGAAATGTCAGGGCTGGGAGGAGGGACTTGAATAACAAAACCTCTGCTATCCCAGGCACCTTACAGGGGTTACATGGATTTTTTTCCTCAGATAATTTGCCCCTCTATTCAAATAATTTATCCATTTCCACAGTTATCACCACCACTGTTCATTTTCTTTCCCAAATACATTTACTTTTATATTTCACTGACCTCCTAAAAAGCTTCAGGAAATTCCTGTCACTATTTTACACCTTTTTACTACAGCATTAAAGGGAAATGACTCAACCACATTCAGTGAGGAAAGCAATGCCAGAGGAAAAAAAAAAAAAAATCAATTTTTTTAGAGTCCCAGGTGGATCCATAATCCACTGGTGGTGTTATCCCCCATGTGAGTCCTGCTCTGTCTCCCCTCATGACCTGTGCACGTGTTTCCAGACCTGTGCGTGCCAAGTGCTCCCACGCAGACAGGAATATCCTCACTGAGAGGGTGCTGGCTTTTACCATGCTCATGTTTTCACTTTGGAATCAGACTGAGAGTCTGGCAAGGAATCAAATGTTTCCTGGCTTAAAACTAGCATGGAAAGAAAATAAATCATGTACAAATGTCACCAAAATAAGAGGGTGGCTTTTTTTTTTTAATCTTATAGCAGCTTCCTTAAAATTATTTTTTAATATTTTTCATAAAGCCATTTTTTCTTTCTTAAAAATGTCTGACATGATTTTAAAAATGGTGTATTCATTATTACGTATTATTTTAGCATCCAAATATGGAGAAGGGAAATAGCCCATGACTTAAGCTAATAATTTGCTCTAAGAATCCCATAGTGGATTCTCCCTGGATAATCTATGGTCTAAAATGATTCACTGAGGGTACTTAGCTGGGGCTTACACAGATTTTTGCACAAGAAAAAAAGGCTGAATTCACTGGGTAATTTATTCACAACAAAGGAATCCACCATGGCTTGCAGTGACTTTCATGCTAGGGGAGGTTCCCAGAGCAGGAGCTGTTTGCCTGCACTGGGCTGACAGCTGCTCTCTCCTCATGACTCAATGGCTTTCCCTTGGGTGGGCTCCAAAATCTGCTGGGTTTGAGGCAGAACAGATGCAGAATCCCACATCAGCTGTGACTGAGTTTCTTGTGCACACAGAGTCTAGAACAGCCCTGCAGGGTTTGGATCTGGGATTATGAAAATTTGGGTTTTTCAGAGAAGACTCTGGTATCCTTTCTCAGACTCAAATCTCCAGCGATTAACACTTGTTCCTCTCTCTGGACATGCAGCTCAGGCACAATGACCCACACTGGTTTATGAGTTGTGACCTGGTTTTGAGGTGCTGGTGAGCTGCAGGCTGGAGCAGCATCACCCAGATGTTTTATCATCACTGACCTCAGCTCCAGGATCCAGCCAACAACTGCTCCCACAGAGCATTTCCCAGGACAGTTTCATGCTCACCCCAAAAAGAGACAGAGCTCAAGAGAGGTTTCCTGAAGCTGGAGCAGCACAAAAACACTCTCAAAGCCAGAGGGGCATCTGTTTGACACCAGCAGAGAAGCCTGTGCTGGTTCAGGAGGGTCCATAGGCTTGGCCTGCCCCATCTCCTGAAGTCTGAACCCTACAGAATGCAGGAACAGCACTAAGGCCTTCTCCAGACCCCAAACAGACAGTGAATTATGGGGTGGCACTTCAGAAGGAAGCATGAGATCCTGAAAATCTCCATCTAAAATTGGGGGTGTTCTGAGACTCCCTGAATTGTTCAGTCAAATCCATCTGGGTCTGATGTACACTCAGGTTGATACTTTCCATCTCTTTTGCCAATGTATGCAAGTAGTGTAAAATAAATTGTCTGTTGGAATTGTGACAGGAAGAGTATTTTCTATTGAAGTCCCCTCTGATCAGAACTCCCATGCAGTCAACAACTGCATCTTCCTGATACTTTGCTGTCAACTTTCTAAATCTCAGATGTCAGTGAGATTTACAGCATTCCTGCTGGGCTCCCCAGCCAGATTCTGAAGAACCATTCACTCTTACAAACAGGAGCTGGCAGCCTGTAAATAAACATAATGGTGGAATTGCTAATAAGCTCTATTTGCACCACAAGCTGTTTTCAACATGAATTCCACATGGCTGACCATTTCTCACCACTCACCTCTGCAGCTCAAAGAATCCCTCTAAAACAACTTTTGATCCCATGAAAGTTCTTGAAATCACACACCTCAGCTAAGATTTCCATCTGATCATTGCAGTGAGCTTACTATTAAACTGGTTTGCAATAAATGAATGTTTTATACCAGTGGCTGGAACTTGCAGTGTCACAAACATTTCTCTATCTTACCACAGGTACTTGGCATTATTGCTTACCCAGGGAATGCAGGCAACTGCTCTGCCACCACAACTCTCCCACATATTTTACACAATTATAGCAACACAGGCAATTCTAACTTTTGGATGTTCTGTAGTGGTTGGTTTCTGCAAAGATTTAAGTGATAAACTTTCATGAATTAATAATTTTGTCATACAATAGTCATATATACACCCATTGGAGAAAATTGTCAGGAATTGTAGAACACAGAGATCAACTGTGTCATGGTGTGATCTCAGCAAATTACTGCCCTTGCTGGAAAATCAGCAACTGCATCAATGGCAGGCAAAATATCCTCAGAAAAAATTCAAAAGGAACAGGAAGAGAAGACAACCCACCCGAATCTGCAGAGCTTATTGATAATTAATGGCTGAAGAGAGCACTCACTGAGGCAGAAAAGCCAGGAGAGATCTCCGGGACAGTTTTGTTTAGTTGTAGTTCCACACCAGACTTCTTACATGGGGATGTAAGTCCACACCTTGGACTTCTTCCAAGGGATGACTTGCTACTGATATAAAATCACCAGATAAGTAAAACCCAAAAATGCACTGCAGAGATTATATAAAATATCTATATAAATAACTGTGTGAACAACACCATACACAATACAGAATGAATAAACTTATCCACAGATAAAATACATTCTCATTTGTGCTGCCTAGCTATTGAAGCACATATATGAGTGTTGAGGAAATTAATTTTATCCTTTCTGCAGAAGAGATTATGGATTGTAAGTGACCCAGTCTCTTATTGTGTGAAAACAGTACATTAATACTTCTGACTTGTCATTAATCAATACATCAGTAGCAAATTATTCTTGAAATTAAGCTGTTGCAACTCACACTGCTGAAGCAAAAAGATTTAGAGGGGAGAGAGAGGAGGCTGAAATAAAATGAGATCCAATCCAAGGAGCTGTGCAAGCTGCTCAGGATGGAAAGGGAAATTGCATTTCCCAGCTACACAAAGAGAATCACTGGGGCAACTCTGACAAGATTTAGTCCACGGAAAATATAAAATACAATGTAAAAAAGAAAATGCTGAAAACTCCCCCAGAGCATTCCAGTGAAGCTGCACATGCCCCAGCACACTTCCACAGGGGAGAGGCAGTGCCTGCATGTTTCTGAATCAGCAAGTCTAACAGGCAGATATTTTGTTTCAGGGGTCAATTTTCCCATTGATGCAAGGAGGATTTACACATGCAAGTCCCATTAACATTAATAGGAGTTGCCCACATAAATCCCCCTGCAATGATGGGAGAAAAGACCCCATAGTCTGCAAGGATCCAAGTTCTAATGATTACCTGTCAAATGGCCCTAAGCATCATCAGCAGCAGAAAAAGCAGACGAAGCAGCTTCCAGGCTGGAAATGCCTCCAAAGGAGCAGTAACCACCTGCACTCCCACAGCCCAGGCAGTGCCACAGGAGGGAAAATGGCATCAAATGGACTCTTTGAACATGAAGGGTTAATCCAATTAACCAACTTAAAAAGAAAGTACTCATTAAAAAAGGAATTCAAACATATCAAAGCACTCCTTAGGAAAAAAAAGGTGTGAATATTGTATGAGCTCCAAGGTGCTTGAAGGATAATACAGCTACTTGTTTAAAAATTCAATTAACCTTATCTTTCTTTAACTTGATTTATTAATAATCCTACAGATAAATTGCCAGTTTTTAAAAAGTCATGTTATCTTTTGAATACATCCTGTATGACAAGCCTTTAAAAACGACTTCAAATAAGCCTAACCCTCACTTTGCATCATTTAAAGAAAGAACAAAATGCAGTTCAGAGCATGATTTCTGTAAAATACCAGCATCAACAGTCTGATCTACTGCTCCTGCAAGTGAGCTATTGGGTACCCAAGTACCATAGGAAAAACATTTAATGTTTCCATTCACCCTATGAAAGGGACATGAAAGCAGTTTTTAAGCAATCAATGTAGTGGAAAGTCATACCTGCAATGTGTTCATCATTCCATCAGATCTCAGATCAAACCTGAGCCATTTCCAAACCTGGCTGCACATGGACAAGAGCACTCAGACATGAATTGATAGGAACTTGATAACCAGGTAACCATATTGGCAATTACAGGTGTCCTCGTGCTGGAAGCAGCCCAGAGAATCCTCAGGAAACCCCAGGTAAAAGTGAACTGGTTTGCTTTGAAAAAAAGTTGAAAGAAAACACAGGACCACGAACTTGCAAGCAAACCTTTAATTTTCATCAAGAGATTTCCTCGTAAACACAGATGAGAGATTCAACTATGATCCCTGTTTTTGTGAGACAGGGATGGGTCCCTCCAGTCAGCTCTTTTACAGATCTGCAGATGTTAAATAAAATCATACACCCATGCTTCCCAATACACAGAGAAATTACAGCTAAATGGAGAGGCAGCCTGCTTATTAACAGATATATTTATATATATAAATAACTGCTCAATCACAAGCATCCAGAGGTTACAGGTGCTGAACACTGGGACCATTCCAGCCACGTGTTTGTCAGAGCACTCTGGATTATGCACACACAGACACACACACCAGTACCTATCCCACACAGGAGCAAACACTAACCCTGAAATGCAGACTGGACAGTGGGCACGATGCAGGACAAAGAGAACAGTATCAGTTATGCTGTAAAAAAATAAATAAATTCCCCTTCCTGGCCTGGAGCCAGGCTCAGGGCAGGCACAGGCACCACAGGGCTGTAGAGAAGCCTGGCTGTGGCATGGCCAGGCAGAGCTCAATGTTCAGGACTCAATGGCATTTTTGATTTACTTACAGTATTTAAGCACTCCTGGAACTGGCTCTACCCTCCTGAAGAAGTTTAAACCCCAACTCATCAACTCTAGAGATACTACTGATCTACTGGGTGTGCATTTTAAAGTAAATAAGTACATGAGAAATACTTTTCAGATCTGATTTCAAGCATGGTTCAGAAGAAGTGCAAGTTAAACACGGTCATTTCCAGCAGCTTTCTCATTTTGTAGTTTTTTTCATACAAACTAGGTTTATAAATAGTTCAATACATTTTATTGTATAAATGCTTCATGGTTTATCATTACAAAATGCATAGTTTACAGCTATCACACTAATTTTAATCTATTAACTGGGATCAATACAAACCTTTGGAATTATCAGTTGAACCTTCTCTCCACCACAAACCCCCTCAGCTGATGGTCATTTAAACTTCTCAGACCCTAAACTTCAAAAAGTAACTATTGGCTTACTAAAGGCCCAAACTGTGCAACAAATCCAGGGAGACTAAGAAGAGGAATGCTCCATTTATGACTGAATTCTGCTGGGATATCTGGCATTAAGTTTAAATTCTGCCATTTTCCTGACTCCAGTAAATGAAGTCACTAGAGAAAATGTGTCATCTGTTAGGTCTTACTAAAAAAACTGAATTTAAAATAGTTCTATCCATCTTCTGGATTACAATTCCTACTTGATTGTGGCATCAGTTTCAAAACCATACAATAAAGCCTCTGCAGAACTGTCAATATTATTGCCTTTAAATTCCATTCATAAGGCCACTGTGAAGGACAGATGGTGAGTCTCACCTTCAGCTGTTTAATTAGCAGAGATCCAAGGATTTTTAGTAGAAATCATTTTCTAACTGGCAAACAAACTTGCACTTTTTTCTTTTTGCTTAGTTTTGACTTCCTCTTTAAAAGATGGAGGATTCTTTCCAAAATGTAAAACAAAACCAAATTATCTCAATAAATTATGAATCCTATTTTAGCACTTTGAATTCAGATGCTTCATTCTGGATTTTTTTGTTTACCTACAAACCCCACTGGATCTGGTGGACCTGTGACTGTTTAGAAGCGTCTCAGCTACCAATGAAACAACTTTAAAAAGATGATTCAAGCTAAGGAAAGTAAGGCAATGGCAAATAACACATCTCTGGGGGTTTTAAACCTCTTTTTCTTACCCTTCCTCCCTTATGTCCTAATTTGGGTCTAGCTACTCTTCTCCTAAGAGAACACTGTTCATTCACTCATTCATTCACTCATTCATTCACTCATTCATTCATTCTTCCTTTGTAACAGCAGCACCACCTTCACTACTGCTCTCCTCAGCTGAGGTTTCAGGCTTTGTCTCTGGTGAATTATTCAATCCAGACTCTTCTGGCTCAATCTCATCTTCATCATAAATAATATCTTCTGGATTTGGTGGTGGGGGGCAAAACTCCTCTGCTGGAAACATTTCTCGGAAAATAGTCTCAGCCTATTCAGGAAAAAAAAGAATAACATAAACTTTACCTTGAAATGTTACAGCCTGAGGCAATATTTTACAGATATTTAAGATTAACCTGCGTTCTTTCAAATCAATAGTGATTTAGTGCTTTGACAGTATTGTAAACACATGGGAAATCCATTCCTTCTTGCAGACCTCCAAAGAGAAAAAGCAATTTATCTTTTTACATTGTTCTATTAGGAAGTCACAGCATAGGGCTTTGTAAAAAATGCTGGTCATTCTGTGCTGCACTGAGAACAAGAAAGAGGATTTTTCTGGAAGCAAACTGATCTCTTGCACTATAAAAGCATCCCTAGCTGCAGTCCAAGGCAAAGCATGGGAAAGGTCTTGGCTCTTTCCAGAGAGAGGGATCCATTTCAAAGGAAACGCAGGGAATTGTACACATGTACAATCCATATCGTGGCTAGATGGGTTTCCCTATTAAATTAAAAAAACTGCAAAAAATTTCTATTTCCCCTTTTCTGAACAGCTTAAACACTGCCCAGCTCAGACCTACTCTTATCCAATGAAACATTACCACTGAAAATACATCCCCATTCATCTGTGGTTCATTTAAAACTCCTGTCTATAATTCCAAGGTATTAGACAATAGTTTCTTCAATATTTAGTAGTATCAACTGAGAAATGTGTGTCCAGTTGAACCCACCATTAAGACAGGCATGTAAAGCCCTTACATAGCAACTCCAGTAAGTTGGAGCTGTATAAAACTCAATTCTGTTCCTGTTTTTCTGCATCTCAGCTTGTGGATAAACTGTGGGGACTTTCACAGCAACTTTTACAGGGACCACGACCAAAGTACCAACACCTGATTAACTCTGAAATCCTTCCAGATATAGAAAATAAACAGGTTAAAGGACAAATATTGGCCTGACAGTTTTAGTACATCCTCTCCTGACCATGAAGATGCCTCAGAAGTCTGAAATATGTCAGGGAATATATTACTCTAGCTCCTAATAATTCATGTCAGGGTGCAGCAGTGAAAACAGAAAACTGGAAGCCAGATGCTTTACTAGATCTACACATAGGGAGTTTGAAAAGATCATAAATGGCATCTTCATTTCACTTAGCCTGTCCTCAGGGCAAGTAAATGCAACCATCAGCATTAATTCAGTATCACTCCAGGAACTGAACACAGAACTGCAATAAAACAAGAGGGCAGTGATTTGGAAATGAGGTGTGGATGAAGAGTTGTCTGTAAGAGCTGTGGTCCTGCCTTGCCAACAATGGATCAGCAGTGCAATCA
Organism: Ammospiza nelsoni; assembly: GCF_027579445.1. Lineage (NCBI taxonomy): Eukaryota > Metazoa > Chordata > Aves > Passeriformes > Passerellidae > Ammospiza > Ammospiza nelsoni. The sequence goes on along the minus strand of NC_080647.1, from coordinate 4,130,422 downwards.
CACAGCATGACAAACAAATTCAGTAATGCTGATGGCAATGAAGAAAATAAATCACAGCAAGTATCACTAAAACACTAATCCCAAAATGATTTGAGAAATCAGATATAATTTTCCAAGCTATCTTTAAGACTAATACACACACTGGATGTTTTTTAAGCTGTTCTGATCCATGAGTTTGCAAATATCTCCTGTTTGGAGATTCTCATCAAATTCCTGGGAGGGTGAGAGTGATTTGGGAGTGGAGGACACACCAACTTAGAGCTATTTCCCTCCTCCTCTTGTAGACAAGGTCCTGCATGGTGTGACTCCTGCTTCGTCTTCAGAATCCTCTTCACTTTGCTCTCACACACCACTTCCAATTATAAACATGGTTACACTGAAGTATTTTCCACTTCAACTTTGTTTGTGACCATTTGTTACAAAGTTTAAGTCAGGTTCAAAGAAATGCAGCCTCTCCCTAGTTTGGCTAAAAAGTGATTTAGGCTCTTCATGGTTCCTCCTCAGAGATCTGCTTAGCATCTCCCTCACTGATGGCCAACAGATTGAACATAAAGGCTGAACTACAGCACCAAAAATACTTAAACAGGGCCTGATCTATCCCATCACTGTTCATTGGCAAAAAGAAAACTTCTTAAGGGAAGAAAAACCTGAATGTTAGAAATGTTAAAATCAGAACAAGCCCTGCTTTAAATAACAGTCTGAAAAAATTAAATTTAGAAAGGAACTCATTTACAATTGAAAACTGCTACCATAATAATTGTCTTGCATTATTTTTTGTCTTTACAAGTCTTTATCCCTCTGAGAGGCAAATTATTGCCTTGTAAAGCAAAATGAAGGATACTATTAGCCCTTAATGACACTGTTCTGACCCTGCAGTTCAGGCTATGTCAGCCTTTCCACTTCAAAACCTTATTTTTAAGAGGTTTATGACTTAGTCATAAAAAATCCTGCAACTGGCTGGAAGATGGCATGCACATTGTCTGAACATGGCTATTAAAAACACAGCTTTAAAAATGCCTAGTGACACTTAATCCTCCAAAGCTGTGAAGGGCTCTCCTGTCTGGCAGTGCCCTGACACCACAGGGGCTGCTGGGGCAGATCTGCCCAGGAATTTGTTCCTTCCTTAGCCAGGGGATCTCTGAAAGGAAAATTCTTTAATACACTGATACCAAGGCAAGGAGAAGGAAAACTGAGGCAGGAGGCCTGACCTACCACATTAGGAATTGTGCTGGCTTTTCCCCAGTAAGTTTCTGGTTTGGCATTGTGTCCTGCAAGTACTGAACCTCTTTGGTGATCCTTCCCACATGAACTGCAGACAGGATTTTCTGGCTTTGCTTTGTACTGTACCTCCTCTTTCACCTTCCAGGTGAATGATTGTGACTATTTCCTGATGTCTCCATCTACCTAGTTTTATAATTTTAGCAGAGTTACCATGTATATTTTTGTATAGCAAAATAACCCAGACTGTATTGGACTTATTTCTTTAGAATTAAAGTTTTGCAACCAAAATCTGCTCTGCCCAACCTGTTTGACAGCACAGTCATTTCCCAAAGCAGAGTCTGGCCCAGAGCAGACATAAACATTGGAGGGTAAGCCAGCATAGGAACTCTTCTCAACTCCTGAAGAATCTCTCATGTTGAAGTAGACTGCCCAGAGGACTCTGGGTTTCTCCAGTTCTTCATTTTCAGTCTCTGAAAATAAAAAGGAGTGTTTGCAGCAATCAGTGTTGTTCTGTGATAAGGTAAATATGTAATCTAGAACACTGGAAATCAAATTTTTACCATGGAATTACTGCAATAAAGTATTTTTGTTCTTCAAAAAGTCAATAATTTAACTTTCTGAGATTCTCCTCCATCATTCTTTCCCTTTCCAAGCACAGCTATGCAGACTCTACTCTCTCTGCACACCCTCCACCACACCAGCAGCAGTTAGCACTGCCAGCACCCTACCTAGTTTAAATTTAAGCCTGGTTTAACTTTAACACCTCTCACATGATCACTGGGACAGACTGCCAGAGCACTGCCAGACAGCAAGTCCTGCCTGGGCACTGCCAGCTCACAGGCACTGCACTCCCTGTGCACAGATATTCTGATGGGTTCATATTTTATCTTTCTACAGAGAATCTGTAATTGTGGCAGTGCTGCTGAATGAAAATAAATGTTTAATTTGTATTTATCTACACTTACTGAGGCTGGTACTGTGTTGCAATACTCATCAAGAATACAAAATGATCACAAACTCAACTTCCTTGCTCATGCTCTGTCCCTCCCTGCTGTACTTTCCACTGTCATCCCTCTGCACAGAGAGGCAGAAAAACCTCTGGAAATATGAAGGTCACTTTTGAACAGTGCACTGGAGGAACACAACACAGAATCTGGGCTTAATAGATACTATTTGGAATATTTGCTGTCCACTTCCTTGTATTTTACCTCCTCTAAAGTAAATGAAGCTTGTAAAAGACCTTGTGAGATTTACTTCTTTCCAAGGAAAAAGCTTCTTGATAACTCTGGCACTCAAAACAGTATTTTAAAGCAGCTGAATTACAAAAAAGAGATAAATCTATGCTATTCCTTCGGTATCTTTTTATAACTGCCAAATAGTTAAAAAAAATAGGTGCTACCCATACTGAACAATTTGAAATATAAATTAAATTCATCAGCCTGTGAAAGTCTGAGCCTTAATACAGGGCAAGATGCTCTTTAATATATTTAAAAGTTCACATTGCTCATAAAAGTTACTTCTTCCTCATTTAGGCAGGAAAATGAATGGAGTCCTCTTCTCCAGGTGACTTTGCCTCTTTGACCTGCCATGGCCCAGTGCTCACTTTATCTGGTGATTCATTTTCAATAACTCCAACAGTATTTGTTCTGACATTTTAATTAAAATACGACCACTACCTCATCCTGATGATAAAAAGGCCTATGTGTCAGGGAAAAGTGGCTTCTCAGTGCCTCAGTGCACCTGAGGACCCCAATGATCACAGAGTTCCTACAGAAGAATTTCAGTCAGCCTCTAAACAATCTATCATTTCCAACCTGGATCACTTCAAACATGAAGATTAATGCCACCCCTCCCCAAATGATTAGAGACACTAAGCTGATCTTCTCTTCACCAGCTCTTTGAAACACATGGCACTGTCGTGAAAATTGAAGAGAGAAGTGAAATATTAAAAGGTGGAAATTATCAGGCTCTAAGTTAACACATCTACAAATGAGAAATGTTTGCAACTCTCCAGTCTAATAAAGATTCCTATTTACAAATCTAAGTTGTTTTCTAAATATTACAAGCAAACCAATGATGAGCATTAGAAAGTACTCCCACATCTCAGTAACTTGCACTTATACCAACAAACCCCTGTCAGTGGGAGCTGAGCACTGTTTTCTCTCAGAAATGTGATTTATTGCCTTGCAGCAGGGGCACACTGGATTTGAACTGTGTTTGCCAGGGTTAGAGCACAGCAGCATCTCCCACGTGCACATCACCTACTCTGTGAATATTCACCACAAATATGGGTCCAGTCAGATCTCAGGATTACATTTCAAAAACTTGTGTGGAATTAGCCCAGGTGTTTCAGGAACAATTTCCTTCTGCTCCAGCAGCAGCTGTTCTCCTCTGGGGTGTGGGATTGTCCATCTCAAGGCCAAAGTTCAAAAAGTAGCCATCAAGGTTTCCTTGAATTTAGGGCCAAGTAGTTCATTATTGGAAATCTATCTTTGTGATTACAATAAAGAACAACTTTATGGTTCCACTGCTTACAGGAGAATCTGGAAAATTTCAATTCAAACAGCAAACAAGGAAACACTTGAAGACAAGAGGCTGAGCAACAGCCTGAAAATAAGGGACAAAAACAACCCAAGAAGCTTCCACAGTTTCAAAATATTAAATTTCACTACTGCACCTTCCAAGGATGTGCTGAACAGCAAATTTGTTCCATGGAAAAAAGAAAGTGTGAAAAATAAAAAGGTCCCAGACACTTATGGTCATGTCCTTGGATACTGAAGTTAAACCACAGCTGAAGTAGTAACAGCTACTTCAGTAAACTGTATTTATGAAAGATTGTATCATAATATCTAATTTATTTATTTTTACCTTTTTCTGTATTTAGATTGAATAACTTCTGTACAACAGGCTCTAAATCTTCCCTTGCAGTTTTAGTTGATGGACAGGTTAGATGGACCAAATCTGGGAAAAGAGAACACAAACTAATTCCAATCACCAACACACAGACAGATAAACAACATTTACAACTTTTAAAAGGCACAGCAGGCTTTTAGAAATCACAATCCTTCATAAAATCCCTTCCTTTAAGCCAGGGAAGTGCTGTACCATGGACATACAGTGCATGTACAGCACAAGAGGAATTCTCTGGGAACAGCTGAGAATTCTCTAAGTCACTCCCATGATGTACACTATGACTGGGCAATCCTTTGTACAACATTTTATTCATCCACTTCTTAGATGGGAGGAACTATTGCTGAACTATTCCTTTATTTGTTCTGTTTCTCTGCTCAGATCCAGAACCAGCTGCTTCACCCCACCTGATTTTCCAGCCATTCATTCATTTAAAAGCCTCACCTTAAAGCTTTTGATAAAATCACCTTGCTGGACTCATTTGCTCGTGGAAACTTCACCAGAGAAGTCTCCATCAAAGAATCCTGAAGGAATTTAACACTGTACAAAGTTTAAACTGATTTTTCTTCAGTACTGTAAATTTCTGATCCATTTAAAAGCAGAGCCCAGTTCTGGTATTATTTTAAATCTAGATGACATTTTTGTCTCTTCTCCCTGAAGCCTGGCTGTATTTGTTGTCATTATTTTCCAGTACATCACTCAGATCTTGACCCTGGTTCTGTCAGGAACAGAGATTTAACCCTTCATGCTCCTCTGCTTTCAGGTTGCACACATACAGATTCTATTCAGACATTAATATTCATTTTTTATTCCATCCAGACCAAACCTTCTGTCTGAAGGAATATATACAAAAATAAGGAAAAGGGTGGTGATAATCAAAGTCTCCCCCTAACCTTAACTAGATGCTTCCAATCCCAAACACTATAATATAAAATCTATTCTTTCCTCAAAAAACCCAGCTATAAATCACTAAAGTTCACATCATTTACTTTCTATAAAATCTTTTTTATTATCTTTAGGGTTATGGTTATGAGTCACAGTCATCAGTATATATTTTGATTATATTTGATTTACTCAGGTATAACTGCATTAGTTACAGTGGTTGCCAACATTTGTCTTCAAGTAATTCTCCCAGCAGGAAGAACGATGAGCTCAGTTCCTGATTTCATCATTACAGTCTCCATTTTTAGGGCAAGTGAAGGAGTTTGGTTCCACTCAAGTGGCAATACAGATGATGTGCCTGTCATTTGTGCACTGTGATCAAAGAGTAGATGTATTTGTATACTTATCTTAAATAATTGTTCCAAGGAGAAATCAGTCAGGTTAAAAGCCATTTACAGATAATGATGTAAAAGTTTTTTAAAAAATTATTAAATATGTCCCATAACTGGAACTCAGCTATGCCTAATATAGAACTTTATTATTTCAATATATGAAGGCAAATTTCATTAAGGAAGGCAGTACCTTCTCTTCTGAAATGAAAGGAATTGATGGAGAAAAGTAAATAACAGAAACCTTAATATTTCAGCACCATAAAAATCCTCCTGAAACTAATACTTTAGATCCATGGAACATCAATCTTTCATTAGTTTCACTTCCTGCTGTATATATCTTGAGAACCCTTCATAAAAAGAAATCAGCTATTTAAATTATAAATATTAACAATATTCTTTATAGCACTAAGGTATTAATTAATTACATGCCTGTATTTTTTTACTATTATTTAGTAGGAGATAGAACTTTTAATGACTTAAGCCTTTACTCTTCTTTCATATGCAAAGAACTTAGTTCAACGCTATTTAACAGCAAATAAATTGGTTATTATTACAGTTAGCTCTTTCTTGTTAAAAAAAAAATCAGGTAAGGTAATTTCTAATTCTATTCCAAAAAATACCCCAAACAAACATTTTATTGCTCAATTATTTCAAGTTCACATAAAATACCAACAACAGAATCCTTTCAGAAGGTAAAAGGCTCCCAAATATATTGTAGTTCAGGTATTTCCATTTAATAGTTCAGCTAAGGGAGCCCATTTTCAAAAAAACCAAATGACAGATTACCAGGAAGATCCATGTGCTTTGGATTATTATTATTTTTATCTCCTGAAGGAGGATTTATTCCTGTGTAAGTGAAAATGAGCCCATGAAGCTCCATGATAGCAGGCAGCCATGGCTCCCTGTATTCTGTGCAGGAGAGGAACAACACCCAGAGGTTTTCAGTTGTGCTCCAGAGCTGCCAGAGCCAGAGGGAAAATCTCCTTTACTTACAGGTGTCCTTCATGCACGTCATGGTGGAGGAGCAGAGCTCGATGACACGAACGGCCGCCATGGCCGGCTCCAGGGGAGGCACCGTCAGGATGGACACCTGGGACAGAAACAGAGCCTGAGGGACAGCATGGGGACACCTGGGACAGAAACAGAGCCTGAGGGACAGCATGGGGACACCTGGGACAGAAACAGAGCCTGAGGGACAGCACGGGGACACCTGGGACAGAAACAGAGCCTGAGGGACAGCACGGGGACACCTGGGACAGAAACAGAGCCTGAGGGACAGCACGGGGACACCTGGGACAGAAACAGAGCCTGAGATAGAGCACGGGGACACCTGGGACAGAAACAGAGCCTGAGGGACAGCACAGGGACACCTGGGACAGAAACAGAGGGACAGCACAGGGACACCTGGGACAGAAACAGAGGGACAGCACAGGTACACCTGGGACAGAAACAGGGCCTGAGATAGAGCACGGGGACACCTGGGACAGAAACAGGGCCTGGGGAATGTGGCAGCACAGGGACACCTGGGACAGCACCAGAGCCTGAGGGACAGCACAGGGCCTGGGGGATGTGGCAGCACCAGCATCCTTGCTACAGGTCAAAAGGAACTGCAATTACAGTTTTGTTTTCTAGTTTATTAAGACAGAACAAACAAAACTCTGATTAATATGCTCTAAAATGAAGGACTGCAAAGACTGACAAAGCAGATCTAAAGATGCATTTTAAAGTGAACAATGAGAACTTCAAACAGCAAAAAAATGTTTAAAAAAACCAAAGGAATTTTGAACTAAGCTTAGACAAGATAAATAATTAACAGAATAGTAAGGGTAACAGTTTATTAAAAAGCAAGCAAAATTAAAATTAAAGAGAGAAGCTAGAAATTCTATTAATTATAGTGTGAAGCAAGCAGGAAAAATCCCAGTCATTGAACTAAAGTGAACTAAAATTTGTAATAGTTTTATAGACACTAAAACAAATTAAATAATTACCAGTACAGAGAGCTGAGTAAAGATCTTGATTCAAGCACAAACAAAACTGAATTAATGACTTAATTCCTACCAACAACTAAACATTAACACATGAGACAAGTGACACAGAATTGGTGTGTACCTGCTGCTCTGAGTCCGTGTTCAATACAGACTGATCTGTAATGAGGACTGCCCTGGAGATCTGCCTACAATTTAATAAAAGAATTATGAAATAATTAATTTAATTTTGCAAAATGAAAACAAATATATAAAAACCAGTAATTTAGAATCTTAGTTTTGGTAATACCAGGGCCATGTCACTATCTAACCTTTATTACTATGATTCTTAGTGGGATATTTTGCCTGTTGCTGAAGCAGAGGATCTGCTGATCCTCCCCTGCCCTGCTCTGACACAGGCAGGACATGCCCAGGGCTTCTGCAGCAACAAGCAAATCACAGAAATCAGGACTTGTCTAAAGCTGAGCAAATTTAAAGCAGGGACAGCAACTGGCACCTTCACCTCCCAAACACATTTTAGCAAATATGAAATTCCCAACACATTTAGAGCTCTTGGATTTGTTATATAGAAAGGGGGAATCTGATGTCAATGACAACTGAAGAAAACTTGACTATGGAGAGTACACAGTATATCCTCCAGTTAACAGAGAAATACTTTGCACAGAATTAAACTGTACTGCAAAAATAAAGGAGTGGACAAGAGGCTCCTCAATTTAACTTGCAGGGTACTTTACACAACATGATTTAAAGAAATTGTGGTTTTTTGTTTTGCCACATACCTGTAACACACATTGGTGCATGTGCTCTCTGAGAGGTAACTGTCTTCCACAATAAAATAGTTGGCACTTATTCTTTGTCCAAACTGATCCACAATAGCTTTGCACCTATTTAAAAAAAACAAACCACAGTAAGAAATTTTGATTAAAGGTAACAAAAGCATGCATAAGTTGTTAAAATTGAGTTATACAGCACAATATTTGTATCTTTCATTAAATTCATTGTATTTCTTGAACATGTGAACCCCTAAACCAATTCAACTCATCACCAAAACCTAGACTGACACATTCTAGCTGGTGTATATGAAGTTTACACATGCAGTGCCAATACAGATAATGACATCCCAACTTTAATAAACTGATTACTTTTTACAGAAAATGTAAGCTTACAGCACTGGCATTTAGCTCTACATTTCCCATTCATAATAAGTAAAAATAAATCTGTGAATTACTTTGGAGTGGGATTTCTTTTTCAGAAAGATACCTTCACCAAAACCAAGTTTGTTTTGACAATAATATTTGACAAATTAAATAGCAAATAACTCAGGAGATTTGGGAAAGCTCCCTGACAAATGAGTGCATCAGAGTGTTCCAAGAGTGAGTTGCTCTGTCTGTGACAACTAAATACACCCTTTATCTCTGAGTGACACACAAAGGGATTAACTGAGTTCCTGGTGCTGTAAGAACAACACAAATGTTCTCCATAGAACAAGGACAGAAATAGAAGCCGGACAGAAATGCAAACCACAGAAATGAACCCATTCAGTGAGCTTAAATGAGAATACAAATTTCAGATTCTAAGGGGGAAAATTCTCTGTGAAAGGACAAACTTCAGTTATGTATGACATACAAAGCTGCATCATATACATGATGAAAAGGAGACAAAGAAAAGGAGGCTGCACACAGATACTCAGTAAAGCCACCTCTGCTGCTGATTCTATATCCATGATCTGTGCTCTCTTCTACACTGTCAGAACATTTAGTTCATAAATAAATAAAAGCAAATTAGCTTTACTGGATTTTTTCTTGGGGCATGAAAATCACCTTTTTTAAAACTAAGCTTTCTGAATAACTTTATCTGTGTTTCAACAATTTAACACACAGTGATTTAATTCACTTAAAGCAGTGAATTTTCTCACACACACTTACACAAGTGTAAATGCACAGGGAAACATCCAAAGGAACACAATGCCTGAGCCAGAGATATGTGCAGATTTACCCTTTTATCATAGTGCAACTTTGTCTGTGGAATATCTGCAAGTTATGCCTTAGGAAAGAACAACATTTCTGTAACTTCAAGCTACTTGTCAGCATCTGTGATTATAATGATCTACAAACCCAAATCTAAATAAGTAACAGCAATCAGCTCCACCAGCTCTGGTAAACCAGCTGTTCATATAACCTGAGATGAGAATTGAAAAAAGGTGACACACAGTCCTCATCTGTAATGTAAGAGGTTTATGACTATTAAACATGTTTTTGTAACACTGACTTCTAATGCTGACCTCCCAGGCATCTGGTCCCTACGTATATTCCTGTTTTAAATTCAACAGGTACCTGACAACAGTACAAGCACTGTTTGACATCCAACATGCTTCAGTTTCAAATCCTATCCCATGTCTGTTTCACTTGCAACTTTAACAAGTTTTTCCTAACTGTTAATCCCAGTGATTTCATCCTGGAGCTCTCATTTGAATACTGCAAATAAACAAGGAAGTCGAGCTGCTGCAGCTCATTTCTAATTATAACCTTTCTTATTGTTTATGAAACAATTTCCCCACCACCCCCCAAACATTCTGGAAGGGGAAAGGTTGATTAAATGTCATGTTGCATCACTCAAAGCCAGCAAAAGCAACGACACATTTTATTTTGCTGCTAAGTGTTGTTTCCTCTCCTTTGTTCAGGAATAGCAGCAGGTCATATGTGTGATAAGATTTAAAACTGAGACAGAGAGAGAGAGCTTTTCATTTCAGTCCCACTTCACTTCAAAGGGTGATGCTGAGAAAATTTCTTTCAAGTAGTGCTTCCACATGCAGCAAACACTCCTGCACTGACATTATCAGGTCTCTGTCATCTGATCTGTGTTGTGACAATGAATCACAGCCACCCCTTCATTGACCTTCTTTCAATGTGTCTGGATAAAAGGATGAAAATTAGAATCCATCTCCTTGCAGTGCCACGAGTTATAAATGTACTTTATAGGGCTCATTATCCAAACTAATGGACTAAGGGCGACATCCTTGAAATGGACTCAGCAGCACTGCCAAAGCCAGGCTGCAGTATTTCAGCAGATATGGAAATTACTGCCTGTTTGCTCTATCTTCTTATCACAGATGTATAAATGGCCATTCATCACATCTCTTCCATTCTGAGACAGAATGATGCAATTGGAAACATATGTGAAGCGTGATCAATATAAAATGTCCAACATTATGATGAAATTTTACATGTACCCAAAAAAGTGACACACAATAAACACAGAGAAAAACAACATTATCATACATTAAATGTGGTTTTTTTCCTTAGCCTCAGAAATACAATGTTCCACAGCCTCAGAAATACAATGTGGTTTTTATTTTCTAACAGAGCCTAACAGCTCTATCAAGAACTCAGGATGTCCTACAAACTTATTAAAACAGCAGATCTTGTACCATACGTAAAAACCAGATATTTTCAAGTGCATTACTAAAATCTTAAAATAGGGTTGTCTAAAATTTCTGTTCTTTCACCCTGTCTTGCCTGAATCTTATTTTCAAAAATTATAAAAAGACCTACAGAAAAAGGTTAAAAATAATTGTAGAGCTGGGTATGAAATCTACTGTTCTCTGTATATACAGGCATGGGTAGGAAAATGTGAAAAAGCAATGTTAGTCACATTGAGAAAAATGCTGGACTAAACTTTAAACTCTAGTTTAAAAGGAACTAAAGTTCTTTTTAAAGCCTGGTGATATTCTGATTTTAATTAAACTCTAACAAAAAAATTTAGAAGAAAATCAAGGCTGTAGCTAGAAGTATGCATTTTCCTTATGTGTACTAAACCAGGAATATTAAAAATAGAGAAAAACTCCCTGCCTTAAGGCATGGATGCAGTCTGCAGAGCTGTGAAAGGAGCCATAAAGTGGTAATGAGCACTGCACAATGCATTTCTGCAGTGCTGAGTGAGCCATCTGTAACCTGGGGAAGCTGCCTCTGCAGCACACAGCCAGCTGCACTGACAACCAGATATGAATTTGCCTCTTACCAATTACTATTAATGGTCTGTTGACTCAAAAGCTCAGTAACTCATAAATAGCCTCATTAACAACTTGATAGCTGATTTTTATTAGGCAAAACACTGAAGCCCAAAGTCAAGAGGAAATACAAGCTGGTGCAGGGGGGGATACACAGTGAGGAAGGAGATAACAGCAAGAACAAAACAGAAGATAAAGGAAATGGATATCTTGGATATGTTGTGCTTCTTCATATTCACTACCAGATAATGGCATTATTAAAAGCTCAGTGTTTTTGGAATAATGAAAGTCTGGTAAAATCTTTAGAAGTATTTCAATAATTCTGCTCCTCAAAAATCTATCATTCTAAAATGGCACAAGTGAACCCCAAAAGCAGCCTAAAAAAAGATATTTGTGCTGCTTTTTTTTTAAACTGTATTCAAAACAAAGTCAGGTTAATGGAAAAGCAGCACTCCAGCTCTTGTGGAACGCACATAACATTATAAAGAAAACACTGATTTCAAAGGTCTCCAGGATGTGCAGAAGAAGTTGGAAACTGGGGCAAGCAGTGCCACTGACCAGTTAAGACCTGCACAGAGTGGGGTTTGGAAGTTGCTACCAACTAAAAGCTTTGTCCCCCTGCAAGAGCAGTTTAAGTATTTAAACATTATTGGAATATAAAACTTCCTACAGCAACAGTTCAAGTATCAGTGTTAAAATAAATGACAGTTCCTGAAAGGGGCACAGTTTAATTTGCATATGAATTGTGCATTTGGAAGAACACACCTGATAAAACACATTTACGTCTCAAAGTCTACAACTGTGCAGTGAACTCCAGAATCTTCAGGAACAGGCAGAAAGGTAAAATCTGGAGTTTATCCAATTTCAGGGAAAACAGCTACTACTGGACCATGTCATGGCAAATGCAGCTACAAGGACTGTGCTCCAGGAATTGCAAAGGAGCTGAGAAATAAACTCACACCCCCTCATTTAACTACTCATTCTCCTAATACTTTGGTACTACACCATTTCTAAATTAATTCTCTAAATTTTCTACAAAACATCTTGAACTTTTCAATTATAAGCACTAACCTGCAAACAGAGTCTTTAAGACAGCCAAAGTGCAGTTAGACTAATATCTGATAAAATGTGTATAACAGAAATATGACAATTTACAGAGGTGTGAAAAATGCCACTATGGAAAAAACTCTGAGTTGATTTTTCTTAGCTGAACTTTCAACCTGCCTACAGGCCTGATATTGTTGTAAAAGAATTTATTCTAGAATAAGAGGGCAGCATAGTTTATGACAACAATCTACCTAAAAACTCATTAAAGTCTTTTCTCTTGGAGTGACATGCATTATCAGCAAAGATTAATCTGATGAGTCTTTAGGTGAGCTCCATTTTTAAAAATGCAATAACAGAGGGCTTTGTTGTCATCTGATGAAAATCAATTAGAGTAGGTAAGGCCACAAGGAAAACTAACATCACTCATCACCAGCCCCCCGGCAGCTGAAATGATTTGTCTTCCAAGCTTGGGTGATCAGGAGCTGTAGTAATATCACAGGGAAATTAATTTAGTTTCTATATTCTAGACCCACTTTCCTTGTTCTGGAGGTCCTATACACAAATTACTTTTAATCAAGGTTGATGTGTTATTAATACCAAGGAGGATCTCTGAAGAATCATTTTTTTTTCAATTGACTTGAGGCATTTTTCACCTGTGTTTTGTGTATAAACAGAAGTTGCGGGTGCCCCTTACCGGCCCGAGGCTCTGTCCAGCACCAGGCAGCGCACGGCGTGACGGAGGCAGTAGATCCCCCCAAACACAGCACACAGCCTGCAACAGGGAAACACAGCTCATTAGTGCAGCTCTGCTAATTGCAATCAGCCTGAGTGGTCAGCAAGGCAAAACTCTGAGGTGTTGGTAAGACTGATTTACTGACAGAAGCAAGATGTGGAGCTGTTGGAGTGCAGAGGAGGTCACTGAGCTATCACAGGGTTGGAGCCAGGCTGGCAGAGCTGGGGGTGCTCAGCTGGAGAGGAGAAGCTCCAGGCAGAGCTCAGAGCCCCTGCCAGGGCCTGAAGGGGCTCCAGGAGAGCTGGAGAGGGACTGGGGACAAGGGATGGAGGGACAGGACAAGGGGAGGGAACAGCCTTAAACTGAAGGAGGGTAGGTTTAGATTGGATGTATGGAAAACATCCCTCCCTGTGAGGGTGGGTAGGCCCTGGCACAGGTGCCCAGAGCAGCTGTGGCTGCCCCTGGATCCCTGGACGTGTCCAAGGCCAGGCTGGACAGGGCTTGGAGCACCCTGGGACAGTGGAAGGTGTCCCTGCCATGGCAGGGGTGGCACTGGATGAGCTTTAAGGTCTCTTCCAACCCAAAGCAGTCTCTGATTCTGTGATTTTGAAGTGAAAGCATTTTGATTTATGTTCACAGATGACAAACTTGAAAACTTTCACTTTGCAAACCTGACTTCCAAAAATGGCATTATTCTGTCATTCTAATGCCAGATGAGCAGTTCCAAGACAGCCAGTCCCACAACCCCTCTGACCTGCAGGACAGGGGCAGCCCAAGGAGCTGCCAGTACCACCAAGTACCACGGGACACCTGGAACACCCAGCTCCCTAAAAACACCCCTGCTCCTCATGGAAAACCAGAGATTCATCCCAAAAATCCCAGCCTTGGCTATTTGGAGGTTGTTGAAGATGCCACAAAGGTTAAACATCCACTGAAGAACTCAGAGAACCCAGAGCTATGGGTTTATTATCTCTAATGCTGCAATCCACAGCCTCCTGCCTGACAGCAGCTATCAGCATCTCAAACCAACTCAGAGGAGTTGATTTCATATCTTGCATTTAAGAATAGCACTATTAACTTAACTACAACTGGATTCCTTAGTTAAAAACATTAATTACAGTTTTCCTTCAACCACAGCCAAGGGGTTTTGATATATGCACTTTATTTTTCCAGCGTGCTTTGAAAGAACTTTGCTGCTTGGCTGCACAAAAATGTGAATTATTTCTTTCCAAGAGTAGCCTGCTATCCAGGGGATGAGGGCATGACCAGTTTTCATAGGCCAGCAGAAAAGTTCTTTTAAAATGAAAATGGAAAGGAATTTTGATTGTGTTGCTGAACAATCACAAACAGCCAAAACACCTCTTAGAACAGCCTAGCATGAAAAATGACACAGCTAGGAAGGACTTGCCAAAATTATTTAAATACAGAAACCGAAATATTCAACTAAATGGCACCCCAATAATTTATGACAAAGTAAAATCATTGTGCTGGCATTACTTTCATACAATGGGCTATTCAAGATGATTTGACTGCACTTGAAGTACAAGCAACTCTTTGATAGCATTAACCCTAAATGACAGACATTTAAACTGATATTACTCTAATTAACTGGCGACTGCCTCCACCAATAATTCAAGTTTTGCTGAAAGATAGCAACAACACTGTACTCAGCTTCAACTCTGCCCTGCTGACATCAAATCATATTACAGCTAAATTAACAGTTGTGAAAATTTTTGGCCTGGTACCTTCCATCATACACAGCCTTTAAATGCCATTTCAGACCCCATCAAGGCAGAAATCAGCAGCTGCAATTTTTAATACAGCTGTGGAACAATAGGACATATTAAAAGCTGCATTTTTGACAGCATATTCACAGTGATTTATGAGTTTGTATATAATTTGATTATTCTATTAATTTTACTGATTACTGATTCAGCTAATACAGTGAAGGTCACTTACAAAATAAATCTTCATTACATTTCACAGAAAGTAACTGCCTCCAACTAGTTGTTTTCTTTAATTAAACACTAATGTAACAAGAGAGAAAATAGGCTTCAGGGTTGCTGCATCTGTTGATACAAGAGGAGTTTACTGCTTTGATGTAATGCTCTGTGATATTAATTGAACAAAAATAGAATGTCTCTCTATTTGACATCTCGATTTCCAACACTGAGATACCACAAAAACACATTACAGACTTAGCCTTAGTTCACTCTGAAAGAATTTTAAAACTGTATCAAATAATTTTACACCAAAATCGAATTTTTATTTCTAGCATGTAATTTGTCCTCTGATTTCTACAATGCATGTTGTGATTAATTTAAAAATTGGCTAACTTTTAACTGTGCATTTTTTCTGTTGTAAGAACTATTTGTTTCTCTCCTTAAAGCTGAATACTCCATGTACAGCACTGCAAGCTTTGGAGAAAGATCAAAGAAAAACATGGCAAGTGCTGAGATAATGAATTGTCCGCTTTCAGTTTATTTTTACACACAGAGCAAGCTGTGACCTGGTTCTTATGTTAAAGTCTGTTTCCTGAAAGGCTCCTAGAAAATCAGACTTTCCTCCAATGTTGCTGTGTTCCAAAAACATTAACAGGTAGAGTTGACACAAATCAAATAAATAAAATAGCTACAGCTACAAAAAGTGATGGTTAATCTTCCAAACACATGGTTCCCATATCAAAGTCAAAACTTGGTGTGAGTATCCATCTGGGTAACACCAAAAATCCAGCCCCCAAAAAACAGCACCCAAAAACTAATGAAGAAAATAATTTATGTCATCCTGAACTGTCCTGGCATTTGGAGAGCTATGGAAAGGAAAATATGTGACAGAAATGCTTAGGGAAGCAGATGAAGAGTCAAATATTTTGACTTTTTCCTGCAGGCTGTGTTCATTATTCCTGTGAAATTTAAAAAAGTCCTGTAGGATTAGAGAAGCAGCCTATGCTCTAAATCCATCAGCAACATGACAATTGTACACCAATCATAAAGTTCTGCACTCCCCACCAGCATGTGGAGCCTGCAGCCCCAGGTAAGAGGATTTCCTTCCCCAGATCTCCCCTTCCTTCTGGAAAACCAGGCTGGGACTGGGAAATGCTGCAGGAAGAGGAGCTGGAATGGCAGAGCTGGGGTACCAAATTTAACTTTAAAACTAAGAAATTGCTCCTTTTAATTGTATGGAATTTAGACTGCATATACAGAAATATCCATTCACATCCTGTGAAACACTCTAGCAGTGAACACAGTAAAACAGACAAGATAAAAACTGCTGGGCTTGGTTTGGGTTAGAGCACAAAGCTCCAGCTACTTATCACTGACCCTTCACAGACCCTCTGTGCACCTCTCTCCATAATTACAAAACTGGGGTAATTTCAGTCTATTTCATCAGAGTCTGGCAAGGGTTGGTATTTATTGTTCAGGGATTCTGAGTGATCACTCTGCACTGAAGTACAACTATTTCAGGAGTTTTAGCATTTGAGCTCCCATTATGTGATGTACAAGTTTTGTGGTTGGGGAAGTCACTGCTGCCTTTTACAGGCCCAAGATCCCAATTCCATTTCCCAAACTCAAATGTTAGAAGATAATGCAATAAAAATCTTAATTTATAATATATTTCTATGTTCCTATACTTCAGCCTCGCTTTGTGCCAGTGTAGATTTCTTAGGGTGTTTCTAAACCTGAGGAAATTCTGTTGACAAAAATGAGACCATGTTTAATCTGTCTTTTCATTTCAACTACTAATTAGTAATTTAAACAACTGCAGTACCAGCAGCTTATTGCTGATAAAAGTGCCATGATACTGATGACTCTGGGCACAATATAAAAGTGCTTTCTTAAAATTAACCATATTATCAATCTAAGTTTTTCAAGGATATTGCAATAACACTACTTTTTAGTGAATCAAGGTTAAGAGTCATTCTCTGGGATTCTAAACTCAAGAAACAGATGATTTCTATGAAGGTTAGGTGAGAAACCATCAGGCAATGTGTTTAAGTGACCTAAAAATTATGGTTAAAGCACTGTGGCAACTGTAAGAAATTGCCACGGAGCTGGAGAGGGAAAAAAGAAACAGAAGAGTTGAGTTGTTTCTGTGCTGCTGGGAGGGCAGGGAAGTGCAGAGGCACTCCCAAGGCTCCTCTCTGGGGAGGTGGAAGGACCTGGCTCCAAACCCCATGGACCCTGCTGGAGAAGCTGCTTCTCCTCAGCCAAGGTCACCCAGCTGCAGTTACACAACAGCTCTGCCCTCCCAGAGAGGCTGGGGAGAGCAGGACTGCAGGGCAAGGCACAAAAGCCAGCACTAGGAGCAGTCACTAAACATTAGCTCATCTATAGAACCCAGTTCTGTGTTCTCTGCCTCCAGAAAAGATACAAATTCCAGTTCTCTTAATCCTCAATGAAATTCAAGGGCTATTTTACTAATTCTGCCATGTTTAGGAAGGTACCTTTCTCTGTCTTCTGGTTTAATGAAAAAGGACTCTGCTAAATGCAATTTGCCTCCTCATCTCAGATTTGCTCCAGTAATAAACAATCCTGTCACTTCCACAGCTCTCCTGATAATGCTGCAAATATTCACATGTGAGTCAGAATTCTCAGGGAGACCCTGTAAGGCACAACCTGCACATCCCCACACGACCAGGGAGGAATTTCCTTGCTAAGGGACTGGTAAGACGTAATACCAAAATAATACATTAAGATATATTTGCCTCCTATTATCACCATTACCCTAATTATTAAACCCTGAAAAAGTCATCTCACAATAGTATTTGTATTTTGTCCTTTTAGGTTCTAAATATGCTTTTAAAATGAACCAAGATGATCAAGAATGAGAGTAGGACAATGTAAGTCTGACCCCTCAATACAATTTCTTGACTGAAAACTTTTCCCTGCCTAGTTAGGGGTGGGAAATCAATACACTGGGACAGCATCCACTGCATTCAGAGCATCCCATGTGATGGATTCTCATGGCTGAAGGCCTTCACGAGGTATAAACTCCTGCAGAACACAATTTCTAGTCAGAAAGAACAGGGAGCAAAACAGCTCTCATGTTTGCAAGTAATTTTTAAAACAAAGAATTGACAAACACTCAGAAGATAAAAACTAAAATGAGAAGGTATTCTCTAAGTTTCATCCACTTAATGCATTTTACAACAAAGGTTATTTCCAAATTAAAAGTCTTTTCCTGTCATTCTGAGAAATACTGTGGGCAAGGACACAAAAGCATTCCACAGCTGTATTAACGACAAGGCTCACTGATCTGTGAATAACCTGAAAAAAATGAAGATTATTGAGTTACTTTACCAATCTATCCATCCATCACCAGTGAACAGGTCTCAGAATGATGGATTATCTCACTTCCCTCATGTTTATCCCAAGAAAGAGTTTCTCCTTAGAGAGAAAAACAAACAACTGATCCTAAAACAATCCTGCTAATTCTGCTTGCCCATTTTGCATTCATCTGCCAACAAAGTGAGAAGAAAGATATCAAGTTTGTCTTTAAAGGCCAAACTACATTCGAAGTTTTATTATTTCCCTGAAATGCAAGTGAAAACAATTAAGAGGAAAGCAGCACTGCAGCTACCGGTACTATTCAGCATTTTAGTACAACTCAAGGAATAGTGAGAAGTTGTCAGTAATTCCAATTACATTTTCTGGTCCAAAGAAATGGAATAATTATAAGTGATAAGAGACAGATAAATATGAAAATTAGGTATTTTGAAATGGAGGACTGAACTTATATCTCACTATGATTTTTAAATCACCTGTGATTGTTTCACATGTGCTGACACTCAAATCTGTCACACCTGGTTGTCACCAAGAATTCACACTGATTGAATTTCTCATTAAATTCTCATTAATGTGCTAAATCATACAATTTACACACAGAAAAGTTCTGCATCTTGCTAAAATGCAGAGACATAATACTCATGCTTAGATTCAGCTGAAAAACATGGTGTGCCCAATTTTTAATAAATGACTGCAGTCAGGTTTCCTGAAGTCCAGTCTTGATTTCAGACCACTAAAACCTTCCTAGAGTGTAACAGGGACATAATTGGGAATTTTAAAGGACCTGAGACTACCCCAGAAGCTCTGACATCTCTAGCAGGTAACAGTGCACATGTAAAGGTAAAACTGATTATTCATTTTTAAATATATACAGGAACCCTCAGAATCAATCACACTATTCATCTTATCTCAGCCTGGCCTCTTAATCTTCCTGTAAATATGGGCACTGAAAGAGATGGAACTGTCTTAATCAGATCTTTCCTCCATCACTAAATTACTGCTGTCACTGTCACAGAGACAGAAATTACAATTTCAGGCAGAATCTGTAGGAACTCCTACAAAGGGTGACACTGCCCACCAAACACACAATGGGAAAGCTCCAGGTCTGTTTATAGGAAATGCACATTATTAACCAACTTCCCATGAGAGTCAGGGACTCACCAACTCCTCTGGCCAAGCAGCCAAGGATATTCCAGCACCTACTGCCATCTGTCAGCTTTTGGATAATTGTGTCTTTGTTATCCAAAGAAGAGAGAACGTGTCCCTGTGGAACCTTTGTGACATGATACAGGGGACAGTCACCAATTCCCTCTGAAAGTTCACATGGGAAAAACTACTGCTTCTCAGAAAGTCAATTCCATTTGCATGTCCATATTTCCATGAGTCCAGAGGAAAGAATCTGAAACCAAACTGAAGTGAAACTTTGCCTGCTCTGCCCCAAATTCAGTGTGTTCACAAAGCAAACAGCAGCAGATGTAAAAGCTTGTTTGGGTTTTCCTCAAGGATGAGATATTATTATATTCACTTGTACTTAAGATCAGACTATTGCTACATCATTAGAAAGGAGATTCAGGACAGTTTTGTACCAAGAAGGAAGCAAAGGAAGCTGTTAAGGGCCAGTGAAGTTTTGCTTTTTTTTGTCAGCTCAGGAGAGCAGGAGGCTCCCAATGACCTTCCTTGTTCCACGACTCCAACTGATGGAGACAGAAACCTCCCATCTGTACCTCACCATATTGGTGATAGAAAAGTTTAATTTTCTCTCCTAAACCATCCCTGCTTAAACCAATAAAGAAGGAAGAGCGCTTCTGCTCGCTGGAGTGTCGTCAGCAGCTCCAAAAGGTTGTGGTGTTTATGCAGGACTCATTTGGGATGCAAGGATGTGACTTCCAAATGTCTTTGACTCATTCCCATCAATATGCATGTGTGCCATTTATAACAGTAGCCTTGATGAGAACACACAGTGTAACTGGCTGCAAGAAACGCTTAAGAGGTTTACATTAAAGCAGAATATAGAACAGTGGTTAGAAATCACAGGCCAGGTGACACCTTCCCCTGATAAGCTGGTGATAAAAGCTGTAGCCTGTGATCTATAGGCTCTGCTGCTGCCTCTTTACTCCACAGCCCCAGCAGCATTCTTCACATACAGCTCACTCTGAGCAAGACACAATCCTGAGGGCAGAACACCTTTAAAAATTGTGATTAATCTCAAAAAATATTATGGTTGCCTCCTAAATTGTTCACTTAAAAAGAACTGATAATGTTTAAAAAGTTTTGTATTAGAATTTTTGCAATACATACCTTTTAAAAGTGTAATTACTTTTTGGTTTGACAGATTAATTTGCTCCATCCAGGAAAATACCCTCTTTGTTGTAAAAGTTATACATTTTAGCAAAAAAATCCTAAAATGTAGCAACCAGTGATCTGAAATAGAAAGTTCAGACCATCTGAAGAACTCCTGTCATCACAGAATGATTTTCTGATAAGAATATTTATAATACTTCTAGACACCTCTACTGCTAACTTGAAATATACTGCTGTTACAGATCAGAAAACTGGATGTGCTGGTTATTAAATAAAAAACAATTAAGCTAAAGGGATTTTGAAAATGCAAGAAAAATTACATGGATAAGAATCTACAGAGGAAAAAAAGCAAGCAAAATTTTAAATATTAAATTTACTTTTTTCCCCCAGGCATTTGAAGCCAAGGAAGGTTGAACTGCCAAAACTGTACTACTTCAATGGCTCTGATAACATAGTGATTTATTA
Source organism: Ammospiza nelsoni (assembly GCF_027579445.1). Lineage (NCBI taxonomy): Eukaryota > Metazoa > Chordata > Aves > Passeriformes > Passerellidae > Ammospiza > Ammospiza nelsoni. Next base: position 4,109,195 of record NC_080647.1, on the reverse strand, counting down.
ATCTCTGGTCACATACAGATACCTGGCCTCACATGAAGTCCTAGAAAGACACAAAGACATCCATAAAATCCAGAAACACAAGTTCTGTTGCATGACTGTATGCAGAATAGTTGCCTAACCCCAATTCTTGTTCACAAATGATCTGTCCAATCACCTAATTACCAAGGTCTGCACTTTAAATCACCATTTAAATACAGCTCAAGGAGCAGATGAAAGGTACTGACAAAAGATGGTAGCAAATAACATTTCTATTCAATGGAGCACAATTATTCCAGAATGTTTCTATCAAGACATAGCTGCACCCATGCTTTACACAGCCCAGCAGGATCAAGCTGCTAAGGCCATTCCTCTGGCAGTAATTTAGGGACTGCTCTGGAGAAGAGAAATGGAATCCATCACAGAGACAAACAGGAACACCCAACAACCTGCTGTAAACCACAATTTCATAGTAGCACACATGTAAAAAGCAGAACTTGTCCAGCACCAAACAAAGCAGGTAAGACCCTGCACTGCTATTTAAGGGACTGATGTACAGATATATCACTCAGACAAACTGGCCTCACCAGGCAAAGCTGCTTTTTTTAAACAGAGCTAATGTTTACTTCAGACCTCCAGGTTACCACATTAAACCCACATTGAGCAGATGGAAAGGCTGCTTGCCAGCAAAAGCAAAGATGAAAAAAACCCCTCAGCCTTTTAAAAGGCAGTTGAACTGTTGGAAACAACTGAAATGAAAACCACCCACCCTCTGCACCCAAAAGCACCAAGCACCAGCTCTGTGCCAGAACCACAGGCCAGGGACACCTCAGGAGCAGGGACTGCACTGCCACTGCCACTCAAGTGGATCTTGGGTTATCCTGGAATCCTGGGCTTTTTTGTTTTATTTGCTTTCCAAGGCTCAAGGAGTGGAGAACATATGGCTGCTGCTTGGGATGTCAGAATGTAGCAGTGGCTCAGTGAAACAGAGCTGCATGGGATCTCCTCTGCTGGTCAGTTCATAGGAGCTGGAACCTTCAGTCTAGAGAGAGCTACAGAACAATGTCATGATTTCACATCAATTGCCCTGTTTGTATAAAAGTCTGATGTAGAAAGGTTCGTTTTAAATGTAATTCTGAACTGGACACGTGGCACTATTCTTCTCTTTCAGAACAATCCAGTTCATTATTAAATATATACCTGTGAATGACAGATGAATTCTCAGCATTAATTAGTAACACAAATTGACAACATGGATCTTCCTGCAGCTTTAGGGTAGACTCACATACAAATTTTTTAACCTACTCAAAATGCACAGTCCCCCTTTTGGACAGATATCCCCGAGTCTCCTCTGTCAGATTTAAGAAGGGGCAGCTACATATGGGTTAAATGATGGCTTTCTCATTTCCTAGCCCTTATTAACTTACAGCAGCCACCACAGCCAGCAGCTACTACAAGCTGCATTTGTAAAACAATGAAAAATGTTGCAAAGCAGTGTCCTAGTGAGTGACACCTCTTACATGACAAGGGTTTCCTGTTTGGGATGTGTCTGGGTGAGTGAGGCTTACCTGCAGAAGCACTGTGGGATCTCTCCCTGCCCATACAGAGGGAACAGGAATGGGGTGTTGCCATAGCGGCCAAGGCACTGCAGGAATTTTTTTGTTGCCTGAAGCCCTTCCAGAGTGCTGCTCTCAGTCTGTGCCACCATTGCAATGGAGTGAAGGATGAAGTGCTGCAGGCTGGGGGTCAGCTTCCGTGTCTGCAGGAACTCAGCAAACGTGCTGGACTCGTGTTCTGAGGGAAAAGCACAGGAGGCACTGAGCACACTCCAACATCTGCACTTCAGCTCAAACAAGTGCTCTGGATTCCAGCAAACAAGAGCAAGTGAATTTTTCAACAAACATCTTGCTGAAAATGGATCATCCAGTCAACGAAAGTTAGAAGAACTACTCCCAGAAAGTGAGTTATCTCAGAAGACAGAAACAGCACTCCATTAAAATATTTCAAAATATCACAAACCCACTTTATGGGTCTCCAATGCCATCACCTATTCATTGCAAGACTTGATCTAACTCCATTTCCCAGCCCTGAGAGAAAAGTGACAAACTGTGGACTAAAATCCACCCAAGTGCCATGGGATGCTGTGTCCTGTAAATTACCCAAAATATCACCCCAGATTACAGCCACTACAGAACAGGACTGCTGCACCCACACTGCCAGTGCCAGACTGGATATCTGTGCTCAGAGAAGCCCCTCACACAGTGCCACAATCCAGAGATGAGAAGGTGCAGTATTTATTTTAATTGGATGACTTGCTGGCAACAAACAAATGTGGATGAGACAGAGAGCAGAAAGGGATCAAGGACTCTATCTTCCCTTTAAAATAATATTATTGCTGGCACATTTTGAAATTCAAAGAAACACAACTCTTCTGGGAGATGTTTAAAGCATGTTGGCATTGATACATCTCTGAAAAACTTTTAGTCATCTTCATAACAGAAAGATTTTTGCCAGGAAAAGATTGTATTTAAGCAATAGCAGGCTTCTATCCTATTCAGAGATCTGCTCTTATTTCACTTCTGGATAAATTCCTAACTAGTTCAGAGCCCAATATTATCAAGCTATATATTCTGTTCAAGATTCAACCACTGCTCTATTACAAATGTATCTTACTGCTCTTTGTACAGCCATGCACAAAGTCATAAAATGACAAGGGATTTTTTTTGTTTTATCATTCTAAAAAAATTCTCAAGTTTTCCACACTTCAAACTTCTTATATAATTCCATATTTTACAGAAAAAAAAGCTTTAAAAAATTCTTCACGCTCATGAACTCTTCCTATTAAAAGTCTGCCTTCCCACGAATGCAATGATCTCATCAAGAGCAATTTTAAATTTCTTAAGTTTTTACATTAGCCTAATCTGACTCAAAATATTCTCAATTACTTCTCAGGCTATTTTAAAATATAGGAACAAAAACTGTTTAACTGGCTCTGTAAGTAAAATACATCTAATGTTATTTAGGTACACGAATCAATGGATTCATTTAAAATTGATGTGGCATCTCCTTTTTTTTACTCAATAAATTTTCTAAATACCACAAATATCCTCACTGTGAGCACCTCCATTTCTTCCAGCAGCAGCAAACTGAGATCACCTGTAATCAATAAACCACTTCAGCCTAATGAGTTTTTCCCCTTCAGGATTTTCTGGAGTTCATTACAGACTCTCCTTTTCTTAATCTCACCAGATCTTGATACTGACTGTTCTTCTCTTGCATGTGTTCAATAATTTTCTCTGATGTTTGTACTCCTCATTCCTCACTATTTCTTTTTGACAGATTTTTTTTTCTCTTTGCCTTAATTTACTTTTAGACTGCAAGAACTGAGGACACCACTTCATTCTTTGTACCCTGAGGAGCACAAACCCAAAGCCCCTTCCTCCTGTTGAGCTGATTTCCCTCTTTGACCCGCAGCTCGTTATTCTTCACACATTATAGCTCAAATCTCTTCTGATTTCCTCTCATCTAAATAAGCCAACACTTGATAAAAGCACTTTGAACTTGCCCTTTACAACTAAAGAGCATTAAATTACATTTACTTTCATAGTTTAAAAATTCCATTTTCTCCATTTCTGATTTGTTGTAAAGCATTGTGAAGGTTTACCTAGTAATCCAAAAAAACAGACAGAAAATTCAGATACATCACATTCTTTTAAAAAATACCTGGGGGAAGGGAGGAAAACACTTAAAAATGACAAAAAGCATTTTGCAACCTTGCTGTAATATATAATTTTGCTGTTAAAGAAAAATGTAAATAATAAATAATGTGAGAACTAGAAGAGTAAGTGCTTAAGTAGAAAAATTTAACACTGAAGTGAAAAGGTCACAAAAAGGTCAAAGCATACTTTAAAAATGAATCTGTAAAAATAAACCACGTGAAAACACAGGAGAGCTCTCAGAACTGTCCTCCCTGAAGAAAGTCCTGAGAAGGGAGTGCACCTTGTTCAATGAGACACTACCTTGGTATTCCTCAGGGTGCTGTTCATAGTCCAAACAAAATGTCAGAAATTTCATGAGCATTCTCTTCTCCACCATGGTCAGCTGTCTGCTGTTGAAGACATCTGCTCTGGAACAAGGCACCTGCAAAGTATTTTTTAATAATTTCAGATACTTTCCATACTCTGAATGTAAAAGGATCAAGCAACAATAGTCTGATAAAATAACAAATATTTCAAATTATTGTTTTCAATTACAGCTATTTTCTTATATATTTATTTCCCCTAATTTCTATTGTAGCTAAAGTTACCAGTTTTCCACAATAAGAATATTCAAAAATCTTTTTTATCTCCCTTCAATTTCAATTGCATCTCTAACTGCAGAGATAATCACTTGAGTTTGTATTCACTGTGCCGATACCTCCCGTTGCCATTATCACACTGATTTCTATTGTATGTAACAAAGACAAATCAAGTCTATGTCAGACTAAAACCTAAATCTTTGAATCTTAAAATCTTTAAAACCTAAAATATTTGAATCTTCAACAATTATCTGCCAATCAGTCATGGCCTAAACATTTAGCCTGAGGTTAAGATTTATGTCAATGTGCTGGACTGCACAACCTTATTTTAGCTTGGTTTGATTTTATTTTCATATTTCTAGATAACACATACCAACATCTTTTCTTCCAGAAATTAAAACAGAATCATAATTAAGGAAAAAACACTCAAAAAACCAATTTCAAGCTTCTTGACTTGCAGGAGCTGAGATGAAACACAAACACATGCAGCCCATGGTTTTCTGGTACCTGTTCCACTTTCCCCTCGCGGAAGGCGAGAACCCGCGTGGCGTTTTTGAACTCGGCGTATCTGCTCACGTTGGACTTAATGAGGAGGTCAATTAACAGCCCCCGGGAGTACAGCAACTGCACAGGAGCAGAAAGGAACTGCTGGGTGAAGAGGATCAGTGAAGCACCCAACAAAATCCTCACCAGCTGCTCCCTAAATCCCCTGAACCAAGAGGCACCTTTTCCACAGATCAATTCCATGACTCCCAAGCTAAGGTTCAGCCATATATAATTTAATCATCTTTCTAGAAGGTACAAATATGAAATACAGAAGGGATAGAAATGTAACTATGAACTGAAAATGTTTGTATTGAAAAGTCTCATGGTACTGAGTAACAGACTTCGCAAGAGCACACAGAGACTTTCTGGATAAAGGTTTCCTGGGACACCAACAAGAAAGCTGATGTTCCCCTGCTAGGGAAACCCCAGCACAAACTCCTGGCCTGCCCTGCTGACCACTCTTGTGGCTGAATTTCTGGGATTTGCTGCAGTTACCACCATGTCCCTTTAACACAGTAAAAAAAGGATACAAAACAGCATTATCTGCTTAACCACCACCCACTGACTGGTGTTCAAGATGTCATTGCAAGGAGGCTTGGAAGTGGGATTCACATCTGGAACATGAAATTTGCAATAATGATTTCACAATGTCTTCACAAAGAATTGAATGAATTAGTGAAGAGAGTTTATTTTTCAGTTTCCAAAGGTTTGAAAAATCTTTTTAGGCACAATATGTAAAGTGAAGCATTCAACTTCGAAAAAACTTCCCTGTGCTGTAAAAAACATATTTTTATCTTTTTAAAAAGACAGAACAATCTGCATGCAGATTGCTCTTTCTTGTTTAAAAATACAAGTTTTTAATGGCACTATTTAAAATGAGACATTTTGCTGGTATTACCCAAGTGCTATATTCCATGACATTTATTTCAAGGCAATATTTCTGAGCTGTGTTTTTTGATCTCTTTGGTTATAAAACACTTAAGGTCACATATCAAATAACTCATGTTTGTTTTAGTGCTAACAATTCTTACTTCTCAAGAGTGGCTATTTTCCCTCAAAGGTGCTTTAAAACAAATGTCAGCATTTTAAGCAAAGCAAACGTACTTACGCAAAATAAAGTCATTCAGTTCCTACCTTAGAAACCAAATCAACATTAAACCTTCTGCCTTCTCTAACAATTTGAGAATAGGTGATTTTCTTTGGTTCTTGGGCAGCATTTTCAGAGGGTGCAGCTTCTGTCTTTGCTGGTTGCGGAGCGGAGTCGCCGTCGGCCGTGCTGGGAGCAGCTCCAGGGCCAGGGGCTGCTCCTGCCCCGTCCCCTGCAGCTGCCCTGGCTGCCTCAGAGCAGCTCTGGGGCTCCTCTCCAGGGCTCTCCACTGCCGCATTCTCTTTCTCAGACCCTGGGGAAGCCTCCTCCACTGCTGGACTCCCCTGTGATCCCAGAGGAATCCCCTCCACTGCTGGACTCTCCTGTGATCCCAGAGGAATCCCCTCCACTGCTGGACTCTCCTGTGATCCCAGAGGAATCCCCTCCACTGCTGGACTCCCCTGTGATCCCAGAGGAATCCCCTCCACTGCTGGACTCTCCTTCTCGGGCCCTGGGGACTCCCCCTGGGCAGCAAGGGCTCCAGGCACATGCAGCTTTGGCAGAGCACCAGCTTCTTCAACACCTTCAGCTGAATCCTGACTGATTAAAAACACAGAGGGGAAAAAGAGGGGGGAAAAGTCTTTTTGAAGAGTCTTAAAAAGCTTGTTTAAAGTTTTGAGTTGGTGCCAGAGCAGAAACCTCAAGCATTTCTAGGAAAAGCATTAGAATTTCTTTATCCTGGCCCATTCAGGTATTCCACCCACTAACAAACTCTGGTTCTTTGGCTGCAAAGCTACAATTCAAGAGACTATTTTTATTGAGGAGAAAAAACAGCAACAAAAATTTGAGTTTTTACTTTACATATACTTAAAAAATAGAAGGGTCTCAAAAAGAAAATCAAGGCCCTCATGGTGAAACAATACACAGCTACATCAACAATAGAAATGGACTATTTTGAAATAAAACCAGTAACTTGATCAGGTGTTCCCTACAGATTAACATCCATGAAATTGAAAAGCAAATATGCATTAAAGTAATTAAGCTGAGATTCTGTCCTGAAGAAAACAACATTTGACAAGCTTTACACAACCAAGCTCCTCTGCAGCCATGATCCCAGCAGAGAACCAGACCACTTGGACCCAAAGCTTCAGCAAAACTTTCAAATTGCTCTTTTAACTCTGCCCTTGCATTCTAATGAGCTGTTCAAGCAGCAATGCTGTTATGCAAGTGCTCCAAATCCATGCACAGGGCATGAAGGCAGCCAGTCACAGGAGGGACATTCCCACAGAACATTCACTCTGCACAGTTCATTTCCTGTCCACAACATTTCTTTAAAATTCCCCTCATAAAGCAGCCCTCCACTTTTAATCTCATCTTCTTGTTTTATGTTGAACTTCAGTGACACCTCCCTGAGAAAGCAGGACTTTTGAACTTGGTTTAGTTTACACTACCACTGAGATGAATCAAATCAGTGTCATTGCAAGTGAAAGGAGTTCAGCAATAATTCCAAACTATCTTTTTATCTTTCTACCACAAGCCATTAATGCACTGAATAAACTATTTAATCTTGCCTGGAAACTAATGAACTATGATTTTAAAGGTGACCTGCAAACAGAGTATTAACAGGATGGTTAAAATTCCCAGAACAGCAAGGAATTACTCAGCACCAACACCAAAATGCTCCCTCACACACCTGCAGATGGAAGCAGGAGCAAGATTTCGGTTCAAAAAGGAACAAAAACCTGGGATCCTTTAAAAATTGCTCCTCATTTATGAACTGATGGAGCTCGCATGCACTCATGAAAAGTTTGGAAGTGATCTCCCAGCTTGGGCAAAGTCACCAGGAAGCACTTAACTCATGACTGGGTAAAATATTGCCCTGGGAAATGCAGGAACTGCTATAAGGAAGCACTAATGAGAGAAGGCTGTTTCTGTACATTAATGATGTCTTTTTGCTTCAGATTGCCAGCATTAAGTAACTATAAAATATCAAAGAGAGATAAGTACTTTGTCAAATGTTGTTCAAAAAAGCAATCTCTGCTACAAATAAAAATGAAAGTCAATTATATTTTGGGGTTCTATTTTGATTTTGGGTTTTTTTTAAGGATTTTGGAACAGTGTTTGTGAAAACTGCAAAAGCTCTTCCCAGTAATTCAGTAACTACAATGAAGCTTTTATTTAACTCATCCTAAACCTTTGTAACACAAAATTTCAGAATAAGGTTTTCTTTCTAACTCCTCCCAATCTCAATGAACAGTTAATCTTATTTTAAACATACTTGATTATTACTTTTTAAAATCAAAATAAACTTGGATTCATATCATCATACACTGTATTTTTCTATATCATTCTGAAAAGCAGTGTAACAGAAATATTTACATATTTTAAATCTCTATTCAGTTCCCATTAAAGAATAGGTAAATCTCCATGATTTCCAGCTCCACAGATTTTATAATGAGAGCCCAAAAACGGAATATAATCTAAATTCATGACATCCTTCCTATAGGACCAAATATCCCTGAATAATGTAAGAACTGTCTATAAAAATGACTCAAATTGAACTGCTGTACAGACAATTCTTCTCCTAATTCAGAAGAAAATAATACATCTGCAGACAAATTGTTGTGTAAATTTAGAATATTATCTTCCACCATTCATCAATTAATGGTACTAACAAAGGAATATCTTAAAATGAATGTGTCTTATTAATGCCTTGTAACAGCAACCCCTTCAGATAGGTCAAATGAAAAATTGCCAACCAGCTGGTTAATTTATTCAGCACAGGTGTTCACTATTTATTTTTCAGCCATTTGCCTTTTTTCAATCCAGCTTGTTGTAGACACAGTATTCTTTCCCTTTGATGGATGCACTTTGTTCTAAGGCCATTCATTTCAGATTTGCACTGTGTATATTATACTGCTACCCAGCTGTTTATTCTTTCAAAATAAATGTTTCATGGTTACTTCATAGGAGTTACAAAAGTTAAGCAAAAACTATAGAATCTAGGCAGAACATGTAAATTGTCAGAAACACAGTAATTGACTCTCAGAAAATTTCAAGTTCTTTTGGAGAACTTTTTCTTTGCCAGGTTTATTAATCTTATCCTTGTTCCTTGGGAGAAATGGGGTTTTTCTTGGTGATGACCAGGACAGACAGCACTGTACTGAGCTAAGCTGAATGCTTAAAAGCTCAATTTTACCCAAGTATAATCTCACTTCTAAGTGTGAAATCTCAGTGCCAGGGGACTCATCTGGGAGCCAGCTATCAGTCAGAAATTATACACAAAGTCAAAAGACTACAAAACCTTTCCCTCTGATTTAATCCTGCTTCTGAACATTATTTATTATGACAACAGGATGACAATTACAATATCCAAGTGCTATTGCTTTAAAATAAGCATTGCATTTTATCTGCAATCCAGTCAAGCACCATTACTGTGCAGCACTGAACCTTGGAAGAGTCTCAGTCTGTGACCTTCACATTGTATTTATGTAATTCACACCTTTTTTCCCCTACTTATGGTGTTTACAGACAGAAATCTGTATTTCTTTATGAGTATGTGTCAGCATTTCATTTAGCTACCTATACCTATGGTATTTTCTAAGGGATTCAAGGTTAAGTTTACAGAACTATCTCAAAGAATTTCCTCTCAAGAATTCTGGAGAATGTTCAGTTCAGTACAAAATCCAGAAGAGAAAAAATAATAAATAAATAAATAAATACACAGTTCAGTTAGTTATATTTATACTCAGTGGATTTAACTTCACTAAGTTAAATTCATTGCACATAAAAAGGACAAAGGGAAATATTACTTTATCATTTCACCACAAGTATTTCACAGTTACAGTACAGTTGCCCATTTGTGTAGTTGTTCTTTTGTATGTGGTTCATTTTACATGGATTTAGGGGTTTAATTTTTGATAATGAGAACAGCAGCTTTTAGGCAAATTAAGAATGGAAAAATTTAACTGAGGGCAGTGCACAGCTGCCTACTACTACTAATACCTAAACACAACACTTGTGTTTTCTGCTCAGAAGTAAATCACAAACTCACAAAGTTGGTCAACAAATTAGACTGCACCCAGAGAGGCCATTTAGGAAGGATCAGGGTCTTTCAGTGAATTGATTCCAACAAAGCACAAGGACATGAGAACATTTCAGAGGTCAGGGTTGCATTTTGGGACAATGTGTAACGTGGCAGCATGGTGAAACCCTTACAACCAAAGCACAATATGATAATTTACTCTGGGCATGCAAAATTGCTCATGAATTTGTACTTTTCTACTTACTCTCCAAAACAGAAATCTTCTACATGTTGAATAGTTTTATCCTTGCTGCTGAGAGGAATTGCTTCTTCATCCTCAAGGATCAGTTTTCTCCAGTCCTCACATTCATCACTGAGATCTGCCTTTTGCTTAAAAGAACAAGTATAAAATTACATATTGTACTGTACAAGCTGTTCTTGAGCTACAAATCTCTCTAGACACAAATAATATGTACCATCTAATAATATAAGGGAAAAATAAACCCTGATAACTGTCCTAATTTTTTTTTTCTATATATGTCTTTTGAGTTAAAACACTTAGAGCTGGTTACTTTATCACACCATGCCAACATTTGCACTACAGCACTGGCCCTATTAATCTGAAATACAGTGTTAAATGAAATAAAGCTCTCTCTTTAGTAGAGAGCTGAATGTAACTTGGAATGCAATGTCCTAAAAGGCAGGTTTGCCACAGCCAGGGTAGGTCCAGATTCTGGGACAAAGCTCTTTGAATGGAAACCATATGGAAAAACCTGGTGATCTGGGGGATTGTATTAATCTGTGCATGCAGGAATCCCTAAATCATACAACACAACTCACAGAATATGAAGCTCTGGCACTGAGCAAGTGCCCTGATGATGCCAGGAGGCAGCACAGTGTAAAGAGCAGGGTGAGACTGAGCTGAGGAACTTCCATCTTCTACACCCCACAGGCTCTGAGCATTTCTGTAAATAACAGAGCAGCCCCTGCTAATCCAGCCCTGGGCTCCATTTCCTGAATAAATCTCCTCCCTGCAAGATTTCTAGGGGACTGCCATGAATCAGATAAACTTTGGTCATTGGAAAATACACTATCAGCATTCATCTTTTTGTCCTGGTTACAGGACATTTCAATGGGAGGATCCAGCACACACTTCTCTGCCTGTAAGGAAGAATCAGCTGAATACAAACGAGACAAACAAAAGGGCTGAAACATCAGACAGAGGAAAATAATCCAAGAGGGAATGGAGAAACCAGATTATCCTAAAGGAACTGAAACAATGGTGTAGTTGCTTCTCTTTAAGCTCAAGAAGGCAGAAGTGTGGCTGAGCACCAGGCTGGCCTCAATCAGACTGACAAGGCAGCACATCAGAGCCTCACACTGCCAGGCCAGATGGGTGAGGCTCAAGCAGCAAAGCTGGGAACTACAAACCTCTTTGATCTGTCAAATGACCAAAGAGCAAAAGCAGGGAGGTGATTTGTCTTGAAATAAATCATGCAAACAACAGAGATTCAATGGTAAGGAGGCCTAAAAGAAACAATTTGGGAAATTTTTACCTGATTTTCTTTAATCCAAGATAATAATCCTGAAAAACTAAAGCTGGCCCAGTTTCCACCATAGTAATTTCTCCTGCAAAGAAAAACAACAAAAGGAAAACCTGTTGGACAGGTAAAACAACTTTCCCAGATTTAAAGAAAAAAAACCAACCAAGTATGATACATTCAAAACATTTTACATGGTAAGATTTTTCAGATGCAGAATAGATGAAAATTAGTATTTTGCAAAATTTCCATTTTCCTCCTTGCATGCATCTGTGACCAAACACACTACAGTCCGAAATCAAATTATTTGCAGGGTAAATGGATAATGCTGAGAACAACACAAGGGATAGTGTGAAGAAAAGGAAAATAGAGATAATACTGCTTTTTGGCCAAGACTGGCTCTCTTATCCATGATGTCAAATACAGGACAGTGCAGTTTATTGTTTATCTACTGCTTACACAATAGATTTTGCCTGTTACAGATTGTGAAGCTGCTCTGGCAAAACACTCACTGAACTGCATGTACTGCAGGTGGAGCCAAAGGAACTGATTTGTACCAAGTGATCATCCCTCCCTGAGCACTTCCCAGTTTCTATTTGCCACCTTCTTGCTTGCAAAAAGATTATTTACTGCTTTTAAATCAGAGAAAATTAATAGTTCTGCTGTTAAGCAAAGAAAGTCTCTGCTCTCTCTTTTTAAAATTTCTCTACCAATATTTCTCTAAACATCTGTTGGATTAGTTGGCTTTTGTTGTCAGATGGCATAGCACATCTTAAATACTTAACTCTGAGAAGAAAAATAATAAGAGTAATTACATTTTAAAAAGTCACCAGTTCTTGCAAAATTAAAGTTATTTCAGGATTTAACTCTATTTTCTGGCAATGTGTACTGGCACTTCAGAAGCCTCAAAGATACCAAAAATACCCTCCAGAACAGGTAGCTATAGGGAGGAAGATAGGGTTTGCATTTTAAAGAATAATGTGAAGGCTGTTAAATCAATCTTATCATAACCTCCTCCACTTTTAAATTGTAGAGATCAGTGTGATACCAGTGAAAAGCTAAATTCAGGTTAGATTCTCCTGCCTAGATTTACAATGGGCTGCTTTTGACAGGGCTGATGTGCACTGACAGAGCCTTCACAGGAGTGTCAGCCCCGCTCAGCACCAGGGGCTCTGCTCTGGACCTCGCTGCTTACTTAGCATATGAAGGACAGATGTCTGCTGAGCACTGCTAATTGCTCCTGACTACAAACTGACCTAAAAAAGTCTTTCAGCTCCTGCAAGGCAACAGTGAAGAACATAAATAGGACATCTTCTGTGAAGACAACAGAATGCAGCATTCACTGAATGAATAAGGGTGGCTCCAAGAAGGGATGGTGGTGGTGCAGGACCTGCCCTGCAGAGTGGGCAGCACTGGGCAGCACAGCTCCTCCTGCAGATGGGTATCACACAGAACACAGCAATGGGGATTCAATCTGAGCAGCACAGCTCCTCCTGCAGATGGGTATCACACAGAACACAGCAATGGGGATTCAATCCATGCCCTGGGCAGCACAGCTCCTCCTGCAGATGGGAAACACCCAGAGCACAGCAATGGGGATTCAATCCATGCCCTGAACAGCACAGCTCCTCCTGCAGATGGGTATCACACAGAACACAGCAATGGGGATTCAATCCATGCCCTGAACAGCACAGCTCCTCCTGCAGATGGGTATCACACAGAACACAGCAATGGGGATTCAATCCATGCCCTGAACAGCACAGCTCCTCCTGCAGATGCTCCCAAGCAGGAGCTCCAATCCTCTGCAACAGGAGCTCACCCTGACTCTGTGTGACTGACATGGGGAGCTCCACAGCTATTCCTGTTTGGTACCACACAGACCCCAAAGCAATGGGGATTAAATCTATGAAATGCCCAATTCTGTGAGATGTCAATCTGTAAAAGACACTGACAGTTGCATGTGATGGTAACTTCAAGCTTTGTTTAAGCTGTCAGTGGTGCAAGGTAATTTTTTCAGGTTTCTTCAGATTCTACAGAATAAAAAATTCAATATCCATGTATTACCTGTCATTTCAGGGATTTCCAAAAATCATGAAGATTTGTTTTTAAGGAAATGTGCTGCTCAGGTTGCAAGTTTCTTGAATTTGGAATACAATATACAGCTGCTGGAGCAAGCAATGCCATGATCACAGAAATCCCAGAAAAAATCTGCCTACAATTAGGAGTGGGTTTCTTGATTCTCCACCTATATTAAGTCATGCATATTTAGACTATTTAAAGTTCAAACTGTCAGTAAGAGAAATTAACATTATTTTCACAGAAAGTTACAAAAGTTTGTTTGTGAGCTGTCAGACATCTTTCATGCGAACGTTCCTCTTTATCAGCTTGGATTTCCTTTGAAATTATTTGTTTTACCCAGTGTTGAAGCAACCTAAAGTGCTGAACAAAGCACTGCACAACCCTTCTGTGGAGCTCCATGCATTCTGAGGAGCTGGCACAGCCCTCTCCAAAGGAAAAGGAACCACAGCTGTCCCTCCTTGCCTGGTGTCTGAGCACCCTTCCCAAGCTCTGTGATGCCACCTCAAATATTCATCTCCTCAAGTAGCAACTTCCAGATTTTTTTTTTATCCTGGAATTTTAATTAGTTTCCCTGCACTAAATGATGAATCAGGATTGCTTAATTTTCTCATCTGAAAACACTAGAGAAGGAAGACAGAGCAGACATGATTACTGACATAATGAGCAAAGTTTATAGCAAGTCTTGAAGAGGAATTCTGAGAAGAGCTGACTAATGGTTTTACAATTAGGACTCCTTTGTAACCAAATATTTCTGTTAGAATTGCCCTGAAGATGAACTGAGGAATTCCTTTAAGTAATGGTCAAGATCAAAGCTTAATTACAGCTAAAATATTGTCCCAAAATCTCCAGGCCAAAGCTCCCCTCTTCTCTTGCCATATTAGCAAACAACAAAGATGGATTTTCTCTCCCTTTTTTAGGGTTATAATCCAATTATTCCCTAACTCAGAACAGGAATCATTTTGAAGGTGCAACAGCACAGGTGGAAAATACTTTTTCTACCAAGTTAGAGCACAGATGTTTTCCTTCCCTACCATACATTAGTTCCTAAATTATATTTGCTCAGCTCCTCCCATGTTACCTGGATTTCACCTGAACTACAACACTGCTCTTTTTCCTTTACAACTTTCAAATCTCTAATCTGCAGTTCAGAGCTAACAGCAGAAAAAGTTTTGCAAACTTTTGGAAATGTAGCTAAAGTACAATTTTACCTCTGCAAGAACCTTGTCTCTTCTCCTATGTCACCTTTTTACTTCAGTTACCAGGACTGGAATTTGCCAATTATTTCAATCCGGACCACTGAAATCACAAACTGTTTCTGACTGATTACCAATCTGAATCTGAATGAAGGAAATATCTCATGTGCCCCCAGGGTGACACCCAGAGCTGCTGCTGCTGCACAGAAGCTGCTGATGCCTCAGGATTCCCCCCAGAGCTGCCTCAATGTGACTGTCCTGCCTCTGATCTTGCAGAAGGAAGTCCTGAGCCATCAGAGCAGCTGTCCTTTCCTCAGGAACTTAGTGCCACATTGATTTTAAGGATCTGAACACAAAATGATTTGTGTTTCAAACCCATAAAGTTTCCTGTGTCACCTATTGGTGCTCAGGCAGATGTACTGGAGATTCCCAGGCTGGCCCAGTGATGGGGTTTAGGGGCTGCCTGGCTTCCAAGAGGGATTTAACCCAAACAGCTCCTGAGGTCCTTCAGCCCAGCAAAAGGGTGGGTGATGGTGGCAGTCACTTGTGCCACATCACATTATATCCTGGGATATGGACATGACCAAAGGGAACCACCATGGACCAGCTGAGACCATGTCTTACTCTCTAACACCTTTGCTGTGAGAGTGCGTCCTAAACCAAAATAAACAGAAAAAAGACTTGTTCAAAAAAGCTCAAAAGATACCAGAATTAACAATTTTCTGCCTAGTATTCCTTATTGAAATTAAGTAATTTCTTTGTTTTTCTTGCTGCTCTAAGCAGGTCAATTTCTTAAAGGAATTGACCTGCTTAGAGCAGCAGCAGTTTTGCTCTCTGGCTGCTGTACTCCCACAGCTCCCTCATTTCACAGCAGTTAAAGATCCAAAAGACAGATGTACGAACACACAGGGTCTTTTACAAGTTCTGAAAAAAAAAGCGAGACAAATTGTCTAGCAGGAAGTGGAACAAACTACAACCAGGGATCTTGGACTGGGGAGGTACAGGAGTAAGGCCCAGCACAGTTTTGGATGCTCAAATAGAAAATTTTGGACATAAGGAACACTCAAGTGCTCTACAGGCAAAGTAGTCAAAAAATAGGAAAGGTAACAGGTGTCAAGAACTGCCCAGTTTGCTCTACTTCTCCCAGAAAATAAAATTCTGCATCTTGACCCTCCTTTGCCTTTGAATTAAATTCTGTGTGGAAAGATAAATAAGCCAATGAGGAAGGATGTAGACAATAAAACTGCAGCCTACAAATGTTGTATTCCAGATGCTGAATATCAAATACAAAATGTATCTGAACATGCCTCACCCCTAACTGCCCCATCCCCAGTAACCAAACTGGGGCATAACTACAGATACAGAATTAAAAGAGGCAAATAAACAAAGGATCAAAAGCAGAAACTTGAGCAAGTGGTCAGGAGAAAATCTTCTGCATGTGCACAATTAGTACAGGAAGCATATTCACTTCAAGTAATCCACTTTTAGTCTTGATCTACCTTTCTCCAGCAGCTTCAAATTTAAACTAAGTGCCAATCTCCACATTTTAAATTGCAAATTACTTTTCTAAATCATTTAACAAATATCCTTGAAATTTCACATGTCAACAGCTCATTAATATCTACAGCAAATGTAGCTCTCTGAGAAGAAGCACAGATTTTATGTTTATTGAGACAGATAGCTGGCACAGAGAAATAGAGCTCCTTCAATTACTAGTTGGCAGAAGCTAACTTCAGTTTAAAATCAGTCTACAGCAATTTATGGCAACACTGCAGTGAAGTGACTATTTTGAATAAGATTAGCTACTGCTGATGGCAATGCTTGGACAGTGTTTATAAATCAAACTCAGAAGTCAGTATTTTATAATAGGCCACTTCAGAACTATCTCCCATAATCACCTATGCAGTATATTATGATAAATGCAAACATGGCTGGAGATTAAAAGTAATAAAACAAGGTACACAAGGTAATGAGAGCAAGTAAACTATAAACAAAGACTTTATGCATATATGTGAGCAATATCTGGTGCCTGACTTAACTCAGGCCTTTGTTCCCTGCAAAGATTAATCAAAGCAGCACATCCAACACAGCTATTTCAGTAACCCCAAATCTCATTTCTTTATGAGAAAAAATTTAATTAATAATTCTGGTAATTAATGAAAGGAACAATTTACTTTGATAAAAGGTAATATTCATCATAGCTAAAAACAGGCATGGATAACAGAAATCAGAGTTCCAGTGGCCAATACTATTACAGACTTTGAAAACAAAAAAGTGAAATAACACAAGTCATTCTCATCAAGAGAATGGGATAATTCTGTCAGGAATGAGAACCAAGGCACTAAACCTGCAGCCATTCCTGCCTGGAGCAAAGCAGGAGCCATGACAGCATCCTTCACCACAGCACTCACGCTCCAAATCCCTGAGCCAGCTTCCAAAAACTGCCCGCTCTATTGATGGAAATAACACCCCCAAAACAAGGCAGAGACAGAAACATAACATGACTGGTGCCAGAGGAAGAGGCAGGAGTGCTGCCCACACTGCCAGAGCCACAGAAACCCCTGCAGTCAGTTCAGCCCAGAAAGGGAAGTGACTGGAGGAACTTACGAATCCACGTGAAGAACTCTCTGGCCACTCCTGGCACACGCTGCTGCAATGATGGACTCGGGCAGACCTGCAATGACACAGGCAGCTTTCAGAACTCACCAGGCAATTGAAGCCATTTATTATAATGGTTAATAGCTTCTGAAAAATAAAAGAATTAAAAGACACTCAAAAATATATTAAGGGAATTGCAGCAGTAAGGCAATGTAAAAATACACTCACAATATTTGGATAGGTAATCTAAAATACACTCACAGAAGAAACTTTGGAATTAGAATATTTGAAGAAGCAGAAGTGGAAGCCAATAAGTTAAAGTGACCTGCCAACCCGTTAGGATCAAGCCAAGTACAACAGTAACTTCAGCTAAGTCATGGAAAAACATGCCAAGGATAACAGGAAGAAGACCAAATTAGGAAAAGCTTAAAATTTAACTAAGGAAGACCAAGAATTCCCGGAAGACTCCGCCTGCCTATGAATATGCATGTAATAAATGATGTAATCCTTGTTTAAAATTGTATAAAAACCCGCTTTTGCTGTACATAATTTAGAAATCCATTTTGTGATTTCTCCGACGCGTCGTAATAAAATACCTCCTGCTTATCTGACTTAGGCTGAGTCTCGTAAGCAGTTATTCTCGCCTTTTGGGGCAAAATTTGGCATCACAATGATGTGTTAGAAATTGCAATAATGGTACAACTTGGTCAGAAGGCAACTCAAACAAAAGAAATTTTACAATGTGAGTCACTGAAATTTTTAGCCTCATGCTACTAAAATAATGAACACTATTCTGTGCTCTTTAACATTTTGCTGAATTAAAAAAATAAAAATAAAGTTGCATTTAATAACTGTATGGAACATACATACCACTTGCAAACACTACTAAGTTAAAGCTTGGCACCAGCATCTTCTCTCCACACCCTGCTCTCATAACCACATTGAGCAATTGCCAGCACAATGACACCCAAAGCTCAGTGGGGTGCTCTGTACCCACACCTTGGTAATGCTCACAGGTATTACCTGAGGGCATTTCTGTTCACATCAAAGTCAACAAAAGGACTGTGATTGTCCTTAAGAGTGATATCCCTCTCAAAATCTCCCACATTATGCAATTACACTCTACCAAATCAGTATGTTTTCACTATATCTAGAAAAAAATGTAGCAAAAAAACCACACCAAAAGGCTGTGATAGCTCTGCCAGCAATACATGCTTGGAATGGCACAGGATCCCACTGGAGCTCAATAAATAAATGGGGCTGTTCTGTAATGTCTGCTCCCACTCACCAGATTTCACGTGCCCAGTTCCACGCCTTGGATTCTGGAGCAGGTTCAGAGGAGCAGGACAGCTCCCCAGCTAAGCTCTGTGGCACTAACTTTCCCCAAAACTCTTTTGCAATGATCTGTTGGCTGTTTAAGCAAGTAATTCAGGATCAGCCATTAAAATCCCAGGGACTGGTATTAAAGACACTTAGGCCATGTATTCAATTAAGGGATGAGATGAAAGGAAGTGAAAGGAGCTTTTGGCTGATCTGATTTCCAGCAGCACCAGAAGCAGCTGCAGAGACAGAACTGGAAGGGAAAAAGCAGCTGTGGAAGGGCACAACCCACTCTGGCTCACTCCATGACAAACTTCATCTCCAGCAGAATTCCAGGCCTGTGCTGTCTGTTCCTTACACAGAACAGTGCCTTCACCAACAAATACACCCTGCAGTCTAGGAAACATCCTCTAGGAGCTGGCTACACAGGCCACAGCTTCACCAACTCTTCAAACCAGCAAAGGCCAACAGAATCATCAAAATAAAGAGGTGCAACTTCTGTCCTCATCATCTGCCCCTCCTGACCTCCTTCCAAATCAAATAAATGGTCAGTTTTTGGAGAGCAGTTCCATGGTGTTGTCCAAAAGTATAAATATTTGTATCAATACAAAGAAGGAAGTGTAAGACAGGCATGACAAATTTTCCAGGAAAATAGCTACAACTTCTCAGCAAATTTTCTGGTCTTAATGATTACTTTTTCAATGGATTTTTATAAAATCCTGGTTTGAATTGATAAAGCAGAAAAAGTGAAAAGAGTTTTGCATTGCTGACCTTTCACAGAAAAGGAAGGGTTTAACACAGAATTAACCTCCAGGGCCAGGAGGGATGAACAGTTGCAGCAGTGCCTGGGATGTTTGTTTCACAGACTAGAAAGGCCAAAAGTCTTCAGAGTTGAATTTTTGGAAACAAGAGCTCATAACACAGACCACTGTGACCAAGGAGAAAATACCCAAGTGCAGCACACACTTCAGGACTGCCATGAGACCCTGGCAGCACACAGCCATTACATGAGAGCTCCACACTCAGCTGTCCCCCCGTGTTTATATATATGGTTCATTTTGCTCCCTCTATAAACTATCTGGAATAGAATCTACAACTACTCTGTGTTTGGAGTTCCCAAAAAAGCTTTTCTTTCCCTCATTGGGGCACAGAGAGTATTACTCTAGAAATGGAATTGAGAAACTTGTTTCTCCTTCCTTATTGATAAAAACCACTGAGAAAGTGTTGTAAAACATCACCAGTGCTGCCTGGCTGACCTGGGCCGAGTTATAGCTACCAGGGCATAACTGATTGCTGCAAGCTTGATCCAATTGATACTGTGCTGGAGGTCTGTTCTTCCATTAACCTTGGATGAAATTGTTCCCTGAATTAGCTTCCTCTCTCTTGAAAGCTGGCATCAATTTTCTTCACCAAGCCTGTGCTTCCAAGACACCGTGGCCCCCCACATAGCCAGTGGTGAGAGTGGAGCATGGCTGGCACATCCCAGCTTTGGGAGAGGCTCCCAACACCTGCTGCAACAGGACACCCTTTGCTCTGGGAGACAACACCTCAGGAAATCCAAGAAAAAAAATAAGAGTGTCACATGGCACCAGTTTCTGAATTCTGTTCTCCAACAGAAACAAGGATACAGGGAAAAGAGGCAGTGCTGTCAAATGCAAGTTACTCCTATCTGGGACCTGATTTGCATGGTGGTTACTGAACAAAAGTCTTTTCCAAGAAAGAAGGTTCTGGATAATTACAATACAATTATACATTGTCCTTCTTTATCTAGGAAAAAACCTAACTTGGAAAAGCCTGCTTAGAGAAATGGCAATTTATGAAATCACAGCATGGAAAGCTGAACTGCCACTGACAGGACATTGTGCAAAATAGGTTCCCTTCAGATAATCCAGTAACAGAGAAATGTGTTTTTAGAAACTGTTCTTACTTGGAAACAGCCTCCTGATCTGAACTTTGATTTTTCAAAAGCCCTAAAATGGATTGTACTCAGGTTGTGAAATGTGTTTGGATCCTCACTACAAGACACACTCATCGTCCTGCGTTTGGCTTCCCATTGGAAAGAAACAAAGTGGCAAGCAGACTGAATTGTAACATTAATTTGCTCTAATTAAACTAACAAACATGGCAGCATGGCCACTTCAGTACACAGAGGAAACTGAGGTTTGTATCAATGTTTCTGTATAACGCCCTGGGAACTGCTGGGAGAGACTGCAGGGCTGCCCTGGGAGCAGCTGCGGGCAGGAGGAGGAGGAGGAAGAGGAGGGAGCCCGGCAGGGTAGGAGGAGGAGGAGGAGGAGGAGGAAGAAGAGGAGGGAGCCCGGCAGGGTAGGAGCAGGAGGAGGAGGAGGAGGAGGAGGAGGAGGAGGGAGCCCGGCAGGGTAGGAGGAGGAGGAGGAGGAGGAGGAGGAGGAGGAGGAGGAGGAGGAGGAGGAGGAGGAGGAGGGAGCCCGGCAGGGTAGGAGGAGGAGGAGGAGGAGGAGGAAGAAGAGGAGGGAGCCCGGCAGGGGAGGAGGAGGAGGAGGAGGAGGAGGAGGAGGAAGAGGAGGGAGCCCGGCAGGGTAGGAGCAGGAGGAGGAGGAGGAGGAGGAGGAGGGAGCCCGGCAGGGTAGGAGGAGGAGGAGGAGGAAGAGGAGGGAGCCCGGCAGGGTAGGAGGAGGAGGAGGAGGAGGAGGAGGAGGAAGAGGAGGGAGCCCGGCAGGGTAGGAGCAGGAGGAGGAGGGGCCCGGCGGGGCAGGACAAGCTCAGGGCTCTGGGCGCAGCCTCTGCCCCAGGCAGCCCCGCGCTGAGCTGAAAGGTTTCTCCGCACGGGCCCCTCCCAGCACTCACGCTCAGCGCCACTGCCCCATCCCAGCCCTGCTGGACTCACCAAGGCAGATCCACCCCCATAAATCTCAGAGGTGCCTCTGCAAGCTGACCTTGAAGTCTGCATCTGCTTGTTTCCAGTAACCTCTGACCAAGACAATCCCCATTACATGAATTTTTGGAGATTCCCTATGAAACAAAATCAGCCATACTCTCATTTTCTAGAATAGTGTTTTAGAAGTAAAAAAGAAACAGAAGAAATAGCTACACATTATTTAGTTATCCAAAAACCAATTCTAGTTTTAGTTCCAATACAACAAAATTAAAGTTTGAGATAAACGCTACGGTGGAAAACTTTAATTCAGTTTTAAAAGCCAATTAATTTCTGAAGTCTTACAAAATAATGAAAACTTATAATTCACCACTGTGTGATCAAAAATTAATTTTAGGTTTACACACTGTGTCTCCTGCTTAGCAGCTGTACTTGCAGCTCCAGTGCTGCAGTGCCCTGAAGAGGGCTCAGCCACTGGCCTGGGCAATTTCCAAACTCAACAGCTCCACATCTCTGGGAGCATCCTGGTGCTGAGCTGCTCACTGCAAACTGCTCTGCAGTCAGCCAGATGATAAGTTTTTACTGAATTACACAAGATCCATCTTGAAAAGGCTTCAATGTTTAATTTGCTTCACTCCATCTACTAAATAAATCACAAGTGGCTTTTTCATAATATAAAATGTTGAAGGGAAATTTATAAAAATGTTGGAACACGGACAATTTCAAAACAATCTTCTGGAGCCAGACAGTTCACCAGCTGCAATACATTTTGTTTGCATCTGAACTTCTAAGTAGAGAAGAGCAGCTGATTCTTGAGGAGCTCACTACAGAATACTCATGGTGTGGTTTCAGTATATGTGAAATTTTAACAGAATGTTATAATTAATTGCAAATTAAAATACTCCTTGTATGTAATATTTTAAGATAAAGATGATTAAAATTCATTCATTTTAATATTTGCTCATATTGCAGAGCAGTATCAGAAAATATTTCTGCATTACAGAGTATGGCACAGAAATGCCAACCCACTAAGATAACATGTTACTGGTCAAGAAAGAAGCCACAAGTAAAAAGTGAAATTGCACACACTTATCTGTGTCTCACCACAGGAGCTTGGCAATGAAAACCATTCAATCTCACAGCTGGTGTAAATGAACATTTAGGAAAGGAATACAAGCACCTAGGCTTGAAATAAAAATTTAACTTCTTACTAAAAATTATACTCACACCAAGCAATGTTCTCCAGCACAAACTACAGCTCAGAGCCTAATCTTTGGTTTAAAGCAACAGCAGCAGACAAAGCAAAGCACTTGAATTAAAGGATCTGTATAGCAAGACACACGCTGAGCTTTATTCTCACTCCAGTCTTCTAATGCTTTCACTTCTTTTCTGCTTCCCCATGGGCAAAGAGCTTGCTCTCCTTGTTCCTTACATTTGTGAGCATTTAATGAAAGATACTGAGGAAGCTTCTCCTCCTCCTGCAGCAGCAGCTCCCAGGAGAGCACCAGGGGCTCTGTCCCTCCCTCCCTCCCTGGGGAGCACCAGGGGCTCTGTCCCTCCCTCCCTCCCTGGGTGCTCTGGCACAGCCCCAGAGCAGCTCCTGCAGCAGGACTGGACCCATTCCCCAGGCAGCAGAAGCCATTTCCTGCTGGGATGCACACACCTGGCTTTCCACTGTCCCTCACTCACACTGGCATTTCCAAGTACCTTACTAAGCCTTTTCTAAAGGAGTTTTTTCACCTTGATATGCAGATGACCTCCTCTGTATCTTTCTCAGTAGAGTCCTAGAGGCTCTGATTCTGTAGGATCAGCAATATGATCTGGAAAAGCTGCAGAACACAAACAGGCTGAGAAGGACAACAAAGGGATCAGAGAACAAGGAGTTCTCCCACAGGAGCAGCCAGGGACACTGCACAGTGTCAGGGAAAGAACCTGCCTGAGGTACCAGAGGGAGCCTGAACCTTGCAGGCAGCACCTCTGCTACACCCAACATCCACACTGGGAGCCAGGCCAGAACACAACCCCTGCAGTTCAGTCAGGTTAAAAAAATCAGTAAAGAAGATAAAGGTGTATTTACATGTGGAGAGTGCTGAAAAAAATCAAAGGGACACACACACAGAGAGGACATGGGACAGGACTGTGAGCCAGTGTTCATTTTGTTTGACATTTAAATGGACAGGCAATGACTTATCTACAACTGATTACAAAACGTGGCTCTGTTTCCTCCTTCCAGACACCAACATTAAAGCCAGTGCCCCTGTGTTAGTCCACAGTGACCACTGACGTCAGAAAATATCCATCTTCAGCTGGTTTTCCATTGAGCTTTCATCAGCTCTAAATAGCTGCTGATATAAACTGAGGACTGTGCAGTTACATAAGATAATGCAACCAAAATATCAGCCCAAATGATGTATTACAAAATATTTTTGTCACATTCTAAAAATATCCTGCAACAATGAAACAATTAGGAATTATTTTTTTGTATCAATCATCAGTGTTTACTTTAAAATTGGCATCTGTAATATTTGGGTTAGTTTAGTTGTAAGGTATATTTTTAAAATTGTGTTAGTATCTGGAAGTGATTTTCCCTAACACACTACACTTCCATAAGATAAACATGAAGTACTTACACCACTCCCAGCATATCCAACAATAAATAATAGATTCTCCTGACAGGACTTTGATGACCTGGCAAAGCCCGAGTGCTTTCAGCCAAAATCATATGAAACCATAAATCACTCCTTATTTTATAGAATATTTCAAAATGGATTCCTGCTTTCTACCTTGAAAGTCATTTCATGTGTTATTTATAACCACTGAAAACCAGAATGGAAAGAAAATTGCATAGAACTAGAATATTTACTGTGACTGCTTTTATAAAGAATAACTCTTTTTTAGGAAAAAAATTAGAATTACTGGCAGACAAACTTGTGAATACAACACCTTTCAAAGAGCCATATCCTTTACAACTTTCCCAGCAGTTAACACAGGTCTGGGGGAATGTCAGAGACAAGGCCAGACTGAACACAATCCAATTCACTGAGGAAATTCCAGGGTAAACATGACCCTGCACCTGTATCCACACCACTCTGCACAGCCACAGAGTTGCAAATCTTGGCACTTACAGGGGTTCCTGCCCTAAACTCAGCACTGCTGAATGTCAAATAGGGAAATTCACAGGCAAAACAAAGGTCTGCCACTGACCCCCAGTTCTGCTTCTAGACCAATAAAACCACAGAAGGGACCTGCCCAAACAGCAGAGCTGCTCTGAGGACTGCTGATCCTGGAGAAGATCTGCTTTTGTCAGGAACCACAAATACCTGCTTTGGCCAGGAGCCATGCCACAAGCCCACCCTGCTGGCTGATGGGTACCCAGAGCCCAGCACTGGGCTCAAACAGCAGGGACAGGATAGGAGGGACTGGGGCAGACAGGGAGGGGAGAGTGACCTCGAGGCTGCAACAGAAAACAAAGTAGAGCAAAACAATGTCCTAAATGCTTTAATTCTCATACTGTGCTGGCCATAAAAAACCTCAAGCTATGCTCATCAGTTTCATGCCATGAGACAATCCAGTTTTCTTTAGAACTATGGATATAAATTCCATGATTTAGCAAAACTTCAGCTGCTGTACCCATCAGGAGTATTTCTGTACCCACATCCACCTTGCTCTTAACTTGCTCATGCAATAAAAAACCTGAATTAAGGAAAAATAATTTCTTCTAAAAGAAAACTTCCTTTTCCCATAGCAATATTGATGAATTAATTGAACCTGGACATTAACTGAAGCACTGATGGCTAAAATTTAGTTGAGGCTCCATTTGCACTAAGCTCACTATAGGGAAACAGTTAAATGAGCCTGAAATAAAAACAAATTCAAATCTTATGTTAGCACTCAGTCTAATTACTAAATTTAATAGATGCACAAGTTATAAAACCAGGAAAAGGCCACACATGCAGAAATTAATACTACTAGGACTATGCATTAAAAACACCATTAAACACAAACATTGCAATTATTATGGTATGACAATTGCATATTCATAGGTACACTCAGCACTGGTGACAGCAATGGAAATAAGAGAGTTGAAGACTGGGATAAAATATTCCCTCAGGAGCCACTTCCCAAAGAAGACAGATGAAAGTTCTACTCTGAACAATCTTCCATACTGAGAAATGTAATACAGATTAAAACCCTCAGCCACTCACCAGTGCTAATCACCACTTGTGTGTGCTCTCAGTAAAAAGGAACGCAAGGACAAAGCAACTCCTGAAGTGCAGAACTCTGAGAACCTTGAATTAGTTAGAGCAGTACTCTCTACAGGTGGGCAAAAAAGGCATCCTTGAATACAAATCAACACCCCCAAATACAGCAATATTTCAGAGAATTCAGCTGAGAACCTCCTCCTGCAGCACCAAAGCTCCAGTATCACACTCACTCCAAAGCAGGAAGATTGGCTTTGCTGGCTGCACATGACCTGCTCTCCCTGGCACAGACAGTCCCTGTTCCCTCCATGGATAGAACAGTAAATAGCTTAACATTAATATCATTGTCATAAACCTCTGAGCTTCTGCATATTTACCTCATGGCAGTAAAGAATGGATCACCCCCAAAAATCACAGAAGTTACACAATGTTTAATATTTCACCCTCACAGTTTGATTATCCAGCTTCTCATTATTAACCAACCTTCTCACACTCTAAAAATGTTCTCAAATCTGAGCACTTATAAAAAATGTCAGATTTATTACTGCAAACCACTCCATAGAATAGGGTTAACACACAGAAGGGATCTCTTAATTTGCTCAAGAACTTAAATTTTATATTTTTAGCACAGTTTTGGTCAAAAAAATGGGGGCAGTATGGTTTTATAACTATTCAAAAACTCCAGATATAAATCAGAAATCTTTTAAACAATTATAAATACACTGTATGGGGATTGCTTTTATCTGCTGAACACTGAAATCAGCAATTTCTTTAAGAAACTCACTCATTCAATTTCAAAGTGCTAGGAATCTTAACTCCCAGGGACATAATTTCACAGATCAGCAAACTCCGAAACCAGAGTTCCTAATTTCACATGGAAAACAGTAACATTTAGAATTTCCCTTCCATTTGTGCTCCAAACAACACCCTGAGCTCTTTGCAAAGGCAAACAAATCTGACTGTAAATTTGGGACCTCTAAACAGTGATGCACTTTAAGACTAGAGCTCAATGCTGAATTTAAGGCTTATCAAGACCAATCTGAATCAGGTCACTCTCATTCAGTTCTACCAACAGAAATCTATTCCAATAATTCAAGATTATTTTGCTACACAAGCACCAAGAATCTTAGTTCTGAAGGAGTATTTAAAATTTTCTCTTGTAGTTACATTGTGGTAAGTTACAGTGAGACACTCCAGGTGTCCATCATTATTCACCTAATGAAGTTGTACAGGATACAGAAAGGGCAGAAAGATGAGAATTAAGTGTCTGGTTATGTAATCATACATAGACAGAGAAACGTGCTTTAATGAGAATGACTCAAAGAGTTTTGTGTAATTTATAAAGCAGGCATAGAGATTAGAAAAACGACCTTGAAGATACAAAACTACTTGTATTGCAGGATATGACTAAAAAATATATTATCAGCCTGTAGCACAGATACTGCAAGGAGACAGAAGTTCAGCTCTTCAGAGCTGTTTTCCTTGCACAAAAGCAAACCAGAGCAGCAGGATGGGATTTCGGGAATAAGGGCAGCCAGGGCAGGCAGACAGAGCTTTCCGAGGCACCAAAGGAGGCCCCGATCTCAGGTGCGGTTTGTGAGGTTTGAGCCCGGTCACAGGGCCGGGGGTCGGGGCAAATCCTCCTCAGGGGCAGCCGCACACGGCCCTCCGTGACAGCTCCATTTCTCAGCAAACCTGTCCATGGCAGTGTGAGCAGCAGCCCTGCAGCGGGCTGCCATGCCCGGGGCATGGGGACAACGTCCCGGCCGCTGTCACGGACACGACCCCGCGGGTACCTCAGCAGCCACTCGCACACCCTGCCCGCCCTCCCCAGACACCGCTGCCGCCCCTCAGCCGGGGATCCGCGTCCCCCCGCCGCCCCTTGGAGCTTCGGCCCTGCCAGGGCCGGCGCTGCCCCCGTGCCCGTCCCGCCCCGTACCGGTGCCCACCACCACCACATCGAACTCTGTGGGCAGGTTGTCCGCCATCTTGGGAGGCGCCGTCACGCGCGCGCTGCCGGCGGAAAGGGCGGGAGCGGCTGCGGGGGTTCCGGCGGCGGGAGGGAGGGAGGGAGCGGAGCGGAGCGGCGGCCCCGCGTGAGGGCGCGGAGCGCTCGGGGAGAGAAGGGAGGCTGCGGCTGAGGGAGCGGCGCGCTCCGGGACGGAGAGGCGGCCCCGCCTGAGGGAGCGGAGAGTTCGGGGAGAGCCCGGGGGTTGTCCCGGGTCCGTCCCCTTCCAACCCGCCGGCCCCACCATCCTTCACCGCTCCGCTGTCCTACTCATCCACAGAGCCCGCCCTGACCTGGCATATAACAATGCTGCGGGATGCAGCAGGGAATATATGCACATACACAGCACTTACATCTATCAATAAACTTCTTAACTACAGTCACATGGCAGCATTCCATCTACTGAGCCAAATCGCTTCATTGCAAGCACGTGTGTTTTTGAATTACTTACGGGTCGATTTGAGGAAGAAATTATAAATTGTTCCCTGGCAGGGTGGGCAGGCCCTGGCACAGGTGCCCAGAGCAGCTGTGGCTGCCCCTGGATCCCTCGACATGTCCAAGGTTGGACAGGGCTTGGAGCACCCAGGGACAGTGCAAGGTGTCCCTGCCCATGGCAGGGGTGGCATTGGATGAACTTTAAGGTCCCTTCCAACCCAAACCATCTTATGAATGCCACTGAAGTTTCTTGGATGACCAATTCCTCAGAAACAAAAAATTTCACTTTTATTATTTCCTTTGCATATTTCATTGTTCCCAAAACAAACCATATTGTTTATTTCAATCTTGTTGCTCACTGCTGTTTATTAATATATCCAAGAAAATATTTTCATCATTGTTTTAAAAAAGTTCTCTTCTTCCCAATTGCAATATTTTTTCCTTTAGCCAGAACGTTAAACACAGATTTAAAAAGAAAGTTATTAGTGTTAGCTAGAAAGTTTTATCAGTCATTAATTTCATGTCCTTTCTTGTTAATTAATAGATAGATGTTTGTCTGTACTACATTTTCTGCATGCAAAACCTTTTCTTTTTTTCTCAACTCATTCATTAACTCTTTCACTCTGAAGCCCAAAGCCACGCTTTAGTCTTGCTCAGTCTCTTCTTTCATCTTACAAGGAAAAAAAGGGAGAATCAGGGATAAAATCCAGAATCTCCTGCTTCAGAATTGCCCCTCCCATAACACCAGTCTGAGTGTAAGAACAGCAGGACTAAAACCACAGATTGGAAAAAGCCAGATACAGCAATGTAGGCTAAATAACCCAGCACAGAACACCTGTGCCAGAATATGCTGGAAACTTCTGGAAAGTTTTTCTTTTTATTTTACATTTAATGGCTTATATGGCTTTAAACTAATCTCTTAATATTATTCATTGTGTATGATTATATTAAAGTCTTAGCACCTTAAATCAATAATAACAATAAACCAGCTAGCAGCCTGTTAACACCTTATTACAAGCTCCTTGTTCACATAGCAAAAAAATAGTGAAAATAGTAAAAAGTGCCTAATGGAAACCAGAGGCCACGTTACCCCTGTGGTACTGCCAGACGTGCTGGAGCAGAGTGCAGCACAGAAAACAGTCCAGCAGGAAACTTCCAACCATGCAGGAACAAAAACCAGAGATTTAAACAGCAGCACTGGCTCACTGCACTGATAAATATGTGACAGAGAAAATGAGGAGTTATGAGTTCAGATAGAAAAGGAGTATGATCAAGTTTTAAGTTCCTTATATTTATGTTTCCAGCTATCCCAGAGAGATTTTGATTAAAACTTCCATTGTGTTATTGTTCGATTTTGATTAAAACTTCCAGCTCCCATGCAATTCCATGGACAGAGCTGTCATTTCTACTTTTTAACATGTGAAAGAAATAAAGCTGCAGAGTTCTCACAGTGCTGGATCATCCCTGACCTAAATGTCTTGTGCTGAGGAACAAAGCATCACTATATTGGTGAGATGAGATAACACAAACTCCCCTTGCACACCCTTTTCCTACTGAGGGAGGGCACACTCAGGAAGGTCTAACATCATCACGAAACCCTTTTGTTGCTGTTCAATACAATTCTAGGACTTCACTGGAGCAGAGCTATTCCACTGTCAATGTCTCACTGTTTCTCAAGTGCTTCAGTATTTATCTCTCCACAAAATGCTGTTGTTTGGTGCTGTGAGTTCCTGTTAGCTTCATTCATAGGATGCAATCAGTGCAATCCTATTTCGTGATGACAGTCATTATCCACTGGACCAGAAATCCTCCTTAGTACTTTTTATTTGACAAAAATGATTATTCAGGATCTTTAACTGCAAGGTTTGTCAGTCCCACACAACACCAAAATATTTCTCAGTAGTTTGCAGTTTTAGTATCAGCAAATGTAGAAGTGAAATATGTGAGTATGAATAATTTTTATGAGAATTTCATGGACCTTGAGAAAATGTCTTGCCATGTTTTTCTCTTTAGCTATTTAATTGCAATGTCATATTAACAGAAAGCAGCATACCCAATTCTGCATGGATGAATAAGCACATTCAATAAAGAAGATTTAACAGAGTAAATCAAACACTGGATTAAACATTTTCTGCATAACAGACCACAAAATGGGCATTCATTTTACCAATAGATCCTCTACATTAGAAACAAATAGAAATGCACACCATCACAATTAAACTGCACATCCTGTGCCCTGATTACTGAATTTCCCTATATTTTGTTAAACTAGGTCTCATCAATTTGGATTGCCAAAATGCATTCCAAAATGCATACTGAAAAACTGAATGCAATTTTTTTAAACATTAGGATTAAATATATTTTTCCCTATGTTTTATGAAATAATTCCTACATATGTAATCCTATGTATTGCAGAGGATTTATACAGATTTTTTAGCAATAGCAGTTCAGAAAGGCACACAAAAAGAATTTTAAGATCCCATTTTTAGCAGTTCTAATACTTTTTCTGTAAGAAACTTTTCCAACTTTGATCTCAACCAAAACATCTCTCATAAAAACATGGTGTTTTACTTTTTGACTTTTATTTGGGATTTTCACATGTCTATAGAACTACCCTTGTTACTTTAAAGTTTGAGTAGTTAATACCTAACTCTATCAAAATGCTTTTCAGAAGTCCAGTAATCTGAGCAAAACCTCATAAGGTCTGGAAGTGTTTTTATTTTCCCAGGTAGGAACACTGAAGTCTGAAAGAAAATTAGGAAGAATCAGCATTAGAATGATGGAGTTTGTAGTTATCTCAAGATCTGGTCTCCCACCATTTGATCAAATGCTTCTTCCTCCAAAAACAAACAGTAAATGCTATGATGAATTTTAATTTTCTTGAGTTATGTAGTCTCCTTATCCTGCAGTGATTTCACGTGTGAAATCTCATTATTCTTTCTATTGTTCCCTCAATGGATACAGAATTTAATTCTCCTTGAGTACCAGTTTGAGTGAGGATCGGCAGCAGGATCGGGCCCATCAGCTGCTTGAAGCATCCAGTGAATAATCTGATTTATCCCAGGGAAATGGCTCATTAGTTCAGGCAGCAGGGCAGTGTTGGTGTGCTTGGGGCTGCACTTGTGTGTGGTTTTCCTCTGCAGTTTGCAGTTCCACAACTGGCACCCACCGAGGCGTGCACACCCTGATTGTTCATTAACCACAGAACAGCCTGGCCACAGCCAGGCGTGTTTGGGAAAAAATTATTGCTTTCCAAATTTATTCCAAACTCTCAGACAACCTTGATTCCAACTTCCTCTTGTTTGCCATTATCTGAGTTTCTCTTCCTGGCACAGCTTGCAGCCTCAGTCATGCCCATGTAACTTGTGTGACATTAGTGCCATTAGACCCTGTGCTGCAAATCCTCAGTGGGATGCAGACACTCAGTTCCCATGGATGGTGTGAATATTCTTGTGATACAGGCTTTGGTAGATCAGGCCTGAATATATTTTAAAAACTCTGAGTAATTAAACCCACATTCTCTACCTAAGGAGCATTGAAACTCATTTTGAAGTTGCCCTTTTGATTACTAAGATGCGTGTAAATTATGGGATTGCTTACAGAGACTGGAAAGAGAATTACATGACACTTAACTTCTGTAACCATGCAAGGCAAAGAGTTTACTTTTCCAATCCTTACTTAATGACAATCTGCAAAAATGCTGTAGGTCTCTCATGGCAGTCAAAATTATCTTGTACAAAATGAACACCAAGGAGAAAAACCCCAGGATCACAGTTTTGACAATGCTGCTCTCCCAGTGTAACTGGCAGAGTATGGAAAGAAAGTTCACTACAGCTACATTAAGGATTACCTATAAGTTTAATGGGTTTCCCAAAACTACAGGTATCCAGGAAGAAGGAGAAAGTCTTTGCAGCAGCCCCAAGATTAAATACTTCAATATAGCTGGCCCCAAGGCTGGTTCAAAGTCCAGGATGCCACAAAACAGAGTTCAGTTCTTTCTGTCCTGGCAGTTCCACTATTTGTCCATTCCAGCATCTAAAAGTCTTGGTCAATTAGGATACTTCAGAAACTGTCAGTCAGAAAAAATATTGGAAATAAAACAGATTGGAAATATAAGACTGCTATATAGTTGTAAATGAAGACTCATTAGGATTATGATTTATTAAGATTTAAGGAGGATTCAGTAAAGATGGACAAGTGTGTCTAATGACATTCAGTACTGTGCTTAACTTCATTTTCAATATTACTTGAAGTAGTTTTATTGCATAGTGAGGTTTTCAGACTTGTGTTCTCTGAGTTTAGGAAAACTGTACCTTTTCCAGCACATCTGGAGACTGTGACTTAGGTAAGAAATTAATCTCTTTTCTCTGGAAATATTCCCGTTCTTTTATATATTATATTTCTTTATTCATCTCTTTTGACTTGTTGCCAATTTATGAATACAGATCTTTCAGTCATTAGTGCATATTCCTATTTCATTACAGTCAGCACGAGTTTTACCACACAAAGCTCAGCCTCACCCTCTTGGTCTTTTTAATTTCATAATTACACCTGAAGGTGAACTGTATATTGCCTTAAACAGGAGATAGGAATAGTTATTTTATTTCACTTAATTGATATATATGTATTTAAAAATGTGCCCATACAAATACTGAAAAAAAACCCCCAGGAATTAGTCTGGGAGATGGATGATACAGAAAATGAAATAACATCAGTTTGCCACAGGTTGGAAGTTTTGCATTTCCTATTTGAAGAGAATGACAAGTGCAAGATCATTGAGTAATTTTTAAACAGCAGCATTCTCCAGTCCTGAAAATCATAACTGGCACCTGGCTGAAATGAAAAGAGAGAATAAAGCAAGACTTTAAGTTCTGAAACTGATAAAGGTCCCTTAGGAAACTCCCCATAAATATTATCATATAATTAAAAGAGTTTAAAGTAGTCCATAAAGTAAAGGAATTGATGTGTCTCATATGCAATATTTTTGCCCAGACTTCACCAGAGAAACCATAAACAAAAGATTATAAAGGCCTAGGCTGAAATGAATTCTTGCCAGCTGGGATTCTTGTGAAGACACACGTGTCACCAAGGACTGCAGCACCAAACTGTAGCCAGGAGACAGCTGGGAGTGAGGAGTGAGAAACAGCCAGGGACTGACTTTCAGGTAAATCAGGCTATTGGTGATAACTGCTACAAATTAATACAACAACTACATTTGAAATTACAGAAGCAGGTGACTAAAAATGATAAAGCAAAGACTGTTCCTGCTTTGGTAAAATCTCTGTTGGAAGCTGATTGGCCTCAGTTCCAAGCTGGGTCTGTCAGGGCTCCACTTGCAGCTCTGTGTGAGAGCAGAGATTTAGTTTGGGTTTTGCTGCTGCAGTGGTGGAAATTTAACATTATCTGAGGGTATACACACAGCCAGGGAGGGGCTGCCAGACCCTCTTCCTCTGTTTCCTCTGAAAGGGCATGTATGAAAATATCTCAGCTGCAGCAGGGTGATTTGGGGACAAATTGAAGTTGTGAAAGGGCTGTGGCTAAAAAGAAAGTTATCAGCTTATAAACCAGGAGTATGCGTAATCACCTTTTTGATAAGGGAATTTATTACACTCATATACAGCAAAGGCCTCCTTATTGAGCATTTCCTTCCCAACATAACAGTTCAAGCAAGTTTTGTGTTTAAAGCACTCTTTAGGATTTTAAAGCCAGAGAGTAGCAGTAGTGGTGCACTGAAATCTTTAGGCATTTGAAATGAGATTATACTCAGCTTGCTCACAGAAATGAGAAAAGCTCTTGTTTTTCTTTCAGAAGCTGTGAACTGGTGCCAGACTGTATGTATGTGTGATGCTTTTGAGAATTCAGGATGGACTCTCAGGATTTAACATCCATTTTTCATTAATCCAAACATAGTGCACTCCATTTAAATGCTGCCTTTTCTTCTGCAGAAAAAAAAAGACATCCCCATTGCACTTATTAAACTTCAATTAAACTATATGTCTAGGAAAAGAATGCTCCTACTGTAAACAATATGTGGGCCAGCTATATTGAAGTATTTAATGTGTTTATAAGATGTTTACATTTTAATCTGTTTTCAGTGGGCAATATCTGCAAGCAGAATTTTAACCCCATTGCCTTGATAACAGGGTGTTCTCCAGGCTGTGTGATTGATAATATGTAAAATAATAAAAGGTCAAATCTTGTGGTCTGAATGAGAATTTTAGGTTTGAATGTAACAAATCATAATGCACAGTACTCATTAGAAAGTTGTTTGTTTGTTTTAGTCTCAGCATCATCTTTTTCAGGTAAGATGCTGGCTTAGCAGATCCCAGTTCCCTGCAGCACTCCCAGGACAGCTCTTCCATAAGGTAACTCAGCTTCTCCAGGAGCACAGCAGTGATTCCTGGAACTCCAGGCACCTCTCTCAGGCATTTTGCAGCACAGAACCTCTGAGGGAGCAAGGAGACTTTGGGCTGTTCTCTTTACTGCAGAGAGCAAAATTGCTGGGAGCACCACTGCCCTCCCCTTTTTGTACCTCCTTAGCACCCAAGGAGCAGCACTTCCTCCTCTGTTTGATGGAGTAAATAAAGAATAGGCCTTAGCTCTTACACTGGAAATATTAATTCTATATAAAGCCCCTCATTTTGGCCCTTCCATTAAGCCAGAAGAGACAGAATTTTCCCCCCACTTCAGAAGAATGCTGTGCTGTTGTCAATGTTGAGGCAGATTATTAGGGAGATTTGCAAGAATAACTACTTAAAATGGTCACATTCATTTTAAAGAAAAGAAATATAATTGGTATTTGCATAGAAGAAAATGGATGAATTTAAATTTTAGTTGATTATAATTATTGTCATCATAATCATCATCATTATCTTTGTATGTCTAAATGACTGATTCAAAGAAGAATTTTTAACACATTTCACATGTCAGTGCAATTCTTTTCTGTTTTGTGCTTTAGTGCTTGGGGTTTTTCATTTGCTTTTTTTCAGTCTGAACTTTTCATGGAAGCTATTGTAATTTTCTGTAAAGGTGGAAAAATGTTTCAAAAGAAGTCAGATCTAGAAGTACTACATACATCCTTCTTTTTATAAAAAAAGATAATCAAATTGTACAGAAAAACAGGTACATAAATACTGTGGGATGGCACTTTGAACTGCTCCTAAGAAAGAGACTTTAAATAGTGAGGAGCTACCTAAATCTGCCCTTTAGAGCCAGACAAAGGATGTTAAACAGGGACAGTTGCACACAAATTAGCAGGTGAATTAACTGAAGTGGTAGTGCAGCCAGATGAGGGTACCATTCAAAAAGTCCATTAATGAACTGGGACTGTGTGTAGACACTGAGCTCCTAAAGATTTCCAAAGTTCCTAATAATTGTTTGTATTTCAGCACTATGGATACTGATCCAGCTGGGATTTAATTCTGTGTTCCCTGGTATTGTTGCTACACAAACTCTGTGTATTCAACTAGTAAATCTATATTGTGTGGGTTTATCAGTATTGGCAGTTATGAACAGTTCAGATCCACAATATTTGTTGGTGAAAGCAGTTTCCTTTTTCCTGAGTTTATATCACATCAAACCAGAGATGAGCAATCAAGACTACAAAGGCTGTATACCGTGCATAGCAAAATAAAAGTTTCATAATTCCAATTTCCCTGATGACTTTGAAATGACTATGAAAAGCATTTTGCAACAGAGGGATCATCAGAGCTGGTGTGATAGCTGCAATTCCTGATACCTGGCATCTGTGAAAAACAGGGCTTGATCTTGCAGAACTTAACCTTTCATGTTACTTCATTTTCTTTTGTTCCTTTACTCTTCCATCAGGGCCAGCGAGCCAAGTGCTAAAATCCTGTTTCTGACCAGGGTTACTGTGACTTGTGGGCACAATTGCTCCCTGCAGCCTCACAGATGGCAGTTTCCCGACAGCCTCTTTTCAGAGGGCTTCCTGCACGGCCAGAATTCTCTAAAGAGGAATTGGGAGGATGGATTCTATGGGAAGCCTTTGTTCCATTAAATTATGGTGTCTTTCCTATTTTCTTGGAATGAACAGAAGCACATTCATGCCACTACACAGAAAGACACCTTAAAAAACACACTTGGAGCTGTAAAAACTCACAGGTGAGCTGGCTCTGCCCAAGAGGGGGACTGAGGACAGCCTGTTGGGAGGATCCTCCTGAGTGGCTGCTCTTAGGCAGAGGAATTGTCAGAATTCACACTGACAATGGATGAGCTGCAGCACAGCCTGGAAAACCTCTGGCCAAAAGACAGAACTTAAAGGTTCCTCACTATGTCCAGGAATTGGAATTTTTAATGTGTATTTTGTATGGAAAAGGATTGCACTGACTGATGCTGGATTCAAGTAAGTTTCAATTAATGGAAAATATCAACAAACTCAGGATTCCTGGCTAATTTCATGCACTGAAGTGACCACAGTGTGTTCAATCAACATTCATTATTACAATAGCAAAGAAAATTGGTGTCTGAAATCCTATCACTCTAAGCAAAACAATTTAAAAAAAATGTTCAGTTTTCTTTGATTCTATTGATCATATAAAATAGACCACCATCTAAAATAGAACACAGATCAATTTTAAAAGTTTAAACTATATTGTACATTTACATTTTAGGGAAAAATATTTACATTGCAAAGTATCTGTTAAACCTTGCTTGATTCTATATTCATAGATCTTGTGGGAAAAAATAGGGAAGATCTTGTCATATTTAAAATAATGGAATCAAATTGTAAGACATCCCCTTAGAAAAAATTCTGAAGAAATACTTTCAGTTTACAGTGCTCCTCAATGCAAAATACTCTAAAATTCATAATACTAATGAAAGATATCAGTGATGGTTTCCCAGGGTGCTGACAGGTTTTAATATTATAAATATGGGCTAGGAGAATTTTTAAAAACTCAAACTACAGGATGGTTATGCATTAAATAATTATGATCACAGGTGTTCCAACCTGTACTTTCAATTCATGGCCTGATCATCCTTATGCCTCCACAAGTCACTGGTAATTCCATCAGAAAGTCAATGCAGTTACAGAATATAAAACCAGGTTTATGTAAGATTACATTTTTTTCTGGGTTATCAATGTTTGTCACATCAACTTTGATATGAAAGGAGGAAAAAAGGGAAGATAAAGTCAATAATGTCTCCTGAAGATGAAGAGAGACACTTCTTTAACGTGGCTTTATCCAAAAGCTCAGAGAACATACTGAGACACATTCATTGGTCAAGTTAAAAACAAAAGCTGCTCTTAAATATTTGATTCTGATCTCAGTCTGAGTTGCTTTGACTGAGATTCAGACAGACTCAATTCTGCTGTGGATTCTGCAGCTCAGGCTTTGTGACAGGCTAAAATAGCAGAGTGAGTCCCCACTGAGACCTTTCCCTCCACTTCCTATAAAGAACTATGGACTATCCTGGAGCTAATTTCATTAAATACTTTTATTGACAAAAAAAAAAAAATTAGGTTCATTATATTTTCTTCAACCTCCATCAGAGCTGTGAAAAGGGTGACCCAAGAGTTGGCAGAGTGGCAGGAAGGCCTCAGACCCAACTCCTTGGGGAGTTGAAAAATAGATGAGAATTCTGAAGGAGAAGCTTTTGAAAGTTCTGTGTGAACTCAGGAGGTTGTGCAGATCTGGCCTGAAGTTCCCTACACCCATCTCCTGTTCTCTCCAGACTGTCCTAATTCCCTGTACATCCCAGACCTCTTATTTAGGTGGGATTTTTATTCCTCTAAGGGAGTGTGAGCTAAAACGTCCTGGACTTCATCAGCTGCAAGCAGCATCCCAAATGAAAGTATTTATCTATATTTTAATTTGCTTTCTAAGTGAAATTCAAACCTTCCCTGGCATGTGGTTCAGGGATCAAAGGGTCAAAATGGCATTTACTACATCAACCTGTTTGGACCAGTTCCATTGATTTTACTCAGAACTCAAGACTGATTTCAGGAGGAGCTGGCAGCACAGATTGATATCACTTTATGGATTTCAGAAGAAATGTAGTGTTTGAAAAGACAGTATCATAAAATTGATGTTCAATGCAAAATACCCATTGATCCCCATTTGTGTCAATAAGATTTCTATAATTTGAAGATAGTAAGACACTGAAATGTTTAGTAGTACCTAAGGTAAAAATACCACTCACTTCCATGGAAACTGAAGCAGGCCCACATTATGAATACTAAAATATTATCTGTGTAATGAAATATTTAAATCTTTATTATTTCATCACTGATTTAGATACTAGAAAAAATCAAAGTATCTATAGTATTTTAAAATATGGTGATTTCTTAATATTTACTCTTATGCTTATAAAAGATCTGGACTCCTCAATGATGTAAATCAATTATCCCTGTGTGTGTGAAATGCTGTAACAAGATCAATGAGACCTGAACACAAGGAGGCATCTTAGGATAACAGCTGCAGATGCACACATTGTGTGGCAAAACCCAAGCAGAGGAACTCACCCTGCTCACCCCGATGGTTCTCCCTCCCCCCAGAAAATCCCTGCCACTGCTCTGCCCAACTGTAAATGCACGAAAGGAAAACCAAATGAGAGCAGCAGCAGTCAGGAGATCAGCACAGGCAGAGTACAATAAATGGTCATTCTTAGAGGTAAAAGGAATGCTTTGCATTCAGTTCGGGGATTTATTTTAGATGGGACTTAATGGTCAGACTCTGCTTACAACCAAAAGCTGTACAGCTAATGGCTCTGTGGAAAACTGCAAGGACGGATCTCCACTCCCTAAAATACATATTGGTTTTAAAGATGAGCTCAAGATGATTACTTTCACAATATTAATAATTCTGCCAATTGGATTTCCACAAAGTAGATTCAATAAAATACTGGAAATATTTAGTCAATAAATCAATCACACTTCCACTCAGTCTGAATAGCCATAAATTGTTTTCTCATTGATAGAATTCTGTTTATAAAAACCTATTTTCAAGGAAACGACTCCTAAGGTTTTTATTGGGAAATGTTTTGCAGTTAAAACAGAAATGAGAATTAATGGAAGGGTCACGTGAGCCTTATATGTATAAATAAAAAAAAATCCCAGAAACTTTTTTTTTGCTACTTGAAGTAGAGTACAACATCCATGTTTAAAAATACCAAAAGAATGTAAAGAAAATTAAATACCTTCTTATCCCACTAGATGGTGGTGCCTTCAGATTAGGGCTGAGATGCTCAGACAGACAGTGCAGGAAAACTTTTGCTTTCTTTAACTGACGTGCAAATGTGGAGAGATGAGGTTAATCTTGTTCCTCTGGGAACAGTAACAAGCATCTGGGTCTGATGACTTGCTGAATGTATTGAAGTACATGAGCTGTGTCCACAGAGCTTTGCTATGAAGTGAGTTTTAACTTCAATGCACATCTAATAGTATTAAGTTTTCTTCCTGCAGAAGAAAAGGTGCAAACAATATTGAACCTTAAGGATGATGGTATCTTGTGTAAAATAGACTTGTTCCACTGAGGTTCTGGTCCTTTTGCTGC
The DNA here is from genome assembly GCF_027579445.1 of Ammospiza nelsoni. Classification (NCBI taxonomy): domain Eukaryota; kingdom Metazoa; phylum Chordata; class Aves; order Passeriformes; family Passerellidae; genus Ammospiza; species Ammospiza nelsoni. The sequence goes on along the minus strand of NC_080647.1, from coordinate 4,069,522 downwards.
CCTCTCTCCTCAATCAAAATCCAGATTAATGTGGGGCATCATTAGCAAATTGTATTCATGGATTTCACAGGAATGAGCTTAAAAGTACCACTCACATGTTTGTATGACAAATGTGCTGCTGGCTTTCAGAAAAGGTATTTACACATCTGTTAGACAGAAAGTGATAGTGCCAAACGTGGCAGGTCACATCTCTTCAGTGATAACACAAGTGACATTTTGATGCATGGGAAAAGTGGACGGGACCTTGTTGGAGAGTGTGTTTGTGCTTTAGTTATCTCAGGCTCTGCAGTGAATGGTCACATCCTTCATGCCTCACATAGAGCTGGAGCTCAGGGCAGGTTCTGTGAACTGCAGGACTTCTCTCAAGGGCTGTGTCTGTCAGGGCTGGCCCAAGAGGAGCCCCCAAGTCACGTTCAGTGCATGGAGGGAGCCCTGAGGTGCTGTCTCAGCTGGGCTGGAGCAGGCTGGAGCTCACAGAGTATGAAATGTGTGACCCTGCAGTGAGCAGCCACCAGTCCTGCCCACACAGGCTCTCTAAACCAGCCAGAGCTCCCTGGGCCAGCCATGGGGACAAACTGCTGGGTGCACACACTTGGTCCAGAGACCACCCACCCAAATCTGTGCAAAGTAGTCAGTGATCAGTCAGAAGCAATGTGTGAGACTTGCACTGGAAAGAGTAAAATAAGTCTGAACTGTTTTCATTTTGCTTAAATATCATGATGCCCATTGGCAGTATGAAAATTACAAGATTAAAATTAGAAACTGCTTTGTAGATGAAGAACTCTAGTCAGGTAGGCTCTGATGTTAGGTTTTCCAATTTACTTTTTAAAAATGGTGTGAGGTACAGAAAAGTTAAGGATGTGTATGTCTAGGAAAAGACAGCATTAATGAAGAACTCCAGACTTCTTTTGTCATCTGTAACTGTTGTTGTTCAGTGGGTTTTACTCCTGTCACCCAAGTGGTCACCCCATCTGTGACACTGGAGTCATTTAGAAACCAGGCCTCCTTCTGGCACAGTTCACTTTGTGCTTATTTGCTGTATATTCCATTTATTCTGTTCCTCCTATTCTACTCCTTCACTTTTTGCTTCTCGTGTTTGCAACATCTCCTCAATTTCCTGTTTCTGTTGCAGGTAACACAATGAACAGCAGCACAAAGCTAAGATATGTCACATTAGTGTGACTTCCAGGAAAGATTACAGACCCATAGGCCAGACACTGCCACTTAAGAACATGACAGCCAAAAAAGGCTTAATCTGAGACTTTTTAATGAGCACTTAGCCAGGAATTCCTTTGTATATATGGAGGACTGAGGCAGAAAAATGGATACAGAAATGGATGTGGATGTCTGGATCTTCTGTAGAGCTTTAATTGTTTTGCATGTTAGAATCTTCCCATCTGTATTAGAAAGAAAGGATCTGCTCTTACTTTCTCTAGAAAGGCAGGCAGGATTTTGTGAAATCCTAAAGAAGCAAAATTCACTCCAGTCATTGTTACTTGCTGCCATTAAGGGTTGAAATGCAGCATTTGCCAAGAGTGCAAGTTCCTTCATTTGATCCCTTTGACTGTACCAGTATAACTGCCAATCACAGGAAATACCTCTAATAACTCTTCCTTTTACTTAATAAGGAATACCACATCTTTAAAACATTAGAAACAGATGTCACTGCATTACTTCACTGCTGATGTATGTAATAGAAATGACACACTAATTAATTTAATGCAGTATAAATGTACTGATTATTTATCATGGCTGACAATAAAATTATGAAAACATTCAATTACAATCAGTGGTAATTCATTATTTATTGATTCTGCGTTATGCACACATTAATACAATACATTTAATCACCTAAGAGAAGGGATCATTTTTCTATTGATACTTAGACATTTAGATTCATCAGTTTTATGTAAAACCCTTGATGTTGAGGTGGGAAGTTTTAATCCACAATTCCAAAAAAACCTCAGCTGAAATGTCAGAACTAAATTGAATACAAGTGTCAAGTACGAGTCTAGAAAAATGTGGGCACAAAGAATGACACACTAATTTCAGTCTCTTCTTTCTCTCACGTCAGTGGCCTACATTTGTTAATATAATTGTGGGTACTCTTTCTCAAGGAATCCAAGGCATTAAACACTAACCCAGCAGAAAGCTAACAGTGTTTTTTCTTCCTTTCCAAGCTGTTACTCAGAAGTGGCACCATCAGGGCTTTGCATGCTCAGGATATAAGCTCAGAGCTCACTTAGGGCAGGTTACCAGCTTTCCACTGGGCCCTGAGAAATTTCAGGACAAGGAGAAGGGTTTGTCACTTGTACTCCAGCTGGGTTGGAATTCAGAAAAAGAGGTGTTTCATTTCGTTATGATTAGGGTGCATTGCAAATGCAACTTTTGGTTATCTTTTATCTTTCAATTTGGACCCGCAGTTACCTCTGACCCTTGTAAATCTATGTTCACATTTATTCCCTCCCACTTTAGGGACAATCCAAGTTCTTTACTAAAAAGTAGCATTTTTTCCTACTACTCACACTTGACATACCTCTATGAAGTCCATGGAAAAAAAAAATTTATATTAAGAAAAATCACATTGTGATATCTATGGAATTCCTATTTTTATTGTCCTCCCTCGTGTTTGGCTACAGGAAACTGAGATGAAGCACAAATAGCACTATTGAGCTGTCTAATCTTCCCTAAACCAAATCATTATTTTTAGTTCATCCCCTACTGCTTCACATAGCTGTCATTAGTTTTCCTCAGTGTCTCCCCCCTTGTCAGGTGTGTCACCCACCATTTTCTCCCTGGACCTCATGGAGAGCAGGAGCTGTGTTCCTGCCAGCTGGCAAAAAGAGATTTCCAGAATGCTCTTGACTGGGGCTTTCCTCTCTCCTCCTGTGTTAGGGAAGACTCTTTCCCATTTCACTCCAGTGGGGCATATGCAAGGATGACAAAAACAAAAACAAACAAATGGAACCTTTACTTGACATCTTGCCATACAAACACAGCCAATTTTTGTATAGGATTAACACACAATACACCAGTATTTCTATGGCTGCCAGGGTAAGAAAACAGAGTGGTTTGCACACCAGTCAAAAAGGAAGAAAAATAATGAAACTTTACTTTTAAAGTGAATATTCTGAAATACTTATTTCAGCTATAGGGAGGCTTAGCAGTTTGTACACATTCAGATTACGTACTGCTGGACTCCATTCAAATAAACCATCTGGATACTTTATAACTGACAAGATATTACTGGATGATTGTTAGGCTTTAGCAACTTTGCCTTGTCTTTAACAAAATTACAGAGAAACAATAATATTCATGGATATAGTTGATTTGTATATGCTTAGTTGAACTGGACAGCTGCCTGGCATTAATTCTCAAACCTTGAGCATTTTGGAAGTTTCAGAGCAGTTCTTCTCTCCATGGACAGTCACCTCTCAAGGGTACTGCTTTTACTACAGCCTTTATGATTTTATATTGCTTCATGCCACTCCAGCTCGCTGGGTGTTGATGTGCAAGGCTTCCTCTGGCCTTGTGAAGATTCAGTCTTATTTAGAAATATGTTTAGCTTATGGAAGGCATTAAAGTCAAAAAGGAAAAAGAATTCTCACGGTGGATTTTGATTGTCGCATTAATCTTAAAGGGGAAAAAAAAGTCTTTAAAAGGGCAGTGTTTGAATCTGATTTATCAAATCTTTTAATAGCAGTCATGTTCAGAAAATTAACACCCAAAAGTTTCTATCTGGAGTCAGTTATTTAGTATTTCTATAACTTCTAGTATATAAATCTCTCAGATGAGTTCAGGGCTTGATTGTACTTTGCCAAAGTAAGTAGCCCCTGCCCCACAGAGCTTCCAGTCTAAGGTTTGAGCCTAAAAAGATGCATGAACTAGTTCAGAAAATATGAGAATTCTTACTGAAAGGTATTAATTTAAACTAAATTGTATAAAAACTCTGCCTTGGTTTCAGGCAGTGAGGTTAGAGACCTGAAACCAGTGGCCAGGCTTCTTAGAATACATAAAATCAATGGGGAGAAGGGGAGGTTCCTCCAGAGTGTAATTTAAGATGTTATGCTCACAAATATAGCAATTTAGTTAGCATACAGTCATCTTCTCTCATCTAAAATGGGATTACTCATAATGCAAAAAACATTAAACTTTGCAGAGAAGGTGCCTAAATAAGCAAGCCTAACAAAAGGAAAGAGAAGATGGCCCACACAGGCAATGGAATCATGGAAATAGCTGAAATGCTCTGTTGGTATTGCTTGCTTGGCATCAACTTGGAAAGTTTTGTTTATTCTTTTCTGCTTGCTTTGTTTATTGAATGACTTAGGAGAAAGCTAAAAAAATAAACAAACCAAAACAAAACCAAAAACAACAACAACAAAAAAGGAGGGGAGTGAAAAAGTTAAAGGACTAGGAAAGAAGGAAAGAAAGAATGAAAACCAGTGGCAACAAACAGGAAAGAAGCATGTTGAAACACAGGAAAAACGGGAAGAGGGTGGGAAAAGAGGTGTGATACAACACGGGGAGAGGGTGAGACGCAAATAACCAATGTAGCCAGCGTGCCCTGGGGGTGCTGGGTGTCTGATCATCCTTCGGCTCCTCTCGTTCAGGGAGAGGGGACGCAGGAGCCTTGGCAGTTCTTGTGCCACTCGCCCTGGGTGGGTGCAGGAGGCTCGGGATGTGCGGGCTGCGGGGATGTTCGCAGGCCGGGGCACTCATGGTGCGTGAGGAGCGGCCGAGCCCCTTGAAGCTGAGGCACAGCTGATGCCGCACCGAGGCTGCCGGTTTCAAACAACTGCGTGCCAGACTCCCGAGAACGGGCTTGGCCTGGTGTGAGCGACCGCAAACTTGCACATCTCTCACACCTCCCTCCGTCCTACTTGTGCCCCTCTCTGGAGGGTCTCGGCTTGCTTTAGGCCTGACTCAATGGCCATGGGCCCGCGCCCTGTGCTGGGCCGGTGCCACCGCGCTCGGTGCTCCCGCTCCGCGTTTGTCTCGGATACCAGAGAGCCTGGCACCGGTACCGCTCTCCCCGTATCTCCAGCTCCGGCGGGGCACAGGTGTTTAAACACTTACAAACGTGCCAGGGAGCCGCGACCGCTCCAACTCCCCGGGGAAGGGATGGGAAGGGAAGGGATGGGAACGGGCCCAGCGCTACCTCCCCTCCGCTCCCTTCCCCCTGAGCGCGGAGCAGCGCCCGCAGGACCGAGACCCCATCACAGCCTGGGCAGCCCCGCGGGATCCCGTCACAGCTCGGGGCGCTCTCCCAGCCCGGGGAGCGGGAGCCCCTCGCATCCCCAGCGTTCCCCCAAAACTTTGCCCCGAGTTGCGGCGCCGGGGCGCGCTGCCCTCGCTCCCTCACGCCCCCCGCCCCAGGTGCGCGGCCGGCGCTGCCCCGCCCCGCCTGTGCCCGCAGCCACTCGCGGCGGCGGCGCTGGCGGCGGGCGGGGCGCATTGGCTGGAGGGCGCCGTCACTCTCCCCCGGCGGCGCTGGGGAGGGGTCTGGGCGCTGCGTGCGGGCGGCGGGAGCGCGGCGGTCCGGCGGCACCGCACGGAGCGCAGCGCGGGGCTGAGGCAGCCGCGGGGAGCCGCGCCGGCCATGGCGGTGTCCGCGCCGCCCGTCATCGCCGCAACTTCCAGCGGCGGCGGCGCGGGGGGCTCGGCGGGTTTGTTCCGGGCGGACCCGCTGTACTCCAGCCCCGCGGAGTCCCCGCGCCTCACCAACAGCCTCGTCAACACTTTCCTCTCGGCCGGCGGCGGCGGGGCCGGCGCGGGCGGCGGCGGCGGCGGCGGCAACGAGTGTAAGATGGTCGACCTGCACGGGGTGAAGGTGGCCTCGTTCCTCGTGGAGGGGCAGGAGCTGATCTGCCTGCCGCAGGTCTTTGATCTCTTCCTCAAGCACCTGGTGGGAGGGCTGCACACGGTCTACACCAAGCTGAAGCGGCTGGATATATCGCCCGTGGTGTGCACGGTGGAGCAGGTCCGCATCCTGCGCGGGCTGGGGGCCATCCAGCCCGGCGTGAACCGCTGCAAGCTCATCACCAGGAAGGACTTCGAAACTTTGTACAACGACTGCACCAACGCGAGGTGAGCGCAGGCTCCGCTCTCGCCGCCGGCCGGCCCGCGGGGAGCGCAGCCGGGGGCGGGGGCGCGGGTCCCGGGGGAGGGGGGCATCGCGGGGCTGAGCGGGGCCGGGGAGCGGCGGTGCCGACTCGGAAAACTTTCCCTGCTTCCATCAGCCCCCTCCATGGCCGGGACCGCCGGGCAGCGGAGCGACTCCGCGCGCCGCTCTCCAAACTTTTCTCCAAGCAGGGAAAGCCGATAGTTCCCGAAAACACTCCTTAAAAAAAACCCAAGCAGAATCTCCAAAAGTTTTCTCCCGTTACATTTGTCCCGCTGGAACCCGCGGCTGTGCTCCGGCGCTGCCGCGGGCGGTGCCAGCCGGGTGCCCGGGCAGGGGCTGCGGGTCCCGCTGCCCCCGGAGGGGCCGCAGCCCCTGCCCTGCCCGGCTTCGGTCACCGAGCCCCCGGATCCCTGCTGGGTCCTGCATACTCGGGGTTATAATCCTGGTTTGTGACCTCATGGCTGCTGCCTTTAGAAATGATAATGATCTAAATAAACACAAAACCCTCTCGGGGCTCGGCAGGAGCGCTGGTGCCGTGGGGCAGGGTGTGAGGCGGGCACTCCGGAGTTCCCATTCCCCGTTCAGCAGTTGGTGAGGGACGTCTCCAGGAACATTTCCATGTCAGCGTGCTGCTGCTGCTGCTTTCTGTGGCAGCAAACTTTCTTTACCAGACGCTTCAGCGAGCTTTGGGTGCGATACCCGACCTGCGGCGTGCCCGCGTTCAGTAACTGAGGGCTTTGTGTCACTGGTTCGATCCCCCTAGCACTGAACGGGGTTTTATCTTTAATAACTTAATTTCGTGCCATGCGGGGCCTGATCCTGCCCTCGCTGCTGGAGCGGGAGCAGACCGGGAGTTATTCTTGAATGCAATGATTGCTTTGTTTCACATCACTTTGTATTACAGGTGGTAGTTTAGAGATGCATTTAATTCCTAGATCTGTTAATATGAACTATGTGCTTTTTTTCCTTCCTCCCATTCAGTTTCTGTAACCCCTTCCTTCTCCCGCTGCCTGTTTCAATGTCAGGCACCTCGATGACATCACGCCCACTGCTTTATTTAAGTGATGGGTTTGGAAGTACGGTCTGAGGCTCACATTAATTTTATTCCAATACATTAGATTAGTAAGGAGCACATTTGACATGTAAATGCTTCTGTGAAATGTTTCTGAGGCTCAACTGGTATGAATGTTGATGGTTAAAGAAAAACATCTCGTTAATTTCTGTGACCGTGCCAAAGTTTTTTATTAGGGAGATACGGGATCTGATATGATGCAGCCTGTAGATGCAGTCTAATGATTTCTGCTCTTGTACCACCAGCGTTTTAAAATCTCGAAATACTGCAGTGTTAAATGTTTGAAACTTGTATTTCCCAACTTTCCCCCCCCCCCCCCCCCCTTCTCTTTGACAAAGACTTACGGGAGTGATAGGACGAGGGAATGGGAAATGCAGGGAGCAGTGGAAGGGAAGCTGTGGGTGAGGAGCCAGGGGATGCCCCAGGAGGGGCTGAAAGGAGCCGAGAGTGGAACGGAGCCCTGGGAAAGGCTGGGGACGAGGCAGAGCTCTCAGCTCAGGCTCACACGTGTTGAATGTGCTTAAACTCTCCCCACACTGCTGTGAAAACGTATTTTTACCTGTTCAAGAATAGCAAATCCCTTTACATTTCGCTTCTTCGTGCCTCATGAAGATGCCTCTGTTTGGAAGAACCTGCTCACATCAGGTGTTTTGCATTCACGGTTTCAGGTGTAACGCATCAGGAGCGTTATCAGCAGACCTGAAACTTTGTTCAAGGATTGTAACTTAATGTTAATTGTATTCTGTCCTGCTAATTAAATGCTTAATGCCTCATTTTATTTACAGATTATTATTTCCCTTGAGCAGTCCCTACTTACTGGAGAGAATGTTGGGTAAAAATAGTTAAATATACGAGTAATCTTAATTATTTTTGTTTGCTGTGAAGTGACCTGGGAAGCACTGCAGTGCACATTATCAAACAAATCAAATGTAGTAGAGCTGTTGAAAGACATGCTCACAGTTTTTAGTTCTGTACCTTGAAAGTAAAGACTTAAAAATATGTGATCTTTTGGAAATAAAGCTCTCAACTCGGAATGCTCTACATTGCTTTTCTAGTTAATATTAAAAAAAAATTTGATAGCTATTTATATATTTATTTGAATACTGTAGAAATGCTGCAGTAAATTCAAGAGGTGCCAGTGAAAGCAATAAGAAATGCTGGGTATCATTACTTTCACTGGTAATTGACTTGTAAATGTCGGCATCTCTTACGTTAGTGTGCACTTTCAGTTATTTTTTTAATTGGGATGCAAACCGTTGATTATATATAACTGAAAAAAAGATAAATTCTATTTCTCCTGCTTACTCCGTTGCATTTTTCTAGTTGAGTTTGTGTGCAGATCTTGTAAGAGCTTCAGAGAAGCACACCCGTGGGTGAAAGTTTTTCAGTGTGTGTGTTCTGTAGCAGGAGTTACTCTGTCCAGCAGCTCTGACCTGTGTGTTTCTGTAGCACTGTTGAAATTGTCATTCACATATTTACACAATCTTCCTAATGTTTGTTTTTAGCCAGCACCGTGCACTCTTAATTTGCAAGCAAGGTTTGTGAAATGAAACTAACTGCTCGTTTCATTGCAGGTCCCACCCTCAAGTGAGTACAACATACTGACAAAATCTAGTCCTGATGGGCAATACCTTAGAATATTACTTATATTGTGGAGGATTGCTTAAATTTAGTAGTAAAGCATAACATTTAGTTAATTAAAAAAAAGGCAAACTGTTACGAGGACGTATTTTTAAAAGGAAATTTAAAACTGTCACAAGAACATGTTTATGATAATACATATGTCAGTCCTGAAAAATAGGATTATACGAGTGTGATCACAACCTCTTCCACGCAGTTCTGTATTTGATGGATGCTACTGGCCACTGAAAAAGCATAGTGTTGGTCTGGATTATTCAGTGAATGGTCAGAATACTTTCCAGAAAAGAGTATTTCAGTGCATGGCATATTTTTTATGATTTAAAGTAACCATTTAAGCTAATATTTTGCATTACTTCGGCTATTCACAAACAATAAAAGGCTTTAGAAATGAATTTAAGCAGTAAATGCAGACATTTAATTTTATGAGATAATGAGGGTCTAGTCATGTTGACTATTAAAAGCTACCCTATAGTCAGCAGTATTCTGTCTTTTATTAGGAGACTGATGTCAAGATTATAATTAAAGCAATCCAGCCATGTAGCACTGCACACAGCTTCCTGTATATTGATAGGAAATGTGGGCATCTGATTGTCCATAAACTTCTTTCTCTAAGTGGATATTTAGCCTGTATTCAGACTTGGCCAAATCTATGAATTTTGGAGGTGTTAGCGTTTTTAAATAAAGATCAGTTTTTCAGTTTCCCTCTCTTCTTGGAGAGGAGGCTCACTTCAGACACTCTGGAGAGAGATCACTGGCAAAGTGGATTCTGCTTGAGCTGGAGAAAGGAATTCTCCCACTTTCTGAGCGGTGCAGTTATGCTTTTGGAAAAATCCCTTTTTCTTTTTGGGTATCTTGAAAGTCTGTGCCTGTTTAAAACTCCTAAAATACTTGAATATTTTCATCAGATGCATATCTAATCTGGAGAACCCTTGATTAAAATTTCCCTTCTTTCTTCATAGCACTAGAGCTCCCCATTTGAAGGGTAACATGCTTTTCCTCCAAAATGGAGTATTTGTATGATTCCTGCATGTGTATATGCATAATACATATGTAATTTTCTACTGAGACTTCTACAACTGAAAAATACTGTGTTTTTGTAGCAAAGACAAAAAAGCTAAACAATTAGGTATTAATGATATTCTTGTTGCATATTCAAAAGGTCTTTGCAAGCATTTCTTCTCCTTTTTTTCTTTTCACCATTTCAACCTGCAGAACTCTTCACTGTCACTTCAAATCACACAATTCTACGAAGATAAAACAACATTTAAACTCATTTGCTTTGGGAGGAAAATTGAGCATTTGCACCCAATAAGCCTGATTGTGGAACTGCATGCAAATTGTGTTTTGATTTATCTCTTTTGCACTTTTTTCCATTTGAATTGATCTTGCATTAATTTCGCCAAGCGGCTCTGTGAGGCTGCAGATGTTGCCCTGTGTTTAATAAATCAATGAGACAGATCTGAATGAATCACTTCAGATGGATTCTCTGCTCGGTTTGATGTCTAGATGTTATTCTTAGCTTGTTATCATGACAGATGCATTAATGTTCCCATACACTGCCAGCAATGTCAAAGAGATTGAAGCTTTTAAAGTGGCGGTATCCCCTTTTCCCCCTTCTGTTGGAATAACTAAATTGCCTTTAGGAATAGGTCAAAATATAAATTTAATCTTGGCATTATTGTGGGGGAAGATGCTGAACTTGTGATCGTATTATAACGCAGGCAAATGCAGATTCTTACAGAATGATTAATTATTCCCAAATAGTGGAGATCAATATTAAAATCTAAACATAGGATAGCTCCTTAATAGAGTAACCACTTTCTCAACATTAATATTTCATTGTAATAGGAATGATACGAATAAATAATATAAGACTAGAACATGTTAAAAGTATTGCTATAAATAGAATTTCATCATGTCCAAATTGATTACAGGCTGAAGTAAGGCTTTTCTTTTTCCCTTTTTTACCTCATTAAGAATTTTCTTTTAAAGTTGACTATGTCTGGATTCAACATCTGTTAGATTTAAAATACTTGTTTATTATGTTTCTGCTACTACTCCCCATGTAGGGCCAGATATATTGGAGAAGTTGATGATCACTGTTAATTTCGGGTCAGTTTAGTCTGGTATCCATTATCTTGGACAGAACCTGTGGAACACAAACCATAAAAGGCTGGAACGTGTCTTTGTGGAAAGGTTTTAAATTCTGAGAAAAAGATAGCACAAAGTGTAAAGTACTTTGCCATGAATAATGAAGATCTGTTTCCCACGTAGGCTATGCCCAGCTTTTATTCCTTAGTGTTTACTAAACCACTCATGGTCATCTTTGTTTTTCTTTAGAGGATAAAATAGTATTTTGTGCAATCATTTTTTAAACCTTATTTCTCTCTGTGACTCTTTTATTTTCATTTTTAAAATTATCAGGAATGATCCTTTTCCTAATCTTTCCTTGACACGGAAGAACTTTGACTTTGTGTCTTTAAGGCTTCTGAGAATAAATTGGAGAAACTGGCTGTAACGGATCTAGATTTATGTTGGCATTCTTGGTATTCTTGCTCCAGTAGTTCCAATTTGATAAAGGAAACAATATATGTAATAGAAATTCACAGTTTATTCAAATGAGTTTAAGCTTTAGCATTGTTATGTTTGCCTTTCTCTCACCAATATATCAATGTGTGGCAATAGCATTATGCTCAGAACGCCTCCAGAAGGGACCAGCTCTGTGATGGGGAATTATTCTCACGCTGGGGCTGTGGCTGCACATGCAGCCTCTGTTTGTGCCCTGCTTTGAAAGGCAGGGAAAACCAACTTTGGTGGGGTTGAGGGGCACAGCAAAACCCACTGAATTAAAGAATCATGTTTTATTGTATGGCAGTGGCCTCAGAGTGAGAAATTAGTCTCTTCCTACCTTAGTAATTTTGCAGTAAATATTTTAAATGAGCCTCATGAGATGTTTTAAAGAATTGTCTTGTTTATTTCACTGCTTTCAGGCTGGAATTGGTGTTTTGTAAGGGCTGTTTGTCAGCATTACTATTAAAAAGGTGTTGAAATCTGGGCTGTCTCTGTTTTGACTTTGCTGAGGTGAACCTCCCTTTTATGCCAGGGGCTGTTTTCCAGTACAGGAGCAAAGAACTTAAAAATGTTTCTAGGATCTGAGCCCTTCTCATCAAAGGTGGGACACGTTTACTGACCCCTGCTTTTGGAAGAATAACATGTTCCTATGTTTTTGGGTCTGATCTTGTACTTGCTGAATGTAGCATCTTGAATGTCTTTTGTGCCTTTCCAGAGGTGATAATTAGGATTTTCTGAAATTACAAAGTTTTCCAAACCCTTACTTTAAAATACATGGAAAGTTCCCAGCTGGTTGCTTTTGTAAGTTCTTTGTGTGATTATCAGTGTAATAAAACCTGTAGGTGTATGGAAATGTGTGATTTTAATGATTATTTACATGCACAGTACTAATATCAAACCCAAACATAATGAGGCTGCTTCAGAGTTCCTGCTGTCTGGGATGTGTTCCTTTGGTGTAAGCCAAGGCAGGGTTTTTATATGTTCTGATTAAACCTGCATTCCCTAGCACAAGTATGTTAGTTAGTAATGATTCTTAGTGATTTAGATTTATCCTGGTTGATATTAGAACTGTCCCTCGGGGCTACAAGCTTTTGATCTTTGTTCCCTCTTGGTAAAGCAGGGTTATCCAAAGTGTCTCAGTAATGGGGTTTCCCCTCTCCCTCCATCTCCAACCTGTAAGAAACACTGATACCTATTAACTAATGTACTTTGATACCTGCCCCAGAAGGTTCCAATATCCGAATCCTGTAAAGCAGAAATTTCTTTGCTTGCCTTTAATTTTTGGTAGTGCAGCCATGCTGTTGTTTTGTGTGTGTGTAAAGTTTGTCACCAGCAGACGTGGGGAGATTATATTCCCTTGTCAGTACATCCTGACCCGCTGAGCCCATTTTGCTCATTAAAATAGATTATGTCAGAGCCTTTGGTGACTCACTCACAAATACCACTTCTCCAGAAAGTAAGAACCAAACCCAATTAATGTGCTCCCTTTATTACTGTGCAGTGCTTTAAAGTGTGATGTTTAGCTGTGTATATTGTTCCTATGATAAGGTATAAAATGTTCGATTGCAATTGTGCCTGATGTTATCAAGTTTCTGGAAATTGATATCTGGTACTGGCATTTAACCTACATCCACTCTGTCTGCTATCTATGGGATGGGTTAAAAAGAAAAAGTACTATTGATCTATAGCTGGATTAAAGTTTGAAATCGGCAACAGCATGAGCACAAAAGGCTTTTTTATGATTTCTCAGCTTGCCATTGATCTACCAGTTTTATTGCATTCATTATTTATTAAAAGAATTTGCAAGCTAAACATAACGTTAAGCTAGTTTGCACACAGGGACTGCACTTAGGAAATTGAATGGAAATTGCATTAGAGATGAACATCTGTGCTATTTTTCCACTCGTGTGTTTATGGGTTTGTATAAAAGGTGTATTGGATTAACAGTTATAACCATTATAGCTTGCAGCAATATGTTAGAACCCCAAGCATTTAGTAGTTATTTAAGAAGGAGACTCTTTTTTCTTACACTAAAAAGTATGGTAATGCCATGACAAACAGAGCTTTTATTGGATTATTCCTTATTAATGGGCTTTTTACAACTAATGTGTAAAACTTGAGGTATCTTGCTATATTATGCATGTGCACTATTATCTATGCTACATAAAGCTCCATTAATATTGTCATTAATTGAAGGTTTCCAGTGACAGTATTAGTTAAGGGTTTGGCATGTAGTCACTGAAGTATTGAAATGTATTTTATAGGAATGTAAGTATTGAAAAAATACTTAATACATGTTCCTTCAGATTTTTCCCAGCAAGTCGAGTAGTTTACTCTCCTCCTTGAGCTGGGTACCTTCTGTGATGTATTGTGTCAGTGAATCAGGTGAAGTCTTAAGTATTTTGAAATATTTTTTCATTTCAGTTAAATGGTTCAGTTGCCCTTAACACTGGCTGTAGTTGTGTGTGATATAAAAAGTGTTGGTAGATCCTGAATTTTGAGGTCATCTCCTGTAATGATTTTAGAGTTTCTTTCTTGATTATGCTCCTTCTGTAAAACAGAGGAAAAATTACTTCAGGGGCTGTGAAAAGTATGTTTGTATAATTGAGATGTTACCTACTAATTTGGTCTAAAAGTAAGTCCAGTCTGTTCATGACTAAAATGTACTGAAATATGTCACATTGTGCATCACCAGTGCAGTGATTCTGTTCAAGGCTCCACCTGAGACATCTCACAGCTTGCAAGACTGGAGGGTTTCCTGTGCTCAGACACAGAAATGAGCTCCATGCCAGGAGGTTGTGCTGCCTCCCTGCAATGCCACCCCCTCATCTTTCTGTCTCTGGTAGGATGACAGTATTTTGAGCAGAGGTAGCTCTGATTTTTCTTTGAAAGAATCTCAGGGCTGTTTTTCAGCAGCATTTTGCATTTTCTGTTCTAAGTCTTCCTCACTCTTGTTCCCAGCCATAGGCTCCTGTGATAAGAGTTTTCATATTCTATCAGATAACACATTTCAGCTCCCTTGTAAATTAAAGCAGGAGTTATATTTAATATAGGATTTTTGCAATTAAGATACACACATACTCATTGATAAAATGTTTCCATACATATACATTTATGTATGATTTAACAAAAATTCTGGATTTTTCCAAAGCTCTCTCAACCATGGAAATCAGCCTTGATTTTTGGTGAGAGAGACTTTAGAATAATCCAGAAATTAGTGTTAATTACATTTGCTATGGGCATGAACTAAAATTGCTAAATAAACTTACAGGGCTATGTGGGCTATCTTGGTGTCCTTAGTTAAAGTCTTTAGTTTTTTATGTGCTTGTCATAGCCATGTAAGTGAGTAACATTCTAAGCATGTAATTCAATTCTGTCCAATCCGTGGCAAGAGAACTTTTAGGCTGGGATGCTCTTGAGGTATTTTAAATCAGCAAAACACCAGGACTTTTTTCTTTGCTGTTTTCAAGCCTGAATGGACAGTGGAACTGAAACAGAACACTTTAGTTTAAAAAGTTCATCAGAGTTACTTGAGAGCTGCAGTCAGCTGCTGGATCCCCAGGTGGTGCCCAGGGAGCGGTGGTGTGCCAGGGCGGGGATTGGCACTGGTGCTGATTAACCCTGGTGACAGTGATGGGGACAGGGGGATGGAGCCATTGGGGACAGTGGGATGGAGCCATTGGGGACAGGGACAGTGGGATGGAGCCATTGGGGACAGTGGGGTGGAGCCATTGGTGACAGGGACAGGGGGATGGAGCCATTGGTGTCAGGGACACTGGGATGGAGCCATTGGGGACAGGGGGTTGGAGCCATTGGGGACAGGGGGATGGAGCCATTGGTGACAGGGACATTGGGATGGAGCCATTGGTGACAGGGACAGTGGGATGGAGCCATTGGGGACAGGGACAGGGGGTTGGAGCCATTGGTGACAGGGACAGGGGGTTGGAGCCCTCAGCAGCCCCAGGCTGGGTGGGGTGGGCACACCCTGGAGGGAGGGATGGATGCAGAAGGACCTGGACAGGCTGCAGGGGTGGGACTGGGCAAACCTGGTGCTGTGGAGAAGGCCAAGCTCAGGGTGGGGCTGCCCCATCCCTGGCAGTGCCCAAGGCCAGGCTGGACAGGGCTTGGAGCAGCCTGGGACAGTGGGAGGTGTCCCTGCCCATGGCAAGGGTGGGATGAGCTTTAAGGTCCTTTCCAACCCAAACCATTTTGAGGTTGTGTGGTCCAGCCCAGGTCCTCTGTCTCAGCAGGGTCAGCTGGAGTTGGTTGTCCTGAGCTGTCTCCAGTTAGATTTTGGGTATTTGCAAGATTGAGACTGAGCCTCTCTGGGCAACTTATTTGCAGAGTAGAAATAACTATGCTGTGGAAGAAAGATTTTATTGGGATGGCTGGGTTCCGTGGGATCTGGGAGCAGATGTCGGAGGCAGCCACTGCTGGGGTCACTGCCCTGCAGAGGAGTCACTCAGGCAGGTCAGTGCAGACACTCTGCTGGTGTTTGTCCTTCCTGGGAATCAACCAAGTCATCTTGTGCCATCTCTGTTTCAAACAATTTCCTGAAATCCTGTGTGTGTGCTGAGGAGCTGACTTTCCCTAATCGACACTACCCCTGGAGAAGAATATTTGTATATTTGCAATTACAAAATAAAGGTGGCTGTAAAGAAAGCTCCTGGCACAAAGGTTGTGCCAGTCGGGGGATTTAGTTACTTGTATGTTACAGTAACTTAAGAATTGCTAATTAAGAAGATAAAGCTAGTCTAAAGAAAAAAAAATATTTTGAGCTTCATTTAGAACCTCTAATCGGCATGTTTTAAATATTCTGCATTATGGTTTTTCTGACATGTGCAGCGGTTGTTTTTGCCTAGTGCAAGTTTTACATGCTTAGCTAATAGACTGTTTTGATAACAGTTAATCAGAGAATGTCCTGTGTCTGTGAAATGTTATCCCTGTTGTTTTCTGGGAGGCTGATGAAGGCATCTCTCTTTCAGGGCTGCAGGTGTCTGCAGCTGCCTCCTCTCCTCCCCGTACTTTTAAATGTTGTTGTGTGCTGAAGGAGGGCAATTTTCTAAAGAGCTGCTGAGATAATACTGAAAAATAGAAGCAGGAAAAATGTCAAGTCTTTCCAGTGAGACTTAAAATACATGTCTAAACAAGACAAACTGAAACCCCTCCCCCAAACACAAAACCTCCCAAAACCAACAATGAAAAAACCAGAGCAGAGCAAGGTGGCAAAATGCTGGCAGTTAGACAAGATATGGATACCGAAACAGGACCCAGGGTAATGAACTCAGTGCTCTGTTCCCTCTGTTGTATGAGCTTGCTGCTGAAAGATGGATTTGTAGGGTTGGGGAGTCATTTGGCTTTTAAGGCTTTATTTGTTGGGTTTTTTATATGGCAGTTCATGTATCTGATAGGTGACTTAGCAGAATACCTTGAGTTGAGGACCTTGCCATTACAAAATAATTTCTATATTCTGCCAGGCTGTCTGGCTGTTTGCAGAGAGCTCAGTGCAGGCTGGCTGCACCCTTTGCTGCCCTGCTGCATTCCAGGTGTGTGCCATGCCCAGATGTGCTCTCTCAGCAGCCACGGTGCCTCTTGCAGGAGCCCTCAGCGAGAGTTTGGCCAGAATTGCTGCTGTAAAACACTGCAAACCTCACTTGTGCCCATGGTCAGCAGTGCTGGAGTGCATTAATTGATCCTGCTTTCTGAAATGAAATTTCCTGTCTCACGACCAGAATTGCTGTCACTCCTCTCTGCTCTGTTTTTATGAATTGCCTTGCTTGCTACACAACTGACTTTGGTTCAAACAAATCTCTTCTGGCTGGACCTTAGGAACGTTTCTGTCTTGCAGTTTCATTAATGACTTTTCTCTTGCATGTTAAGGTAGAAGAGGGTTTCTGGTCATTCACTTACCTTGCCCTATTTAAATATGCTTTCTTCAGAATTTTAATTTGCATGATGTGCACCCCACAACCACAGCCCTCTAATACACTGCTCCATCTTAGTTATTCATCCTTAAAGGAGAGAATCTCTATTCCTGTTGGTGTGGAAGCAAAAAAAAAAAATACTGGTGAGACATTTGTTGTAGTCATCTTTCCCCAGTAATGAGTAATGCAGAGAGTGCAATGGAGTAGTTCAGATTATGGCATTAGACTTTTAACGCCATTTTTAAGAACTTGTGTTCACTGAGTGGAGGTCAGTTGAGTGACTGAGTTTTTAACACTGGTATATTCTCATCTGGTTAGAAAGTCTTCATGAGAACTTTTTAAAATTCATTCATGTGAAGTTTCTGACAGTATAAATGCCATATTTTTGTGGGTTTTTTTCTTTTTTTTTTTTTTTTTTTTTGAAATTTAGCTATTAATAAGAAGTTAAATGCCTGGCAAGGATGAGCATCTCTGCTGCTCAGTCTCACATGTGAGCCAGCTACATAAAGGGCTTATTCTAGCAGGACTGCATTTCATTGAAGTGGTGTGTTGTATTAGGGTCTGGGTGTGCTGTTCTGTGATGATGATTTCCCCCCATCCTTGGCTGTCACAGAATTTCTCTTTGACATCTTCAGGTTCTTGTGGCCACACAGCTTCATCTTTCCTCCACATCTAGATTGACCTGTCATTCACAAAAACAACATAATAACTCAATGCACAAACAGCAGACACCGCTCACAGGTTTCATTTGCTGTGCTGGTCACGGAATTGTCTTCAGAACTTTAAAAGTGCCTATTAAGCTCAAAGTTTAAGATTTTCTTGACTGTATTTTGATATTGGTGTTTGTTTGCAGGGGTTTTTGATGCTTCTGTTTACTCTTCCGCTTTTTAGTTAGAAGCTCTTTTTAGCATCTTACGCACATGAAGCAGTTTATCTGATGATGTCAGGTTGTTTCCAGAATAATCCCCTGTAGCGTCTAGCACTCTGAGAATCTGAGTGAAAGTAAACAAGTTTACAGACAGTAGGTGGGCAAAAAGTGTTTTTGTTTGTGTTTAGGTTGATTGCTTAGTTTGCTTGTAAGTCTGTGGGCAAAATTTGCAAGTTCCTTTTTTTGCTGTTGGTTTTTCATAATGTCCTGACCCAGCCAGTGTGAGACTGCTGAGGAGACTGAATGAGCACAGAGGCTTTCTTCTCTCCTGGAGGAGGAGATTGCTTTGCTTTGTCTTTTTGACTCATGGCAGGTGAAATCCCGCAATGGAACAGTGTAGAACCAGAATCTTCCAAGTGATTTTTGAATTGCCAGTATAGAAATCAGCCAAACCTCAGTGCACGGCAATGAATTAATCTGTAATTTACTTAGGGCCACATCAGGAAACATTTAGTGCAAATTTGGAAGTGGAATAATGAAACAATCCTTGGGACATCACTTGTATCCCCTATGTGAATGTCATATTTTGATAGGGTTTTTTTTAAGTCCATGTATTTGTACAGGAAAATGAAAGTGTAGAGAGTGCATAGTGGAACCCCAAACCTTTCCAGTAAAGATCTGCATTTTTGTGATGAAAGGCACTTCATGGGCCAGGAGTAGTGAGAGCCAATAGATGCTCATTTGCATTGCCTGGTAAACACTTGTCAGGAATCAGGGATTACAGCGTGAATAGGAATATTCACTTTTTCCATTGCGGGAGGTATTTACCAATGGTGATAAATACAAATCATTTTAGTATAGGGAATACCATAGACTTGTTGCTGTGGATATATTGTACATTGCTCATATTCAGAAATCCTTACTTGGACCATCATCATATTTCATGTATTTGAGACTCTCTTGATTACTTTAATCAGTGAGTGAATGTTAATATTCTAAGTGGAGGTGACTGCATGTAAAGAACAGTGAAAAATAATTTTGTGTACCTTAGTTTAAAAAGTAGTAAACTGATAATTATTATCTATTTAATTAGCACATACATTTCATAAAGGTTATGGCATCATTGGTACCATACTGGCTATTTAGCCGGATCTTTATTTACTCCTGCAGAATTCAGAAAAGACTGCAAACATGATAAAGGGCAGAGCACCAAACTCCTGTATTTGTGCGAACACTGTACAAGCCCCAATGGTGCTGGGTGATTAGTACTTCACACATGCACCTGGCTTTTCTGGGAAATCCTTGGCACTCTCTGAAGGGGAATGGCCATTGCTGGGCTATTTCTGACTCTGGTTTTGGTGCAAAATTCGGCCTTGTGTGTCATTTAGACTTTGTGACACGTGTAGCCTCCCAGGGCCTAATGACTTGTCTGCAGATGGGCTGTTATTTATTACAGTCATGTAGAATAAAATTGATTGTCTTCTAAAATTAATTTTTCATTTGCCTCCAGCTCTGCTTTAATAGAGGACACACAGTTGCCTGTTTGCAGAAATACTGTTTAATCACATTAATATCTCAGCCCCCCAGGCTGGTGAAGATAATTGTACAAACGAACAGCAAAATCTGTATCTTTAACTTCTTTTTATGATTAAATTATGCAAATGACTTATCTCCTGCCCTTCCAAGCACTAATCATCTAATTAGGAATGATGTGTTAAAGGGATGGTTTTGAATCAGGAGAAGGGGAGAACGGAGGAAGCAGAAAATGGGACCTGACAATGAAACTGCTGAAAGTACTATAGCAGTACAAGATAAATTTGTGTATGTGTTCAAAAAGCAATAATAAAGGCTTGCTGTGCTATTGCTAGTCCTGTTTTAGTGCTGTTTTTCATAAGAGGATAATTCTGCTGTCTGATCTTCACCCATAATTTTCCATATTAACTTTAAATTCTATATTATTGTTATTGTTATTAACTTAGTGCTTTCTCTTCCAGTTCTCATAAGCAGTGAGTGCGAGTGTCTCTGCATTTGGCTTTAGTAATAGAATGCTTGGAAAGACAGAACGTTTATTTGTAGTTTGTGTTTTATCAAAGTGCTTGTCATTGTACTGGAAGATGTCCTGAGCCTGTTAAATACTTCACATATCTCAGTCTCTCTTTTTTGTATACTTAACTGATGGTTAAGGAAAGTCACAGCTTTGCATTTTAATGTGAAAATGCAAGTGTCCAAGTAAAGAGAGTGCTCATCTCTTCAATGTTTTTTGCCTAGTTTGTGGAGTTTCCCTTTGGGTGAAAACCTTTTAATTTAGATATTTAGGCAATCATAAATTTATATTTTAAGCATATTTATATGAAATAATCATGCCTGGTTCTCTCAAAGAGCTTACTGCCCAGTGTGCCGCGTTTCTTTTCTTTCCTATTCCATAAGCAAATTCTGTTTTTTGTAAGTCAGACCTTTATAAGCAGATCCTCCTGCTTAAGGCACATTTTCACATTGGGCCCAAACTGTCAGTGTGTTAAAGGTACAACAAACCAGCTCCTACCAGGTGATAGCCCTGGCAGTTTGGTAATGTATTTCTTGTTTTTCCTTGACTCAGTTATTGCTGTACTTTCTATATGTGGTTGAAGTGCAGTTAACCAATAAAATAAGAATATTCTAGAGACTAATGGAAATTTCAGGTATTCCTCTATGAGAATGTGTTAATTCCTTTATAAATGTGTGAAAGTATTAATGCATGAGCGTATATGGATTCATAGGATGCTGTGTGTAGATAAACAGTACCTTCCACACTCCCTAAGACATTTTCCAACATCTGCCTCATTTTTAAGGTGCCTTAACTTCCCTGCCTTGTGTGTCAGGCTTGTGCCCCTGTGTCTGTCAGACACAGGTTTGCTGATACAATCTGAGGAGTTTAACTTGCCCAGGAAAGTGTGAAATACTTTTACAGAGGTAGGTATCCCCCAAGAGAAGCTGAAAGCAACGATGTCAAAATAATGTTTTTGTTAGTGCTTAGGTGTATGTCACAGGGATTTAAGAAGGATGAAAAACCTCACACAAATGAGTTTTTAAAAATTAAAATGCTGACTGGGGTGGATAATCTGGCTTTTCTGTGTTGTTTTTGGATGGTTTAGCATAAAGGATGCAAGTTCTGACATCGCTTCCATTTGTCTGACACAGACGTAAATTGCTGGTGGAATGTTTTCATAAACACTTCATGGATGGGGAGGCTGCATTTCTTTCTGTACCTTCCAGCAACGGGATTGAATTAAATCAGTTCACATCTATCTTTGTGTGTATTTTCATCCTTATCCCCTCAAAGTCTTCTCAGAAGGGAAGTTGAGACCACCGTGTTGACGAGGGCTTGCACCAAGTCTTTGTGCCAGAATATTTGTGTAAGTAATTTTGCTACACAAGGCCTAAATATATTTTAGCAGAATTATAGGACATTCAAAAAGAACATGGGATTTCTTGTTGTACTGAAAGGTTCTGGGATCCATCAGGGATTAAAATTTCTGTGAGTGCTTTGAGCAGAACTGTTCTTCTTTGGGTGAGAGTTGTATGATAATTAAGGACCAAACAACCCTAGACTAATTTCTTCTGTTTCTTTTAGATTGGCTGGATGCAGATACCACAGGAAGAGCTAAAAATAGAGGCTTTGTGCTTGGGCTGATAGTGTGTGATAAGTCAATGGAGAGCATGCTGGACAGCCTCCAGCTGCCATTCTTTGTGTGGCTGAATTTCTTAAGCCTGATGGCTTTTGGCTGAGGTGTTTTAATTCTGTAGGACAGTGGCACTGGGGTCAGGGTGTCTGAGATGGGCACCTGCTGAGAGACCATTTGTAGATGGTTTTAGCATCAACAAGGAATCTAAAAACTCTTGTAATCTGTAGCCTGCATTTCCCAGCTCTCAGGCAGAGGCAGATTGGAAGAAGGTAATCTGCAGTAAGGACTTGGGTATCTTTTTCTTTTCTGTGTCTGCACAGGCTCAGGGCTTTATCTTACCCAGCTGCTCATTCAGATGTTTTTCTTATCTCTCCACTGGGCAGTTTGTACTGAGTAATGATATGTGACAACAGATGGTAGATAGTGAGTTGTTTTATGAATTAAGTTGGTCTTGCAAGAAGTTGAACAGGAAAGAATTCTTCTAAGACTTCCCAATTAATAGGTGCAGTGGAGGAGCCATCTCACTGTTTTTCTTGGTGTTCAGAAAGTGTCAAGTCACTTAACTTTACTCCCATGAGTTCCTCCTCTTGGTGGCTGGAGTGCTGGGCTTACCTAGAGTGACCAATTCTCTCTGCTGGCATAATTGATGGTTGCTAAAATATCCACCAGCCTTTCATTACACAGTCAAATTGTGAACTCCTTTAAATGTGAGAGAATTCAAGCCGGTCTTGACCTCTCTGATTACTGCCCATGGTGAGAGAAGTGGAGATGAGTGCTTCAATTACTCCCATACCTCACTAGTCTTGTACTTTGGGAAGGAAAGGATTATACCCAAATAAACAGTAGGAGAGTTAATACCCACTGCTTTTTTCCTTGTTTTTGTTTTGATTTGTCTTTCTCTTTTAATCATTAAAGACAAAGGCTATTTCAATATTAATCAAGTCACATATTAAATGAAAATAATTATTGCACAGAACATTGAACTGTTATGCCCCTCCTCTAGCATGATCTTACAGCAAATGCTGTATCAGTGGTAAGGTCTAGGCCAGCTGTGACATTTAAGAGCAATGAGAGTTCTTACAGAGGAGTGGTCATAGTTATTGATTTGTCTGCTAATTCCAACTTAATTTAGTCTAGAAATCCAAATGAATTCTTTCTGTGGTTTTATTGTGGGTTGGGGTAATTGAATATTTTTGAAGAAACACATAATCCTGTCATTGGGCTGAGGTTTTGGCAAATACTGAGAAATGGTAGAACATTTAAATATTGAAGGACCCAGATGTCAGTGTACATTACATGATGCACAGTTTCTGGAATTGTGGGTAATATGGAATGAAGCTGTGTTGGTCAAATTTCCTTGACTATCCCAAGAATAATACGAAGATCTTTCTTCACCCATATGGTTGAAACTCCATTTTGATAAACAGAAAACAATGGTCATTCTTTACCATGGCAGGAGGGTGCCCCTGCTTCATCTCTTTTTCAGAGCCTGATAGTTCATGAGCGTGAAATGACAGCCTGAGCATATTTGTGTGGTCATTTTAATCCATTCTCATAGCTCTGCTGTTTCTTAAAAGTTATAATCTTTGATCTTGGTTTTTCAGAAATTGCTGGACTCGTACATTTGATGACTCACAAACGTTAGAGAGGGCGACTTTCTTCACGAAGCTGAGATTAGCTGTCCATGACTCAGTGTTCTTCAAGCTGGGATATGCAATGGTTTTCAAATTGCAGCTGGGTGAAAGTGTTGTGGGAAAGTGTGGAAAAAACCCTGGAAATACTGGGAGGGTTCAGATCCCCCTTTAAACTGTGGGGCCTGTATGTAGGTTACCCTTGGAATGTACATTCTCCAAGTTAACCTCTCGTGATCATATTCTGTGTATTTTTAAGAGTCAGGAAAAATAAGCAGTCATTAAAATAATTAGTGAGGATTTCAAGACTGTACAGACAGATGGGTTAATAATTCTGTAGGAATTGTTCTGCTTTCTGCAGCCTCAGCTGTTGACAAATCTTCATCAGCCAGCTATCAAGGAAAGCAGGACTGGGGAAGGGTTAATCTTGTATTTTTCAAGTTCATTCTTTGGCCAGTTTTGCAGTTGTTATGCTTCTGTATGTACAGGAGATATTCAGTATTGTTACTAAGACCCAGGAGGTTAATGTCTGATTTTAGCAGTGGACAGAGCAGTAGTTTGAGGGTAGTGAGGGTGCCTAAACAGTACCCCCTTTATGTACACGTGTCTTCTCTTTCCTTGGCTGCTAAGCTTCAACCCTCTGCCAGCAAATAGGGTGAAATAGGAACGGGGCACATCAATTCTGGATCCAGTCAGATATAAACAGATTGCCTGAGGGCTCTTTGTGTAGTTACTTCTGCTCAGGCAATACTGGGATGTATCACAACTGCATCTTGTCTCCTCACATTTGAGATCAGACTCGTGTCTGTGTGTCTCTGAAGCTGTACAGGCAGGTTGCTTGTGAAATTGTGTGTCTGAGCAGTTAACAGGGAGCAGCATGATTCCTGACATGGCATTGTTGGGAATTGTTTGGCAAAGTCTGTGGGACAGACAGAAAACAGTGATGGTGACTGTAGATTTCATCTTGGAAACTGTCAGCAATGAGAGCAAAGGTATCCAGGAGCACTGACCATGTGATTTTTAAATTTTTTTTTTAACCTCCCAACACTGAAAAATTCATATTTAATGGCATAATGTATTCACCTTGGGTAAGCAATTAAAGTTAATTAAAAAACCCAAACCAAACAGTCACTCAGTGTGTGAATGCATAATATGAAATACACATGCAATAATCATGAAAAGTAAGATATGTATTACATAGTGCAGTTACTTTGGGCTGGAACGTTGCTCAGATCCCACTTTAGATGTTAAAAATGAATTTTAGAAATGGAATAATTTTTATATGGCAAAATAAAAGCTTTACAGGGAAGAACCTTTACCTATTACATGTTTTTTTAATAGCTCTCTTGTAACTTATTTTCCTGAAGAGAGTTGGAAAGAATAAGAAAAAAAATACATTCTAAAACTGCTTTGAGTTCAGCAGCTGCCCCTGAAGACTCTGGGACTCAATTCTGTGGACTGAACAGCCTCAGGTTGTTCCACAGCTGGTGAGGAAGGAGCTGGTTCCATTCCTGGCTGGAGCCCTTGGACACATGTCTGTGCCTGGCAGGAGGAACTGGTTTGGTTTTCTCTGAATTCATCTCACTTGATGCTGTGGATTTGCAGAACTGAGGTTGCATTTGATTTGGAAATCAAAGCATTTTTTAACAGGTAAAAATTCCCAGAAACATGTTATGCCTGGACAAAATGATGTGGTATGGATTGTTGCATGAGAAATTACTGGTTTTTTGTTTTATTTTTTTTTATGCATGTACTTTATTTATACTGTATATGTAAAAACAAAATTTTAAAAATGAATGTTCATTAATCATAACTAAGCTGTATTTGCATTTCCATGGCACTTAGTGGTGTGGTAATCTCAGGAATTCCCCAAGGTGTTAATTCTCCCTGGGCACTGGATGTTAAACTGCTCCAGTAGTTTATGAATCTCAGATCTTGATTTTCAGGTAATTGACAAAAAGCATGAAGAGCAGCTGTATCCCCAGGGCCCTGAAATTCCCTTGGTTTCTGGGGCAAGATGAGTATTTCAGTGGCTGGTTTGGAAAACTTCAGCCAGAGTCACTCAAGGTCAGAGAAACAAAATCTAGAGAGGCAACTCCTCCCCATACCCTGAAAATACAGCAGTGTGGAAGTGCAGCTTTACAGAACTCTGTCATAGTACCTCTTCTGTTATGGGATGAAGGTGAAAAATACTTTCCAGATTTTCCCCTTTATGCTTTCATCATAACAGCAGCCTTAAATTTTGCTATAGGAAAAAGAGTTTTTAATCTCTTTATTCTCCTAGTACCAAGTCTAGAGCTGGGGGTTGCTTCTTTTTCAACCCTTGTTACACTTAAGAATCAAAGTGTGAAGTATAACAGATTGATTGATAAATTCAGATGCTGGATCTTTATCATAAATTAATTTATCTTTTCAAACATTTATGTGCAAACTCAAATGGAATTAAGATTAAAAAATCCAAACGAGTTGAGTTTGTCACATCTGTGGTTACGTAAAAATAGGGCTTTACTTTGTGATATTAAAGCAACAAATTACTGGTTTATTCCTAGAACAGGCAGATCATCTTTCTCAGGATAGCCTGATTTTATCACTTATAGTTCTGTGAATATCCCATATAATTTGCACTTTGCAGATAATGTAGACTTTTGAAGATCTTCACCATGGAATTTGTACTTTGTTTTTGTGGTAAGCAGCAGAGAAATAGGGAACAACCCTCTCATCATTTATGTATCATGACCCAGCATCTCGGAGCCTTGGGCTATTATTTCAAAATCCAATATATTCAAACTTTGGCCTCAGAGAGCAGTAGGATCAGTACACAAGAACAATAGAGTGATAAATATAGATTTTTCATTAAGGAAAAGACTATATCCTGTCATTTTTGAATCAGTGTTGGAAGGAGGATCTGAGGATTCATAGCCTCCTATGGGCTCGGATGTTGTTTTTGTTCAAAAAAAAGAGCTTTTCCCTTTTCCCTGCCTTTTCACATTGCTGTGAGCGAGGCAGAAATAAAATTATAATATATGCTAAAGGAGGGATCCACTAAGAGTGTGACAGTAATTTAATGCAAGTCACTTTGGAGCTGTGCATAATGAGCCAGGGCTGCATCCAGGTGCAGGGCCTTGGCTCGGGCTGAGCTGAGCTGCCTCTCTCCCTGCACCACAGATTTGCTATTTCAGTCAGATCATACTCAGGATGATTCCCTGGAGCTCAGAAACCCCGGATTTCTAGAGGAAATGGGGCTCCTGGATGGATGGCATATGCTTCAGGCATCTCCTGGCTCAATGTCCATATGCACTGGAGGCACACCACCCCCATGGAGAACGGGGATCTGCTCAAGTTCTGCAAACTGCTGAGCTCCTCAGAGCTCTTAACACATGTCATATTCTGGGAGACTTTCTGATTCTAGGAATGCTTTTTCTTTTCCTTTAAATTGTTTTTCACTCTCTTTCCCAAAATACAGCAGCTGTGATAGTGTACAAACAATCAGAATTTATGCTGAAGAGTAATTCTTGTGCTGTTTGTTTCGTTCTCAAGGAAACAATATATGTTCTTGTTTTGAACCCAACAGTCTGATGCTTGTTACTGGAGAATGCACCAAACAGTGAAAAGTTTTGGTTTGTGCAGTAAATTTAAGAAACCTGTGATTTTTGCTGGTCTCAGATGCCACAGAAGTGTGTTTGACCTCATCTGTCAATATGTGTGTGCCTATTTAACCACACGTACTTCAGATTTGAATGTACACAACAATGCTGGGGAGGGCCTGGGGTGGACTTTGTACGTGTGTGGTGATTATATATTGCTGTTGTACCTTTTGGAAGTTTACAGAGGAGACCTGTGTTTGATTTGGTGGGAGGGAGGGTGGAGGTGGAATGATAAATTACGGCCTTGCTTTCCAAGTCCTGACAGGGAGATGCTTTATTCTGTATTGTTATCAATGAGAAAGTAAAATTACAAAAATAATATTATTTCACAAGTTTTCTGCTTGCTTTTAGCTGACAGGTCTCAAAGTGGATATAGCTTTTTCCACCTGCAATCAAATGTAATAAACCATCTTCACTGCAGAAGTCAAATTCCTGGAAAAAAAGAAGTTGGAAGCTCACACTTACACCATAAAACCTTGTTTATTGCACCCATCAGTCTTGGAAGATATGCCCCACAATGGGGTTTGGTAAAGCCATTACAAGGTGCCGTATGAGTTCCATTTGCCTACAGTAAATAGAATGTCAGAAGTGTCAGGGGGAAATAAATATCGGGCTGGTTAAAAGGGAGCAGAGATGGCTCAAAGCATCATTGAGAGGATTGATTTATCTGGCATGCTGTAATGACTGCAGATGTGGATCTGTTATTCTAGATGAGCAATGAATTTGATGAGCTGATAACACAGGGCCAGAGAGGCCTGGTTTTAATTACTGATGAGGAATTTATTTGTGAAGCACTGTGATTTACTGAGGGTTTGTTCTGTTATTGACAGGTGACCTTGGGGCTTTTCTCTTTTGATGAATAAAAAAGCGGCATTTTTTAAAGGAAAACTGTTTTATCAGTGCTGTGAATACAGTGAGGTCATTTTAGATAGAGTATTGTCTTTCAAACCATCTTTATATATAATTATTTTTTGCAGCAGTTGTTAATTGCCTCTCTCATTGAGACTGTTGTGTATGCTACACTTGCTACTTGAGAGACACTAATTCTGGTGCAGATTGTGCTAGCAGGAATATGTTGAGCAGAACTTTGTGGTAGAGATCTTAAAGCAAATAACAAAAAGTCAAATTAACAAGAGTGTATTACTGGGTTGTTCAGCTTTTCAGCTGCATATCTTATCCTGTATTTATTAATTTTGCTGTTCTGATTTTCCTTACAGACCACCAAGGAGAAAAAAAAACACAGTGAATTAGAAGGCTCTTTGTTTATCTGTCTGCTTGGGTTTGTTTTTTTTTTTTAGTAAACATACTGTTTTAATTATTTTAAGCAGCAATTTTTTTGGTATTGTGTCCTTCAAGATACACTCTTGTTAAGCAGAAAGTTACTGACATACCTGTTATTTTTATATACCTGTTTTACATCATTTTCTCCCACAGAATATAATTTTAGTTTTGATCTCTACATACAGTGGGAATTTTAGTTTTGACTTCTGTGCTTATGCTCCTGGTTCTGTGCTGCACTTGCAAGCTAACATCAGAATAAATCAAAGTGATTTTTGTCTGGACTGTGTGCAGGTACTGTAGATATTTTCCAGTTTGTAGATGCTGTTTGCTCTTAATCAGGTTTTTTTTTTAACAAAGTAGGAATTCATTTGGACTCAGCATTTTGTAGATGATGTCTTGATGAAGGTACCTGTGATTTTGGATATGAAGGAAGGGTGAGAAGAATTAGGAAGGAGTTCATTAATTTTTTACATGAAGACATAACTTCTGGAGATGCTAGAGAAAAGAAAGGAACAAAGATCACTTGATGAAATGCAGAACGACAAACCCAAACCATACCCACCAAAGCCCCCTTTGAAGCAAACACCTCCCCTTCCCCCCTGCCCTGTATTGCAGTTTTGTTCCCTTGTTTTCCGTTGCTTTTTCTGTGGGATTTTCCATGCAAAGGGAGCAGTTAGCTAATCATGAATAACATGTATCTTATTATAAACACTCGGTGTTTAGCTCTAGGGATGGTATTTCAATTAAATGCATCTGACAATTTTAGATCTGCTCATGACTTAAATATTGCAATTAAGCAAACTGCACATAATAAGAGTATAAAAAATGTTCTGTTTTACAGATTTACTGGTTTTATTTTTTGTTTTGTAAAACCAGTGTGTTTTCTAAACCAATTAAGTATATTTCACTCATAAAGGTGAATATTTTAAATATCAACAACAAAAATCTGTCTCCACCTTTTTTGTGGGACTCAGTTCAGAATATTATGTGGGACTTCCCTGATATTAATAAAGTGAAGAGAGATCTATTGCATGAGTTTTCAGCAAGGGTTTGGGTATTTCTGTGCAATAATTGCCAGCCCAGATTTTGGTCTGGTGGGTGACCTGCAGCTGCTGAGGTCGCTTGATTTTTGTCATTGATTACAGCAGGAGATGGCTGCAGGCCACAACTCAAAGCAATTGCATTGCTATTTATAAAGTTTGGGGTTTTTAAAATCACTTCTTACGTAGAATCTTAGCATGTACAATAAATATAAAAGAATTAACAGACTTGGAAGTTTTTATAGCTTCTGTGGGACTGGGCTGAACTTGGAAACAATGCTCCAGAAGACACATTCCTTATTGCTGCTTTCCCCAGTGCCAGTCTGTGTTTTGTGGCCCTGTAAGTAGCAAGGATGGAAGGGACAAATAAGCTGTTGTATAGGAACTCTGCTTGTTTAGAGCAGGGTTTACTTTTTGTCTCTCTCATGGATAATTAATGTAGTTCTTATTTTAAGGTTGCAGTCTGCTGCTGAATTGCTTCTTGCTCTTGTGGGAAGGTTCTGTGATAGTTGGGTGCGTGAAAATAATTTCTTGTACAAAGTTTGCATTATAAATTAGCTGTGATTTTTCCCAATTTCATGCCCTTCTGTGAAAGCCATTTTACTCTGTGTATCCTGTGATTCCAAGCTGTTGGTACGAGGGAG
This sequence comes from Ammospiza nelsoni, assembly GCF_027579445.1. Classification (NCBI taxonomy): domain Eukaryota; kingdom Metazoa; phylum Chordata; class Aves; order Passeriformes; family Passerellidae; genus Ammospiza; species Ammospiza nelsoni. Next base: position 4,039,420 of record NC_080647.1, on the reverse strand, counting down.
TTGGTGCCTTCACTCCCCTTTCATCGCTGCGTGGCCACTTTGTGATTAGTGTTTAATGCCTCCAGCCTCATTGTCTGGATTTACTGATGCTGTCAGGAAGGAGTGAAACTTGTGAATTCCAGCCCACTACAGGGAGCTGTGTTTGCAGCAGGAAAAGGCAGCCTTGGGTGTGACCTGGAGTGGCTGTTTGAGGAGTGCTGTGTTTTAATTCCTGTGTGTGCTGCTGTGACGCCGAGGTGACCCCACACTGCTGCTTGTCACTAAAATGCTGTGATATCCCTGAGCTGCTCTGGGCTGCAGAATGGGACTCTGTGTCTGTGGAGCTGCAGGGATAGAGGTACCTGCCTAGTGAGAGCTCTCCTTCTGGGATTTGGGCAGCAGTGCCCAAATTCACCTGCCTGAATTGCCTTTCCTGTCACTGCATGGCGACGTGCAGCATGCAGCAGATGGCCTGTGAGGCAGGTGATCAAAGTTATTTGGAATATGAATGTCTCTGTAGCAGTACCTGACTTCAGGACAGTCTGTAAATAGACATCAAGGCTCTATTATGAATTACAATATTTTTTTTCCCAAAATGCTTTGTTTGCTGTTTGTTTTGAGCATGTTTAACATTGTATTTTGTTAGATGATTTTTCTAGTGTTTTATGCAATCACATATATTTATGTATATATATAAATACCTCCTAAATGCAGTCTAGAAATGTGAAAGGTTTTGCGCTTTCTGAATGTTCAGCTTACAGAGGTTTTGCCTGGAGCAAGGTGGATCATGGACTGTCTGTGCCTCAGCACCTGCATGCAGCCAGAGCAGTGAGTTACTGCATCTGTCCTCATGACTGCAGAAGCCTCAGAGCAGGAATTAGGACATGTCAGGTGTGTTGAAGCTGGAGATGTTAAAGGTGTGTAGCTGTTACCTGGCAGGTTGCACAGTGCTGCTGAAATGTAGACAGCCAGTCTGTTCCAGGGCGAGTTATTCCTGGCCATCCCTTCATCCTGTGGGACAGAACAATATTGCAATTTAACAGTTCTCAGTAGTTGTATGAAAACTGTGAAGCTGGAAGCAAATGATTTTTTCTCCTGTTGAGAGTGGTGAGAGTTAAGTTGGAATGAAAAGTACTGATGCAGCTTAATTGAGATAGCAAATGATGTCCTACAGAGCAGGGTGGCACGAAGGTGAAAAGTCCACATCTAAATAAATGTCGGGGAGAGGATTAAGTGTTCATTTGGAGATGTGTACAGCAGTACCTCCTTTAAAGAGTTGTAATTAATCTTGCAGTGTGAACTTTTTGACCATCTGACAGTGTAATAAGGCACAAACATTCTAATTCAGCGTGGTGCCACGTGCTCCAGAATGAGGAGCTGAGCTGTTCTGTCGTGTAAAGCTGGTTCTGGACTGGCTCTGAGGTTACTGGTGTCTCATCAAATCCACAGTTGTGTAGAACAGGGCAAGCATGGCTCATCTCTGTGGAGTTTTACTCATTCAGGAAAACTCCTCTCTTCTGTTTCTGTCAGGATTTTTGGTGATTTCTGAGAGTGGTGTAATTGGAAAAGGATGCAGGAATTCTGCTTGCATTCAATCAGCAGCACCTGATGTCCTGTTGTGTTTTATTGCTCTGCAGGTAGTTGTTTCGTAGAAATTCCCAGATATTTTTATTTGCACAGTTAATAAAATCAGATACATTCTGCACTTAGGCTGGAGCTCCTTTCTTGTTCCTGTTGAAGGTATTTTCTTGACTTGAAGTCCTGCTCAAGTTTTCCTTGCATGGCACCTCTGAGCCCTGTACCTTCCACAGAGGTGCAGACATGCAGCTGGTGATTTTTCTTGGTGTTTGTATTGATAATTGATGTTGTTAGAGGCTGTGTGAGATCACTTACTGCTTCCAGTGTCTCTGTGTTTAAAACAAAAATAAAAGCTATGCCTTGGTGGCAGTAACTTCGTGTTGAGGGTACGTAAGTGAACATTGTGGAAGGTGCTGAGTCCCTGTGTGTTTGCCATTCTGCTCTGGTGTTTCTCCCTGTGAAGTTTGCATTCATAGATTTCTAAAAATTTGTCAGGTGAAAACGAATTATAATTGTATTAGGATTTATTTATTAGGCTATTTTACCAAGCATACCTCCAACAAGGTATAGTATAATGTGGTGTTCATTTACATAATTTGGAAATGAGTAGTAAAACATGCAGCTTTGCAGAGTTCATCTTCAAACTCAGATTATTGGCATCACCAATAACAGCTCAGATGGGATAAAGCAGCTCTGTTTATAGACACTCTCACACTCAACATAATCTCATGTTCCAAGTTTTTTGTCACTACATGAAAAGTAATTTTTGACTTCTATCATTACTTTCAATTACTTTTAAGTAATTTTTTCCTGTGGTGTAATAAAAGAAATATCAGTTGATTAGTTAGTCTTTGTCTTTTCTTGGGAGAGGAAAAAAAATCCAAATTTCAGAAGCAGTTTTGATACCTTGCTGGAAAAGAAAACATAAATCCATTCCTTTGCTTTCTGAGCTTGCAGTGTTAATGTTTGAGCAGATACTGGGTATTTGTGGAAATATCTGTAAGTCTTGAAGGTTTCACAACTTCCATCACAAAACCGTGTTACTATGGAAAAGTGGCGTTCACTCTTTTGACAAGTGTGACACTTAACGAGGAATAAAAATAATACAAACCACAGAATATACAAACTGAGGAGGGAGTTGTCTGCTCAGACAGTTTGTTGACACTTTGTTGGAAAAGATCTCTCTGCTCTGTTTGTTGGGATGGATCAAAAATACACGGGAATTGGACAGGGTTGTGAACGTTTTGTGGGGATGTTGCTACATATACACACGTTCTAAATTGGGGCAGAGCTGTTACGGTCTGGGGGCTTCATGTTGAGCAGAGAGACTGTCCAGGCCTGGGGAAATGCCACCAGCTTGTTAGGAAAAAAAGCAGAATACAGCACTTGAGCACTATTTCAGAATGAAGATCTTCACAGCTTTGCACGAAGATGCTCAACGTAAGGTGTGCAGCTCTTTACAAATCAGAAAAAATAGAAACGTGTCTTTATTTTTTTTTTTTTTTTTGTTAAGGTTGTTTTCCAAACATGGATGCAGTGAGACAAAAATGTGCAGCTTTTTCTTGGCGTAGGCTGTCAGAAATGACACTCATGAAGGTTTATTTCTGCAAAATATAAAAATGTGCTCATATATAATTGGTGCCTTTTTTTTTTCTTTTAACCACATTTAGAGTTGGCTGTAGTGGAGTTGAGCGTTTGGTGCTTCCCCCCACACTTTGCTAAAGGTTTGGGGCAGAGCATCAGTGTTTGTGTGTGGTGTGGGCTGGACTCTGGTGCTCAGGGAGATCCATCCTTTGTTGTCCCTCCCCTGCTCAGGGTCCGGGCTGAGGGCTCCGAGCCAGCCCAGCTCACTGTGGATGTTGTTCTGCACTCTTTTGAATGTGGATGTGAAGCAGTTTGTCTGTCCTTTGCTTCGCAAGAATTCTCTTTTTAAAAAACAAAGCTGTGGCTATGAAGTAGCCTATTTGTCCTAAAACTTATGAAAAGGAGGGGGAGGGAGTGCTGGGACCCATCTTTATAACAACAATCAGCCTTTGTAAGGTTTCATTCCAGGCTAATGGCTGGTGAAATTGTTCTGGGTAGTTAAAATGAAATGAAATGAATTAAAGAACATGAAGGAGAGCAAGCAGAATGGTTTATTGCTTTTCTTTGAAGGCACAATAGCTATACTCTGTCTCTTTTTGTTACTCATATCTGTGTGGCGGATATTTAAAGTCAGGGGTTTGAATAGCATGATGGCTAAATGAGGGCTATAAATTGAGGGCTATGGTGCAAAATTCTAGTGCCAGCAAGTACTAAAACACAAGACCAAAGAGGCTGGGGTCTAAAATTGTTTTAGACTGATGAATATGCAGGCATAAAAACAACAGAATACAGATATTCCCTACCAAAAACCTCCAGAAAAAACTAATGATCAGTTATTTTAAAAAGGAAAACAAATGTTTTAAACGCATTAATGCTTTCAATTTATCCTGGAATGTTACTGGTATTTCCTTAAAAGCCTGCCAATCCATGCTTAATTTTAATTAAGAATGTGAAAAACATGAAGTAGTCAAATATTTTGTTATTGGCAAGATGTGAAGATGTCGAGAAGCTGGTGCACAGTATTTAATTCATAAGTCTACAAATAAAAGCCAAAAAAATTTTTTTTTAATGTGTTACCTTACTGATAGCAACACAAAAGTTTACCAAAATGGGATAATGCAGCTTAAAAAGTACCTGGTTCAAGACTGTTGTTACACAGCTGAAAAAATAAAGTGTCATATCAGGTTGGGGTCACGTTTGTCTAAGAAAAACTAACAGGAGGATTTCTATTGTCAACACAGGAGATGAGCAGTGCGATAACAGCAAATTATACTCTCTGATCCACCCCCTGTTATAGAAGTGACTTGAGATTAAAGCCTCAGCCAGGAATTTCATTACTCTTATACATTTTTCACAAAGGCAGTATTTGCAAAAACAGTGGTAAAGAGGGGTCAGAAATTTTCATGAATACATGAGATGATTTTTGACCGTGTGTATGTGGGCATACATAAATATGTGTGTGCACTGGTATAAGCATGTTTAGAACCCCAAAAGGTACTTAATACAAAGAAATGTAAATGTAATGTAAAGTTAACATGCCTAGGCCTTGGGCTCAGAATGAGAGAGTGGACGTTGGTTTCTTTTTAGTTCATGTCACGTTAAAGGTCTTCTGGGGATTTTTTGTTTGGTTTTCAGTTTTTGGTTTTAAAACTTCAGCATAAGAAGTTTTAAAGTTGAAGATTATGTAGAATATTATGAGTTAATGAAAAGTAAAATGGTTTTCAGAAGGCGAAGACTACAGAACTTTCCAAAAAAAAAAAAACAAGTTGTGTTGTTGTTCAATTGAGCAGAGCCCAGAGTCTGGCAATGTCAGTTTTCAGGCTTTTAGTGAACAGTGGCTACTCCAGGGTTTTGTAGTTGAGTCTTCGTGAGCAGCTGCAGGGCCCAGCCTGGTGCTGTCCCTCAGTGTCCCTGTCATTTCCCCCGCTTTTCTTCTTTCACTAAAACCCAAGGCTTCTTTCATCCCCTGAGCGTGGGCACAGGTGAGCAGGGGACAGATCTCCAGCTGATGGGTGTTGGCATGGGGAGCTGGCTCCTCTGTGGGGTTGTGCTGTCCAGATGTGCCATCAGTGCTGGGTGAGTTGTCCCCTGGGACTCTGCTGGGATGGGTGGCACCAGAGAGGGATTTTCCATCTCCAGGCTGTGCCAGTCCATCCCTGCTGGGGGAGAGCCAGCCAGCCCCAAACCCATGGCCTGTCTTCTGCTGAAGGAAGATCAAACTCCTGAGTCAAACTGGGGGCCCACAGAAGTGGAGCAGATGTGGAACACAGGTGAGGACACAGATGAGAGCTGAGGTGTGTTCTGGATGTCCCTCAGCTGCTGTTTAACTGGCTTCAGCTGCTCACTTAGAGCCAAGGGCTGCTCGAGGATGACCCATCCAGGTCTGTCAGTAGCAGGTACAACAAGCCTTGGAGCTTCATCAGAAGAGGAATTTAGGGTGTATGAGCAGGAATCTGACTGGTAACCTGAGCATTTCACAGGTGTGAGGCTGCTGCACAACTTCTGCTAAAAAGCAGCACTTAGGTTTTTATCATGCGTGAGGGAAGTTCATCCATCAGATTCAGGAGATGGATCAGCTCCAGCCCTGTGGCTTGCTGTGAAATTGCTGTTTGGTATTGCCCATCTATTGTTGCGGAGCACTTAGTGCTGCATGTGGCTTTGTTTGTAATCGCTCCCTTTTTAAATAAGTCAGTGTGAAAGGTATTTCTTTGCAGATCCATAGGTGTTTCTTTGCCACCTATAGGGAGGATCAGAATGTGACTCCATAGCAAGGGCTGGGCTTTGTGCTCAGTTGAGAGAAAGCCTGCACACGTGCTCCCTACCTTCTTCTTCTTTCATTCTTATTGGAATGCTTTTGAAATATCTGACATGTAGTAGGTGACTGACATCTGCTTAGGCAGACACCAGGAAAAGCTTCTGACTAGTTATGCATTTAAAACTTTGAAAGAACAGTAGATAGGTGTCCATGAAAATATTTATTACATCCATATGAAATGGCCCATTTTTTAGCAGCTGCTGGTGTATTTCCATAACGAGCATGTTCCACTGGGATTGTGTTTACTTTAATAAAATTTTTCACTGCTTCGCTCTGATCGTATCTGTTCTTGGATAAGAATAGTTTGCAGGACAAAATGAATGAATGGCTTTATGCATAATACAGGAGTATCAAATTAATCAAAATGTAAGGTGCTTTCTGCTTTTTAATATTGACTAAATGTTTTTCTTGCAGAAGTTAGTTGAGTTGGCTGCAAAATAGATTGTTATATTAAAATGTCTTTTTTTTCACGACCTTTAAAAAATATTTGACTTTTTCTTTATAAAAAGGTTCTTTTCCCACAAGACGTGTGAGAAGTACTCGAAGAGGGGGCTATGGGAGGAAGGAAGTAGTAGAGTTTATGTTTAAGAGGCTTAACTATGGCTTTGGGAAGCTGTGGCAAATACTGAGGGGCCCTGAAAGTCAGGACAGTAGCTCATGAGTTGGGTTTCTTGGTTTCCAGCCTGGTTTTTCCTAAGTGAAGGATGCTTGACCCATTGAGCCAGATTGTTGTCTTCCAGTTTTCATTGCTGTGGCTGATGTTCTGAGCAGCTCGTGGTGGAAGAATGGATTAATTTCACAGTTCTTTTAAAAAAAGAAATTAAAGTGGATAAAAGCTTCTTGCAGATGTACCAGGCCCCTGGCATTGCTGCTCACCCCAGTCAGTGGTACCAGCCTGTGGTGTGGCACCCTACAACTTTGATTTTGAGTAAAATGCTTGGGGGAAAAAAGGCAAATAGTGCAGGGATTAGGGCCTCCACCTCTTTCTCCTTTTCCCCCCATATACTTTGGATCCTTGTACAATTGTTCTTTGTTCAGGAGCAGCCTGGGGTGCTGCTGTCCCTGCTCCCCTGAAGCTGCTCAGTGTCTCTGGTACAGCTGTGTCTGCCCATAGCCAGCAGCTTTGAGGTGAGACCTTGAGCTCTGTCCTCACTGCCCTTTTCAGCTGTTTTGGTGTGGAATTTTGCAGAACTATTTGCCAGAATAATTTTCTAATGTGTTTTTACTGTTGATCTGCACATTTTGCAGGAGTTTGATAGTTCCCGAGTAAGGATGTACTCTTTAGCATTAACATTTTTGGGCTATGGTCAATGCCACTGATGAATTCTGTAAAAATGTAGGAAATTTACAGTAATTCAACATGGAATAAGAAATTAATAATTTTGATCTTTCTGGGTTATTAGATTTGCTTTTAAAGGTAGATGAAGCATTAACACCTGAGACTGCAGCATTGATCATGGCAGTGTCACTGTAAAAGCCTGATGACTGTCACTTCACTTCAGAATAATATAAAGAGCAGCCCACCTTTAAATTAACTTCCTTCTCCATGCTGAGGCTGGAAGAAAGAGTTTGTCCACTGAATTTCAACAAAGGGCAGATTCACAAATTCTGTTCTGCCCAGACAATGGGAGTTTGCAGTGATGGTGCTGGGAATTTTCCAGTTGCTGAACATTTCCCATGAAGTGCTCTGGCCTTTCCTTAGCTGTTGTGCTGGAAACCAACTTGCAGAATGTAAGTTTGAGGTATGTAGAACTAGAGATATTTCCAGATCTTGTTTTTGGAAATATTTGTGCTGTTTTTTCTGTGGAAAATAACCTTGGAAGTGTGACACGTGTTGCCATGAATCCCTCTGGTTAAGAAAAAGAACAGCTGATGTTGATTTTTGGGGTATCCAGTTGGACATCCCTAGGATGAAAAGTGCTGAGAAGAGATCTTTGAAAAGTTAAAAAGCCCATTTTTTCAGTGTTGCAAGCTTATTTTAATTAAAAAAAAAAAGAAAAAAAATCATTGTTTGCAGGTGGAAGTCTTTTAGCTTAATTATATGTTTCTAATTCTGCAATGACTATTTCAGTTGTGATAGCCTCAATACTCTATTCAGTACTACTTTGAGAAGTTCTATTAATTAAACAAGAGCTGCTTGCATGTGGCCTTTTTCAATTCCTGTATTTTTGATAAAATACAAACATTTCTGAAAGCCTTTCACAGCAGTTTGAGATTTAAATTTAAAATAGAAATAAAATAAAAGTAATAGAAAATGGTTTTGTCAGAAGAAGTAAATATTAAATGTGTTTAGTGTCTGTTCAGGAATGCAGAGGGTTGTGTATTAATGTGTGACTCTAACTGGGCATCTTCCACACTCTTCTGCAATTTTTTTTTCCTCTGTGCATTATGTTTGCCTTTTTTGATAAGTAAATACATAATGAATTTAGGGAGTGCTGGGAGACAGGAATTGAGAGGAGTAGCTGTTTAATACTGCTAATAATATGTATTTTGGGCATCAAACCTTGAATTAAGATGCAAAAACTAAAGCAGATCACTGGAAGAAGTTTGTATGATACAGGATTTAAAATTGCTGATGAGTAAATGCTGCTGAGGATTCAGGATTTCTCCTCTCTTTTTCCTGTTCCTTTAGAGCCCAGAGAGTATCTGACAGCCTTTAATACTGGGTTTTGATTTTTGAATGTAAAAGTCTAGTAAAAAAATATAGTAAAAGTCTAATAAAGTGAAACAGGTTGCATGGTTTCAATTTCTAGGGGTGGGGTAGGTTTTTTTTTTTTGCTTTTAAGCAGTTTAGCAGAAAGCAATTAAGAGAGCTCATTCTAGTGGCTAATCAAAATCATAAACCAAAACACAAAATAAAGGCAAAGTATAAATTAGTGCTACTGAAAAGATGTTCCCAAACCAGCTGTGCTTACATACATCAAGTTTACATTATTAACTGCACCATTTCTCCACCAGTATGTTGTCAGCACAGTGGAATGAAGCCTTCATCTTTACCCATTATTTCCTTTCATAAAAGCTAAAATAACTTCATCATAAAATAAGGCGGAAAATAAAGTCACATAAGACGCCGAGTTGGAAATGTGCCTTTTCATTCAAAGGTTTTGTTTAAAAAAAAATAAAATAGAGGGGGTGAAGCTGCACGTGAAGAGTTGGAGAGGAGCTGCAGAGATAAAGATGACAGATGGGTGAGGGGGCTGGCAGGGATCTGTGGGGCTGACACATCCGTCCAGCAGTGGCACCGGGGCAGGGAGGCAGCAGCTCCAGTAATGGAGAGATGTCTGCTGGAAGGATTGCTCTATCGCCCTGATGGGCTCCCTGCACCTCATAAATCTGAGATTGTTCTGGGCTCTGCGGAAATGAGCAGCTCCCTCTCCCTCCCCGAATGAAATGTCGGGCAGGGGAAGGGACAGCAATGAAAAGCAAAAGTGAGGAAAGTTATCTTTTTAACGTAAATCTCTTGTGGAAACAATATCAGAGCCATTAGTGGCTTGAAAAACAGCGCTCTGGCAATCTGGGCCCTATGCAGGGCAAAGAGAAGCTGCTTTTATGGCCTCTCCTCCCTGCTGCCTTTAATCTGGCTGCTGGGGTGATGGGCTGCTCTGAATTTCTGTGTGGGAAGTGAGGTCTGAGGTGGTGACAGCTCCTGCGTCCCCATCCCTGGAGGTGGCACTCGGTGCTCTGGGCTGGGTGACAAGGTGGGCATTGCTCACAGCCTGGACCTGATGGTCTCAGAGGTCTTCTCCAGCCTGACTGGTTCTGTGGCTCCTTCATTGCCTTTGGACTGTGGTGCAGAGGCAGGATGGTGTGGTGATCCAGCCCTCCTGCCCAGAGGGGAAGCTGAGGATCAGCAGTTTCCAGAGAGCTCTGGAGTGCTGTAGGAAATGATCATGGGCACATGCCTACCTGGGACTTGTGTGTCTGAGCGCTCTGAGGGTCAGCCCTGGCACACAGGCGCTGCGCATGGAAGCTGCCCATGGAAGGACATGTGCTCCCCCTGCCCTTGCTGCCATTTGTTTCTGATCCTGTGTGCAGCTTAGGTTCACCTTGTGTCTGCTGTGAAGAAGCTCTGCTTCAGGGTTTGCTTCAAATCCTTCTGCCCTTCTTCAAAATGTGTTGGGAATCCTGAGCTGCTGCAGGGTTTGGTTGCCCTGGTCAGCAAATACTGTGGATCCTTCTTATGCCCCGGTAAAGACAGATATGTGAACATAATTTATCTTGGCAAGTTTATATATGAAGTTTTATTAAGTTTAGGTAGCTTATCTGTACCCTCTCTTCTGCTTCAGTCTCTTCAACTGCTGTTTATCTCACCAGAGACCTCACATTCTCATAACCATCCCATTTATTCCTCCCTAGATGTTTCCTTATTTCTGTTTGTTATACATACTTTACATTGTGCCTTGCCTTTTTGTTTGTCTAATCTGTAAGTTCTGACTCTATTATGAGTAATCATTTGAATCCCTCCTGTGCCCAGTGGGATGTTGAGTTCTTTGTTGCATATCCACAGTCTGCTGCCTCCACACTGAACCTCACAGTCCACAGTGACCCGTGGTTTGTGAGGTTTTTTTAAATTTATTTTAAAACTTTGGAAATTTGTACATGATTGCAGCAATTTATTTATCATTCAGGAAAAATCCCATAGCTTGTTCAAACTCTGCTTCTAAACTGTGTAATGGGAACTGTTCCTTTTAGCCATAGAACATGGGGCACAGACTGTTATTTCTCTTCTCTGTCCCCCTGAAACTGCTAAAAGTTGTAGAAAATAGATGGATAAATGGATAAGAAATAGCAAGTAGTAAACAGCAGTTTCCATGTTTTTGTCTTTATAGACAGCTGTTTTCCAGTGTAACTTCTGAGATTTTCTCAGCAGCTTTGGGAGTTTTTCCTGCTCTTCCTCCCAAGTTCTCAGGTCTGTAATGAAGTTCTGTCCTCCCATAAAAATGTCATAATCCTGGAGTGATTTAGAGTGCTTCTGGAGCTGAGATTGATGACACAAGGAATAGTGTGCTGTAATACACTCAAAGGCATCATGGTCCAGTTGCCAGAACCAGGAGCTGAGGAACCTGGGTCTCATTGCTGGCCCTGAAATGGTTTGTGTGGTGACCTTGGATGAATCACCTCCTCTCTTTGTGGCTGTGCTGTGCAGAGTTGGGATGGGATCCTCATGCTCGTGTAGCCCCATCAGGGACAGTGCGAGGAGCACTGTGGGCAGGATGGATTTGCCATGAGGGGACAGCTCAAGTCCATAAATTCCATATGAAGTAAAATTTATCTGCTTTATCTGAGTTTATCTTTACTAAAAGCCTGGAAACAGGTGCATAAATTTCTGCCTGAGTTTTCTCATCACTATTGGTTATTTCAGGATCTCACCCTTCTTGCTGGAATCCCTTGTTTTCCTAGCAAGGTGAATTTTCCATTTGAATCACTGGAATTTATTTGGGATATTTTTCAAATTTATAGTGCCTGTTAAGAAAGGAGGTTTGCCCAGTGGGCCAGTTGCTGTGTTTTAAAGTACATATTTATTATATAATCGATTTCACTCTGCTGTTCTAATATTCAGCAAGGATTCATTTTTCCAGGTTCTGAACCTGCCTTGTGCTCACATCCTGCTTGGGAATTGCACTTGTAGGGTGCCTGTATTGACCTGATGAAGGTAAAAAAACAAAGAAGGGAGGTGACAGGGCCAGTCTGATTTCATAGATATGATTTCTTCTATTTTCTTGTGATTCTTACTATATTGGCCTAGTTTCAGCAGCTGAAGATTTTAAGAAAAAAAGGTTAATATAAGGAATTCCACAATGAAGTTTGTGTTTGGCAGCAGGTGACTCTTGGGAAGCTACAAGCACATTTGTGCAGGTGCTTTCATGTAACATCTATTTTGATGTTGTATGTCTTAAATATATTGCAGTTCTAGAACAAAATAAGGCTTAGGAAGGATCTTTGTGTTGGTGCATGCAGCTGGGGACCTTCCACAGTCATATAAGGGGAGGTGCCTTTTGTTCATCAGAAAGCTCTAGAAATATGTAGAGATGAAATTAGAGATGGTATCTTAAGGCTTGTATTCAGTTCTTTATATATCAAAGAAATAACAGAATTTAACCTAATATAAAATAATTTTTTTCATCCTTTCAGGGCATTTTGTCTACACTGTAGGAAGACTATTACCATTTAACCAAACTGTTTTCTTCTTCACATTTTCTTTTAAAAGACATTAAAAGGAACATACCAGACTGAGAATGGACGTGACATTCAGGTTTAAAACCAGAGTGTTTAATGGAATCATGAATAAATGGAAACAGATTTGTCTGTCAAAAATTAAATAGGAGTATTCTTTGATTAATATCAAAATCTAATCTAAAATAGTTTTAGCCATTTCATACAGGTGACATCTGTGCTTAAATATAATTTCCTCTCCCTGTTCTGGCATGACTGTTAATTACTTACTCAATGTAGTTCAACATTTAGTTAATAAATATGTCAAGCTTTTACCATGGTGTTCTTTTTGCAGAGTTGTGAATTTGCAATTAGTTTTAGATTTACTACATGGTGACAGACAGTGCTGTATAAATAGAGGTTAAACACACAATTTACATATTAATTTCATGATTCATTTATTCAGTGATTTATGTGGATATAGATTGTATTTAATCTCCGTGCTGTAGTTGTTTCAGGCATGACGAACAGAATCACTACACTGGTGGAGAAGTAATGATGTCTGTATTGAGCCACAGCAGCACAGAGGAACAATGAGAGATTTGGAAACCCAATTATTCATTAATCTCAATACTTTTTGAGAGGCTGGTGAAAAGCAGTAATAGGTTTGTAAAGCATGTATTTACAGATGTACATGTGTACACATGCACATACACGCTGGGGAATTGGATACTCCATCTTGTCTCTGTAATAACTCACATTATCATTAGATTGTGCTCCCTGCCCAGTTCTGTTAACCCTGGAGGCCAGATTAGTCACCACCTTCCCATTCTGGTCCTGCATGTGTCATGGCATTCTTTTCTGGACTTAATGTGCATGTGTGCTTCATTTAAGTGCATGCTCCTTATTGTATTCCAGAAGTCTCCATCTCTACTTCTTCTGGTCAGATAATTTTCAGTCGCTCTCTCTTCATTTATTGCAATTTTAAAAAGTAGCTTAACAAATATTATTTTATCTGTAAAAACACTTTCTCTATTTTTTTTATCCTTAAGTTTTAATTTTGTTTTATTGAAGAGAAGAGCAAAGTATTCATAGGTGAGATGAGAACTTGAGAAAATATATGCTCTGATTTATATATGCCTATTATACACATGTGGGTATAAATGTAGTTAGAGGAAGTATTTTATAAATACAGTTAGGACTATAGCTAAAGCTCATGCACATGTATTTGGTATGATGAATGTACTAACTCAAAGCATATTTTTGGTTTAGTACGATTTTCCTTCCTGCCAGTTGTGAGTATAAAGGTCTCTGAAGTGCAGATAGATCTCTGACCTAATTTAGCAGATTATGGCCTTTCAAAGGACTTGATGCACTTCAGACAGTGTTGAATTATAGTAGATCTCTGATTTTGCTGGGTTCCTGTTCCCTTGCAGTACTGTGTGTGTGAATCCTGCCTGTTTCTTATTCCAAGTATTTTGTGAGGAAAGGGGAAGGCTCCACCTTCAGTGTGTTCTCTGAATCCCTGCACACAAACACAGTTAGCACAAAAAAACCAACACATAACTGAAGCAAATAAACCAGGGTAGCTGAAAACAGATTAAGAAACTGAAACAAAAGACATAATTACAATAATTATACCTTTAATTAATGAAGATAAACGGCTCATGGCTAGTTGCTTTTTGGAAAGACAGGGAGGCACCTTCTCTCAGGGAATGTTCTGGGTACATCCCTGGCTGTGCTGTGCCCTCCTCCAGGCACCTTCACAGGTGTTTCACATGTGCAGTTTGTGTATGTTTCAGGAGAGTGTTTTTGGAAGAATGCTCTGGTTTTTAGAGGACTGGAAGAGCCACTGATAAGGTGAAAATACTGTATGAATGATCCTTCTGAGATCAAGTGCTTTGGACTGACAGTGGTCATTACTCTGTCACCAGCTTGGTTCCACAGCTGGGAGAGGGGGAAATCCCATTTGCTGTAAGGAATTGCAGCAGTGTGAGCTGAGTTCAGCTGCTGAACGTGGCCAGGTTTTGGTAGTTGGAGGTGGTGAGGCAGCCCTGCCCCTGGAGGAGGCTGTGAGCCCAGGGGAACCCACACTGGGCAGGGTTCTGCTGGACTTGTGATCCCACAGGGGACCCTGCTGGAGCAGCCTGGTTCTGAAGGACTGCACCCCATGGAAAGGGATCCCTGCTGGAGAAATTCATGGAAGAGTGTCTGCCATGGAGGATCCCACTCTGGGGCAGGGGAAGGAGCGGCAGAGACCATGGGTGATGAGCTGAGCTCAGCCAGCAGCTCACCACAGCCATGTGGAGAGTATCCACAGGGGAACATCCCACAGGGCTCTGGAGATACCTTCTCTCCTAGACATGAAAGGATGAAAAGTACTCCCAATTTTTTTTTTTTAATTTTTTTTTTAAATGTAATGTCATGAAGCTGCACATGGAAAAGTTGAAAACTTCAGCCTCTTCCTTAGCCCCCCCCCCCCCTTTGCTGACGCATTTGCTCTGTGGTTTTCCTGGGTCCCTGAGCACACAGGTGTGTGCAGCACATGTGTTCTGGTGGTATTGCCCTTTATTTGCCTGGGAAGAATTGCCTAATGTGTCTTGAAGCTGCCGTTTCTACTTCTTAAATCAAATCCCTGAAATATGTTAGTAGATCTGGAACCTCACTCCAAACCCCTTGAAAGTGCTCTGTGCTGAGTAGCTGACTGCAGGGAGCAGGTGTCAAACAATATTTAAATTACATTCTCAACAAAATAAATATTGAGCTGCCCTGTCACTTTGGTGGGAGAATCATCTGCTCAAAAAAAAAATCCCATTCATTGTAAACTGCCTCTGACATTTGTTCTTCAGGAATTATTTGCAGTTTATCTTCTGAGCTAGAGCCTTTATCAGCACAGCAGTTGAACTGCAGTGCAAAAAAAAAATGGTAATTGAGTATTTTATCAAATGCTTCCAACAAAACGGACTTTGCAAGTCGTAAATTAAGATTAAAACCATTGTTGGCAGGGATGAACAAATTGGAATGATTTATTATCTGAAACATCAATATGTCACTGCTCAGAAATAAAATAAGAAGAAACAAACAACTGCCCCCCTCCCTGCAAAATGTGCACTTAGTCTCAGGCGAGAGATGGAAGGTAAATACATGTTTTAATTATTTGTGCTAGAGAGGCTGTTTAAAAAAAGAAAAAGAGAGAAGAGAAAGCATCATCATAATGGCACAGCTGCTGTGGGACATTATGTGAGGAAAAGAGACAGTAATAAGAGAACTGTGTCAAAGGAAAGCAACTCTGAATGTGTACTTCAGCTCTCCTGATTACAGAAGGAAGATTAAATATTATAAATGGGCCAATTTGACAGAGTGGATTTACTACTTGTGTTTAACACCTAAAGAGCCAGGGTTTTTAAAGGGAACCTTATCTCACTCGTGAAATATCTTCAAAAACTATTTTAGAGGAAAACATATTGCAATATGACAGTATATAAAAAATGGAGTGGTCAGGAATGAAAGAAGTTAATCTGTTATGAGCTCTGTATCAGTTTCAGATTAGAAAACAGAAGGCATGGGAAGTCTTACAAGAACTATGGGATTTAGAAATTGTATTTTCTGTATTTGTTCATAAGTGAGGAAGCCTTATAGGTTTGATCTAGGGACTTGCTGACCCTGGCTCAGTGCAGTTGCTCTCCCTGCTGTGGGAGCCCAGAAGGCAGCAATAGTCTCCAAGGAGAACAGCAAAGCCCCTTTGCTGCTGTTGCCCACAAGAACTTCTTTGTGTAGACATGGAACCTTTAATGTTGGAAGGGACTTCCAAGATCACCAAGCCCAACCTTGCATAACCTGTGAGTTGTGATACATTTTGTGTTGTTGCTCCTGAGTAAAGCTCCAGCATCCTGCAGAGCTCCAGGTACCTTTCAGTGCAGGTGATGCCTGGGATTTCTGTGCTGAACAACTCCTCAGTACACTGTACATCATTTTCATTTGTTGTAATAAAGGGGGAGAGGCTTTGTGCCATCTGCACAGTGTTGGTTGGAAGTTTGTTTAAAATGTTATGTTCCAAAGTGATTTGGAGTTCAGCAGAGATAATATTCCATCTTCCCCAGTTAAAAAAAATGAACTTCAGTAACATAATATTGAGGTTGGAAAGTAAAGCTCTTAGTAATTGGGCAAATACCAAATCTGGGAAATAGGACCTTTTCCATAAACTGGTTATATAACTGTTTGATCATATTTTTTTAATGAAGCTGCTCTTCCATGGATTTCTGACTTTTCCATGGATTTCTGAGTTACAGTAGTGTGTTTAGGGAAGCCACGTGTGTTGAGCTTGTGCTGCAGAAGTGGCTTCAGGGTATGTCCTGTACAGGAGGGAGGGAGGGCTGTCCTTGGGATGGGGACAGACAGCTCCATCCACAGTCACTCCTAGGCCCCATCAGAGCTCACAAACCCCTCAGCAACCACCCTGAAAATAATTCTTGTGCTGCAAATCTTAACGAGCTCTGTGCTGGCTCAGGTTCTGTCCTGCTTCGTTGTTTGGTTAAAGAAACATCTCTGAATCCTGGTGAAGGCTTGCTGAGTAAGGAACATTCTGTGTCTAAGCCAGTAAATTTCACATATTGTAGCCATTTTTGCATAATAAATTCATGTGGTGGAGTTGGAGGAGTTTGACAGGCCTGTATGTGCTGATTAATCTGCAGCTTCACCTTTGTTCATAAATTCAGTGTAACATAGCACATAGCAGAGCTTTAATTGTTATCCTCGAGAAATTAAAGTGGTGTAATTCCTACCCCTCCTATCTCAGGTTGCTGTACCACTGCCTTAAAATATATAGGGAGAATAACATCACCAAATTAACAAGGCTTGGGGTATTCTTTGAATACTATTTAAATATATAATGCTGAATATAAGGAATCTTTTGGTTATGTTTAGTTCTTCCAAGTCAACGTTTTGCATCAGGTTTTAATGTAATATGTGATAGAGGAAATGCAGTTACAGTGAGTTGTTTATGTACTTTTTTTCAGTCAGCAGGTTTTTGTCTTTTTGTCCCCTAATGTGCCAGAGACCTTGAATTTTGAACAATTAAGTAATAGTACCCATTAAACTTTATTATCTTTTGCTGCTCCCCAAGCTGAAACAGTCTTGGGCAAAACTGAGATACTCTGCAGGCTAAATGAAGTGAGGAGATTGTTCACAGTTTTTAAGAGACCTTCCTTATGTGTAAAATATACAATAATTAGGCCACACATGGAAAAAAAGTAGTATTTATGTCCTGGCTTAATCAACACTGCTCTTTTGAGATCATGATGGGTGATTTGGAGGAGATTAATTTGATATTTTTGAGAAAGAAATTATAAGAATTATCAAGAAATTATACCTATCTCTTCAGAGAAGACACTCAGGAATTCTCTACACATTCTGGGCAGCAGTGATTCCTCACCTGGAGGACAAATCTTCATTGGTCCTTCATGGTGTGATGCCTGTAGTGCTGTGTGTGCTCTGCCTTGGTTTGTGCTCAGAGCCTGCAGCATTCCTGGCTCAGCCCTGCTGCTCTGGGCTGCCTTTGGGAGAGGCTGGAAATCCCTGTGGCTGTGGTGTCGTGTGCTCCCAGCCCTGGTGTCCCTGCAGGGTCTGTCCCAGCTGGACATTCCTTGTGCCCTTTGGTTCCCTGTGCTCCCAGCCCTGGTGTCCCTGCAGGGTCTGTCCCAGTCCCTGTGGCTGTGGTGTCCCTGTGCTCTCATCCCTGGTGTCCTTGCAGGACAGTCCCTGTGCCCTTTGGTGTCCTGTGCTCTCATCCCTGGTGTCCCTGCAGGACAGTCCCTGTGGCTTTGGTGTCCTGTGCTCCCAGCCCTGGTGTCCCTGCAGGGTCTGTCCCAGTCCCTGTGGCTTTGGTGTCCTGTGCTCCCAGCCCTGGTGTCCTTGCAGGGTCTGTGCAGGGACAGGGGCTCTGGGCAGCTGTCCCCAGGCTGCCCAGCAGCATCACCCTTCCCTTGCATGGGCCTTGCTCTGCATTTCAGGGCTGAGTGGGCTCCTGGAGGCAGAGGTTATGGTGATGCTGTTGGGCAGAAGGTGTCCAAAGCTCTTGGACGTTGTTTTACCGAGCAGTGCTCAGACAGGAGTGCCTCATGCACTGACAGCTTTGATACTCAGCTGCTTACCAAGAGATGAAGTTCTTGTATCCCCGGCTGAGCCTCATTTTTCCAAACCCAGCAGATTTCTTTATAAAAAAACCCCACTAGTGCTGCAGCCTTAATCCAGTGGACATCGTAGAAGAGAGTTAATACAACAGTAAATTTTATTATGCAGTATATGGATGAGATAAAACTCCATGTACCACGTTGAACTGCATTGTATAGGGGCAGTTTTTAGCTTTTCCTCCTCTTTTAAGATAGCCCTTTATTGGCTGCAGTAGGAAAAGCAATATCTGCTTGAAGGATCTGGTTTTCATGCAGACTCCTGTATCCCAATGGGAAATGCATAAATAAATGAGACACAACAGCATCTGGGATAATACCATGCAAAATAAAATGGTACTGGCTCTCCTGAGCCCAGATAAAATGCACTGAACAGAAAAGCTCTTGTGGAATTGTGGAATTGTGGAATTGCCATTAGATGCTCTCTGTGATGGTGGTGTCTGTGTCCATGCTGCCTCAGTGTTCAAATGGGGTTTTGGGGGGTGATCTTCAGTTACAGAACAGCTCGCTGCTTGTGCTGCATGTTTTATTTAAGTCAACCAAAAATATTTTTCACAAGTTGGATGTAGCTACAAAAAGACTCTACTGCTATTTTACAGCCCTTCTTTAACCCACTTTGCATCCTGGCAGCTGCAAGTGGTGGGAGCATATTTAAAAAATACCCCGGGTTCTGAATTGGAGGAGTTGGAGCATGAGTTTCCTTCTCCCTCTCCAACAAGAGCTTATCAGGTCAGTTAGAAAGCAGAATGCTGATTCTGTTGATTCAGGCTTTTAGAAAATAGAAAGTTCCAGACAGCCAGAAAGCTGACAGTTATGAAATCTGTGGTGAGGTTGGAAAATAATTTGTACGATGTGGACATGTTTATTTTATGCATTTGGTAGCTGACTCAGGTCACATTTGCACTTGGAAATAAGTTACTCCTTGTTAACAAAATGTGCAACTGAGATGGTTTTCTTCAAGTAGTTATTGGGTCTTCTGAATTGAGAGGAACAATCCAAAGGGAGGAAGAAAATGAACAATTCCTTGGTCCCAGTGTTTTTGGGCGTTCTTGTGCACTGGTGTCTCTGATGCCTCTGATCAGTGTTGTGGTGATGCCCTGGGCTCTACAAAAAGAACAGTGGAGAAGTCTGGCTGATGAGTAGTTGATATAAAACCTAACATTCTGCCCTTACTGTGAGTTTTTAAATGGTCGTTCTTTCAGTTAAAGCCTGTAAATAGCTCAGGTGGAATTGTTGATGGACAGGGTGTAGCTGCAGTTTGAATTTGAAGGATTTTTGTGTTGGCTTGGAATGTCCTGAAGAGAAGTCAAACAGCCAATTTAAAGACTTTGGGTGTGGTTTTCGTTTGGGGATTTTTTAATATAATTTTACATACGGAATATGGTGGTTTTAAGGCTGGATGTGAAGCGATATCGGTATATTCTGTGCTCAAAGCCTCCTCCTGGTGATCTTTACTCCAGCCGTCTCCAGAGAGAGTTTTGGTTTTTTCAGAGAAATAATCTCCAAAAATTTGATTGAAGAGACTTTCCAACTGCCCCTGTCAAGGGTTAGGTATTGGAAAAAGAGAGGCCCCAGGAGGGTTCATTTTATGGTACCTGTAGTACCATAATATTTTTGATTAATGTAGTGTAATTGGTCCTGGCTGCTGTTTGAATCTTAAATTTTGAGAGAAAATTCTGCATGAAATGTGAGGGAACAAATAACTGGGTCATCACATGAAACCAACCATTTTATGTCTTGTAATTTTCTGTCTGCAGCAAAGTTGGAAAAGCCCAAGGCCCAGGGTTAGGACTTTGTACTCTTGCTGTTCTGCAGAGCAGGTTGAAGGTGGAGATGATTTTGATTTATGAGGCTGTCAGTCAGACATTAAATTAATTACAAATAGGCAAAGATTTCACAAGGAAACAAACAAGGTCTTTGACATAAATTATATCCTATCATTAAAATATTTGGAAATGTGTAATTATGGTATTTAGTAATGTTATTCAAATTATAATTAATAGGAGCCTTAATAATATTACCACATCTTAAGCGACTTCACATTTTGAAATGCTTCCTTTTATCCTTATGTGCATTTTGGATTTAGATATCCTGTTTAGGTATTTTTATACTCTTCCTTCAGGGATCATTATTCTGGTGCATCGTGTGCAGAAGTTTCAAGGTCAGCATTACTTGAACAGTTGTAATAGTCCCAACAGAAAGATAAATATATATTGACTAAGGCTGGAGCTTCAATTCTTTCAGTTGCTGAAGGTCAACAGCCCCTCTGAGGTGCTCTCCAACCTTCAAATGTCTATAGGTTAAATCACTGATGAATTACTGCACTCTCCTAAATGCAGGAAACATATTCTAGACAGAGGCAGCTCATGGTGTTGTGCCTGTTGACTGATCCCAGACTTGTGGAAATGTGTAAAAACCCAAATGTCTGAGTTTGGTGTGTCAGAGCTGGAGTGGGGAGCAGAACTCCCACTCTCTTCTCCATGGAAATCCTGCCCCTGGCACGCCCCTCTGTTGAAACACGGTTATAAAATAATTTTCACTGAGAGAATATGGTCTGCAGAGGTCAGCTCAGGATCACCAGAGGGGCAGAATAAACAATTATAACATATACACACACACACACCCCTTGGGTTCTGGCTCTGTATTTTACATCTTCACCTTCTCAGTGAGCAAGCACTGCAACATCTTCTGCAAGTTTAAGGGGCTTCAAAATATATCTTCATTTAATGTTGCATTAAAATGTATTTTGCAAAATCAAATACTCTTAAAAACATCATTTTAGTGTGTTCTAGTAGCATTATCCTAGATATTGTCAATATTTTTAGTTTCAGTTTGATCTGTAGAATATAGGTACAGAGAAGCATTCTTACATAAAATGTAAATTGAAACATTACCTTCAGAAGATCTGTTTTACAGTGACTTCTGCAGTTTGCATGGTCCGCACAGGTTGTCTGCTATTTTGATATATCCTGTATCAGGAGGTTCAGGTAAAGGTTTTTGACCTGTAGCTGGTCTAGAATAAATAGTTCTATATTTTATATATAGCTGTATTTAAGTGTGTGTGTGTGTGTAATTTTTAATATTAAAAAAAAAACCTTTATATTGGAGACTTTTTAATATAGTTTTGATAGCAAACTTCTTTGTTTCTTCCTACAAATGAAAAAACTGATACATTTATGAGCAGTGTAAATGTATGTCCAAGTATAGACTAACTCAAGTAAGTCTCATGGCCAAAATTAGGGAAAACATTAAGCAATATAATTTCTGTGGTGCTGTGCAGTCCCTTAACTTGTTTGTCTGATTTTTGTAGAATATAGTAATTAATAGCAAAAAATTTGCAGCTGCCATGCTCGATAAGTAGCAGTTTCCCTTGTGCAAACATAGCTATTTAATGTCATTTCTGCAAGAACAGGTATTTGTAAAGTAAATCACTTGAAATATAAACGTAAAAGTATAAAATACATTTCAGGAAATCCAGCTGTCCTTATAGCAGTTGAAATTCAACCTAAAATACAGTCAAGTGTAGCTGTTGTCATTATCTTGAACAGTTCAAAGATATGACATGCACAGTATTAAACCTCAGCAGTTTATTCCACATAAATGACTGTAACATGCTGGGCAAGATTTTTGTCATTTCAGATTTTCATCCCAACTTTTCTTTGTGCTGTTTATTAAATGCCCTCAATATCTGAATAAAGCTCTTGGGGTCCAACAGTCTGCAGGAAGATGTGTTGCTAAAATGAGGAAATGTGAGAGAAAGGAAGGTGAAAAAAATTAAGTATCAGCAAATAAATTAACACAGTTTTTAAAAACGCATAAATTTCATAAAAATTAAGATTTTATTTGCTTTCAGCCTTCTGCTTTTTTCTTTTTCTTCAAATGAAAGCTGGTTCCCCATACATGTACGTGACTCTTAGAGCTGAGAACTCTTAGAGACCACTGCAGAGTGTGAAATCTATGGAAAAACTGAACATTGGTAACGTAAGCCCTCGATAAGATTTGGATTTCAACAGTGCAGCCGTGGGGGAAATGGGGAAATACCGAAACCAGAGAGTGCCTCAGCAGATAAGGGCAGCCTTCTGCTTGTGCTCGTGCCTGTGTGTTGTTGTGTCAACTTCTGACTCATTGGGTTCTTCCTGGAAGGTTAAACCACAGGCCTGGCAGTTTAAGTGACAGTGACGTGCCAGTAATTGCTGCTGTGTCCCAGGAAATTAATTTGATATTAATTGCAGCACAAATGGGAAAGGAATTTTGTCACTCCCGGCTGTGTTGAAGACGTGCCTCAGGTGTAGCAAACCTGTGTGACCTCTATGTTGCTGTGGAAAGCCCTTGCTTTATTTTATTATCATCAGAATTCACAATTGGTACAGCTTTCTGCATTTCAAAGGACTTCAGGTTTTGTTGAGATTGTATTTGATGTAGGATGTGTTTGATGTCAAGATTTGTTTGGGAAGGACGGCCTTCATCCTTTGTTCATGTTGAACTTAGACTGGTTGGGGGTGGGATCCCATTCCAAGGGAGGAGAAATTGATTTGGTCACCTCCAATCCTCACTTTGCCTCCTTTGTCCTCCTGAGCTCCAGCAAAGGCTGCCGGGGCAGAGGAGAACCGGTCTGGATGCATTTCCATGGAGGGCAAGGCTGGAGGGGACAGTGGTGGCCAGGGAGGTTCCTCACGAGGTCCAAGGGCATCCTTCCATGGGGATTGTCAGGAGGAGGTGATTCCACCTCCCTCCTTCAGAAAAGGAAATCCTTCTCTTTGGAGGGGCACCAGCATTGCTGCTCTGTGTTGTGTCTCACTTCTCATCTTGGGATTTTTTGGCTCCTCCATCCTCAGTTCCACTGAGGGTCTGCTGTGGCAAAAAGTCCTGTTGGAGAGGGTGGATGATCTGATAGAGGGTAATTTAAGTTGCTTGTTCTTTTAAACCCATTATGAGTTTCTGTTTGAGTTCTTCTAAATGGTCCAAATCATCAGGAATCGACCTTTATGAGCATCCCCTGAAACGTTCTTACTGATGGCATCTCCCAGTATTGACTCTGAGCATTGGTACTGTCTTAAAAATGTGCGTGAAAGGGGAGAAAATGTAAAATCTAAACAATTTATTTCTTTAAAGACCTAAATGCTAATAAAGAAAGGCATAAACTCCTTTAATCAATCAAAGTTGTCTCTGAAATCCTGTAGCTTGGGCAGAGGATAATGCAGTTTGGTGGAATTTTCAGTCTTATTAGTACCAAATATAGATTAATATATAGTTCAAAACACTTTAATTTTTAAACTCTTGTCTTTCTTCTTCACCGCTGAAAAATTATTCTTGAAAAATAAAGAAACTGCCCTGTGGTCAAAGATAGTCTTAACTACCTGTCAATCAAAAGGAGAAGTTTGTTGAGACATTTAATTACAAGATAATGTAGTCATCAAAATCTCGTTGTGGTAACTGACAGCTCATTTTGGACTGAAAGCGTACAGCTACCTCCCCTGAGGTCAGAGATGTTCCGAGGTTAACGTAGTAATGACAAGTCCTTTATTATCACATTATGACATTGAAAAAAATTGCAATTATACTAATAAATTAATAACAGTAATAAAATGACAGTCATAATTGCATAATATACATGTTGTCAACGGCATTTTTGTTACATGGCTGGAATTCATATTTTATCTGCATATCTTACACGGTATTAAATTTTCCCAATTCAGTCCAGGCATGCAATGGCTCCTGAAATTTCTGAAAGGCTGGGCAGTTACTGCTGGAAATGAGACTTGGAGGCATCAGTTGTTTTTTACATTTAAAGATTAAAAATGGAAAGAGTGAAGTTGAAGAATTTTGCATTCAACTCTAATTAAATATTGGAATTTGGTTTTTAGCCATATTCCTTAAGAAAACATTGTTTGTTATTGGATATAATTATGGATAAAAACCTGAATTAGACAGGAACTCTTAAACTGTCCAACAGACAAAGAAGGTTCATTTTCCTCTGTAAACAGGGAATTTAGTGGTGTTTTTTTCTTCAGATTTTCTTTACAGCTTTGCCTTAGAGTGAGGTAAATTTTTGTGTGGATGAGACCGAGGGAAGAGGATGGGCTCAAGATATCTCTGCTCTTACTTTGTTGCTGAATTGCCATGAATCTGATGAAGATCAGAACTCTTCTATTCTGGTACTCACCCATACATTTAATTTACATAAACCTGCACTAGGTACAGAATTAGGGGTCAGCACAGAGCTTCAGCCATTTACCCATCAACAGCGGGTTTACTTCTGGTGCTAATGCAGCTTTCTCTGACAGCTCTGTCAGTTTAAAATGAATGAATGTCCTGTACCTGTGCCGTGGGGATGAGTGCACTTGTTCCTTTGCTTCACCTGTTCCCCTGGCCCTGGGAAGGGTTCAGGGTTCAGGCTCACCCTGAGCTCTGGGCTCTCTTGGGGTTTTCCCATTTTCCAGCCTGACTCCAGGAGCAGCTGGCAGGGATGTGCAGGGTCAGGTCTCCCATCCCCTCCCAAATACCCTGAGCATTGTCCTGATGTGTAACATTCATTTAAAGGGTTCTGAGTTCCAGCTTCTGCTTTTTTGTGTCGATTGAACTCTGTGGAACTTTTATCTCCAGACTCTTCCCTTGTTTTATTTTCATTTTCCAGCAGAGTGTGAAAACACCACCAGTTTTTATGACCGATTCTTTGAGTTAATTCTTGCTTCAGTTCCGCCCTCCCTTCTTGCTTCTGCTTCTTGTCCAGGTTTGATTTCTTCCCCAACACAGCATCATCATTTCTGTTGGGAACCATTGCAAGCTTAGGGTGCAGTCACAGTGAGGCACAGTTACCCTAAGAGAAATTTTAAATACTTTTTTTCCCTATGATTTTCCTTTGGACCTCCGTGGAAGGAAGTAATGCTGCTGCTGGCACTGTCTGCTCCTGTACTCCAGGCTGGTTTTTCTACAGGATTCCCTCAAAAAAACCACAGTAATTTGGGTTGGGTTTTAAAATTTTATTTAAAATTCTCTAACCTAACAAGGAAAATGCAAAATAGAAAATTTTGATAATTTAGATACTGCGTAATTAGCATTTACTACATCAGATTTACACAAAGCTTTCAAGAATTTGTTTATGATGAGGAGGATTTTACATATTTTCATGACTGCAGAATGAGTTTCTTGGAAGAGTCCAACCTGTACTTCAGGGTGTGGAGATGCTGAAGTTTTGCAAGAAAAGACTGAAATTTTATTAATAAAAGAGCAACAACCTGTTTTTCTGTGTTTCCATCACGTACTTAGGATGCAAGCAGATACCAGATGTGTAAAACTTCAGTTTAAGTCATTAATAATTTTCAGGAATGCAAAATACTGACTTTAATGTTACTGTCTGTGTAAAAGCAGTTGAGAACAGGGTTGTAATAACATCATTATCAAATCTATGTTACACCAGCACTGCTCTTGGGCAAGAAGTGCTAACAGAGCTGTGCAATGCATGTGTAGCCTGTGTGGAAACAAATTCTGATCTTGACACAAAATTTTAGTTTCTCCCCATTTTTTAATATTATCAAAAGCAATTTTTGAATTAGATAACATCAAGAAACAAAAGAATTTAATGTTGAATAGTTACATGAGTAGTAGGTACTATTCCAGCAGAAAAATTCCATAATATTTAGCTCAACAAATTACAGAATTCAAAAAAAATAAAGTTACAACTAATATTTCATTAATTTAATAATCTGCATGAGTCATATATTTCAACAATTCAGGTAGAGTTTGCTCAATGCAATTATTTTACTGTTCATGTGCATGTCAGTTATCCTCTGGAGACAGTGATGAATATCAAATAATTAATACAGCTGAGAATGTTTCTCTGTAGCAATAGGTAATTTGTTAGATTAAGGGGAAAGTTTTTTTTTTTATTTTTAATTATCTCATATTCCTAAATTTACTCTCTATCAGTGACAATTTCCTATTCCCACAAATGTGAAAGGTCATTTTCTTGAAAGGCGATTTGGGTTAAAAAGACATGGAACAATGCAGTCATATTTACAAATGTGTGCATTGAAGTTTCAGTAAAGTTTTGCAAGTAAAGAAATGTGTTGGATCTGCTGAGATTTATTCAGATTTATTTATGTCTGAAGGGGCAGTTTTGTCAAATCCTGGCTGTTTCTATCACGTGCTTGTGTGCAGGAGTCAGCTTTAGATGAGGCAGAATTTCAGTTTTTTACAAATCCAGTGCTGTCCTTGTGCCTGATTTTATCCTTGTTACTTGTGTTCCTTTCCAGCTAATCCTGACCTTCCAGGATCCCCTTTCATTTTGCTTTCTTCCTTTCTCCCTGTCCTGTTTGATCCAGGTAGCCCTTTATTTAGCGGACAAGTTTTGATGAGAGTGTGAAAATCTGGTCCTTGGAGGGCACTGAGGGTGTAGAACTCCTCAGCAGGATGCTCTGCACGTCATGTCACCATCTTTCTCATAATTCTAGCAGCTAATGTGAATATTTTCATTCTGAAAGGAAGAAGACACTCAGAGTAAAATAAACCAGAATGTGAAGTAAATCCTTTTGTTCTCCCAAATCCACAGTGCTCCCCCCTTCCCTTTTCCCCCCAGACATCTGCTTTTGTGGCTGTAATTCTGTCTCCAGTCAGTTTCCCTTTGAGTTCGGAGAGGAGGGTATTGGATGCTTTCAAGTCATTCACCTCTAATTTCTGAACTGCAATTAGAAATAAACTTTTTTCTTGCCCCTACTTTTTGCATCCTGGGGTAGCAATTAAGAGGAGCTGGGTGAATAGGTTACCATTTTATCCAACTCTATTACTCTGACTGATGGAGCTGTTAGATAAAGGCAAACTGTAATTCTTTATTACCTGCCTGGCTCATTTCTGCACTTTGCCCTGGAGAAGAGCTGCATAAAAGATCAGAGTGTTATTGAAAACTCCTGAGCAAATATTGAGCAACTTGCTGGGTCACTCAGGTAATGACAGAATTCCAGGGAAATGCACATGTGAGTGTTTGGGTGAAGATGTGGTGAGAAAGTGCTGGATGGCAGGGCTGGAGCAGGATGGCTTTGGGAAAGAAGAGCTGGGAACACTTTGTATATGATAAATACGCTTATAATTAGTGAGATCATTAGCATGGACACCATGTACTTAAGTATTCACAAAGAAGTCTTTAAGCTAAGCAGTTAGCTTCACAATGAAGGAAAGAGACAAAATGAATTATATACAGCTGAATAAGCTTTTCAGAATCTCCAAGGAGGTGACTTGTCTGTTGATGGCCAGTGGGGGTCGAAGAGTGAAATAATTACTTAACAGCATGTAAACAATGTGAGATGTGAAGTGTGCATTTTTTTCCTTTTCTTTTTCTTTTCCTTTTTTTTTTTTCATTGAGAGAGTTTCTTGTTGCGATGGCTCCACTGGGACAAGCAGCAGAGAAATTTGATTAAATGGATGCCTGGGGTCACGACCCTGTCTAAACATGCTGCAGCTCTCAGCATTAATCAAAGAATGTTAAAAAAAAAAATTTCTGACCTTGCTGCATATGAGTATTGGTGAGCTGTGAATGCAGCAGGATGGATGGAGGCTGTGTGAGCGCTCTGCTCACAAAGGGGACGGAGGAGGAGGAGGAGGGAGCTTTCAAGGACAATGGGAACCCATCGTGGTGTTTCAGTTCTTGTTCCGGGACTTTCATGTGCTGATAGCAGCACTGCAGTTGGGAAGATCCCATTAGGATGCAATTGGGAATGCAGCTTTTTGTGTTGGGCTGCTGCTGCTTGAACCCCGAGCATGGAAAATATTTATAGCTCGGTGCTACATGGGAGATCCGTGGGTTCACAGGGATTCTTGGCTGCCTCCCCTCGGCTTAATGGATCTGCAAGTGCAGAGGAAGCAGCTCTCCTCTGTAGGAGTAGCCAGGATTAGTATCACACTTATTAAGTTTGTATTCTTAGAGTTCTGGTAGTGGCAGGGTGAAAGGTCTTGAGTTTTACTCTGCGAATTACCTTGTAATAAAGCTTACAATAAATCAGAAAGTGAGATGTAGCCAGAAGTTCACAAGTGGTTTTTTAATATTTGCAGTAGTCTGGATTGCTCCCTGAAGCTCCTACTCCATTTGATTTAGCCCTCAGTACCAACAATTCTCATTGCAGGCAAGAATATTTTGGGTAGACAGGATTTCATCAGGGTAATCAAGTGTCATTGGTGTCCAGTTTTGAAAACAGTCCAGGACAAAGATAGATCTTTCATCTATTTTGATATTATTTGACTGGGAATAGAAGCAAGGTAAATACAGGGGCAGACTGAAGACTTACCTGTATTTTTGAAGAAGGTGAGAGAAAAGGGAAGTTGTCAATGCCATATTAGAGGAATTAATTTGGTCTTTCTGTCTGTTGTTCTCCCTAAAGAATCACTGTTACAAAAGATTCCTCATCTCATTAATGGAAGCAGCTCCATGCATTTACATGTTGGATTCTGGTCAACAGATTAACAAACTAGAAATTATTAAACTGTAAACAAATATAAATAAGGGAAATACACATGTAGAGAATCTGTCTGAAGGAGAGATCCCAACGTTTGGAAACACCTGAAGTAGCTGGATAGGGAAAAGAAATAGTGGAGATCTCTGTGCTTCAGCAAGGACAACATACCCACACTGGAAGCTGTAGAACCCTTCAGGTGGAATTTTCAGTGTATTTGCAAGTGTACTGATTCATCATGGAGCTGCATTCACTGCTTTGAGAGTCAGAACTTCGCGTGAACAGCCCAACAAGTCAGTTCTCAGTAGAGCTGTACTCTGCATGTCCTTGTGATAGAAAAACCTTGAAAAGCAAGCCCAAAATTCTAATGTTCTGAACTAATAATTCATGAAAATCAGTTTATAACACTGGGCTGATTGTTACCAGTATTTCTGTTACTCTTCTTGGTTTTCTTCCTGGTTTTCCCTCCTGCCTTCTTTGAAATTCCTTCCCAAAGAACAAAATAACATTATCTTAGGTCCTCACCTTCTCTCAGCTTTTGGAAATTCACTGATTGAAAGAAATGTAATCTTTAAAAAACAACCATCAGTGCTAGTGAGTTGGTTTTTTGAAGAGGAACTTGGAGAAGCAGTGGTGCAGTTTGTGACTGTGATCTTTGCTTGTTGATGCAGAATTGAGTCAGAGATCCCCCCAGAGAGCTTTGGATTTTCCATAGAAAAGCCCATTGAAACCAGAGACAGTATTTATGTGACATTGTTCAGTCTTGTCTTTGTAAAGAAAAGAGTTAATCCAACAAAAAACCCACCTCAGTTTCCCACCTCCTGAGCTTCTGAGTTTTTTAAAACTCCTTGAAGAGATTTGGCCGAGTTAGGAAGATAAAGGCAAACTTCTGGGTGTGCCAGGATGGGCTCCAGTACTTACTCTGACAGAGAATAATTAAGTTTTAAAAGTTTCTTTTATACTTTAATATCCTAAAATTCATTCCATCTGCCAAATGCACGATTGCCTTCAATGTCCTGAGGGTCCTTAGGTGTGAGCCCTTCAGGTGAGGACAGGGTTAAGGTTGTTCAGGTACTTTAACTGCACTTTAATGTGCTGATTTAGGTGCAGATAATCCCTGAATCTTGTAAATGGCAGAGCTTCTAGGATAAATATTTCATAATTCTAACTTTTGAAAAGTTTTAGGTTTTTTGGTAAAACATTCTTGATTTTTTAGCTGTATTTTGGCTGGGACTCGCCATGTATTTCTGTAATTGCTTGCATTTATCTTTGAGAAGTGACGCAGAGGGTGGCTGCTGTTTGCACTGAAGGTGATCCAGGTCATTGTGCTCATGCCAGGCTGTTGGTATTTTTATAATTGCAGTGCAGAAGAGTTGTTTTGTTCGTATCAGAGCAAGTTATTTATACATAGATTCTTTTCTGTGAATGTTTCTGAAACAGAATTGACAAAATCACCATCAGTGTCCTTTTACGATCACTCTATTACAATTGTGACACATCATGCCTTAACTAACCCTTACTGACCTTTTCACTAAGGATGCTTGTATTCTAATAATTTAATAATTTTAAAAAAAATAATTTGAAACCCTACTTTCATTTACTTTGGAAGCAGCATTTCATACTGTAAAATCTAAATGGTCAATGACTTTCAAATACCTTTATTCAGCTGTGCTAAACATAGCTTGTGGCATTGAAGTTGAAAGTTCCTTTATCTTAACACAGTTTTTTTTTTCACAAGCACAGAAGTGATTCTTTTTGTGTAGTAAAAACAGGAGAGTAGATGACCGGTCTCAATTTATGCATATGCTTTAGGAGTAATTTAATGTGGGTTTGTTTTAGCAAAATGAGCAGCTTGAGTAGGAGTTACCTGGTTAAAAAGAATGTATTTATAGAAGTGTTTATTGTGGGTTAAGAAGAAATATAAAAGTGATTGGGAAATGCTATAGATAATAGGCAAGACATTGTGTAAGTGTCATTAGAAGAGGATGGGAAACTTACAGATGGCAGAATTTGATTAAAATAAAGCCATTCCTGTAAAATTTAGAGTTTTAGGTTACAAACCAGACTCACATCTGTGTGTCATTGTAACCTCTGTGCACATGTACAAATACAGAGCCTGGAAGCCATGATTCTTACAAGTGATGTGTTTACTCCGATATGAAAAGGAACTCCATGAAAAGCTTTTTAAAAATATTTTGTTAAAAAGAGTTAAATTTATTCATCATTCTCGCTAAAAACAATTCTACAGTAAATATTTTAAGTAAGTTTCTTAGGGAACACAATGGGCCATCGAGACTCAAGTCACACTGACAGCACTAAAAGGCATTGCTCGATTTATGAGAGCTCTCTGTTTACCCAAGAATGTAGAAATTTCCCTTTCTAAATGGGACAGCCTTATCTTTATTATTCCAGTGCCTTTTAGTTTACAGTTCTGCTGTAAGCAATGTTTCGGGAGTCTAGTTTAGGATTCCTAAATAAATGAATAGACAAAATTAATGCTCACTGCTAGCAATCTACACTTCCTATATTGTGTGATTGAAAGTAAGCCTTGCTGAACAGCAGAAAAGAAAAATGATGGTGGCACTTTATTGATACAGAATTTATGTGACAACAGAAAGTAAATTGAGCTTCTGAAAATAAACCTTGTTTACAAATCGTGGGGGTTTTTTTGAAAAACAGGAGCAGACCGTGATGGCAATGAAAATCCAGTTCCAGGCACATCCAGGAAGCCACCTCTGTGATTTTCATCAAACATGTGTCAGAATGGATAGAATTGTGCATCGTATTTGCTCACTGCATGCAGACCAGCGCTAGCACACAGTGTGGCTGCCTTGTGGCTGTCACAGGAGTGGAAATAAAGCCAGATTTTCATTTGCAAAAAGCAGATTGCAGTGCACAGACCAGGGCTAATTGCGTGGTCCGTATCCGGATGTCCCCAGGAAGTGTCACTTCCATGCATGAATACAGACCAGGGGCTTTGTGTGCACCAGAAAAGTTTTCAATATGTCCTGTCCAGAGTAACTGCAAAACCAGCTGATGGAGTTCCAGCTCAGAGCTCTGTTTTCTCCCCAAGATAAAATCCTACCAAGTGTGGCAGCTGATGGGAGCTGAAGGGACATGTGCTGTTCCCATCTTCAGATAAAAATCTGATAAAGAAAACAGCTGATGTAAGTTAAAACACAGTGTACTATTTATATGCTAAAAATAACATTTGGAATGCTTTTGTGTTGAGTTATCTTGGCTGTCTTGAGCAGCAATTAATAATTTATTCTGCCTATCTTAATCTGCTTTTCTGTCTGTTTATCAATGGACCTTCACTGGAGAAGGCACAGTGACAAGTCAGTGAGATCTGGGATTTGATAGGCTTCTGTCTTTAACTGTGAGGTGGCTCTGTTTTTTGAGCACACTGCTACTGCAGCTGAAATTTTACTTAATGTGCTTTTCTCAGTTCTGTTTTGTTTATTCTTGCATGTGACTGCTTCTCTTGCCCACCCCCTTGTTCATCAAAAAATCCATCATTCTCCAGGATGAACCTTAAAAAAACCACCGCGAACCCTCCTACCCCCTCCTCCAAACAAAACCCCCAATGCTTTCTGAACTAAATTGGTGCTTTCTGCTAATTTAAGGGAAGATTTTGGCAATGGAATAGATGATTAAACAATAGATAATCTGCCAGAAAAACTGTCTGTTATTTTTTATGTACAAGGTATTCAGGTCCCTATGGTAAGATTTTGTTTGTTAAAATTATTTAAATAAAATGAAATTACTTTGTAAAATTGATTTTATTTTACCTCCTTAGTAATGTCTATTTTTCCTCTGCATTTTTGCTCAAAGTCTTGTCATGTTATTGTAGAAATTTAATATTGTTTTAAGGTTGATGAGAGCCCCATAGTTTAAAAAACTCTCATTGGAGAACAAAAAGCAGTGATAACCAGGTTGCTGCTCTTGGGAGGGTGAGACTTAACATTAATTTATATTAGCCACACTTGATAGTGATTAAATACAGAAAACCATTCACGTAACATTTTAATTCTGTGTAATTTCATTAATTTTTAGGCTGTGCACCAAGTGCAGAAAATCAGTGGAGCATTCTGTGTGTTTAGGTTGGGAGCATTCTGTGTGTTTAGGTTGGGAGCATTCTGTGTGTTTAGGTTGGGAGCATTCTGTGTGTTTAGGTTGCCTTTGGTGCCGGTGCTGCCTTTTGGCTTTTCCAGAGAGGAGCTGGAGCTGACCCAGTCTGTGCGTTCGGGGCCGGCCGTGCGTCTGTCCGTCCGTCCCGCCCGGGCTCCCTCCTTGCAGCCCTTCAGATGTTTGTCTTTCCCTAATTAGATCCACGTAATCCATTCAGCCGGGCTGTGACGTCCCCGCTGCCTTGTCCTGGCTGGCTTGGGCCAGACAATGAGCACAAAGATACAGTCGGACTCGTTTTCTCATTATTGATTTCACGCACCAGCTGGCAGCTGTTGGAGCTTGTTCGTTTTTATAACCCTCTGGGCAACTTTTTAAAACTACTTTTCTTTGACCATCTGCTAAATGCAATTGGTTTAATAATTAAAGACTTGCCATCCCTTTTTGGAGAAGCACAAATGCTGTTTCTGCAGCTGAGAGTTGGCTGGTTTTGTTTCAAGCATAGGTGGGATGATTCCTGTTGGTGATGCGGCCGCGGCTGCTGCGAGGGTCCCGTGGCTCATGTTAATAAGGGATGAAAAAGGGAACTTTGCTGTGGGTTTGTTCCACACCAGCTGAGTGCAGCCTGTGGGGAGGGGAATTGTGTCCAGTTCCCAGTTCTTGTGTTCGCAGGAGAGCAGGGAAAAGCTTTTTGCTGGGTTGTATGCAGCGTATTCCAGCCTGAACTGTGCAGCTGGGAGGGAGGATGAGAAGATTTGGGGGTGTTTTCAGTGCTGCCTTTGGGAGCACCATCTGCCTGTGGGGTCAGGGTGGCACAGAACCCTCGGCACAAACTGGGAACCAAACTCCTGGAAACCATAAAAACTTCTCTTGTTTTCTGTTACTTTCAGCTTCTTCCTTTCTGTCTTTCCCTTTGCTGCAGTGATGGCAATTGAGACACCATGGTCTGTCTTACTGGGACTAATTTGAGATACAAAAACCAAACTCCTGAAACCATAAAAACTTCTCTTGTGTTCTTTTACTTTCAGCTTCTTCCTTTCTGTCTTTCCCTTTGCTGCAGTGATGGCAAGCGAGACACCGGGGTCTGTCTTACTGGGCCTAATTTGAGATACAAAATTATAAGTAGCATGTACAAGTTCTTCCTAATAACACCAAAGTGCTTGCTAAAAATAAAAGCAGAGACAGTAGGTCACTGGTATGAATGGGTCCCTTGGAGCCCCCGGATTTTCCATGCAGTGTGTTTCATAGGCAGGATGTGTAAAAAAGATCCAACCTTAGTTTGAACCCATCTTTATGCTGTGATTTGATCTAAACTTTCCCATGATTCCTTCAAAAAGGGCTGCTGAAAAATCCTCTGTTTACCAAACAGTTTACCATTTGTTTCAGATGTACCTCAAAGCTGACCTGGAGGATTACTCTCATGAGAGGTGAAAAAGGGTAATTCATTTTTTATGTTCCTTTAATCTTGGAGTTCTTTCAGGAACTCGCTGTGCAGGAGTCAGTGCATTTTATTTTGCTATGGCATCATTTATTCCCCAAAAATTCTTTGCTGCACAGTGTGTGCTTACAGAATTGGTTAGAAATCTGTGTGGAAGAGGAAAGTCCATCAGAATTTGTCAGGGTTTTTTAATACAATTGAATAAGACTCTTTTGTAGAGAATGAAAAAGGAAATAGTCATATGTTTTCTTAATAAGATGAAAGATATCTGTGTTTGCTTTGAGATTTTTATGTTTGTTTGTTTTAAAAGTATTCCCATCTTTAATATTTTTGTACTTTACAAACATAATCTTGTTCCAGACAGCTGTGATCTCTGGTCCCCTCTAATTCCTAAAGTAGACAAGAGCAAGTCAAATTTTCCAGAGTATTTGGCTAAATATCCCCTGAAATATAATTGAACTGAAAGTGAATGCTTACAGTAAAAGTTCAGATTAGAGTGCAAAGTTTGCATGAGAAATTCCTTTCTTGAACTTAATCCTGTGGTGGTTTTCATATGGAGCATTCTCATCATAGATTTCATGGTTGTAGTATTTTTTTAGATTGCAGCAAGTCTGCCCTAAGCCGTGTAAGCCTGTGCTTTGCGTAGGTATTTCTCTTTCAAACAAACCTCCTCACTTCTCTTCAATTTCTGCTGCTTAATTTCAGGAGCTGCCTCTCTCCGAGGCTGCTAATTACGAGCCTGTCAAGCTCTGTGTAAATGGGAAAGGGGCAGAGGAGATAAATACAATTTCTTGTATTTGTGGAGCTCGCAGAGTTGACAGAAGCGGTGACAGCTGCACAAAGCGCGTTTGGGTCAGTGATGTTTCTCTCTAGGAGGTTGGAATGATTCTTCCCTGGATGCCCTAAACCTCTCAGAGTGTTTCACAATACCCTGTAGGGCTGCTTTGAAGTGTCCTTTTCCTGTGCTAAGTTTAGTTCTAAATGAACCGCAGGCAGATGAATGGCCCATAGGCCGCTGGCAGGGAGTTCAGCTTGGGATCAGGCACAGGGAATTCAGCTTGGGATCAGGGAATTCAGCTTGGGACCAGGGAATTCAGCTCTAATCAGAGAATTCAGCTCAGGGTCAGGAGCAGGGAATTCAGCTTGAGATCGGGGAATTCAGCTCAGGATCAGGAGCCGGGAATTAGGCTCAGAATCCGGGAATCCAGCTGTAATCAGAGAATTCAGCTCAGGATCAGGCACAGGGAATTCAGCTTGGGATCAGGGAATTCAGCTCTAATCAGAGAATTCAACTCAGGATCAGGAGCAGGGAATTCAGCTTGGCATTGAGATCAGGGAATTCATCCTGGGGTTGGGATCATGAATTCAGCTTGGGATCAGTATCAGGGAATTCAGCTCAGGGTCAGGCCCAGGGAATTCAGCTCCAGATCAGGGAATTCAGCTTGGATCAGGGTGGGCAGGAGTTGCAGTGCAGGCTCTCGTGGGTACAAATCCAGTCAAATCCTCGATTGCAGGAACTGCTGTGTTTGATTTTATTGGAATACAGCAAATACTCCTTGATTTGCTCCTGGATAGTGCTGGCATTCACTTGCACGTGTAGGAGAAACTCCTCATCCTCTCAGCCCTGCTCTGTGCAGACAGCCCAGTGATTCCTCGTTCCTGGAATCCTTGTGGAGAGGTTAGGAATGAGACCTCCTAAAACCATCTCTCTCCTTACCCTGCTGACCTTTCCTTTGTTTGAGCTGCATCCCTTTCCCAGAGAGAGCAGGGCAGAAACCCCTGAGAGGTTTGGGGTGCAGCACTGAACCTCATGAACAAGTGGCTTTATTGGGTTATCTGTTAGCATTTTACACCCAACTTGTTTCCCTGTACAGAAGATGAATTCTTCACCAGGAATAAGAGAGGCCAGAAGTAAGCTCAGGGTCTATAAAAGGAAGTCGTCATAAAATGCATTCATGTGTTTGCAATCCCCAGGATAAATATTTTTATTTGTGCTAAGTAATGATCTACCATTGTTATAAATTCTGAAAGCAAGAAATGGTGTTCCAGAAGGTATTTTTTCTCGTTTTTTGGTGTTTTTTTTTTCCTTCAGACATAACTTTTCACAGATTTTTTTCCTCTGCAGTGGCTGTTGCAGTCGCTGGGCCGGGGGTATGTGACAGGCAGATTTCTCTGGGATGTGGCTACAGACAGCTGTCTCCTTTTGGAAATGCACTTCTGGCTTTGAGGGGGGTTTGAAATGGATGCTGACATGTGGGAATTAATCCAGTTTGTCACATACACTGGAGTGTGGCAGAGACTGGGTTTTTCCCCCCTCTTCAGGCTGTCCCCTTGTAATAAAAACACAGGCAGAGTTTTTCTTGTGCTGCAGCCACAGCCATCATGTCATTGCTTAGGTGACCCCCTCTGGAGATGCCTCACATTCTGCTGCAAGGCTTTCCACTGTGGTTCCAAAGAAAAAGGTGAAAGGATTCAATTCTCCCCAGAAAATGTGAGGGTTTTGTCCCACACCATTGATTGCTTTCAGATGGTGACCAGAGAGGATTTGTGTCTCACCACACATCTCTGTAAAGGTTGTAGTAAAAATGGGCTCTGCCTGCAAAATGTTGAGTCCTCAGTAATTCCTGGGCTGTGAGAACTGGAAGACAGACCTTTCAGTGGAGAAAAACACACAGTGCTGAAGGCAAATACACTGAAAATTTGATGTATTTAGTTTTATCTGTAATCTAATAATAACAGTAGTGCTTGGAATTTAGTTTATTAATAATTTATTTGGGGTTTATTTTATGGTATCAAAGGAATTTCACTCATTAAGTGATGGTGTGACACAGGTCTGATTTTCCCAGCCCTGGTCCTTTCTCCATGAGAGAGCAGGACAGTGTCTGTCCTGTTTGGAATGACTGATTCCCTCACCTGTATATAAAAACTGTCCAATATTTTTTGCACATCTGATGAGCTGGATTTTCCAGATCTCATCTCTGGCTTGTGGCATTTGTGCAAACAATTTGTGCTGGTCTGGCTGAGGTTTAATTGTGCAAATAATTCCCGTAGGAGAGAAAGGGAAAACAAACACTTTGAACAGGACAGGGGAAAACAAAGGTGGTGGTCAGTGCTTCTGTTCTGTTATCTTTAATTACAGATAATATAAAATAAATATTGAGGGGTTTTCTAATGTTAACACTGTATTTTCATATTATTTTTTACTGCTTGCTGTGTAAAATGTTACCTGCAGTTAAAGGTGTTTGCAAAGGGGGGATTAAACTCAAGCTAAGAACCTGTTGCTCAAAGTAATTCCATGGAAAGATTTTATTGCATCAAAGCATAAAAGGTCCTTTTCCCTAAACATTGTAAATTTTGATGTATTATTTCAAACAGTTTCATGCAGGATCAGTTTAACTAATATATACTAAGTGCTGAAGACCCTTTGAAAAAAGCTAATGAGCACAAACACTGCTGAGAAGAAATATGGATAAACATTCCATAATCTTTTGGACTAGAATGAACAGCTTATTTGTAGATCCATCATCCAAGTTCTCTAAAACTAAGAGACAAAACAAAAACTGTAAAACAATTCTAAGTAATTTATTGGTATTGTTGATGCTTCCAAGTGAGTGAAGTGCATAATAATGATGTCTAGATAGTCATTATTTATCTTTTTTTGCATACCTTTTTAATTGAGCAAAAGAGTTTCCTGAAGATTGTTTGTGTTTTTTGCAAGTTCTGTCAAATCCAGCAAGATGTATAGGTGCCATTAAAAATCCATATTGATTTCCCACAGTCAGCTGGGGTTTACTTGAAAAGTCAATCATTAGCTGAATGAGTGTCTAAAGCATGTTCCAATATCTACTGGTAGCTTAAGTTTTTAAGCAAAAATGACTATTTTAAAAAGAAATGTTGTAGGTTCTGGGGTGTGTATGTGAAGATTTGTGGTTTTTACTATGCTGGGTTGTGTTTTACCCTGAGTTTTCACCTTTGATCCTTCACATTTTAATTTACTTGGATTCTGCTGCTCCTTGGGCACTCACCATGTCCTGGAGCTGAGCAGGATTTTGGCTTTTCCCTCTTTTTCCTTTCTTATGCTCCAGAGGAGAGAGTTTTGAGAGAGGAGGCAGCAGCACCTCCACAGGGCGAGGGAAATGGTTATAATTAATGGATGAT
The DNA here is from genome assembly GCF_027579445.1 of Ammospiza nelsoni. NCBI lineage: Eukaryota > Metazoa > Chordata > Aves > Passeriformes > Passerellidae > Ammospiza > Ammospiza nelsoni. Next base: position 4,000,963 of record NC_080647.1, on the reverse strand, counting down.
AATTCTCTTTACACTTACTTTTCATGGACAGCTTATGGGATCTCTGTGCTAATGGATTGATCCTATTTAATGTATATTAGTAATTAAAGAAAATACATTTTTAAGAGGCAAGGATATATTTAATTTTAATAACTATCTTTCCCTGAATCAAGGAGTCTTTGCACAGAACTCTAATGGGTAACATTAGTCAAATGTGTGATAGATCAAATTGTTAAGTATGAAGGGTGTTGTTAATGTAACACAGAAGAGAAATCTTGTGAGGTAACTCTGAATAACACCCAGGAAGAGTGCATTCATCATGGTATGCTGACAAAACATCTGAGTAATGATGGCCATTAAATCTTTTGTCATGGCTAAGATATGAAAAAAGAAAACAAGTTAAAGCGTGAGCCATTTAGGAAAATTGCCATTTGACATGTAAACCTTTCTGCCTCTGTGTGTTCATTTTTGTATTGTGAAATGAATTTGCATTTTAGGAGGAAATTTGATTTGCTTAGCAATTAGGGGGGGAAATGGTGAATTTCAATCTCTAGTTAAACATTTAAATGGAAAGAGCAGAGTTGCTTTCTTTTCCTTTATTTTCCACCTTGGAAGGGAAAAATACCAAAGTCACAGCAGAACACCGAGCTCACGAGAGTCAAAAAGGTTTGATTTATTGAAATACTTATTTTTGGAGAAGGTGTCTGACCATCTGTATTGTCTTTGCATGACCTTGTGTGTGAGTAGATGTACCTGGGCTGTGCCAAACCCGGGAGAAGAGAGCAATTCCCAAACACTCAGCCCTGCTCATTTCCCTGTGCACTGAATTTACTGAATTGTGTGGTCAGACATGGCAATAAAGCCAAGTATTTACATGGTGAGATCACTGGATTGCAGTTTATAAGAGAGTTTTGGAATTGATGTCACAGAGAGAAGAGACACTGGAGAGGTACAGTAAATGAAGCAGAACTTGGAGAGTCCCTGTTTTTTCTGTTGTGGCTGGAAACCCAACTGGCATTTTCTTAAAAGGAATAAACTCAGCAAAAAATTGGTTATGAGTTTCAGGACTTTGATGGAATGGGCATTTTTTAGCAGCTGGTTCCAGTATCACATTTTTGTAAGAGTATAAATAAGAAGAAAATGGTGATGTTGAGATCAACAAAAAGTTTGTGGTGAGACATTTTGGAGTTGCTGGAAAGGTCTGTCAGGTCACTGGAGTGTATCCACACAGCAACATTCTGTTGTTATATTAGGAGGAAATGAGGCAAATTACAATAAAAGCTACATTTAGCTAAGAAAGAATTTGTAGCAAAATTGTCCAGATGGTTTATCTTAACCCTGACAGCAAAATATGTTAACCAGATTAGTAATTTAGACACCAGTGATATAAGAGAGACTGTTGGAGCAGGGGTGGTTTGGTTTTTTTTGAGTTGGTTTCTTGATTGAATTTCTTTAAATGAATGGTCAAATTTTAGTGGTTCAGGTTGTATTTTAATAAATGTGGCTCTTTGAAAAATCTGAATTTGATATATACAACTCAGAAATAATGGCAAATGTAACTCACACAAGTTTATTGAGTTTGTTTTAGTGTAATCCTTTCTAAAAGTCAGCTTTGAACCATCAAGCAGTGTTATTTCATCAGCAGCATTTATGGGGTAAGGAGAGGGCCTGGAACTTCTTCTGCAAGTTGTTACAGAACAAAAATCCCCGAAAAGAACTGAAAGGCATTGGAGCTACTTGTAATGTTAAACTATGGAGACATCAATAAAATATCTGAAAACACACATGAGACATGGAGAGAGGAAGAAAGGGGAAGGAGAAGGGGTGCAACAGCCAGTAATGGAATAAGAATGCAAGGAGTATATGTAAAGGTTAGGAAGTCTTCTGACCTCACTTGGGATATTGTTTTTGTTCTGGTTACCATATTCTTTAAAAATGGAACATTTGAAAAGGGGAATTTGATTGACCTTATGACTAAAGATAGGAAGTCTGAGGAGAGGCTAAAATCATGAATTTCTATAACCTTTAAAGAGCAAAGGTTGAAAGGCATTTAATTGAAAAATATAAAATCTCCTGAATTATATATCGATATATAACTCTATTTCTTTTATATCAGAAATTATTATGAAAGGAAGGGTATCTGTCAGTTGAGGGGCAAGTAACTGAGCAACCCCTGTGTACTTTTTCTGTTCTCTTTGAGCACAAAGAAAGCAGACTTCTACTTATAGCAGAACCTGAGCTGGGGAAATACAAAAACATGTGAAATGCATCTGAAAAAGTCTGGAAGTGCTCTCAGATATTTAGAAAGTCTTGCTGGTCATTGCTGGAGGGGCTTGGGTGCACAGATACAATTCTCTTTTGGCCTTGGGCAGAGGCTGTGCTGTGATTTCTCAGGAGACCTGGCAGGATTTGGTTCCTCCAAGTTCCCAGTGCAGGGAGAGGTTGCACACCCTGCAGATCCAGATCCCTCCATTCCCTGCTCGGGGGATCCTGCACCCCACACACCCTGCCTGCCTCCGGGTGTGGGCAAAGCTTTCCCTCTGGAATAGGAGTGGGAAGGGAACCAAACGTGGGGGAAGCTGTGCAGCACAATTGCCACCTAAAACTGCTCTGGAATCACCAAAATACAGCATTTAATTTAAATCTCCTTACAGGCACAAGCAGGCTTTGAGATGGCTTTTAAGATTAGTTTTAAAAATTATCCTATTGGATAAATATTTTGTCTAATCATGTAATATTTTTTTGCTTTATTTAGTCACTAAAGAGGTCAGAAAACAGTTTTTATAGTAAAATACTCAGGTCAGAATGCATCTGTCTGTGACAGCTCATCCCAGAACCAGGTTTTAAGTAGTTGGTAGAAAGAAGAAACTGAGAAAAAGCAGCTGAGCAGCAGCAGTGTTGTTTCTCATGTGGGTTGGTTGGCTTTACCCAGACAGTGACAGGAAAAAAGGAAGTGAATCTACTTTTAACCCTGCTGTTTACTTGTGGAAATGGAGTCACTTTTCTAGGAGGTGAAATGGATAGATTTGGTATTTCCCTTTATCTCTGAACAATGTTGTTTTTTGTACTCTAGGTCTAATGCCCACTGACATCACTGTTCAGCTGTAATAATTTAAATATCTTAACTGAGTTTAAATCAGGCAGCTCCAAATGCAGTTCTGATGTGATCCAGTGCTGCAGTCACTTTGTTTGCCTCTTTCAGTATTCAATGAAATAATTTAAAATTTCTATGCCAGGAATATTAGGATGTTTTTATAGTTTTGAATTTGTAAATAATTGCTGTTTTGAGGGAGATGCCTGCTCACTGGAGCTCATGCATTGATTAAACCCTACTGTGGAGCAGGATCCATGAGAATGCTGAAGGTCCATTAGAAAATACCCAGCTTGATTTATTCTTGATGAGAGTGACATTGATCACGTTCACATACTGAAACAATTATTGATGGAATCTATGATGAACAAGTCATTGCAGTTGTGATGAACATTGGCTTCTAGCAGACATTTGACACTGAACCATGAGATTCTTTGTTGTTACAGCACATCTGAGAAAATCATTAAGCTTTTTGAAGCCTTTACAGGCTGGGCCTGAGAGTATTATTTACATTAAGTTCCTTTCACATCAGTGTTGTTTTTCTTGCAACAATACATTAGAAAACTTGGGACTGTCAGTAGCCTTAGCAGATATTACAGGCAGAAGTATAAATGTAGCTCACCTGATTATCAGCGTCTACATGTGCCAGAGGAGCTTTGAGAAAAAGCAGAATGATGTTTAAGCTGTTAATAACATGGTAAAGGCAAACTGCAGCAATTCTGAAGAACTGGAAATGTTTTCAGTTCAAAATTTTCAAGTTCTTAATATTCTTCTTGAGGAGAGAAAGGCTGAAAACCAGAAATGTCCTTCATGGTTGGTTTCAGTCAGTTTCACCAGCTGAAGAAACCACATTTCTGAGTAATTTTTACAATGGAGGTTGCAGGATTTAGTTGGGAATTTTGAGAGTGCAGCTGGATTCCCAAGAGTTGTAATAGTTTTTACATGTGAATTGAGGCAAGCAGCCTGTTCTGACTGCAGGGCAGTCAGGGAACACCTTCCATTGCTGGTCAGACCTTTGGAATGGACATACAGAGTTCTGTACGTGGGTTCAGGCTGCTCACGAGCAGTTCCTTTTTCATGTCATGGATCATCCGGGGGGAAAGTTGCTCTTGGGCTCGTGGCCAGTTTGTTCCACTGTCCATATGATCACATCCACTCAGGGCCATGAAATCACAGGAAGAAATCTGTGATTCCCCCCCAGACTGCTTGGAAACAGAGCCAGGGAATACAACAACACCTTGTCCAGCAGCATCACACTCTGTCTGCCTAAAGATCCCAATTGATTTGTGTAACAGCCTGAATAATGAATGTGGATTTTCAGTTCAGTCCCTTGAGCTGTTCCATTCCCCATGAACTCTTCCTTTCAGTTGTGATCTTTAAGTTAAATTCGCTCAGTATAATTTTACATTCAGACAGAAGGTAAAAATTAAATTGTCTTAAGAATACAGGATTTTTAATTTCTTTTTTTGAAAGGTATGGGTAATTATTCTAGTGTTATACGATGGAGAACAGCTTGCAAGATTTACTGTCATTTTAGTATTTAAATTTTGGAGATCTCTGACCCAGTGTTCCCTGACCCACAGGTTTACTGTCAATCCTCTTGACCTTCTTGCACTCCTGATTTTCTTTGGATTTTTTTCAGTAAACTGGTGTTACTCATAATGAGATAGATACATTAGAGTTAATACTCCCTTCTTTCCAAGCAGAGTCAGTCAATATTTTGCTCCTAAAGTGCATTTGAAAATCTCCATAGAGGCAAAACAGGATCATACTTTGTATTTTATGTGCTTCTCAAAGGATGGTGGACAAGCACGAACCCACTGTTCTCTGTCTTTCAATGCACATACGTAGAGATCTTGTTTTTTCTAATATTTTTGAAGACCAGAAATTGAAAAATCTTGAAAAGGAGAGTTTAACAGTCTTAACACTAGAAGGTTTTGCATTGGCCTACATCAGTAATGCACAGGGGTGAAAAACATGAAAAAGCATTATTCTAACCCACCAAACTTTTCCATTAAAGGCAGGGTGTGATCAGTGATTTCTGCTCAGCATCACTTTCATGGGGTGACCTCTGGGGATGTTGTACATGCACAAGAATCAGGCAGACGGAGCTGCTCGCACTTGGGCTCGCACAGATGCATTTGCACAATGTGCTCCCTGAATAATTTAGAGAGCAGCAGTCCAGAGGAGCTGCAGCTCAGTGTTAAAGCAGGCTGAGAAAGTTGGTTTGTAAATTACTATTTTTATTTTAAAATTTCAAACTTCGAACGTTGACGTTTTTGACCGCTTCAAACTTTGAGCGTTTTTCTGTTTTCTTTCCATTTTCTGTTCTCTTAGAACAGATGCTCTTCAGAGGAGGAAAAAAAAAAAAAGAAAAAGGAAAAAAAGAAAAAAAAAGTGGAAAATGAATACTTGAAGGAGAAAAAAGTAGCCAAGGAATAAAATACCCATTTTCCTTCTAATAACCTCTGAAACCTGCTCTCAGATAATGTTTAAATGAGAATGTTCTGCAAAACTGGTTTAGAAAAATGTATTATTTAAAAATTATCTAAAAAAAAAAAAAAAAAGGGAAAAAAATCAACCTTGTTTTTTCAAAATGCTGGGATTTTGCAGTGCCTACAATGCTCAGTTACCTCACAGGGAATTTGGACACGTGTGGAGATGTTGTGTGCCCGCCATGGGGGATAACAAATCCATCTCTGGGTAAGGAGCAGCTTCTTGTGCTCATCTTGGATTATGTGAGGTTTTCCTGGTTAGTGCTCAAATTTACCCCTTCCCTCCAGATGTTTGGGAGTAACTGATGTGAAATTCTTGAGGGAAGTTGCTGTGGTGTGGGATCACTGCTAAATGCATCTCACTCTTACAGAACGCCTGCTAAAAGGCAGGATAAAAACCAAGTGGGATTGCCAGGCTGTTTGGAAGAGGCAGCTTTTCACACGTGGTCACTCAGCATTAAAGAGAGCTGGAATTCTGATCTATTCTCTCTCACAAGGTAAAAGTTGTGGGTTATAATCACATTGCAGGAGAATGGGGCTCTTAGAGCTTCCTGCACCCAGAGACAGGACTTAGCACTGGGTGACAGCTGGCAATTATAAAAGTGACCTTGGATTTATTACAATACATTTTTTGTAGTGAGAATTGACTCAGGTGAGTGTTACATAAAAATATTATCAAGAATATGTGCAAAGGAAGTAAATGGAGTCTTGTTGCTGACATTATATGTACTAAAATTGGTAAAAAATTATTTAAAAATGAGGAGTGGCACTGGTGAGTCTCCATGTAAATTAAGCATTGTTTACTTGCTGCCACATGAGTTCTCTTAGTGCAGTTTGTTTATTTATTCCCCCTTCAAATGGTGAGAGAGCACTTCATTCCCTCTAGATGCAGGACATCTCCTTCCTAATTACTTAAACTCTTCTTTTTCCCTCCTTGCATTCCAGATGCTCACAGATGAGAGTTCTGTGATGCTATCAGGAATATTTGTTAATAAGAAAGTAACTTAAGTAGTTAACATAACAGGAGTTGATTTGACCTGCTGATATGCATTTTTACAGAATAAACAAAGCCTGTTATCTGAGATTTTATTTATAAGGATCTGCTCAAGTGATCTGAGATCCCCCTTGTTTGCCTGTCCTGCCCTAGACCTCGGCACATAATCTCACTGTACTGCTGCCCTTTTGACATCTGGTTGCCCTTTCCATCAGCATCCATCCAAAAGCATATTTGTCTAAAAAGGAAACAATTAAATTCCAATCTCATACAGAAAACCTTTACTTTTCTAAGAAAACATACTGAAGAAGTCACAAAGTCGTACATGACAGGGAACCCTCACTAAATCAGAACCAGAAGTCATTAGGCCAAATTCAGCTCCTGCCAAAATAGACACCAAGCCACTGATCTTGATGATATTTTGCCTGTTTATATTAGTAATATTATATGCACTTACTTTTTATTTGTTTTTCCATTAAATCCTGTAGTAAGACTTAAGTTATAATGTATGTGACAAGTATCATTGACATGCAAGATAAATAACAAGTGTGATTGGGGAATACTGAAATATTTCAAATATGAAATTATCTATTTGTTTTAAGCACTTATGGTGGTGGGCTAAAATGGCTGAATGCTGTGAAATCCAGTTTAAATGATGTTATTCTCCCCTCATACATGGAGGTGTTATTGCCGAGAGATCTAAGAGTTGAATTACTGTGTTTTTTCAAGGATAGCAATGAGTTACTGTAGTTTACAGAGCAGATCTGCTGCTCTCAGTGTTTGCACATCCTTTTCTGTTTGTATGTCTGCAGTGATCCCACTTGGGAAATGCCTTTTTACCTTCATTTTGAGCGTCATTCCCTGGCTTTGTCCATAGCCACAGGTGCAGAGTTTTGGATCACAAGTTTGAGCTGTGTTTGACATCTGTGCCTGCAAACAACTGTGAAAAAGCTACAAATAATTCATGCTGTATAATCAGTGGTATCACTGAGTTATATTCTGAATTTAGGTGTGATAGGGAGGCAGATTCTGTGTTGTATCTTCAGAGCCTTTCATGCTGAAGAATTTACTGAAGGGAGTTTTGACACTGATGTCTCATTGTAACTTTCTCAGGAGCAACGAGGTAAATAAATACTCAGTGTGGTGTTTTCAGAGTGGAATGCTGTGGGAGCATCCTGGTTAACAGCTGCAAAGAAGAAAGATAAGAGACATCTTTCTGTGTCTTACACGTGGAAGAAAAAGTGGTCTGAAGGGAAAAAGATTTCTTTTTGTATTGTTTTACTTTAACTGTTAGTATTTATGTCACATGTATGTTGTGCTTGATCATAGACTGGAGATGAAAGGTTGATTATATCAGCTTGTATTGTAATTTGAGTTTTGGAAGAAGGATGCAGCCACTAAGCACATGATGAGCTTTGGTGTTGACGCCCATCCTGGTGGTTCTGGCCATCAGGACATGATGGATGAGCTGGGAGCAGGCTCTGGCTCTTCAGCCCCATCCCTGGCTGCAGCAAGGGGAGAGCTGCACTGGCCAGAGTCCATTCTGCAGCTTTTTGGCAAAGGCCTGTTTTTAGCACTGAACTTCCAAGTGTAATTCCTGCCTGATAGAACTTGAAACAGTGTAGTTTTGTCATTAATTAAACTTCCCACAGCTTCTGTTCTAGGGAGAAATGGCTGAAATGACAGTTCCAAGGATCTGGAATGTCAGTGACGTGTCCCTGGGTACCACTCCTCTGCTGGTGGAATTCCCAGGAATTATTAAAGCCTCACTACTGATAAATCCCATCCCATCCTGATTTTGTTACATCTCCAGCTATGTAGGCTTGAGTACTCATGGATTTACAATGTTTGAACAGCTTTGGAAATGCTAACAAGGTTTTTTTTTCTGTTTAGTGAGTTTTATGGTACAGGAAAGGGGTGGGCTGCTGTTTCCAAACTTGCAGAGTTATGGATTTTGTAAGATGTTATCTGTTAATTTGAGGAGAGCAGCTTGCTCACCTGTGCAGTCCTTTGGTTCAGTCTGAGATCAAACTAAATCTTGGGTAGTTGAGAACTAGAGAAGTGTGTGTGTGTATTTTGCAGTTTACTGTGTACTTGTTAGGGTAAAATAAATTCAGCTGCAAGTTTGTCTGTTCAACAATCAAAATTACAAAAAAAAATTAAATACTTTCCTATTTGATATTCAAAGGTAAAGCAAGTCCAGCTAAGTGAATTAAAAGAATTGTTCTTAACAATGAGGTTAATACATTTCCCAGCTCTCTGACTGACACTTTAATGGAGGTTTTATTGTGTTATGTTAATGATGTCGGTGGAATATATATTTCTTTGTTTGCATCTGTCACTTATAGAGTTAATTAATATTCTGCTGGTTCCATATAGCTTTTTGTTCAAAATCAGTCCTCTTTTGCTCTCTGCATTTCTTTGGCAGCCCAGTCCTTACAAAAGGAGAAGTGTGCAGAGTCCTGGGCAGATAAATGTCCCTGCACAGAGAACTGCAGTTTGGCACTGATACCTTGTGCAAAGCAGGACTAAAATACCAGTGTAGTACATAAGCCTTTTACCACCCTTGAAAACCCAGCTTGAACCTTGAGCGAGTCATTTACATGATGTTTCCTTGGGATTACCTACATTCTTGTCCACTTTGACCTTGTAATTTTGCTCACAGTTGGAAATGTAATGCAGAGTGACTAAGATAATGTTGTTTACACAGACTTTAAGTGGAGTGACATTATAGTCAAGCAAGTGTCACATCACCCAAAGTGAAGGAAGACTTAATTACCATAATCCTGTGAATACTAAAATTCCTTAGCCATGTGCAGCATAATAATGTAATGTTCTGCATGTTCCAGTTAATAACCCGAAGGTGCTGCAGTAACTCTTGGGGAACTTTTAGTTATCCTAAAGTGAAAGCAAACAGATTTAGAGAGGGTTGGGAGAGATTCTGTGCTCAGTGGAGATCCTTGGTGTGTTACATTGCTGCCAGCACATCCCATCTTCCTTTGAATTTATACTTTGGCAGCTGAAACAAAACTGAAGCGACAGCACCAGCATCCCTGTCCATCCAGGGGGTGTAGTCTGGGCCAGGGATTTCTGCAGGTGATGAAGGTTTAAGTTCACTAAATAACAAGATTGAGACAGTAATAAAACACAGTGTGTCATGGCAAACACACCAGTAAGCAGAGAGGAGTGTTAAATCCTTCAGGGCTGGAACAATCTGTTCCTTAAGTGTTCCAGCCATCCTACCTTTTGCTGATAGTCAATGCTGCACCAGCTTTAAGGACTCAGTGAGTAAGTAGATCTTCAATGAGGATATAATCATGAAAAGGCAAATCATGAGCAATTATGGTGCTTCACAAAGAGCTCAAGTATTTGTCGTGTTCTCTTCTGAGCAGCCTGTAACTGTTTTATAGAGATGGAGTGATTATTCTTAATATGTTGTCTTTATTTGAGTAACTCTGAGTAGTAGTGCACAGCCTCCTGCCTTAAACACCGTTACAGACTGACTTCAACAATAAACAGACTATTTAGCAGCTGCAAGGATGCAGTGTAGATAAAACAGAGTGCAGAGAACAGCTCTCTTAGAGCCCAGAGAGTTCTCCAGATCCTGCCTGGCCCATGTCCTGCTGTCTGGGCTCTGCTGCTGTGGTCAGTGGCCAGCAGGGACTGATGGATTTGAAAGCACCTGTGGAGAACCCAGTGTGATTTGGTGTTGTTTGAAATACACACCTTGGGTTTTCATCTTCCTGAGAGCAGGAGATACAGTGGTTAATCTTGAGAGGGGTTGTGCTTTTATTTGGAGCTGGTTTTTGATAAGTATGTGGTGTGTAGCTGTGTGCTAATACTAACTGTGTGTTAGTGTGTAGTTCAAGTTTAGGGTGTAAGGCTCTGTAAAATGTAAGTTTTAAGGAAATGATGGAAAGGGGGACATTAAAAGCACGTGCTGCTGATGGAGGATGTGGATGCACAAATAGGGAGAAGCACTCGAGCTGTGAGTCAAGAGCTGGTGTTGGTTTGTGCTGGCACAAAAAAGCTTTTTTCTCTACTTACACCAGTGTGGTGCAATTGATGCAATTGCCTTTAATGGAATTGGGCTTATTTGTAGGGAGGAAATGGGAAAGAAGAGTTTTCTGTGTGTTAGTGAGGATTTAAAAGAATGGGTATTGGCCCTAAAGATGCTCTCCAGAAGGAGGGCACCAAGTACCATTGCAAGACCTAAGCTTTCCTGTATTGCAGCAGTTTTTGAAAGGTTTTCCTCAAAAGGGGTTCTTTTCCCTGGGGATTGCACCTCGGGTTAGGAATGCAGGATACCCTGCTGTCATCTCCAGATCATCTCATCATTTTGAAGAATGAAATTAATATAAAAAGCGAACAGTTTGTGCTCGTCTTGTCACAGAGTGTTTGTAGTCATACACAGTGGCTAATATAGAGTAATTTTCGAGCTTGTTTCTTTTTTCTGTGGAGTTTCTGGCCATTTTCTGTGTTAAAATAAATGCCAAATCTCTTATCAGGACAAAGAACACAGACTTACTGTTTCTTGGGTTGTTTTTGTAGAATTAAGCCATGCTTAACACCACTGATTGCCAGAGCTCTGGCCTTGCCCTGTTGTATTCACCAAGAGTATTGTGGGCTAAATAATGGAAGACAAAACAAATGCAAATGACAGAGAATGTAGATCATACATGAGAAAAGTTTTGTTGTCATGGATTTATTTATTTATTTTATTTTAGAAACAAACTTCCGTTCTTAGCAGCAGTGCTGTGTTCTCATTCCCACATCCCTGCTCTCTCTGTGGCAGAACAAAGGATTTGGGTGCCCTTGGGTCTGTGGGATGTGAGCCCAAGCTGGGCTGGCCCAGCTGCCCCCAGGAGCATCATTGGAGCCCCCCGAGACCCTCGGGAGGGTTTGCCCTTCCTGGGGATTTGTGATTTTTGTTGGTTTACAGGAGCTCTGGGAAGGAGCCCTTCTGTAGAAGTGATGTCAGGGAGGAGCTGCCTGGGGCAGAGGCTGTCAAGTGATCTCCTTTGTGACTGGAGCAGTGCAAATATTACCAAAGATCCAAAATCCCTTCCCTCATCCAGGGCTCCCTGGTGGCAGCAGTGCTCAAACACAGAACTCTTCCTGTTGCCAGAGATGAATCTTGTAGGTTCCAGCTTTTTAAAATTTTTTTAACTTCAAATTACAGAGTAGTTTTGGAACATGGAGATTTTGCAATATCGCTCTTGAGAGGAGAAAGATCAGAGACTTTTCCAGATATTAGGACACCAGAGTTTGGCTCTGATCATTGCTGGCTTCCTTAAGTAAGTTGTTTTCCTAGATGTCTTAGTAATTACTTCTGTCATGACTGAGAGCATTTTGGGTCCAGGACATTTCAGTTTCCCTTGTAGAGATTTCACACTCTGTTCTGTGTTGTTCTGGAGTTCAGAGGGTGGGAAAGGATTTTCCAAGACACAAGTGCTGGTTAGGAAGATGGGGAAGAACATTCTGAGTGGCCTGAGTTCGGGAAGCGATAAATGCTGTGTTGAAGCACTCATTGAAAGTTCAGTTTGCATAAAATCTGGTCCAAATCTTTAAAGGAAGCAGTAGAAGTTTGGCTGGAAGGGCAATCATTGACCAAACTGTGTCTAATTTGAGGGTAAATCCAGCAGCATTTAATCTCAGACTTTGCACAGGACAATACAAACTGTTCTATGAAACTAAACCATTTTCCATAATTTCCATAATTTCTTTCTCATTCCCATGAAAAGTCTCCCAGTCACTTGAGACATGATTGAAAATAAGAGGGATGTAAATATATAATGTGTTGATAGTGGGGGACAGAGCCTGGATCTGGCATGGGGAGGGTGGCCCTGCCTGCCCATGTGCCCATTCCCTGCCCATTCCCTGCCCGTGCCCAGCATTCCAGAGGGGACTCTGCCCCCTCGGATTCCTGCAACTGCAAAACTAATTAGTGAAATTAACTTGAAAACACTGTAAACAAGTGAAGTTGTTATTCATTCCGTGCGGCACCACAAATGTGGGAGGACATGTTAAATGATAAATTAGGCATGAACTGCTTTAATCTGGAAGCTGAACATGCCAGCGAAGGGCCTGCATTTGTAATTAGCATCGGGGGCCACAGGAGAGTGGTGCCTCTTTTAAAACAGTGACAGGGAATTGATCAGTTTAGGTTGCTGTGGCAACCAGGAGCCCTCCATCACTTTCCCTCGTCCTCCTATTATGCCGTCCCCACGTTCAGAAATATATTTATGAACTGTAAAGATAAACTACTCAATAATGCAAAAGAGGCTCCAGTGCTCAAATGCCAAAGTGATGGGGGCCAAGCGCTGCCTGACTACCCGATAACAAGCTTAAGTGTTCTCTGGTTGTCATGACATTTCTTTTACAAAGCAAATGATGTCTGCAGGAAAAAAAAAAAAAAATCTTAAAATTAGCCGAGAATGCAAATCTCTTTATGAGGCTGTCACCTTCATAATAACAGACAATAATTGATGATTTATGAGATGCCACCATAGCAACCAACTCCTTTGGCACCCCCTGGTTCCTCTCACACAATAGCTTGGGCTCCTGAGGAAAAGTTTCCAGCTCGAAGCTCAGGTCTTGGAGCTTCTTACTCCATGAGATGGGCAAATGTGGCAGGGATTTTTGCAGCTGTCCTACATGTAAATGGACTGAAGTCCCTTCTGTAAAAGCTGTGCAGAGCATTATTGAAATAGAGTGACTTCAGTGTGAGAAAACATAATTTTTATTTGCTATTCAAGTTGCAGCAGGAGCTGGGACACCCAGATCTCTGCTGTGCACTTGGTTTTTCTGAGTGTACCATCTAACAACTTGTATTTAAGTGTTGGTTGTGTAAATCAGCTCTTTTTATGCCTTCTGGTGTGTAAGTTAGCCTGACTGTTCTAGAAGAAGTGATTGATTTGGATTAGAACTTAAATGACTGCATACGAAAGGCTTTTATTTGCAAATGGTTCATTACATAATGAAGGATTTTTTAAAAATAGTTTTTTAGATGACTGCTTTTTCATACTGATAAAATTGGCTGCAGGAGAATTAGGATCTCTGATCTTGGTTAAAGGTCATACGGCACTAGGAGGCATCAGGTGAAGTGTTTGTGTCTTCATGCCCAAAACCAATATTATTTACTCTTCTGAACAGGAGTAGGAGGCATGGAAACCTCATACCCCAGTCCTGAATCACTTGTAAATCTCAGGTCCCCAAACTGGTAGCTGGAAAGGCCAATTTAATGTTGAGGGAGATGAACTGTCAAGAGCACTTTCTGCCTAAGGTGGTGTCATTCACGTCCTCAGCCCCCAATTCCTTTCCCTCTTCCTGCCATTAATAAATGGAGATTCTAAATGTGCCCTTTATTGCAGTTCCCTTTTTAAAAAAGTACTGTAGTAGTAAGAAAAAAAAAAGCATTCTGAGAGTAATATGTTAATTTTTAGCCCTTAGCTTGAGATCCATACTCAGACAATGATTCCAAAAAAAGTAACAGACACTTGTTTGAATTAAGAATTCATGATCTTTCCCATTCTTTTTTGCTTTGTCAAATATGACAGGTAGAGCTGTCAGTTCCAGTAAGTGATTTCTGGTAGAACAGTATCTTTCAGTCACCCTGCCTGGCACAGAGAAGAAAAAAAGAATAAATAGATGGAAACCCTTAATGTTGTTCATGGTTATAGCCAGGCATTTATTTTTTTCTACTGGCATTTTGGTTTCTTTTGTTTTCCACTCATTTAATCTAACTCACGACTTCTTCAGGAGTAGTTTTTATAAGATTAATTAATTAGGTGTTTATGAAAAAAGTGGAGACCTTTTTTCATGTGTTTAGGAAAACAAGCTTGGTGGTTTTCTCCTTCATGGCTGTGTCTTCTTTCCATCCTTACCTCTGACTTCAGCAGAACTTCCTGCTGAAAAAAAAAAAAAAAACCAACCAAAACCCAATAGCATCTTCTGCCTTTTTCTGGATCACCAGGTTTGATATGTAAAAAACAAGTTTTATATGTAAAAAACACATATAGGAAGAAGAGGAAGGAGTAGAGGCTGTTGATGCTGTACACAGTGGGTGTGATTTCTGTGGCTGGAGCCTTGGGATCCCCTCCAGTTCTGTGTTCTCCTCCTGTCCCAGTGCTGCCCTGGTTCCAGGGGCATGGAGGACATTCCCTGGCTCCCTCTGGGTGTGGAGCTGTTCTCATCAGCATTTTACAGGCTCTGTGTGTGCAGCAAGTGCAGAAAAGGCAGTAAAATTTTTTTTTTTTGCAGTGTATTGACCTGAAGTCCATTTGAAGTTGATAAATATCAGCTGTTCAAACAGAAAATTAAATAAAAGCAAGTCAAAACTTACTCTGAAGTAAACAGGTGAACAGTATGTAAGACAAAGCAGTTCCCCAAAGGCATTTTAATACATGGTCATTATTTAAGTCCTGACTGAAAATAAACAATGCTGACAGAGTGTGTGTTGGGGGGCTGTGATATATGAACAGTGTCAGTTCTGTAGGCTGATAACCTATAGCTTGACATCCTTATCTATAAACTTTGACAGATACATCAGTTTGTTATTGTCACTTTATTAACTTGCTTCTATGATAGCAGAAGATAATCTTTCTCAAAGCCTAACTCAGCTAATACTTTATTAGGTAAAACAGTTGGAAAAATGTCAACAAATTTTGTTCTCCCTGCTAAGGAAAATCCTTTACAGTTCTTTACATGTTGAGCCAGTATTTCACAATATGGAACAGCACTGTTTGCCTATCAGCAGCAAACAATAAACTGTTTATTCATGTTAAGTTATTTATGCCAGAGACATCCCGACAGCCTCCCTTAAAAAAAAGAATGTATTGCTCACAATTGTAGTTGTGGCTGTGTGAACTAAATGCTTGCTTAATAAATTAATATTTTGGTCTTGTGATTTTTTAATTGGAAAATAACAGCTGTTCCTAGTTGGAACTGTGTCTACTTTGTCTTGTGGTGCTTTCAGCAGAGCAGCTGAAGCAGAGCTGCAGCACAGCTCTCACCAGCCCTCGCTCCAACCCAACCCAACCCAACCCAACCCAACCCAACCCAACCCTGCTGATGTCCAGAATCTCCAAAACCAGGACTGTCTTCTTCTAAAACTTCTCTCAGTCTTACTCTGGAATGCTGGTGTGAATTATGCTTCCAAATGAGCTTTTCTTTTCTCTGAAACAGTTCTTGAAGGTTTGTTTGGATCTGAAACTTTACCCAGCATCTGTTGCACCACTCTGTGCCACTCTCTGTCCCTGCAACTCCGTGCCCTGTCTAAGGTTTAATGACACATCCTGTATTCCTGTGTCTCCATGTGTGTGACTGATGGAGGAGCTGGGAAATGATCCTTTGGATGCTCATAAATGCCTTTTTTTGTGCAGAGCAGTGAGGTGAGGTCAGGCTGCTCTCCAGCTGCCCGAGCCCACAGCGTGCCCTGGGTGTCCATGCCAGAGGTGTCCTTTGGGATGCTGGGAAGGACAGCAGAGCTCAAACTGCTCCAGCAGCCTCAGTTCTGAAATTACAGCATTTTGGGTGCTTGGTTGTCTCCCTGGTGGTCTTCAAACACAGCTCTGTGTGTCATTACCTACGTGTTGCCCTGTTTTCTAAGTTCTTCTAAGCCTTCTGATGTTTACATTCTTGTTATGAAGATTCTCAGGCAGTTTTATGTAAATAATTATTGTTTTACGTTCTTTTCTGGAGGAGGAGAAATTTGATGGACTGTTGGTTTGTGCAGTGTCATTGGAGAGGTGGCACTTTGATCCACTTTGAGGAGTAGGAGATCGTTCCCAGTGTCCTGAAGTGTTCCAGTTCTCCTGCAAACTGTGTTCAGGCAGGGAGGATCTGGGAAGCCAGAATAGATTTGGAGAAAGGGGAGAGGCAGAATTCAAGTGGCAGTGGTTGCTGTTGATCTTAGCAGGAATTTTGGAGAGGAGGAGATCCAGGCAGGAGTTGAAGGCACTTTGAGCAAAGGGCTCACCTGGCTTGACTGTACAAATGTAAAGGGAGCTGACAGTGCTGATTGTCACATGTGTAATCCTGGCAGTGGGAAAGGATGTTAATCAAAGGACAGGTTTATGGCATCCAAATTAAATTTGAGGAAATCTGAATTTTCAAAATTTTGACAGCTTTTCATGAAAGGGATATTGTGAGGGTGCCCCAGATCCAAATCTGTTTCTTCTGCATAAAACTCAGTGTTATGAAACATGGGAGTGTTAAGGGATTATATGTAAAGAAAACTGCCATTGTAATAGCAAATTACAGAATTCTTCTCTTGCTGTTTATCCAGAATGATCCAATGAGGACTTAGCAACAATTTGTGTTAGCATAATTTCCAGAAGAGACTTTGCAACTGAGCTTGGAGCTCAGTGTGTCATTGGAGCTTGCAAGTATTCATTGTTTGGTTTGGAGTAACAGTATTATGTGTTACAGCATTATTACTTCACAAATGAAATCATTTTTGTCTAAAGTCAAAGCTCTATGGATTAAAAAATACTGACTTTGCAGACAGTCCTGCTTTTTAATGCAATTTATTGATGGATGCTGATATGTTTTTGAAAAGATCATGTAGAATAAACTCAATTTTAAGGACATATATGTGGCATCAGAGAAAAATCTTGCAGCATAACATTTGGTCTCTTTCTTCTGTTCTTTACTTAAGTAAAAGTAATGTTCCTAATTTAACTGCACACAAGTTTAGCATGGCCTAAAAAAGTAAATCATTAGAGAAGAGAGCTCAGCTCCCTGACTGAATGGCTAATGAAGCACAGCTCGGGGAAGAGAAACTCCTAATTCCTGTTAAATAGGATTCAGCAGGAAGGTGGGAGCTAAACAAAATGGTCAAACAGAATAAGAAATACTAAGTTAGAAGAGTAAAGTGTTGCAGAGTTGCTGGTGTTCTCCTGCTGGGTTGAGATCAGGGTAACTTACACCCAATGCTGCACCAGCTGCGCTCATTTTTGGGGCACTTTTGCTGACTTTGAGCGCTCCATCCCAGGGGTGCTGCATGGCAGCAGCAGGGCTCCTGGATCAGTGCTGTATCGTGTCATTTTGTGCTGTGAGAGAGTGGTGGGAAACTTCAGGATGTGTGGCTGGAACTGAGAATGGGCTGGGAGCAGCCTCTGTGCCAATGGAGAGGGTGGCTGAGGGCAATGAGTGAAAGAAATAAAGAGGCTTTGAGGGCAAGGTGAGAAGGGTAACTCTGCATTTACATCACTGAATTCAGAGACTTCAGCAAACTCTGGGTAAGGCTGATGTACCTTAGAGCCCACAGGATTTTGTTGCATTTCCCAGGTGGACCAGGTCTGTGCACAGGCTGTAATTAATTATTTCTGCAAGAAGCAGGATGGTTATTCTTCCATCAGTGGATCAGGAACTCTGCTGATGGTGTGATTTAAGAACTGCTTGTTTGTTCTGATAGTTTCTTCCTCATCTAACCTGTTCTGAGCCAGTGGAAGTGTTAATACCAGAGGGAAATAAACACGTTCAGTGGAATGCTCCTGAGCAATCTGAGAAAGGTGGTTTTTGTGTTTATATATGAACTTGTTAATTAAGCACAAAGATTCTAGATTGGAATTAGAGTGGGATGGCAAAAAACAGATACATGAGGTTACTGTTAATGTTTTTAGAGTGGGTACAAGAAACAGGGTGGTGAGTTGGCTCCAGGTCACTGTACAGTTGTGTTGTAATCTCAGAAAATAAACAGGAAAAGCAGATAAGAAATCAGTATATGATCATAATTTATGCTTGTTATGTAAGAGAGTTGATCAGATCATTCACAAAGCTGGAATGTCACTGTAAAAAATGTGGCTTGTTTGGGAAGCAAAGAGAATAAAGAAGAAAGAGATGCTACCTTTAAAGCAGGGCTTGTGCACTTGCCTGAAGGTCGAGCTCTGGAGCGAGGTGATGTGGGAGAAGGGCACTGGATGTGATGGTGGCTCCTCTGGAAGGCCACCAAAGCAGGAGGGATTTGGGCAGAATCATCTAAAGCACAGGATTTTGTGGTAATGTGAATTTTTTTCCAGGCCAGACACAACCAGTATGTACTGGAATGCTTTATATAAATCCCCCAAAATTTTAAATTTATATATATATATATATATATATATATATCAGATGAAGAAGCTTTAAAGTGTATGGTAAAAAAGCTAGTTGGAAATGTCAAAATGTAATAGAAGTAGGGTGAGAGGGTTAACAAGAGTTAACAAGCCATATGACAAGTAGAAGAAGAAGTAAATCAAACGCCCTAAAATAATGCAGACTGGAGTATTAGGATGAAGAAGTAACAACTCCATGGTAGTAGAAGGGTAAAATTTTCAAGAAACTTTGCAGTTCCTTTAAAAAAAAAGAATGTGGGTATAAATACAAATTATTCCTTTGCATAGTAAAAATAGCAGCTGTGGAAAGAGGTTGGATGGGGTGAGTTAGGGGCTCTGTGTGACAGTCTGGGTGCAGTGTGGCACTGAGGGAGCTCAGGGACAGAGCAGAGCAGCTCGAGCACAGGGGACAGGATGGAAAGGGCAGAGTGATGCCTTGTGAAGGCTGACCTAGAACAGAGCTAGAGAGTAAAGTAGGGATTTATTAAGAGGCCTCAAATAGTTCCACCTTGGGCAGCACAACCCAAAATGGTCAGAAGATGCACAACCGCTCACGGGGTCTCTCACTTTTAGAAGTTCTGCTCCATTTGCAGGAGTTCATTGTCCAATTGCAGCTTTAGGTTATGCAGTCCCATCCTTCCTGTTTTTCTCTCTTCAGCCCATGGTGTTTGTGCTCTTGGGGCTGAGATTTGGACCATTTGTCCTTGGTCCCAGCTAGAGAAGGAATTGTTTTGTCTCCTTACTCTGTGCGCAGAGCTCACCATGCCCTGATACAAAGCCCAGACCCACACACTAAAACAGAACAAAGTCTGAAAAATATAAAAGCTAAAACCTGACGCATCAGAGAACAGTGGGAGATGCCATCAGAGAGGGAACCATTCCAGGTGTCCATCTCAGGAAAGCCAGGCTGATGTGCTGCAGTGAGAAGGGAAGGGGCAGCACAGATGGTGCTGGGAAGATGGAGGAGTCTGATGGCTCCAGGTCACCTGTGCTGAGATGTCTGACACAATGAACAGCACTGACAGAGCTGCAGGAGCCAAACTGGAGTGAGAAAAAAAGTGTGACAGAAAGCTTATTTGGGGTGGATGTTCTCCAATCAGCTGGGCCTGGTGCTGGAGTTAAGGAATGGTGGATGAGGTGTCGGAGTGATTAATGGATAACTTGGGAAAGCCATGGAGGGATGGGTGAGGCACCAGCAGAGGGGAGGAAAAGCTTGGAAATTACAGAGCACTCAACTAGAAATATGCTGTGATTAGTAAAGAGTTTGTGAGCATCCAGGAGATAACAGACAACATGGAATAGTCAGGGCCAAATTCTGTCAACCTGAATGGAGTTTTGTCCTCCAGAAGAGGGGCAGTGCAGGAGGACAGGGGTGGAGCAGTCAGTGCCACGAGTCCTCACTGTAGGAAGGTTTATGAGAGTCTCATAGTCGAGGTGAGGCTTGTGAGGCACAAAACAGGTTTGGGTTTGTACTCAAATATTGCTATTTGCATAGAGAAGCCAAAAATGAGCTCTTAATGAACTTGATTTGGGAGAAGCAGGGTGTTCTATCAGAATTACTGGGAATTTGTCTGGGCTTTTGCTGCCTCCTGGGCAAATCATGTCAGTTATGTAGGATTAAGGCACAAGGGTCATGATTCAGCACCTTGACTAAGTTTGGCATGTTTGTTTCCTGTCCTCTGTTCTTCCAAATTACAGCAATTTTTTTCTCTTAAAATATTGTGCTTTTCCTGGACAATACCTTTTCAGGTATTTTTCAAAGTATTACCTTCTGTGTTTAAAGTCTGGTCTGTGGAAGATGTAAAAGAAGCTGCTCATTTTCCTTTTTTATTCTGAGGACTGTCGTAGAGGATGGTGCTTGTTAACAAAAAAAAAAGTGATTTTAAGGTCTGAAAATCAATCTGTAGGACGGGATTTGTATCACTGTCAGTGGAAGGAAAGTGTGTTTATAATAATTGAAATCCCACATGCTTGTAATTGACAAAATTAGAGGCTATATGCACAATTTCCCTGTAGAGAAGGAAGATAATGATTTCAAAACCTTGTTTGTTCAGGCTTTTTAATAAACTTTATTAAAAAGGAAAAGGAAATCTGGTATTTGCAGCGGTCTAAACTCTCACTCATGTGGGAACTTCAGATAAAATCATGGCTTCCTTTACATGATTTGTACATCATTACAAATCATCAGGCTGCATTCTGTGGCACGAGGGCTGGTTGGAAATCATGGCTTTTTGTCAGGATGTATTTGGATGGCCTCTTGATTTATCTCCCAAAAATTAAGTTGGCATTGCTGGAAGCACTTTATTTTTTGCCAGGAATACATATTCCATATGTAATTTTATTGACTTGTATGCTTTTGCTGTAAGTTTACAAATCTAATCTGAGAGAGCATGATTTCCTCAATATTTAGCATAGGAAACCCAATGTTTTCTGAAAAGTAGCCTGTCAATAACTATTACATTTTTATGTTCTCTGAAGAGATGTGCCTTGGCTCTTGCTGCCCAGTCCTAGGAAAATTTTAATTTTCTAAACTTTTATATCCTGCTGTTGAAAGCACTAAAGGAAATCATGTCATCCTGGTGCCAAAATGTTGGTTCCAGGGTTTGTATGAAATGGCCATTCTGCACTTACCAAACCACAGAGAGGCCAAGAATGGGTAGCCCAGAGGTGTTGAAATAATGCCTTTTTTTATATTTTGAACTTTCTTCTGCAACAGTCAACTCCAGTAGGAGCTGATTCAGTAGGAACCACGAACATTTCAATTTGCTCTCTCCAAATGGTAGTTTTTGTAATAAAAAGTGAATTTTAATGACCAGCGAAAGCTCATTTGAAACAAAGAAAGCCGTCTGTTGGTTTTATTTTGATTGACAAGCGTGCCAGGGATAAACTGTTGGCTGACACTGGAACATGCCTCATCAGAGCAGTCTACAATGTCCCCAAAGTCAGCTGAAAATGTTAAATAACATAGAGCATCAGGATCTTGGAACGGCTTGAGCGACAGGAAACAAACTGTTTTTTGTTTTTCATTTGGTTTGTTTGTAGGTACAAAAAGGAATCTGGTGAGTGTTTACATCTTCCCATGACATTTTGCACTAATACTGTTGCAAACAGATTACAGAGTAGAATATTAAATAAATACCACAAAAGGAACTCCTGGTTTTCAGTTTCCCCCAGTGCTGAATGACAGTAATCCTCTCTGACAAAAGAGGGTTATTGCCATTAGTTAATCCTGTTATGTAGTTCCCTCAGCAGCCTGGAACACACGTTGATAAAGACTGGGAAAATCTAAAATGTCAAACTGAGAGGCCACTGATGATCTTGAGCGTGAGGCTGTGGGAGCAGCCCAGAGCTGGATCCGCGCTCCAGCAGAGCGTTCTGGGGTGATGCTCCGTGGTCAGTGGCATTCCCTGTTTGCCCAGCAAAGGGATGGGGCAGTGAGGATCAGCCTGGACTCAGGGAGAATTTTATCCTGTTTGCATCATTTTTGATGTGCCAGGCCCAGCCAGAGCCCATGGTGAAATCTGCAATATGCAGACAGTGTAGAAAAATCCTTGCTGTTACAGGAGTGGTTTTGAAGACTCTGCAGTTCTGAAGTTTTTATTAAGTCCTCCCAGAACTACCAAAGTTGTGTAAGCCAGGGGTTTGTTTTAAAAGAACACGCTCCTGTGTGTCCCTGCAGAGTCAGACTGTCAAAGTTTGGGCTCGGGGTGAAAACAATTAATTAATCTTTGATTAACTTGGAATTATGAAAGGAGGGTTTCTGTGTGTTGGGGTGGAAGGCCTGCCTGGGAATTAGTCCTGTCTTCCCTCAGCAGCAGAGATTGTAGAGTCAGAGCAGTCAGTGGCTGTTAATTGTCTTTGTTGCCATAATGAAGAGCAGCCAGTTGCTTTCTGGGTCTGTGCTGCCTCACAGCAGTGCTGTGTATTCAGTCCCTTGGCAGGGGGGGTTCAGAGCACATCCTGTGCGTCTGCTCCAGAGCCAGACGTGTTAATTCCATGCTGGGAGGCTGAGGATGCTCCTCCGCCTCTCCTGCAGCTCTGAGCTCCATTAGAGCGTGGGTGCTGGGTGTGAGTTCCTGTTCCAGAGCATGTGACAGCTTGAAAGTTGTTGCAGATCTGAAGGAAACTTCAGCAGAACAGCTCACAAGTCTGTTGTCATGGCGAGAGACTCATTTCTCTTTTTCTGTTAGAGCTTTTCACTGGCTGCAGGACAATTAGAAATGTTGGGCCCTTGTGTCATCTTTTCATATGCACATCCACTGGTAAAATAGTAGCTAAAATGTTAGCTAATAATTTTGTATCACGGTGATAATTTCATAGCGTCATCTTCATAAGTGTCACTTGAGTAATTTATACACAATAATAATAATAGTTATATATAGAGTTAATAATAGCTAATAATATAGTTAATATAGTATATAATATAGTTAATAATAATAGTTATATTATATATAGTAATATAACTATTATTATATTATAAAAATAATATGTAATAAATCATATTATATATATAACTATTATAATAATAGTTATATATATAAATATATATATAACATTTAGTATTTCACCCAGTAAGCAACCATTAGTATATGATCTAAACAATTTAAAATGCATCTAGTTCTGGCTTGTTTGAACTTTATTTCCAAGATATTTGAAAATACTTGGAATACTCATTTCAGCATGAAATGCATCTCTGGACCTCAAGTGTTGAACCCTCAGGGTTTCTCTGGGATATCCCATTAGAATATATCCCTGGGTTAGGGTGTTGTTTTTCCTGAAGATTGCATGGTGTGGTAGAACAGAGACAATTTTGTTTTAGTTATCCAATCCATCACATCACAAACTGGTATTTTTTCAGAATATACAGGAATTACTCTAATTACTCAGCTTTTCCTTTAACTAAGCCTTCACTGAAAGCCTGTAGCTCACAGTGCTGCTGCTCAGAGAATGGCTCCCATTTATTTCTAGTCATAGCAATTGAAATCCAATATTTATTCATTTACCACTCAGTAATGTATTTGACAGATGTGTTGAATAACCAAGTAAATTGCTGCCTTTAAACTCCTAGCCTTTTTTATTTGAATTCACAGTATCTGGGAACACTGCTGGCAATGTAGTAGTTACAATATCTACAAATTAATGTAGTTGAGTTCCCTCTTACCATTGTGATTTGGCTGCAGATCAGATTTGTGGGGTTTTTTAAAAACACCGAGTCAGGTTCCCTCTGAATTAAGAGAGCAAAGTCAGTTCAGCAAATCCTGCAGGAGGAGATCCATGGAGTTCCTGCATGGAGAGCAGCTCTGGGTGTTTGGAACCTGCCAGGGGTTTTGGCTCCGACTGGTCTGTGACACAGAACAGGTACAATGTGTGTGTCTTCCTAATTTCTCTGTGAAAAATGAATGGATGCACCCCAAACATCAAGGTGCTCTTTCCCTAAAGGCTGCAGAGATGAAATAAATATTGAAGTTACCTTTGTAAACGTCTCAGGTCCTCAGATTATAAGATAATCATAATGTAAGGAGAGTGAACTCTGCAGTGCCCAGCCAGGGCATCAATTTTGCATTTATGGTAATAATACAGAAATTGAAGGGTGGAGGAAAACAGTGAGGGAGAAACCCTTCAAAGTAACTGTGGATGGAAAGGATTCTGACAGATTTGTTAGAGACTGAGGTGCCAGGGCTGTTTGTTGAGTGCTTGATACCCTGCAGCCTTTTGATCACAGATACTTCGCAGGGAATCCAGTATAATTTTGGAGTGGATACATCCACTGTTGACCTCTGGTGTGACACTTTTGGGATGGGATAACTTCCTGAAGGGAGCAGGTTGTGACAGGGATGGGTCATGAGGCATCACACACAAAAGTGCAGCAGTTCTTGTGCAATGTTTCATGTTGTCCCACTGGTTGCAGAAATAATGGTCTTTAAGAGAAGGGAAAGATTCCTTGTCTTGTTTTTTTGTTTCTTCCTTTTGCAAATGTTAATTTATTACTTGTGGTTTTTCAAGTCTAAATGGTGAAGTGGAGAAGTCTTTCCATGTCGTTTTCCTGGCTGGTGTTCCATAACAAGTGGAGCTGCTGTGGAGGAGCAGAGCTGACTCTGCAGGTAACTGGAAGGTGGAACAAATAATTGCTTTTGTGTCTGGATCAGTCATGGGTGGAAAACTGCTGAAAAGTTTGGTCCAATTTTGGTTCTTCTTGATGAACAGAATATGACTAAAGCCCTCCCCAGCAGTGAGACTGTTGTTCCCTGCTCTCAAATATTAAATTCAGACAGTAAAGTCTGAAAATTTTAAATAAATCTTAATGAGCTGCTCTGGCCATATCTATCAGAAGAAGAGTTTTGAGTGCAAGTGTGCTGCTTGTCTGCAGTCCCTATTTTGAGAGGGAATTTGGGAATATCAGTTTACCATCCATAGAGATTTTAATCTGGAGTAGAGTTGTGGGTCTTTTTTTAATCTGGAGGCAGTTTTTGCTCAAATAGTGTGATAAGACTGTGGATGGCTTCTGCCAAGCATGAGGAGAGACAAGCAGAGCACACAGGGTGGGGTGAGGTTCCCTTTCCCTCCAGGTGCTCTGTTCTCCCATGTTTTGTGGATGCAAATAAGCGGCGCTGATGAAAGCGTGCATTTTGTTTTCTCACTTCATCTCCTGCCAGAAAAGCTTAATGGTATTTTAGAGCTGATATTACACCTCAGAAAAGGGGTAATGCATCTTTAAAAGCTAAACTACATCTTCTTTACTTTTATCAAATTCTCTATAAATCTTTCATGACAGTTTATTTAACAAAGTGTCATTGAAACTGTATAGATGATTGATGTGACCCATGTAAGATCAACATGAAATGTTTGTAAATGTCAGCAAAATGTGACCATCTAGAAGCAAGTAAGGATGGTGTTGCTCTGAAAGTGAAAAACAAACAGAAAATGTTTATCTTATTCTTTACCTTCTGGGATGAAATTACAAATTCATAGAAGTAGTATTAAATGATTTTTCTTGGACATTGTAGCAGGGAGGAAGATCAAAATTTATCTTGAATACTGGGCTTTTATTTTTTTGCTTCTTTTACAGTGGATAACAGTTTCTCACCTATTAGAAATCCTAATTTCACTTCTCAGAAGAATAGTTCTAGTTTGAATTTAAAAAGTAGTAGAAAATTGATCACATTCTGAATAAAGTAGCTTAATTGAAGCAGCTCCTGCCATCAGAGGAGCTGGAAACAGGTTGAGATTCCCTTAATTTACCATTTCTCTGAAGAATGCTGGTCTTAGGAACACACATCTGCTTTTTACCATCTTGTTGAAGATGTTGACCTGGTAACTCCATATCAGATCCATGCTTCTTGCCTCAGTAGAGTTGACCAGAAAAATAGAAAAAATCTACTGGAATCCTTCTGATAAACTAATTTTTGTGATCATCTTCTTGATCTCCTTTATTGCTACAGTTTGCCAAGATCAAGGAAAACAGTGAATTTTGGGGCTCTTTAGAGCCCTTGGAATGCCCTGGGGTGTTGCAGGGTGGCGTATGGGGCTCACCAGCCTTTAATGGCTCATCCTTCATCTGCAAAAAATTGCAACACAGAGCATCCCATGCCTTGCATTTATAGTCCTTTGTGCTGGTGGATGTTCAGACACAGATAATATTCTGGGTCCAGATTAAGTTTCTGGCTTGTTATTTGCAGCAGCTGCCCTGTTCTCTGTGTTCTTTATGCAGGTATGATCAGCCCCTATATTTTAAGGGGGTGAAAGTAAATAATGAATTAGTGATAGATGTGTGTGTGTTGTTCCTGGTTTGCTTCTCATCCCAGCTCCGTGCAAAGCAGCTCTGTTAGAGCTCAGGCAGGGTCCCCCTCTTCATTCAGAACCACCCAAAGCAGCTGCAATCCTGGTGACCAAAACTCCAGAGGAAGTTCGCGAGAGCTGGAGATAAAAACATTTTTGGTCAGCAGCCAAAGAGAGTCTGAGCCTGGACCCGATGGTTTTTGTAGTATTGCAGAACTTCCCTGTGCCCAGAGATGAGGTACAGCAGCTCAGAAACAGACTGAGGAAGGGAAAAGAACCTGAAGGTGAAACGAAATCCCTTTAGTACCAACTGGGACAAAAGCCTTTGCAGATTACTCTAATGAGGTGATAAGATATTGTGGTGATAAAAATCTTGTAGATCAGACATGTTTGTATTGCTCTTCAATTAAACTAAGACAACATCAAAGGAAGATGATTGAAAAAATGAAAATCTGAAGTGGGAGGCACAAAACAAAACTGAAGGAGAGAACAACAATCAAATCTGTGTGCCAGTGCATTTCCAGATGTGATGGGGTGAGCTGAGCCTAGCACAGAGGTTGTAGTTGGGTTAGCACTTCCCTGGAGCTAATTTTGCCATTCCTGGCCTTTTTTTGTTTGGTTAGTTTTTTTGGTTTTGGCTTTTTATTTTAATTTTTTTAATTCCCTATGAGGCACTTTTAAGTTTTCATATCCATAGATACAAATGTCACATAGGCTGTGTGTATTTAAAATGGGTGTACTGGAGATGCAGTATTAGCTGTTTACAGTGTAGTGCAACAATGACGTGACATTGTCTGGGAAATGGAGACTTTTTGGGAATTTCCATGGGAATACAGGACTTTGTGCTTTAATGACAATAACACTGGCATCAGAACCTCAGGAACAGCCTTATTCAGGAACCAGGAAGCACTGGGGTTATTCTGGTATCTTTAATAACCACAGTGCCCTGATTTAAAAAGTATTTATTCAGATACACTTAGAAGATTATAAAAGCTACTTGATTGCTTTTGGAAGAAGCAGTGAGTAGTTCTGGACCAGAATTTAGTTCTTTGTGAAGGGGGATGTGTGTCTGCATAAACTTTAATACCAAATCCTGAGTGCAGGTGAGCAGGTGTGTGACAGGAGATGGTGAGTGAACTGTGGGAAAAGCTGCAGATCTGAGTTATTTGTAAACTGCCTTCATTTCAAAGTAACCTACATTCAGGAGTTTATTTTTTAATCATAATTAAATAATAATCCAGCATATGGTTATCATAAAAAATACAGGAAGTAGCTGGAGGTTAAAAAGCAGAGAGTTTGTGAGTTCACACTGGTGGTATCAACTGGTCACCGGTGACAAAAAAGGCATAAAGAAAGCAATAATCAAAGGAGACAGGGTCATATAACAAATAATTTGTAGGTAGATATGGGTTGCATGTTGTTTGGGAGTGTGCACAGGCAGGCAGAGGAGCTGTGGTGCTGCACAGTTTGTTATCATCCCTCGGCTCCCTCCGTTCTCTCCCAGCCCCTGCCTGCCAGACGAACGCCCCTCTGCACCGCCTGGATCCTGCACCACCATTCCTTACAGCCAGGGCAATGAATATGCAAATATCATTACATTAATTGGCAGTTCCAGTTCTCTGTGCTCTCACAGCACTGAGG
This sequence comes from Ammospiza nelsoni, assembly GCF_027579445.1. Classification (NCBI taxonomy): domain Eukaryota; kingdom Metazoa; phylum Chordata; class Aves; order Passeriformes; family Passerellidae; genus Ammospiza; species Ammospiza nelsoni. Next base: position 3,972,892 of record NC_080647.1, on the reverse strand, counting down.
ATTCTGAGCTGTTAATAGAAAAGCAAAGAAACCGTGGCCCGTAGGCGACCAATGTAAAATTATACTTTATTTTCCCTTCTTCCTTGGCACTGCCGTTCCTGGGGATGTGTTGCACGTGTCATTATGTTCTTCTCTGAAACTCTGAGCATCTCTCTTAGCTCAAATTCACTTTTGACACAACTTCAAATTGAAATCCTTCAGCACACCAACCCCTCTGCATTTTGCTGGTCTGCAGGAGAGGAATGATGGAAGCAGAAAGGAAAAATCAAAAACGTTTTCTGTTTTCAGATGCCCTCAGCATATGGAGGATTCTGCTTCCTCTGTGGCTCCTCATATTTTAATGTGAAGTATTGGTTCAGAGATTTAAGGAAGATTTTTTGTTCTTTCTTGGCTAATTTGAGAAGAAGATAAAGTGTGCTGTGTAGTGCTGGAGCAGTGTTACTTTCTAGTGTTTGACCACACATATTTCTGATACAGCACAAATAAATCGTGGGAATTCTGTTTTATTGAGGATGTGCCTGGATGGATGTGTCCCTAACAGTTTTTAAGGGGAAAAAGGGACTTTGATCTCTAAAATCCCACCTGTGCAGTGGCTTCCCACTGCACTTAATTTCTGTAATTATATAAAGCAAGTAATTTCAAACATAATAAAGATTAGTTTCTTCACTTTTCTCAGCTAAAGGAATAAGTAAAATGAATGTACAGTTCTGAATGATGTTTAGTTCTACTTTGTCTTCCGATCACTTTCTGCCTTACATTCTTTATGTACATTAAACATTAAAAAATGTAGAAACTGTTCTAAAAATTACTGTATAGGGTTTTTTTCTCAGCAGAAAGTAGCACTGATAGCTTGAACTAGCAGCTGACCAGTCCAAAATCTCAGTGTTAATCTGTAGCTGTCTTAGACTTTAGTCTGTAACTGAAAAATGAAAATTAAAATGTTTAAAATTTATTTGTATGTAGACAAAATTGAAGCATCTACAAATGCACCTCCTTGTCGCAATTATACGGGTAAAACAACACATTTCTGCAAATTGTTGTTGTAAGAGACACAGGTAATTTATATGTGACATAATAATTTAGTGACAAGCACCTTGGACATCTGAGGGTGAAGACTTTGAAGGGTTCCCGTGGGGGTTGACCATTAGTTCATATTTTTTCCCTGAGAGAGAAATACTGAAGGAGAAACCCAGGAAAGCTTTTCCTGACAGAACTCCAGGGTGAAGTACTTGAGGAACCAGAGGAGCTGTCTTCTGACAGGAAGTTATGGCTGGAGCCATCTGTCTGTTCCAGCTATCAGAGGGAAACTGGAGATGTGGTTTAACATTATTTAAAATTTTAAAACTTCGGTTTAATGTGTATACAGTAAAAATCCGAGGTGCATTAACGTATGGAAGGCCATTAATTCAGAACAGTTTTCATGTTCTGTTTAGAAGCCAGATGTTTGTAGGTGTCACCTTCCAGTCTAATGAAGGTTTAAATGATTTTCTCCCCCCTCTTTTACCAGTGCACAACTTCATGTGCAGAAGGATCAATTCCCAGGGGCCTGTGGCCGTGCTGGATGAAGGAGAAGCTGTCAGGGCCATTTGCTCATCATGCAGCTTCTTGCAAGGATTCAGGACAAACAGGGGTTACCAAACGGGGATAGGGGTGGCACTGAAACACCAAACTGAACCATCTTCAGGGGCTGGGCAGGGCAGCCAGAGCAGAGTCAGTGAATGAGGAGTGGGTTTCCCACAAATCCATTAGGTTTGGTTAGGAGAAGGGAAGATGCATTTTGGAGAAATGGCAGAAAAACCTATTTTGTGTCAGATCTGCAGGCAGAGTGTGGTCCAGCACCTGGGAGAGCTGTGGTCAGGGCTGCTGGTCACAGCTGCCCATGGCCAGTGGCAATGAGGATGAGCCTGCAGAGCTGGTCAGTGACATTTCTCCACAATTTTCATCTTGAACATCACTGGAGAACCCCAGATTTTCAGTTTTTTCCTCTTGAGCTGTAGGCACAATGCAAGTCACTCTCTGTGAGGTGAATGGAGCTCTCTGCCAATTCCCACACATGCCAGAGGGGTGCCAGCTCCAGAAACTATGTCAAACTTTAATTAAAATAAACTAATTATTTACCAGCTACTGTGGGACAGATGTTCTCAAGTTTATTTTGCAACCAGTGGTACAGCAGCAAGACAGGTAAACTTTCAGGGCGGTCAATATTAACAATTCAATTAATGCATGAAATCATGTACCTTTTACTGCTGGTTTTGCCTCTGGTCACCTGTGCACACCGATTATCTCACAGATTCGTTTAAGGACATGTTTTATCTCCTTACATTCAGTATGTATAGTTAGATTTGAATAGTTACACACAGAAATAGTACCAGTAGGTTGGAATATTCCAGGTTCTGGAGTTTTCTGTGCAGTGCAGCTGTTCCATGCACTGTTTCTGAGAGTGCAGGGTTCCGTGGGCTGCTCGGGAGCCTGTGCTGTGAGGTGGAGCCCAGGGGCGGGTTGGGAGTGTGCCTGCGCCGCTGCTGTGTTGTGACAAGGCGTCAGCGGGACGGGCCCAGCCCCCAGCTCAAGGCCGTCATTACACGGCGTGTTTATAAAACAGCAGCCAGGAAAACGTGTCAGTCACTGCAGGCAGTGGTGACAGAGCTCCAGGGGAGAGCGTTCCTTCCCTTCAGAGCTGCGGGCGTGACGGGCTGGGAGCATCCTCAGCGCATCCCGGAGCCGCCGAGGCGCGCGGTGCTGGTGGGCTCCAAACCTCTGCTGGGCCACCAGTGGAGAGCTCATGGCTTGGTGGTTGTTCTGGATTGACATTTCTTGTTTTGTGGGCTGTTAATGCTATAGAAATCTGTATTTCTAATTATTTTTTTTCATATGTAGTCTTGAAGCAATGAGTGATGTTGAAACACCCTTCCCACCCAACAGTTTCTCTTAAATTCAAGTTAAAAGAGAATTAAGAGAAGACAGAGTTAAATCAAGGCGGGAAAGGGGAACTCAAAAATCTCATCTCCAACCAGTCCTCTCAGCTTTGCTTTCTTGGGATTTTTAAGAATCCCAGTGATTCTTCAGTTGTCAAAGTTTTCCTGGAGAGGCAGTTGAGTGTATGAAAAAGGGCATAACCTGTGTCTGGTTGTCCTTGGAAACACACAAATCTCTCAATCCATAAGGTGTGTGGAATTTTGAAGAGGGATATTTTTGCATTGTAAAAGTGGATTTAATGCTTGTGAGAATGCTGGAAGCACAGTGAAGTGCTTTGCTGTTAGAGGGAAGTTAATAAATGGACAGTGTTGTGTTCCATGGTTGCTTCAGTAGGTCTTAACTCCTCATCAGGGGTAGAACTACACCACCTCTCAGTCAGAGAATCACTGAGAAGTTGGTGCTGACATCAGCTCTGGTATTTATTTTTATTCCATAACTCAATTAATTCCATTAGGTTATTGCAAACTTACCAAAAAGTCATAATATATCTACAGATTGTTATGCATTTATATTAATGTGGTGGCTTTAATAGCCGCTCATTGCTAAGTGGAAACAAACTGTTTTAAGTAATTTTTAAGAACATTTGGAGAAGAACAGAAACAGTAGTTTTAATCATATAATACAAAGCATACAAAAATGGAGCAAAATCTCAGCGAGTGTAAGAGATGAGCATTAGCTTAGTAACAAGACTGTAACAAGTGCTTATTGCTTTGGCCTTTCCCCTTTGCAGATGTGAATTTAAGACCTGCTTGGGGCTGCAGTTAATGAAGTTGAGTGGTTTCACACATTCTGCTTGGTGCAGGTATCAGAGTTGGATCTAAAAGGTCTGGGCTGGCAGATGTGTGGCAGGTCAGTGCTGAGGTGCAGGAGCTGTGGGAGGGAAACGCCACCTTGATACATTTATAATCAGCATGTTAGTGGAATATTCAAAAAAGAACAGCCAGAGAAGAACGTGACATTTTGCTGTTGCTCCTCCACGAAGCACTGCTGTGGTTGTTGGGTGAGCAGGAAATCACCACCACTGACAGGGACATTTGTTCCAGGGACTCCATGGTCTAAAACAGCAGAGCAAGATGAACTGAGTGAGCAAAGAAAATGCACAATGGAGGTTTTACTGAGACTCCCACGTCATTGTGACAAGCTGTTGAAAAACTAATCTAATTACAGATATGTACGTTTCTTTCACTGATTAATTTTCAAGTCGTAAGCTACCTTGTGTTCCCAGTGGGAGATGCTTAAAGATTATTGTCTAAGCCCCAAAAAAGAGTATAAAGCAGGATGTAGAAGCAGGATCTGTGAATCAGTGTTGCATTTGGTACTTCTCCCATGTCGTTTCTGAGCCTGTTGGTTGCATGTTGGTATTATTCTCTTGAGTTCTTTGTTGAATCACTGCTGTCCTGTCATCAAACCACTGCAGATGTGGGAACAGGGAAGATGATACTGGGCTGTGGATGTACAAACATCCATGAGAAGCTGTAGAGATGAGGGGCCATGGTTCAGATAGGCCAGGAAATGTCAGATGTTTCTTTGGGCACTTGGATGTGCCAGCTCTGCTGCTGGAGCGGCTCACACAAGTACTGGAGTATTGTGGATATATTCTTCTTCAGGTAGTGATGCTCTTAAAAGGAAATATTCCCCACATGTATATGAGATATGCTTATCTAAAAATGTTTAAAAGTGCTAGAAAATTACTGGGAAAATTTCCTAGATCAGACATATATAAACTTTGATGAATATTTTTGAACACTTAAAGGAAATATTTTGTTCTAACTTAGTGTGGCCCTGAATGGCACAAAGAGAATCTTGTGAGCAGTGAAGGAGCCAGCAATGCCTCCAGGTAATATTTATTAGTTATTAGTAATCAATCAAGCAGAAGCTGTCTCTGGAGGGGTTTAGAAGCTGTGTGGATGTGGCACTTGGGGACATGGGTTAGCGGTGGCTGTGGCAGTGCTGAGGAATCTGTCAGACTGTTTGGATCTAAATCAGTGTGATTGTGTGGTTCTGTGACTCTGTTTGAGGAATCCAGGAGAGGGGCCTGGCTGCCCCAGCAGCATCAGGAGCATTCCATGCACAGGAGCAGGGACTGTGGTTGGGCTGCTCCAGGAGTGCCCAAATGTTGGTTGCAGCTGGCAGATTGATCCAGGCAGGATCCGTCCCGCCCAGGGGAGGGCTCTGAGGGTGCCTTTGGCACTGAGCAGGATCAGGCAGATGGAAGAGAGAGGCTCTCCCCGGACCCGCGGGCGTCGCTCCCCGGGATCGGCGCTGCCTTCAAACACCAGGAACTGATGAATTGTATGCAATATGCAAATGGGAATGAATAAATCTCCTGAATGACAGCTTAATTTATGTGAACCCTTAAGAATGTGGGATTAGATTTTAATTAAATATCTTCAAAGGCACCCTGACTTACTCAGTTTTTTGGCTGCTGTCTTTATGAGAGTTTAGGAAGGGACAAAATCCAAATTTTAACTATATTATTTACTGTGTTTTCTAATAAATTATCATTGAACAAAGGTCTCGTATATAAATATCTTGGATGCATATATTTCAGGGACTATTAGATAAATCCTATGATAATAATAATAAAATCAAAGTACCGTGACACTTGTTTGAGCTTAAATAATTAGTGCCACTAGTTCACTTGTTCCTTTATGTTTAAAATGGGTAAGCATCCAAGTTAAAGCTGCTATAAATATTTAATGTTTCACATTCAAGAAGTACCTTAAACTTCTAAAAACTAATGTTTGCATTTTAATGGTTACTGTTGCTGTAGTTGTTACCCCAATTGTGATGAGTTGAATGTTTCTGCTGAGGCAGTGAGAGTAAATCCAGCTGGGCTGCCTCAGCCCGGGTGTGGCAGCTGCAGGAGATTATCTGCATGGGCAGGGCATTTTGAGGTACCAGTATAAACAGTGGGTGTCCTGGAAGGAGCAGGTTGTCCTGCCCTGGAACCAGCAGATGACAGGAGCAGTGGGGGAAGCTGAAACAAGCTGGGTCAGAACCATGGGGAATATTGGCCAAGTGAATTTTTGGTGTCTTGCTGGACAGAGCTTATCGCTCTGGAAGAAGCAAAACCAATGTGATGGGAAGAGGAGGTAAGAAGACAAAAAGACATTTCTGCTTGGAATTTAAGTATATGTGAAATCACAGTTAGACCTGAATCGTGTCATAGTCTTAAAATTCTTTTTATAAAAGCAGTTCAGCTTTGCAAAATACTTTCTATAGCTCAGTCAGTCAATGGGTGCCTTGGCAGTGCTGGGTGACCACCTGGACTTGATGTCTTCAAGGTCTTTTCAATCAAAATGATTCTAGGATTCTGTATAGGAAAAGAAATGGAACTATGTTACTCCTTTGTGATAACTTTTCATTCAGTTTAATGAAAAGTTTTAAACAAGGAAGTGGTTCATGAGGGTGAGGAAACACTGGCACAGGGCCCCCAGAGAGATCCCTGAGGATGTTCCAAGGCCAGGTTGGGTTGGACTGGATGTTATTTAAAGGTCCCTTCTAACCCAAGCCATTCTAGGATACTCTGTATTATTTCCATTTGTGCTGTTCTCCCTGCTCACACCCATGAGCTGGACCCTTGGGGTGAAGTCCAGCTCTGTCTTTTGGGTGTTTGAATTGTCACCTGCCCCACCCTCTGTGAGTTCCTTGCTCCTATTCAGGGACAGAGCAAACAACTCCAGTTTTCCATCAGCTCCCATCTGGGAGAACCTTTGGGATGGTGGGAAGGGTTGGAGCTGACTCTTTCTATCCAGGGAGAAGCAGTGAGAAGAAGGGGCAGGAGCTTCCTTTCCTCCTGTCTTCTGAGTCATTCTTTATTTATGTACTTGATGCCATAATACTGGCCCAGGGAAAGCAGCATGGATGAGAAATTTCCCAGTGGTGGGAGAACAGACTTGAGGCTGTAGGACAGATTTGGTGAATATGAGGACAAGAGCAGAGACTTTGGGGGATATTCTAGAGACAAATCATTGGGAAATATTGAGCAGTTGGGGTAGATGCTGATTAAAAACATGAATGTGGAAGGAAATGGATTTTGAACCTTGTATTTCACAAGTTTTTAGTTGCAAACGATTTCATTTTTATCTATCTTGATTTAAATGCTTGCTCCTACTGTAATACAGTTGCAAAATGGGTCACACTGGTGAATACAACACACAAATTAGGGTGTCTTTTTCAGTTTTTTTGGTGCAAGTCCTTAACCACAGCCCTGGTGAGCTGTTCCTGCCGGGTTCCTGTGTCCGTTGCTTATCAGGATTGGAGCTGCCCACTCTCAGTGTTGGCTGTTGCATAAACACTGACAGCACATGAAAGAACAAACCTACAGTTGCTGTAATCCAGTATTTTTTAATGCCAGAAAGTAAATAGAATCTCGAGGTATGCTGGTTTTTTATTGTTGAGAGTAAGGACTAGGAGTTTCTTCAAGCAGGGTTGTGGGGTGGATGAATCAGGGGAGATTCTGAGGTTCAGCAAGGAAACACTTCTGGGTCAAAGAGGAACAACAAAATGCGGAGGAAAACCCATCACCTGAATAGGGGACCAGAAGTGCATTAGGAGTTTGACAAATATTCTCATTGAGTGGGGCAACATCTAAGTCTAAGCCTTTTTTATTATGTTTTTATTGGTTTTTTTGGAGGCAGAACTTTTCTATAGGTGACAACTTTTTTGCACCCTTTTGGGCCTTTTATATTTCACAATATCTCCCTGACATGGGCAGATCTGTGGGAATATGTGAAGGCAGAGTTTTTTCTGTACATCTTTAAATCTTTTCATTTGGGCACTGATGGATAATGTTTACTAAATATCTTATTACTGCCTTTTATAATTATATTGTCCCGTTGCTATTAAATGAATGTTTCCTGTCATTATGGCTGCATTTGAAACTGCAGCCTTTGAAACTTTAAAATTCCAATAAAAATTGGTGTATAGATTAAAACATGGCTGTGAATGCAATTTATTTCTGAGCATTTTTTATGTTGCTCATGATCAAGAGCTGTTTTAAATCATGAGATTGAAAAAGTCAAGTTAAAAATAACTCTAAAACACATAAAGGGTGTTGATGGAAAATTTAAATATATTAATATAGAATTGCTAAATACCAAGGTAAAATTCAAATGTAGAAAATAGAACAGGCCCGTGCATTTTTTCTGAACAACTTCATGTTGATTCTCTTGTTTTTAATTTTGCCCAGTTTTAAGCTTGGAAGCAGTTTGGGTAAGGGAAACTTGCTTTGGGAAATCTGCAATTGAATCCTGACAATTAATATAAATTTTAGACTCTAGGGAAGTCTGACAGATCTGAAGGTCTTTACTGAAAACACAGATGCTAATAATGGGTGGCAGAGGTTTTCTAGACTTTATTGTGCACATAAGTCATTGACTGTGTATTTTTTGGCTGGAAAGTTAGAATTGATGCCCAGGGATTCACAGGGATAGCAGGAATTGTTCAGAACAGGAGGGAACTGCTCTTTGAAGCACCTGTCTACACCCAGTCTGTTTTGAACTGACTTGGGAATGCACAGTTATTAAGAAATTTAAATTTGAGTAATTTAAAATAATTTTTACACTGTGCAGAATCGCTGGTATCATTATTAGAAAGTTAAAAATTAGCATATTAAATATCCCAATATTAAAAAGGGAAATCCAAGTGTGGATTATCCAATAATCCAAATATGGAAATCGCAAAATGCAATATTAAAAGGGAAGTCCATTTTACTTCACTAGGAAAGCATGTTTTAAGAAATGAAAATTGGAAAAATAGTTTTAAAGCTTCATTATTTTATTTTTGTTTTTCCCAGGAAATTTCTACATCCAATAATAATAAAAATCAATGAGTAAATGAACAGTGAGAACATGCTCACCGGGCACCAGACTTTGAGATTTTATGGAAAAGAAATCAGGCTTACAAGGAATTACTGGAAAAATGTTCTTGTACATTTCCCTTTGAGATTTCAGCCCTGCAGCCTAAGCAGAATTTCAACCTAGACAGATTTTGTGTGGTTTGAAAAGAAATGTCTTTGGTTGTATTTGAAAAAGAATCAAGTTATGTACTTTGCACTTCTTCTAATGTCAATTAGTCATGGTTGAATAATGCTTTGGAATAACTGGGCTCTTTTAAGTATCACTGGAAAATAACCTTTGCAGTCAGCTGAGGAGTTTGTTCTGTCGTTAATATTTGCTTAAGGAAAAGCTGTGCAATTAAAGCTGGGAAGCAGCAGTGGGCAGGGCTGCAGGGGGAAACTGAAAGTGCTTCAGCATCTCTGTTCTCACAGGGAACCAAGGTTCACACCAAAGGATGTTCCTCCACAAAGCTCTATGAAATAGCTCTCTGGGTGTTCAGAAATAATCCCAAATAATCGAGGGTGGAGTGGGGAAATCTCTGCAAAGGCTGGTGGGTTTCAAAGCTGTGCAGTCAGGGCAGTAAAATCTTGACTGGTTGTTTTGCTGTCCCACCTCTGCCCCACAGGTAATCCCCAGGGAATGAGGAATTCTGTGCAATTAAAGCTGGGAAGCAGCAGTGGGCAGGGCTGCTGGGGGAAACTGAAAGTGCTTCAGCATCTCTGTCCTCACAGGGAACCAAGGTTCACACCAAAGGATGCTCCTGCACAAAGCTCTGCCCTGTGCCTGAAACACCTCTCTAGGTATTCACAAATAATCCCAAATAATAAAAGGTACAGCGATTGGGAAAATCTCTGCGAAGGCTGGTGGGTGTGCAAGCTGTGCAATCAGGGCAGTGAAATCTTGACTGGTTATTTTGCTGTCCCAACCCTGCCCCACAGGTAATCCCCAGGGAATGAGGCATTTTGTGCCTTTTTACCATTTCACATTTAAGAGTAGTTGATCTCTGCGTTCCCATTTCAGGGAAAAGTTGTGCTGGTTTTGCTGTACATGCAGAGATCTGCTTGGATTGTTTTATGTTGAGCATTCCTTTCACATCTGCTGTTTGCCATGCAGAATACAGTGATGTAGATCTTAATATTGCATTTGAAATCAGCCCATTCTTACAGCTTAATCATTCTGTCTGCAGTGCTTTCAGTTCCCTCCAGCTTGGGAATATCCTCCCTGTAATTAGGTGCTTTAGGAATCCGTGTGCAGTTCCAGGTACAGCCATGCAGGAGCAAATGAGTTTGGGCAATTTCTGCCTTTCCTGATGTGATGCTTCCCAGCAAAAAGTTGGAAATTCTCCTTGTTTTATCACATCTGCCTAATTTGCAGTCTTTTATAACACCTAAATGTCTCTCAGCATATTAACATTGCAGATGTTGCCTCTCTTTTGGAGGGCTAAATTTTCATTTTCACACCTCATTAATTTTGTTTTTTGAAAAAACTGAATTAATTTTTAAGTTGCTTTTATTCACTCAGATCTCACTGAAGGATTTGTAATCTTTCCCCTCTCCTATAGATGCAGTCTCTTCTTTGAGCTGTTTTAAACTTCCTGCTTTCTTTTGGGAATGTTTATGAAGGTATTATAGTTAGAGCCAAATCACTTTATTGCTGATTTTTCAAGGTAGCTCCTCTCTATACCATAATTTGCTGTTTCAGTCCATGAGTGCTCACAGTCATACTCATCTTTTATTAGACCAAGGCACTCTGTTAGTTGATTTTTCCCATTAAATTTGGGTCTAAATGTACTGCATCTTCTTTTTTCCCCCATATATCAATTAAATCTGCAACTCCCTTTCTAAAAAGATTTTATTCTGCCTACTGGCAACACCACCCTGTGCTGCCACCAGCCTGAGATCATTCTTTTTATGGTTGTTTAAGTATTTATCAGAAGCAGAAGTTATTTCTCCAGGTCAGTAATTACTGGACCTACCTAGAACGGAAATGAACACAGAACAGATTTTCATGCTTCCTTATCTGTGCTCCTTGAAAGTGGTTTTTTTTTTTTTTTTTTTCAACAAAAGCTATTTTTAAAATTAAGGGAAAACAAGTCATTGACCTGGAAACTAATTACATTGCTTGAACTCAAGTTTTGATTTTTGTTTGTTTTTAAGAAAAAGGAAAATTGTTAGTTAAAAATACTACTGAGAAACAATTACTTGAGCAGCTGGAAATTTTGTACTGAGGTGATGGGGCCGTTTCAGTGCATTGTTGGTACAGAGCTGAAGCTGCCCCCTCATTTCAGTGCAGTGCAAAGTGAAGTTTCTGGTTGTAGTTATTTAAGTGTCTCTGCTTTTTTAAAGACAGCCAAAATGATACTGAGGAAACAATTCTGTGGGATTATTGTGCAAGGAAATTATAACAAAACTCCCAGAAATGTGGAGGGCCCACAGGTTGTATCTGTGCCTGACAGAAATTCCCTGTGTTCCAGCTCACTCTGCTATATGATGTGGCACATGGGGTACAATTAATGGCTTTGTGGCACATGGGGTACAATTAATGGCTTTCTTGCCTTTAATTTGTTCATATTTATCTGTCTTTATCCCTCTCTTGAAACAGTGCAAGTCTGATATTGTTTTTCATATCACTGATAATGCCAAATTATTTGCTTCTAATGACACTGAGGAAATTTCTCTTCTGAATTTTTCAGGAAAATCTCAACACTCTGAAGCTCTTAAATTTCAAGGAAAGAAATATGTATTTAAAATGATAGAAATTGTTAATAGTGGTACACATTGAATTGTCTAAACAAGAGCAGGCCAGATGTCCATCACTGCAGAATGAAGTTAAGCAGTTGAATTTATTGTTGAATCAGTCAGTTACTGTGTGATGTATTTGATAATTCTCCTAAGTTAATTAGTTCCAAGCAGATATTTTATGGCACTATGGCCTGGCTGTAAAATAATGCAGCTGGGTTGTTTTCAAATGGGAGAGTGTTCTTGTGTCATTTTTCTACAGCTTTAAAAAATATCTGAGTGTTATCTGGAATAAGGCTAAGCTGGAATTTCTGTCACCCATTTAGTCCAAGGTGATTATTCCAACTTGAGAATGTCAACAATTACCCAGTACTCATATTTAATTAGTAAAAGGGAAGCACCTGTATTTTTAGAGGAAAAGACTTCAGGATTAGACTGTACAAATTCAGGTCGTAACAAAAGACAAAAAGGAGCATATTATTCATCCTTGGGGAAAATCAGTCACTGGATGGGCTCCGTTCACGGAAAAAATGCAACAAATAATTCCTTTTGCCTCTGGTCCCTGTGCTTTTGTACTGATGCATATCAGTAATGATGTTTACAACTGCTTGGTCTGTCCAGCAGCAAAACAAAAGAATTAAGAGCACTTCTGGTGATTAGACAGACCCGTGGCACTGCGGCGTTAATATCTCAAATTTTACACTTGACATATCATTGCTGACTGAAAAATGAGACTTTTTATTTATTTTCTTTAAATGGCTTTCTTTAAACCACCATCTGGTTGAGGCATTAAAACAGTCAATATTGCTCTAAGAGTTTTCTTAAGACCTTTCTTTGGCTGTTAATTGCACATTTATAATTATGCTCTTACAAAAAGATAAAAGAGTTTTGAAGGATTATTCTTGGCAACAGACCTGAGGTTGAAAACCTGCTGGTTTAATGTGTAAATTATAATGTGTGCAGTTGTGAAGAGTGGTTTTGTGAAATGCTTGAGTAAGCTCAAGAATCTGAGAGAGCTGTCAGAGAGTTTGCACTCGTGAGGGGCTCATGTTCATTGCAAAACAACTCATAATATGCTGTGCCTGAAGGCTGAATGAGCAGTTTAACTTAAACACAATCACCAACTTTCTGGAAGACAGATAAAGGAAACAATTGTTCCTCCAGCAAACTTAGAGAAATGAAAAAAACAGCCTCACTTTGATGCCTGTTTAAAATCATTAATTTTCCTGTAAGTTAATGTAAATTGAGGATTAAACAGAAACTGTTACCATCTGACCCTTATAAACTAAACTTCTGTGTGGCACATCTATTTGAAGTCAAATCTATCCATACATCTAAACAGGAAACTGAATGAAAACATTTTTTCGTTTCATTTCCTATATCCTGCAAACTTTTTCAAAGCCTATTTCCTTTTAAAAGTTAGGCTGCATGCTTATAAAGCTCTTTTTTTTTTTTTTTCCCTCCTGTGAGCATAAACTTAACCACCAGTTCCTAAGCAGGGGATTAGGAGGGGGTGATCTCTGGACACTTAAAGTTTATCCATCTGAAAATGTTTCTAAAGTACCATCTTTGCAGATGGTTTTGGACTGTGGGAGGGATTCAAGCTCTGTGATAGGGTACAAATATTGTAATTGTGATCAGTTTGATTTCACAACTAAGTGGCAAATGCTGGGGAGGGGCTTCTGGTACCCTGATAATAGGCACTTGCTAATATGCTTTTAGCAAGAAATATGACAAAATTCTGATATAATGAATAGAATAGAATAGAATAGAATAGAATAGAATAGAATAGAATAGAATAGAATAGAATATCTGCTTCCCTAGTTTTTTGTCCCTGCAGTTCACCCAAGTTAGTAAATAAGCACGTTGGAGGATTGAGGGAGCAGAGGAGCACAGAACTCTGGAATTTGCCCTTGTTGAGCCAACAGCATCCAAACAAGATGCTGCAGGTCGCAAGTGTCACCTTCTGCCAAAACTCTGTTTCCCTTGGTTTTGCAGTTCATTAAGCAGTAGTTGTATTCCTTGTATAAAATCTGAGTATTTTGGGCTGGTCTGGTGGGAGGGGACAGCAATCTTTGTCATGTTAGAGCATGAGCCACTTGCATTGAAAGAAGAAAAGGATTCTTTTAGCAACTTTCAGGGTAGTAAGATAGGAGTAAAAGGAATTTGGCTCGGGACCAGATAATCCTCTTTGTTGATGTTAAACCGTTGGCCACAGCAGTGATTACAACATAAGAGTACAAAAGAGGCTTTATTTATAATACACTTTTTCTTTCATGTTTCCAATCATAAAAATAAATATGTCTTATTAGAAAAGAAAAAAATTTACTTATTTACTTGTTTGCGTGCTGGGAGGCATTAAATATTTCCTTTTTTTTCTTTAGGGGAAGTGTGTCACTTGCATTTAACTCCGATAAAAATGAAGGAAGATAAAACTAATTTAATTTTAGAACATAATATTTTATTTGTTGAACAACTGTTTTAAAATGAGTAGCCTGCTGTGAAAGAAACAAAGCACTTCAACAAAGCAGGAAATCAATAGCCACAAGAAAGCCTTAAGAAAATGAATGCATCCAGTGAGCAAGTGCCACAGAAATTACTTTCTGGTGTAAGAATGGTAATAATGGAATGCATATGGAGGGGATGAATAACATGGTAGAAATACACATAGAAAAGACATGTTCTCCATTTCTAGTTATAAATAATGACCTCTGTATTCCAGTATTTAAACTTTGAAGGGTCTAGATGGTGACTTTCTTCCTGATTTCCCCACCCCCCAGTCCTAGGTAAATATTTATGCTTGCAAAATTTAGTAGGCTGGCCGCCATGGAAACGTATGTCTTTCATTTATCTCCAGGAAATCTGGTTCCAAACACTCTTTTACTTGAATTCTTGCAGTCTTTTCCAGCAGCCTTTAAAGCAGCCTTGAGTGAGGAGCAGGAGTTGAGTGTGAGGTGTGAGTGGGATTCTGTGGCAGTCGTGGCTGGGCTGTGTTTGCCCAGGGCTGGATGGTGCTGGGAGCTTGGAATGGAATTTTTGGGAGAGTCAAACCCTTGGGGCTGAAGGGAAAACTTCAGAGACATCAACAGCAGGTACAACTTGTCTGCTCAGCTGTTGTGCCTGCTCCAGAACATACTTGAGTTCAGGAAATCCCTGAATTTGGGAATAACTCATGCTGCTTTTCATGGTCTGAGCTGCTTTTTCTGTAGTTGGCTTCTTCCAGTTTTTCCCAATGGTGTATGAGAGGGACATTTGTGAAATGACTTGGTGTTTCTCAGTGGGAAATGATCTGTGGCTGTGGTGAGAGGGTTCCTTGGTGTAGCTGTTGATGGAAAAGCAGACAAGCTTTTGGTCAGAAAAGGATAGAAAAACAAGCAGTATTAGAGGCTTATTATGAGCTGAGAATAATTATTCCCTAAATCCTTTACCTCATCTTGGGGGAGAAAGAGTAAACCTGACAGGTGGAGCAGAGGGAATATCACCAAGAAGGGAAGGAGGGATGCTGTGATCTCAGGGCAGGGAATGAAACCCAGAGCTCACCTGCAGTGGGGAGAGGAAGGAGATCCCATCAGCTGGGATGTTCGTGGTCCCATGGCTCTGGTACCCAGCTGAGATTACGGAGTTGCAGATTCTTGCTGAAACACCTCTCTCTGTCAGCCCTGAGCTGGCCACATTTACAGTCAGAATTCAGTGGGATTTGCTTTCAGACATTTCAATTATCTGCTGTGATGGAGTTCCCATCAGGTAGAGTTTCTCTGTGTGTGCATACATGTCCACAAAATAGGGAAAATTTCTACATTCCTGTAGGTTAAACCTCACATAACTGATAACACGTCTTTGGTTTTATATATTCTATTAGCATCTTTTCAAAACATGGAAATTTTATAGACAAAATTGTAACTTTGCCAGAAATTTTTCTTCTGTCCTTTTATTTTCTCATGGTCCTAAAAGTTTGGGCTTTGTTGTGTGAAAAAGCCTTGTTCTACTCTACATCTGCAGCAGAAATAATAATGTTGTCTGTTCTGGAGCTAACAAATGAAATGCCAGCAGTCACAAAATCTGGAAAGGTAAAGGGGAAGCAGTGGGGCTGTGTCCCTGCATTTCTGCCTGTGTAATTTCGTGCTGCTCCAGGACCAGCAGCAAACTGCAGGGTGTTTTCTGTGCAGTAGAGTTCAGCCCTCAGATACTTTCTCCTGGACAGAATCACCTAATCATAGAGGCTCCTTTGCATTGCTGGGAACAATTCCTCCTTTCATCATGGACATAGGTGCAGAGGACTGCTTCTATGTTCTTTCATTTATTATTCTTTGAAAGGTGAATTTCTGTTTTCTGCCTTTGAAGAGTCTTTGCCAAGATTGTGAAAACACCAAAACTTGTAATGCAGTGATTAAAAGCAGTTAAGGCAAGAGCAGTTTCCCATTGCATCAGCCTGCAAATTGCTCTGACAGCCCTGTACCACCCCAGCACAATGCACCCCTGTTAGGGAATTAAGATCAGCTCCCCTGGGTTACGTGGTACTCAGGGCTGTAAATACATCAGGTCTTGCTCTTGGGTTTGTGGCCAGGGATAATAGGCTTAAACAGTCACATTTTTTACAACTTTCATTGAATGGAGACTTACTGAGATACAGCTTAGTGGAAACCAGTATTTCAAAACTCTTTTACTGTAATACATTCCTCTAAATTGGCATTGAATTCAGATACAGGTCAAAAATAAAGCTTGGAAGGGGCTGATACAAATCAGACACATGACATGGATGTTTGTAATAGATGGTGATTTCCTCCTTGGAAATTTTTGTGGATGAATGTGTAAAAATTAAGTAATTCTAAAAAAAAATGGGACTGAATTAACTTGTATGAAAGGAGATTTATGGCTCCTCAGTGTCCTGGCATGTCTTTGCACAGGGCTGGAGTGTGTGCAGTGATTCTGTCTGTGCCCTGGGCAGCATCAGCTGCTGGGATGGAGCTGTGCCGTCCCTGTGCTGATCCCAGTGCCTGCCTGCTCATCTGCTCACCTCAGTGCTGAGCTCTCACACACAGGTGGAAAAATCCTAAAAACCTGCTCAGTGCCTTGGTTCCACCTGCTGAACAGTCCGATACTTCAAGAGATTAAAAAGAAAGAAAACCAGTCAGAATGCAAATTGCACAATAACATTGTCTATAATCTGCAGTGCTTCCCATCTCTGACTGGATCCAGAATCCAGCAGAGCCATCCAAGCAGCTGAGCTGAGCTTTGCAAGGCTCAGAATAAACCTGGCCTTGTCTCTGGCACTTCCACATTCAGTTTAGCTGGACGTGGTGTGGGAGCATTGTTTAGACAACAGATCTGTAATTTGGATTTGTGGTCTGGGTGTGTTGTTAGTGGCACAGCTCCAGCCTGGACAGGCCCCCTCCTGCAAGGTTTGGTCTAGGCAGAGTGGGAGCAATGGGGATGAAGACACAGCAGCAGGAGCTTTGTGCCCCTGGCTGTGATCCGTGGCTAAATGCGCTGTGTTCTGTCTGTGCCAGTGCCCCTCCATGCCACAGCTACTGACTCCATGCAGTTCTGTTAAATTTCTGTGTTTATCCCTGCATCTGCTGGAGTCACACTTCCCATTTCCTCACTGCCACACCCTTAAATTGAGCTGGGCAGTGCAGAACATGGATCAGCCTCCAGCTTGTCTGCAGCCATGAATCTTCCCAATTCAGAAATTTGGTGAGCTGTCCCCCTTTTTCCTGTGGTCATATTTGACAGGAAAAAAGCAAAACCAGGAATGCTGAGTAGGTACTGTTTTATCTGCAGGCACACTCATAAGTAATTAAAGAGTTATTTAAAGTTTTAAATCTCAACGAACCAAAAAGCTTTTTTTTTGGTTTTAAACTTACTTTGTAATGCCTGGTTTCAGAAATAAGCAATTAAACTTCGTTAAGTAAGAACCACTGTCGTGACAATTGAATAGAAGGAGTTCAGGTAATTTTTCTGACTGTAGACTCCAAGTCAGGTTTTAGTTGAGTACTGGATTTTCACTAATTGAGACTTTTTAGGATGAACACAGTGATAATGTGCTACATTCCATTCTTAAAGTTATAAAGTTACAATATTCCACTGGAGTCCCAGCTCTGAGCATCTCAGTACTGTTAGGGAGTGTTTTTGTTTTTTTTTTTTTTTTTCCTAACAGTGACACCAATCACAGTGACAGAGAAAGTTCAGCTCTGTGATACTTTAGAAAAACTCCCACTGATGTTTTTCTCTTTGGACATTCCTGCTGGAATTCTCTGGAGAATCAGGTGGAGATGATGCCTTGTGAAGGCTGGCCTAGAACAGAGACTGGACGAAGTTAAAGAATAAAGTAGGGATTTATTAAAAGGCCTCAGTTGATACACTCTGGGCAGCACAAGAGCCCAGCCAGGGCTGCACCCAAGATGAACCAAAATGGTCACAAAATGCACGAGTGGTCACGGGGTCTCTCCCTTTGATCAGTTCTGCTCCATTTGCATATTTGAGTTAATTGTCCAATTACAGGTTTAGGTTATGAACTCCCATCCTGCTTGTTTTTCTCTCTCCGGCCCACGGGGTTTGTGCTCCTGGCCCTGAGATTTGGGTCATTTGTCCTTGGTCCCCAGCTGGAGCAGGAATTGTTTTGTTTCCCTGCTCAGTGCACAGAGCTCACCATCCCCTAACAAGAAGTTCAGAGTAAAGCAGTGTACACACTAAAGCAGCACAGAATCTGAACAATATAAAAGCTAAACCTGAGCTGTCAGGGAGGTTGTGGAGTGTCAGGGCCCTTCTGCACATGTCCTGTGTGCCCTGGCAGGTGAGCAGCGCCTGGTGTGGGCACTGCCCCGAGCGTTGCCATGGGCACCAGGTTCTCATCAGCTCCAACAGCTTCATGTATGATTAATGTTAATTGCCCATTTTGCATGGATGGCTTTTTCCCTGCTGCTGAATTGGCTCCTGTTGCCTTTGATGTGGCTGGTGATCCAATGTCCTGCCATGGCCAGACAAGTGATCAGTTTGCCAGCGCCGAGAGCAGACAGAATCAGGTTGCTGCGGGGTCAGGGTTTGCTTCTCTCCTTAAACACTGAAAGGTCAGGCAGAGTTTAACTACCCCTGGCATCTTTGAAACCTTGTAATAAATGCCAAAGCAGGGAGATTATTTTAACTCCGTGCTGCGACTAAAAATCTGAAGGTATCAGGGAAGAATTCTAACTCATCAGGATGTTACATTTATTGGTGAATACTTCAAAAAGTAGCTTGCACAATCACTAGGGGGTATTTCATGATCTTTGAAGAGACAAAAAATTTCAATTTCTGGTTCCTGTGCCAGTTGCAGGAAAGTAACTAAGACTGAGGTGTTTTATTTAGCTTTTTTAAGTTGTGTTTTTCTTTTTTATTTACGTCTGAGCACTTGCACCACTTACTGCCACTATTAGCAGGGCAATTTACACAGCGTGTCGCACAGTACTTCAGTATTTCTCCTTTAAGCCTAATAAAGTATGTTGCTATTGAAGAAATCTGTGATACATGTGAGAGCTTCCTAAATCACAGGACTAGCATATTTTTGTACCAAATAGCTCCAGCCTCATGAAATCAATAATTAATTTATTAACTGGATCTCTTTTGAAAAAAAAAAAAAAAAACCAAAATCAGCAGTCCTGGTGAGGCTGCCTCCTGCCAATTCATAAATAGTTGATGACAAAAATGAAAAAGTGTAGAAGTAAAATTCAAATCTTAACGATCAAAGTATTGGGTACCTCATCTATCACAGCTTGGAATAAACATATCACAGAAAGTGTCATATCTCATTGACACTGCAAAACATAATGCTTTCCCTTGTTATCTAGCGAGCTGCCAAGGCTACAGAGTTTATAGGCTGCTAAGATAATGTGCTGCTGGTAATCCACTTCACTTGCAGAAATATGAAGTACTGTTGAAATATATTTCTACTTGGTTTATTCTTTGCTCTCCAGAGGGTAGGATGATATTTCAGTTCCTCTAAAGAAGCTCAGAGAATGAAAAGCAAAACATCAGGATAAATTATGCTAAATGGTGGACTAGACCCCAGAGGAAATCATGCTTCTGTGGTACAGTATTCCTCCATTTATCTTACAAATGTTACATCTAATGTTAATTTTGTAAAGGGAAAGCATTCAAAGGTCCATCTGATCCTTTTAATAATAGTTTTAGTGCTATGGTGTTATTTGTCAAACTCCTGCCATCATAACTAACTTTCCTAGTTTTGGCAGACCATTCATACAGGAAATATTTTGGGCTACTAATACATAACATTTTATTTCACAAAACACAAATAACCTAGTAATTACACTCCAAAACTTAACAAATAATTGCCAGCAAGCAATTACCATTCAATTAAAGACTAATTACATGGTTATTTGTGCCCTGTAAAATAAAGCATTACTGAAATCAGTAGTGCAATCAATATTTTAGCAGAAACAGGATGCTGCAGTGATGGACCTTTCAACCTGTGCTGATTAAATTGTCATCCAAATAACAGTTTCCTAGTTAAATCACCACATGTTTATTTGTCTTGATTAATATGCAAATTCTCTTCTGATTCTAGTAAATCTCCTATATTTAAAAGCACAAAAGTAGAACACTATCATACATCAGCAGTGATGTGCTGCATATTTCCACTGATTAATTACATTTACAAAGCATTGATGAATTCGTGGATTTTTGAAATTCGGTTGTCTATAATGAGCATAAAATAGAGTTACAAAAGATGGAGCTGATCAGTAACTGTAAGAAAGTCACAAAAATAAAATATTACTTCATATATTGATTCAAATTAAAAATACTTGTGATATCAAGGGAATATGTAAAACTTTGAAAGAAAAAATAATAAAAATTAGCTCTCAACAGGAGTGGAAAATAAAGAAGAAAAGAGACATTAATGAACAATTTCTCAGCATTTTCCTGTATAAATTTCAACTGTCAAATATACTGCTCAAAATGTAATTTATTTTCTGACAAATTTAATTTCAACCAAAATTTAAAAAATGAACAACATTCAGATTAGTTCATTTTTCTCTTTCAAGAGTTAGTGATTTTGTGGGGCTGTGGTGGAGAGGATGACAGTGATGACTTTATAACTGTGGTGCAAATGCAGCTAAAAACCCAAAACCTCCAGTCGTCCTCACTTTTAAGTAATTGGTGACCCAAGGAGTTTTTAGGTTTGAGAAATGCCAATCAAATGTTAACCAGTAGTTATTTTATTTAGTAAAAATAATAAATTTCTTTAAGTTATACATGGGAAGGAATACTGTTCTTCTGTTTTAGCCTCCATGGTTTTCACTTGGGACCATAATTTTTGGTTTTTTAAAAAGTTTTTGAAAGATACCCATAAACTAGAAGTTTCTGACTGAATTAATATCTAATTTAGATTTGAGTAGTTTTCCATTTACAAGGATCTATTAATGGCAAGTACAAAATTTGTGTAGAGATTTTAGATTCTCAAAGAAATGCATTTAAAATTGTTTGAAGGGGATTGTTCCTGTTTATACTTCCTTTGTTACCAGTGAGGAAAAGATTTTTCTTGAATATGTAACTTTCTTGAATGAGAGAAAAGAAAACGTGAAAAGAAAATGCAGTAAAAGTGCAGGGTGACAAAAAGATGAGCAATAATATTAAATAAATTTAATATTTATATGCTAATGCTATTAGCATTTATATGCTAATACTTCCATAATCACAAATTATGTCTTACTCTCCCCAAATGATAATTCTGCTTGCCTTGGGTTTGCTGTGCAGTGCTTTTATTATCAATTTTGGCTGAATGTGGAGGTTGCATACATTTGAAATAGTGAAGGTGAAATTTGGTGGATTTCTAGAGCATGTGGGACAATAATAGGGGATTTTGGGGGCAATGTTGAGTCACAGAGCAGTGACATTCCATGGCTTGGTGGTGCCAGCAGCACATTCACAACAGAAAGTAAATCCCATAAAAACCTTACATCTACTGGTCCTGTGTGCATATCTTACTAAAAACCCAAGAGTTTGAGCAGACATTTGTATCCTCTGTGAAATTCCCACTGTCATGGTTAAACAGAAATGGCAGAAAATCTGTTTGTGGCCCAAAGTGGAAGCGTTTGGACTGAGATTTGTCACATCCTGTGAGTTCTGCTGTCCTCCCAAGCTGAAGCTGTTGGTTCCTGATGGTGACACATCTCTGGGAATATCCAGGGAGCCCAGCTGGATTTTTGAGGTGTGTGCTGTAGTGCTGGGGGCTCTGGGATTCCTGGCCTTGCTGGGAAGCAGACACAGGGCACTGGGAACTGCAGAACTCAGCGTTGCAGACCCAGACAGGTCCTTGCAGGTGTGCCATGGTCAGCTGGGAGCAGCGTCCAGCTTTTCGTTTAAAAGCTGAGATAAAATGAGAGATAAAGGACTTGGGTTTTATTTGAACAGATTCAGCTGGGAACAATTCCATTCAGATTATCATGGCTGTAGCTGTCAACCCTGAGTCTGGGCCCTAGGAGTTCCTGATTTACAGGAATACTTCCCTAGGGTAGAAGGACACTTCTTGGTCTTCAGTCCATCAGTTCCTTCCCCAGGAGGACACCAAGACATCAGTCCCCAGTCCCAGAGACACCAAGTGCTGAGTTTTCCCTTGCCTGTGTGAGGGAGGATATAAGTACTTCCAGGGTCCTGGAAGGGAATGGAGTAAGCTTTTGATGTGAACTTCTCTTCCTTCACCTCTTGGGCTTTCCATGCGGGTCAGAGCTCGGGCACAGGTGTCACATCAAGGTGTGGAAACACCTTCAGCTGTGCTTTGCCCCACCTGTGTGCTCAGAGCCATCAATGTGAGCTTCTGTCAGGGCACAAACTGCAGAACCAGGGCTGGAACTCCACAGTCTCCTCTCCTCGTCCTCGGAAAACACAAATCATGACTAAAAAGTCTCTTTGTAAAATTTTCTAAAGCTGTTTGCTGCGTTTTGAAAATGTTTTTCTTAGATTAATACCAACATATGGAGTTTTCTGCTAAAGATTTGAGCTCGGGAAGAAAATGTTTTGTTGTTTTGTTGATTGAGCTCTTCCAGTGGAGAAAGCTGCTAATTTTAGCTGGTTTGTAGGTTTTTTCAGAGACAGTAAGTGCCAGCTAAGCACTTACACATGCCTGTGGATTACAGGCTCCTGTAATTCAAAAGAACAATGATTCCTGTTTGTTCAAAACCCCCACCTATCAACCTAACGCTGTCTGTTGGAAGTTTTGTTATGCAGGGGATGATTTCAGCAGGTGATTTTAATAGAAAATGCATGTGTGCATCAAACTTCCCCTGGAAATCAAATGCTCTTATTTTAGGTTTACATTATTACAGCCCAGCAGCTCTTGTAGCTAGCTTTACTGCACAGCCATCTTAGTATGATAAACAACTGAAAGCATCAAAAAGAAAAATGGAAAAAATACTGAATAAAATGAAATTCAAAATGGACAAACCCGATGCTAAAAAGAGGGGGGAATGGTTTTATAGAGATAAAATAGTAAACCAAAAAAATGATTTTGTGCTACTTTGATGTACAGTAAAACAAAATAACACTAGCATGGTGTGAAAAATGAACAGGTTAATGGTACCTCTGTGGAGTGCTGCTGGAAGTTGTCTTCATTTAAATGCAGAGTTTGTCGTGCATTGATGGAGGGCTTTGCCACTGTAACTTGATAGAGTGAAGTTTAACTTAAATTTCTTTGTGAACTAGAAGTCATTTTGGAAATGCTTTCTATTCAAACCTCATTCATTGTTGCAGCTTAGTTATTTTATACAGTGTTTCACTCTATGTTGTCAAAAGCTCTATTATTCAACAGAGTAAAATCTGTTATGACCAGAGAGAAGCAGCAATACTTTTCCAAACATGAGGAGGTTGCATTTTTATTAGATGGCTTGAGGAAGAGTCGATTCAAATGGTTTTTTTTGGCCTGTAAATCTGTGTTATGATGGCAGTGGAGGATGGGGACATGTACACACACTGATGGAAGGGGTGAAGGTGATAGCTGAGAACAAGAGTTCAATGGAGCCAGTCTGTCAAGGGGCCTGGGATAATTTGGACTAAAATTTGCATTGATAGTCCACAAACTGGTGAGTTTTTTGGCAGGTTGGGCTAACACTTGTTTGATCTGTAGTAGTTAAACCCACCAGTCAGTCTGTGAAGGTAAGTGGGTGAGCTTTGCAAAGCTCAGGGTTGAGTTAATGCTGCCTTCAGGAGGAGGCAGGTGCCTGCCATGGTCCAAAGCAAGGTTTGGGGTGATGCATTCAGGGTTTCAACTCCTCATCTTCTCAGGACATCCCAGCCTGTGATTTTCTGTGTTCAGGTGCATGGCAGAGACTGTGGAGCAGTCACTGCTATAACCGCTCTCCATTGAGCCCCTCTGAGGTCATGGAATCCTTGGATAATGGAAAACCTTACTGCTGCCTCCTGTGACACCCTGCAGTTCTTCCCTGTTTAACCAAGTGATTTCTCCCTTTTTATTTGTCCTTGGCATGAACTTCTCTAGTATTTATTGTCCCGTATCACTGATAGTTCACGTATTTCATACAAATCGATGTTGTGTGTGGGAAACAAACATTTCCCCAAGAAAACCTGGTTGTGTTCATGTGTGCTCTTGTGCCAGCAGCTCCCGCCCAGGCCGGCCCCCGAAGCGCTCGCTGGGAGTGGCGATCCAGGAGAACGCGCGGCTGCTGCCCCACGGCGTGCCCGGCCTGCTCTCGCCAGGCCTCATCTCCCCCACAGGTAACAACCCCTGAGATCACAGCCTCATCTCCTCACGCTGCACAGTGGTTAAAATAAATCACCCCTCAGATCACAGCCTCATCTCCTCACACTGTACAGCACTACAACCCCTCAGATCACCGCCTCATCTCCTCACGCTGTACAGCACTTGGAATAAACCACCCCTCAGATCACAGCCTCATCTCCTCATGCTGCACAGCACTTAGAATGAACAACCCCTCAGATCACCATCCTCATCTCCTCACGCTGTACAGCACTTGGAATAATCCACCCCTCAGATCACCATCCTCATCTCCTCACGCTGCACAGCACTTAGAATGAACAACCCCTCAGATCACAGCCTCATCTCCTCACACTGTACAGCACTACAACCCCTCAGATCACAGCCTCATCTCCTCACACTGTACAGCACTACAACCCCTCAGATCACAGCCTCATCTCCTCACGCTGTACAGCACTTGGAATAATCCACCCCTCAGATCACAACCTCATCTCCTCACGCTGCACAGCACTTAGAATGAACAACCCCTCAGATCACCATCCTCATCTCCTCACGCTGTACAGCACTTAGAATGAACAACCCCTCAGATCACAGTCTCATCTCCTCACACTGCACAGCACTTAGAATGAACAACCCCTCAGATCACCATCCTCGTCTCCTCACGCTGCACAGCAGTTAGAATAAACCAATATTGATCCAACTGCCTTGTCCTTCAGGGCTTTTGCAGGCTTTACCAGAGGTTATGCTATTGGATTTTTTTTTTTTTTCGTGAAAACTCTGTTTTGCTGCTGCAGTGACTGAAATGTAATGGATTTGTAATTTAGTTCTTTATTAATTGTAATTTCCTTACAGGAAATTCCATTAAATGTGTTATTTTAGTAAAAGCAAAAAAAAGCACAAAAAAACCCCAAGCCAACCTGAGAAGCTGAGCTATTGTCTGGGAGGCCTGTAAGAGGCATTTCTCCCTTTGAAATGCATGTGTGTTTTAGTTCTCATGGGATCTGAGCAGCGTGGCTAATGCCTGGTGTATTGTAACCCCATTAATGTCTGCTGGGGAGAGACAGAGATGCTTGTAGGAATTACAGAAAGAACACTTGAAAAGCAGATAAGTCCACGTTGCCACAGTGCATTGTGCTTTAATAATCTCCTTTCAGTATCATAAAGTGAAAAATTAAGCATGAAAATATGTGGAATTATAAACATAATTTAATGCATAGTATTTAATTTCACTTCATTAATTTATTAATAGAGTTTAAATTAAATCTTGTGCTATCCTGATGAGTGTTTTAATTTTTTATTAATTGCTGTGTGCTAAAGGTAAGTTGATTTTCATAATAAAGCTATATTCACAGGCTGTATTTATAAAAGTAATTGCTTACATATTCAACAGGCTTAGCAGTTGTAGGATTGTTATCAAAATCTGGTCTAAATAAACTGTAACTCCCTAATAACCAAACACAGTGAAGTGTTTTGGAGAATATAAAGTCGTAGAATATGCAACAGGAAAAGCAGAATTCAAAGGATCCTTGGTGGGAGTGGAGTTCCATCTCTCCTGATCTCACAGATCACTCTGCTTGCAGAACCTGTGCACTGCAACCAAGGGACACAGAGAGAGCTTTGATTCCCCTGCAGCCCCAGGGATGTCACGGGGAACCTTCCCTGTGGAAAGAGGGAAAGAGCATTCCTAAACAATATTTACAGCAGCCCCAGTGGAGCAGTTACCAAAGTATGAAGGGGCTTGGCCAGAGCCATGTGCCACAGTTGGGTGCTGCAGCTTTAGGCACTGCTCATGTTTGTGACAGGGACCCAGAACTGTGATTTCCCTCCTATATTTAATAAATGAGGGGTTTTTAGTATCTCTGCCGTGTTCTCAGTTCAGGAATTCAATGGATTCTTGTTCATGTTACTACTGACAGACAGGAAAGCACAAGAGCCTCTTGCATTGATCAGTTCTTCTCTGAAATCCAGAATATTCCATGTCACTTTCCACTCCATGTGTGTGTGTGTTTGCAAATAGGACACCAGACTGCCATGCTGCCTCAAACTGGGAAATATTTTAGGATGTGGCGTGTTGGGGGTGCACAGTGAAGCACCACAGACACATTCTGTGTCTCACAGATATTTTGAGTAGCACACAGTTTGAGCAGAAGATGATGAAGTTGAATTTCCAGGCTGTTGGGAGCTGTCTGGAGCCTGGAGTGTGAGTGGGCTCCATCCCTGTGTTTGGCACAGGAGGGGAGGTGTGTCTGGGTGTGTCTGTCGGGGCAGCCACTCCCTGACCCCAGGAAAACCTTGGGGAGTCCCAGACAAAGTGCCTGGACCAGCTGAGGGGGCTTTGGGAGCAGCTTGGAGGGGAAAATGCCCATTTCAGAGCATGGTGGTGTCACCAGGGGCTGCACACAAGGAGGGTCCCTGGGGCTGAGGTGGCCCCAAGAGCAGCAGGACATCTCCTGAGCTGTCACTCAGGGCCACAGCTCCCCAGGGCTCCTGGGGCTTTTCTTGTTCCTAAGGGAAGGACAGGGCAGAGCTGGGGGAGCTGCTGGGCAAGCCAAGGTACCAAAAGAGCCTCTTGTAAACTCCCCAGGGATCTGAGCTGTTCTGGCTCTGGATGGAACCCCCAAGAGCTGCATCTGTACCTCTCTACACTCAAATTACTGATTTTGCTTTGCTCTGGGTGCCTGCCATACTTCAGGATTGGATTCTTTCCTTTGGCTGAAATAAAAACAGAATGGGTTTTAACACTTGTTACAGAATAGAGGTTTTCCTTCCAGATTTCCAAATGGTGCACAATAGACTGGAATAAAAACTGCTCCCAGCTCCCATGTGGATGTTTGGGTGGCTGTGGGAGGGGAGCAGGACCAGGACTGAGGAGATTTTGCAGCATGGCAGGGTTGGGTCCATCCCTTCCAGAAGAGCAGAGGCTGACAGGGAGGCAAGACAGAGCTTTTACATCTTGAGGACTTCTCCGGTTACTGTCCCCTCTAACTGCAGTGCAATTGCCTGAAGCATTTCCTCTGGAAGTCTTGTCCTTGATAATCCTTGTGTCTGATCTTGCCCATTGTTCCTACAGCACAGATATGCAGATGTTAATGTCAATCTGCCTACATTATTCTAATTAAAAAAAAAAACAAACAATCACTCTTCTTACGTGGCTCCCTCATTTGCCATGTCCAGCTTAGTTGTTTTCTTCATTTTAGTAACAGGCTCCCCATCAGCCAATGCAGCATGATTCACCCAGCATTGCATTTTTTCATTTCTGCCCCCTCTCCAGGCTGCTGTCAAGGTGCAGTGCAGGCAGTGGGGTCCAGGCTGGCTCTGGTTAGATGGATGGGTCTCCGTTGTGGCTGCAGAGCTGGCAGCTCTGTCTGGAGGGGGTATTACACAGTGATGATTGGTAACTTCCTGCAGACTCAGACGAGCCATCTGTGTTTCCACTCCTTGAAATGTGCTGTTATTTTCATCACCCATTTGGTTTGTGTCAGCTCGGTTTACATGGTCATTTTCACATAATAAACAGGTAGTTAAATTAGGCACACTGCATTTCCCAGTGTGGACGGGATTTTTTTGACCTCTTGGCACAGCCAGCTCCATCTACTCTCAGACCTAAGGAACTTGTGAAGGAGCTGCAAGTGAAGCCTTGACCTTTTGAAATGTTTGTAGGTACTTTGCGCCTTGGGGGAATGGGAATATTTGGGTTACATCTGGGTTAGTGCTGTGCTGAGAAGGATGAGGTGGTGTGTGTGGGATGGCCACCCTGGGGAGGGCTGAGGAGACACAGGAACCCTGCCCCGAGTGCATCCTGCAGTGAGCACTGTCCAGTTTATGTTAACTTAGGAGAAAGTGTTTTCCTTTTTGTATTGGTGTAGGAAATGTGGGAACCAGCGTGGTGCCCCTGCCTGCTGTGAGGGCAGAGCTGAAATCCTGTGTGTCACAGAGGGATGGTCATCAAAGGCTCAGTCCTTCAAACAATGCCGTGGGATGAAGTGACATGAACAAAAAAAGGGCTTTATCTCCTACTAATGTACAAGTCTTTATCATCAGTGTATCTTAACAAGACAGCTGGGACTTATCTGGGGAATAGATTCTCAGGAAGTTTTGGGGTCTGAAGCATTAGTTTGCTGTGTGGAGAGAAGCTGAAATCTGTTACATGATTGAAGCCAATGGTTCAGCAAACTGTTCATATGGAATGAAGCTGAAGGAGTGGTTGGATCTTTTGATAGTTATCTGTGCAACCCCAGTCCTCCTTCCCCTCATTTAGGTTGTCCTCAGGAAAGGTTAGAAAACCACTCTGCCTTCATGGCAATTTTTTGTCTGCTCAGTCTGTAGAATGGCTGTTCTTAATTTCAAACAAAACCCAACATTTTGGGGCTGCTTCATTTTGTCTTCAAGGTATTGTAGAGGGTGGCTCATGGAGGAAATCATCCTGTCTCTAGAGCTTAGTGAGATGGTGGTGCAGGGCACAGCAGCTGTGTTTTGGGGCAGTTTTTGAGGCAGTGGGATCTCTGTGAGTGCCCATGGCTGTGTCCTGCAGCTGGAGCTGGCAGTCCTGAGAGGGTCAGGGTGATAGCATGAGCCTGTTGGAACATCCCTGTTGGCTTTTTGAGCTGTGGCAGCCTGGCAGGGCTGGCCGGGGCCAGGTGGGGCTCAGCAGAGGGATCCCAGTGAGGATTTAGGGCTGGGAGGTTCAGCAGAGGGATCCCAGTGAGGATTTGGGGCTGGCAGGGCTCAGCAGAGGGATCCCAGTGAGGATTTGGGGCTGGCAGGATTCAGCAGAGGGATCCCAGTGAGGATTTAGGGCTGGGGGGTCAGCAGAGGGATCCCAGTGAGGATTTGGGGCTGGGAGGTTCAGCAGAGGGATCCCAGTGAGGATTTGGGGCTGGCAGGGCTCAGCAGAGGGATCCCAGTGAGGATTTGGGGCTGGCAGGGCTCAGCAGAGGGATCCCAGTGAGGATTTGGGGCTGGCAGGATTCAGCAGAGGGATCCCAGTGAGGATTTGGGGCTGGGAGCTGCTGAGGGCTCAGCACAGGGATGGCAGGAAGCCTGGCTGGTGGGGAAACAAGTGAGAAGAGGAAAAAAGTCATTTTCAAGTGGGTACTCAGGAGGAAATCACCTGCATTTCCAATGTGTAAGATAAACTGCTGTTTTCATTATCAGCTACATTAGTTTCACCCCTCTTGAAATGATTCTTCTTTTATTTCATAAGCAGTTAAAATAGACTATCTAAACTCTGTCTAGAGTTTCTAAGAATGCAGTGTTTAAAATATTGACTCATTTGTACAGATACAAATACTTTTTTCAGAACAGTTTTGTCTTATTAATAGTTTAAAGAATCTGTTGTGAACTTAATAGTTTCAGGTAATTAATAATTCAGTGGAGTTAATATTTTAATAGCTGCACCAAGTCACATCATTGTGGGACTCAAATAGAGCAGCTCACAGGATCTGGTAACTTCTTGTGTTCCTTCAGCAGCAGCAGCAGCAGCCTCTCAGTCTTTGCACAGCAAAGGGATGATAGAACAGGATTCTCCGCAGTCTTTGGGCATTTTGATGTGTTATGTCCATGTTGGAGCAGTGAAGGAGCCTGGAGGCTTTTGGGGTCTCTGGTGCCCAGTTGTGTTTGTCAAGGTGGGCACACATCAGCCAGCACAGCCTGTGGCAGCTCCTGCTGCCAGCAATCCCACAGAGCCTTTCCTCACTTGTTAATTTAACTGAGCATTTCTGTGTGTTTACATCCCATTTCTGTGGCTCATTTCGCTGTTTACAATTACCCTTTTTTTCCTTGGGTTTTTTTTTCCTTTTTTTTTTTTTCCGTAGTCATACGTGACATTTGAAAGTTCCATTTATAATGAGAAACATATGCAGAACTTTGTCACTGTTGGCATTACCTGGCTTGGTAGAAATTATTATTTTTAATCAAAGGCAAACACGCTGATTAAGGATGCCACAACACTCCCCTGCCTATGGGGAACGTTAACAGTTTATAAATTGTTCTTGGTGACAATTCAGTAGTGAATTACTTTGATATATATGGCTAATAAATTAATATGATTAAGTTAATGAGTAGTACAAGTGTTGCCAAACTCCACTCGTCGGGCTTTTAATGCTGCTCCACATTTGCAGCTCGAGCTTCCCCCTGTGGTGAGAGGATCAGTGCTACCTACGCACTGTCATTGTGATAAATGGCATATCCCACAGTGCCCTGCACTCCATCTGCTGTGTCCCCAAAATGAGAAATATTTTATACAAATCACACACTCAGAAGCTCAAAGGACTGTGGAAAGATCTATTTTTTCAAACAATAATAAAAATGCATACGTCTCTTTAGCAACTCTTCATTTTTACTATCATAATGAATGCAGATAGATTTGGGAAATGAAAGCTGGTGTGAGTTACATAGGAAAGTTATCCACTGCTCAGTAAAGCTGACAAATAAGTTACATGTGCGCTCTTTCATTTTATCATGAAATGTTCTTAGATAAAAAATGATGTTAGAACATCTATTTAACTGGATTTTAAAATTAAAGACCATGTGTGCAGCATGATTGAGTACCACCCATCTCATGGCAGCAGATTTCTGTGCTGAAGGGAGCCTGAATTGGAGTGAATGAGGAATGCAGGATCATATCATTACTCTTTTAATACAGCCATTCACTAGAGTTCTGATAATCTGAGAACTATACTTGGTGAGTGTGAGTCACTCAGTTCCTCTTTCCTTTTCTCTTTTAGTACTATCTTTCTTCAAGAATCCATTTTCAGTGTCTGCTCTGTCGGGTGGGACATTACGTTTTTGACAAATGAATAGCTGAAGCTGTTGAGATTTTGCTGAATGGTTAACCTTGTTGTAAATTTAATTTACACTTAGCCTCAGCTACTAATTACTGTCCAAGAAGTGTGAAACTCAGCAATGTACTTTGATTTTTATGCATTTGTAAAAATTGCTTTGGAAAATTAATTCTTCTGAGTTCCTACATCTTTGAAGAAAACAAAGTTCAGTCAGGGTGGTCACACTGAGAGAATTAAGCCTGTATCATCTTGACACTCAGGGTAGGGCTGCACTGAGCTTGCTTTGATTTGCAGGTGGAAGGGAAGCATTTGAAAAATGGCTGGAGTGTCGCAGAGTTAGCAAAACCAGTGAGTTTCCATCTCTCTGTTTGTAGCACCCATGGCATTATTTTCCAGCAGCTTTCCTGGGAGTGTCCTGTCCACGGCACTCTGGTCTGGAGTGATCATCAGGCCTCTCTTCTTCTCTCTTCAGCTGACTTTGAAACCTTTTTAACTCTTTTAAGTTATTGTTAAGAAGTGCCTTGAAGTCATAAATAGCATCAGGAAGTGTGAAGGGGATTTGCCTTCAGCATTCCCTTTTTCTGGAGGACTGTTTTGAAAATAACACTATTATAATTGAATTGGTTTTGTTAGGTTTTATTTTCCTTTACAGTAACTTTGATAAAGCTGAACAAATAGTTACCAGTATCACAAACAAGTGTAGTTAAATGCATCTCGTTGTGTTTGATTCCCACACTGACTGCATTTTCTGTATCCAGCAGGATGTCAAAGCCTCGTTAAACTCAAGTTATCTAAATTCTTAATTCTGTGACTTAAAACATAGTAGGTGCAATTTTATCTGGAAGGATAATACACCTCTGGTTGCAGAAAAATACTGATCCATCATCTACTTGCAGTGCTAAAGGCTGCTATATTTATATAAATAATATTGTCTTGAAATGCAGCTTTCAGATCTGCATTAGATTGGAGTAGTGGGGTTTCCTACAGGAAAGTTTTATAAAACTATATTTTGACAAAATTCTTGATAGAACAGCACTGGTGAAGTTGTGCAGGAAAAAGGAGAGAATAAATCTCACTGGATTAAAAAATAAACATGAATTGTACTTAAATCCAGGTGCTTCCATAGTTCTGGCCAGGTATTGAGTGCTTCCATTGTCATTTTAAATGTGTTTGTGCCCTGGTCCTTGTCCCATAGATGTGGAAATGCTTCAGTGTGATTTAAGATCAGCAAACAAATGATTGATTCAGCTTGGATTATTGGTGTCTTAACCACAAGTGTTTTCCTTAATCAAGTGTTAACCACAGGTGTTTGCTGCTCCCCACAGAGTTTTGGAGAGCAGGTTCTGTGAGGATGCTTTGCAAAGGATGCAGTCAGTGCCTGGTGCCAGGGTCACACCTTGGCTGGAATGGGGTCTCCTCCTGCACAGGAACAATGTGCAATAAAATGTGATGCCAAGGGCTGGCAACAGATTAGAATTTGTGGTGAACATGAAACATCTCTTTCTGAGCAGTCTGAGGAGGTGCATGTTTTTATTTGGAATCAAGAATAACTGAAATAGATTGCCTGATCACTCTCATGAAGTGAGGTTGTGGTAGGATTTCACTGGAAATGTGTTTGTGTTGTATGAACTGTTTTAGTTGTGCAGTTTTATAAAGGTTGCATAGTTTGGTTGTACAAACTGTTTTATCGCAGGGGACATTAATTGGTGTAAAGCAAAACAAGCAGATTAATGAGTGCAGTATTTATTGTGCACCATCCTCTGCTGAACCTCTGGGTTTGCTGGTGGCAGCTGCTGTTGCTGATCCTCTCTGAAAGGTAAATGTAGGGCTGCAGTTCTGGGGGATTCAGTCTAGAAACCAAATTCATGCTGAAAATCCTTTGCAAAAAATTAGAAATTCCTCCAGCTACCGACCTCCTGTGACTTGAACATGAAAAGCTGCACTTCAGAAAGAGAAGCATTTTATATAATACATGTCTGAATATAAATGACAGACTTTTTATTAGGAAAAGAAAGCTTTTATTAAAATATAATGATCTACATTGTTTTTATGTAATCTAATGAATTACAGTAAAGGCCTGAGAAATGAGCTGGAAAAGGTAGAGTACTCTCCCATGAAAGCAAGCTATGATAACCTTTTTGTAATTCTTTAACATGTTGAAAGAGTATTTCTACACAGACTTATTAAATTAAGCAAGGTCACCTTTTCATTTTATTAACAGAATTCATTTCCCAGATCATGGACTTTGATTCTGAAAAATGTAGATGAATCATGCACTAACATATGTCAAGTAGAAAATTGGTTGTGAAATGATAAATAATTTTCATGAACATTACATCTTTGTTTTTACTGTTGAACAATTGTAAAAAAGGAAAATGCTTAATTGCTGGGTTTTTTTGCATTTGCATATTGACTGGATGTGAAATAATAATATTAATAATAATAACAATAATAACAATAATAATAACAACAATAATAATAGTAATAATAATAATAAATTCTTCTAAGTGTATTATCTCTCCTGACTGGGTCAGTCTCAATCCAATATTTGCATAAAAAGAAGAAAATATTCTCTTCCATAGCAATGTAACATTTTGTTCCTTTGACATGCAGTATACAGTCATTACCCTGAAAGGTTAGCTGTAAATAATAACCAGTGAAACTGGGCATATGCCTAAAGATGAGCACATATATTACATTTACCAGTCTGACCCCTGTTCAGCAAAGCAGGAATAAAACTGACATCATGTCATGCAAGTTGTTTAGATGTGTTCCCAAATCTCTGCCTGTATATTACAGTCTTTTTATATAAGATGTGTGAGGAGGACAATTAAATTTAATGGATGTTTCATAAATTTAATGTAAAATCTGCTGTAATTGTTCATAAAGAATTTCATAATCATTCCTAATTAAGAAAAAATGTCATATATATTTCTAGTCCCTTGCAATGACTTTATTTTTTCTGTGTTTGCCTTTGTTAAAAAAGCAGCAAAGCAGAGGCTCTTTGCTGGGATGTGCAGCAGAACGGGGGGAACATCCCAGCTGTAGCCCCAAGCTCTCTGTAAGCAGGGGAGTGAATGGAACAGGTAATTTTCATGGTGCTTGTGTGGTTTCACATACAAAAAGGCAAATGTGCAGCTGTAGCTGGGTCTCACACCAGCAAGAAGCTCCTGGTGCTGGTGCTGGTGCTGCACTTGGCTTGGCCCTGGCAGCCACAGAGCAGGTGACTTCATTACACTGAAATCAGGCAGAAAATGTCCTTTTCTGGCCACTCGAGTGAATCAGTCAAATTATCGAGTGGCAAAACTAATTCTGTGCCTTGGGCCATCAGAGCTGCCACTTCCTATAAGTCAAGCCTTCCCTTAGTGTGAAATTGTTTTTTATTTTATTCTCTTTCATTTATTATGCTTATTTCAGCTTGGTGAATGTGAATTGCCCAGCACTCCAAAGCTGTTTCAGATGTGCAGCCTCCTCGTGCCTGGCTGGTGAAACTGGACTGGTTTTCTTTTAAAGAACTCCTGATCTCTTATGATCTCTGCATTTAAAGTAATAGTTCACTTTTTCAGATGAGAACTCAAATGAGGAGAAGAGTTTGAATATGGTTTTAAATTAACTAAAAGTGCATATGGCTGAGCTCCTGTTTTAAAAGCACTTACAATTCAGATGGGTCACATTTTTAAGAACTAGAAATATATCTACAGTGAATTGTAGGCCATTAAGTACTGGGTAATTTGAATGACTTTGACAGAAAAAATACTCCTTTGGAAAGCACTGAATATTGTTTTCCAGCAGTAAAATATTGCCTTCAATTCTGCCAGAAACAGAGCTGAGATGTGCTGAAAGCACTCATACAGGTGATATACCCTAGGCAGTAATTGGGTGTATAATTCTGTCCAAATGGCAATCCCTCATCTGACTGTGCCCTCTGGTACACGGCATTAACATCTTCCAATAAAAGAAGAGCAAAACATATGGAGGCTTTTATTTCAAGCAAAGAAAAATCAAAAAGAATAATGAGGATAAAAAGCAAAGTGCCTGTGGTGATGGACAAGGCAAGTTGCAGGGGAGATGCTGCAGCAGAACAGCAGAGCAAAACCAGCCTGGAGGCACCTCCCAGAGGCACCAGATACAGCTCCTGTGGGTGCAGGGCAAATCTGGGAGATGTACACGTAAAAAATGCTAAAACAAAGAGGAGAGAGCAGGGAGATTGCCTGGACTGCTCACACGGGGCTGGAGCTGGTGGGTGGAAGGAAGGGGAAAGGAAGGGAGGTTGAAAGGCTCACCCTGTGATGGAGATGGATGCCTTGCTGACAGTGTCAGAGCAACAGCTGCTAAACCTGGGAGGCACTTGAAAGAGCCTCTCCATTTTGTTAGGTGTGGAAGTCAGGAGGTTATTTGGGCTAAGAACACCCTATTACTCAAATCCAGCTGACCCAGACAAGTTTGCCATCTCGCAGGGGCAATTCAGAGGGCTCTGCCTGGTGGGTTCAGTACCTCCCTTGTCCTGTGGACTCCTGTGTAATATATGGATATATTAATCTTGAGATTTTTTCCTGAAATTCATTGGATTAGTCAGTGTAAAGCTTCAGAAGGCTGGTTTGTGTTTGTAGCTGGGTTAGATTGCTGAAAACTTGTCAGCAGAATCTCTTCTTCAAACCTGTTAAACGTCAAAGAAATGCACCATGAATTGTTTTGGCCTTCCTGTTTTGGAACTGGTTCATTACAAATTTTAATTACAGATAATATTTCTTCAGAGTAGCTTATCAGTCTACATTAGCTAAGCATGAGTCCTAATCCTGTTGAGAATTTGCTCATTTATGGGACGTTTTCACTGTAGATTGCACTCAGGAAAATATCCCGGGTAGAGATTTTTTGCCCATTACAAAATAAAATCGATTTGATTTGTGTAAAAGGAGTTATCCCGTGTCTAAAAGGAGTTATCAAGATTAATTTCATCAAGCAGTTGGAATAAAATACAATAATTTCCTCTTAGTTTTTATATTAAATCTCAGATTAAAAATGAAGTTTTTTCTGAAGTGCAGAATGGATGCAGTGTTGTTGATCTTGGTTTAACTGGGATTCTGCAGATTCATGAGTTAAATTGATGAGATGGAGTAGGTTGGTACTGATCTTGCCATCCAGACATGTAACCATGTCAGTATTTATTTCAGGAGCAGTCTGTGTTTGCTCATTTCTGCACATGTAGAAGAAATTCCAGGAGCTGCTGATGCTTTCCTGCTAGTTGGGTCATTTTCTGGTAGAGGCTGTGAACTTGTGGTATGGCTAAACCTTCCCTCAGTGTCTCCTACATCCACTGGAATGTCTTATTTTCTCTATTTCTTTTTCATTCTTTGCTGGGAATTTCACTGGAGACAATTAGCTGTGCACTGTATGTATTAATCAGATTAACTCCTGATTTTTCCCTTAGATAGGAATGTTTTGGTTTCTCAGTTTGAGCCATTCATTGTGTTCTATGATGAACAATGTCTTTAAGTGAAAGGGAATTGAAATATCTTTTCTGGGTTAGTTTTAATTTTACTTAATGGATGAAGGAAGATGAAAGCAGCCTCTTCCCCAGGGTTCGTTAACACTGGAACCTAATTAAGGGATTTGAGATTTTTTTTTTAATAGTTTCAAAAAGTGAGAATGTTAAAGGCATTCCCAGGTGTTGGCTCCTGGCACAGGGATGGGCTGGGGCCTTGCTTGGCATCTTCTGGTTCCCATTTTGCCATTTCTGTGTGTCTGGGTTTGACTGGCAGCTGTCTGTCATCCTGCTTCCACTCCCCAGAATGATGCCAGCCCTTGGATGATGCCATGTGGGGACTGACAAGGTTGATTAGTCAATAGATATGAAATATTTAGATGGTGGAAAATGTGTGTAGTACAGTGAGGCCATGATTATTAGTCATGTCTTTAAAAAATCTTGCACTCAATTTCAGGGCATTCCGCCCACAGGAGAAGAGTGAGAGCAGATTTTTGCAGTGAAATTGCAGAGAACTGTGGAAGATAATTTGAAGTTGCAGTCCCTCAACATTTGTATTCTATTTGGGATGTCACTTCCAGTAAGCTTTTTCAAAATATAGCGGTGCAAATGGAAAAGTTTCAGCAAATATTAAATGTAACAATGAAGACTTTTGTTCTTCATTAAAACATTTCCTGATGTTTCCCGATAGATTTTCATCTAAACACTTGCTAATCCCAGAGCTCTGACAGGCAAGGCCTGCTGAATTAGGCCAACTTCTGCTACAAATAGCTGCTGCACATGAAACAGTAATCATTGCTTTCCAGTCTATTATTAGATTGACTTCATAGGGATTGCTTTTTTCTCCTGTGAGTTGATGCATAAATGACATGCTTTACCCTCCAATAAATCTAACAGCAGAGTGGCTCTGACATGATGTTCATACCCCTTAGTCCCATGACAGATTATTTTTGATGGCTGCAGAAGTTTACAGCAGCTTGAAACCATTAGAATTTAAAGGCATCATTGAAATTTTACAGCGTACCTGCCTCAGACACAACAGGGCTGGGGCTGCTGTCACCGCCTGTCAGGGAGCCCTTCCTGATCCCCAGCTGGGCTGGAGAGGAGAAACCTTCCTGCAGCTCCTCAGAGAACGTGTCCTTCTGTGCATCCTGCCCCTGTGCCTGAAACTCCGCCTGGAGACAGTCCCAAAGCAGGGGAGAGCACTGGGCACAGACAGGGAACCTGCTGAGGCATTGGAACCTTTCCTTCTTGTTACCCTCTTTAAACATTTTTATATCCTTCGTGGTCCCTTTATTCCCAGCTTCTGAGTATTGTTTTAGTAGTGTCTATGTGCTTTTGATTGAGTTCTTTTTTCCAGATTTAAGGAGTTCGGGTGTTTTTCCTGATGAAACCCAAATTAAGTTTGCAAAGCTCAGGACCCCTCAAATCCCAGGTGTTTACTGCTGTTTGTATCTCATGTGAATGAGTGGTTGGTTTCAGTTCTGGTTCTAAGCTGTGATCAGCTTTTGTTTCATACATCTGTCTAAAATTTGCTGCTCTTTGACAGAAACACAACTATAAAATTGCTGTCTGGCTATAAAATTGCTGTCTGATGTAGTAGGAAGATCTGTGTTGATTTCCACTGATTTGTGTGTGTTTGTAGGTACCTAAAAAGGATCATATCAAATTGAGCTCTATAGCTTGCCATAAATCTCTCTTCTAAGTAGGTTTCTCTTCTATGAAGTTTCTAAGAAAAGAAATGAAAACTTTTCCATCTAACAGCTCTGGTTTTGTATTCTGGACAGGGTGATTGAACCTGCTTGTGTTCCTGACTCCTGTCCTTAATAATTATGTCAGGCAGGTTGGTGTGGAATAGAGAGCAAATCTCAGCACAGATCTGCTGTAGCCTGACAGGTTTAGATTTGACAAATATCCTTCTCAGGGAATGCCATCATGGAGTACAAGATACAAAGATACTACAAATGGCACATATTGCTGGTAGATAAATAGGAAATTGTCCAAAGAAATCTTTCAGGTATTTGCTGTAATTAGGTTACTCTCTTAAAAAATCAACAAAAGAGATGTTGAAAAGTTACATGGATTGAATCCCTTAGTAAGGTGGGTTTGGAAATGTGTTCTAGTTCTGCTCTGTTGTGGTCACAAGCTCCCTTTTTCTGGGCATTCTTTACCAAAAGTGTCCTTTCCTGTTTGAGAACACAGAATATGAAGTGACACAAAGATTTCTTTGTGGAAATCTTAAGTCCTGTGTATTTATATATCAGTGTTTAATATTACATTACAGTCTTCCTGGAAATAAAACTGATTTTTTTAGGGTAAAGTATTTATGCCTTAAGAGAAGGATTATTAAAAAAGGTTTTGAGAAGGTATTTGGAGTTTCCAAATGTGAATTTAGCTACAGAACCTCGAGCATTAAAAGCTACTGGTTAGATCAGGGAAGAGAATTAATATTTTATGTACTCAAGTAGGTACTACATTTGCTCTTATTAGAACACCTTGAAATTTGATTTCAGGTGTTGAAAGCATTTTTGAACAGGGTTTGGGGTCTCTGTGACACTGTTCCCTGAATTCCCTGAGCTCAGTGTTGTGGTTGGTCACTGCTGGGACAGTCCTGCAGGACAGGCTGAGAGGGTTTGTGGGGCTGGGCTCATTTATGGCTGTGACCTCTGCTCTTGCTCTCAGTGTGCATATTCCTACATATTTTGTGATCTTTAGTGTTATAAATGATGATGAAATGGTGATCAGTTGGGCTCTGTCTCACAGAACCTTCTGTAGATGAAATAGAGGCTGTTGACAACACAGGGAACCATACAATTTCAGAATTAGACCATTTTTCTTCTGACCGGGAGAGTCAGAAGTGAAGGGACCCAAGGATTAATCCAGTGTTTATATCCATAGCTAACCTCCCAACATGTGGATTAAATCTTCCCTGCACCTGTAGTATAACACTTTCCTCATGCTGGGGAGTAATACCTTAACTAAAACCACCTCAGCTTTCTGGTGGCTTCAAAGACATGAAAAACCACAGTCAGGATGAAAGCATTTTATTTTTTGTAATTTTTAGCATAGTGCATATTAAATGTAATAACTGATGAGTTTAGGAGGATAATCTGTTACCATATGCAAGAACCATGCTCCATAAGTTAGATACATTTTTAGGAACTGTTAACTTTTATAGAATTTGCTGCAACAAATCATTCTGGGAATGCTGTGTACTTGAGTTTTCAATTGAGGCTCTAACATTTGGTTGAAGTATCTTCTGTACTTCTATCATCTCATAATTTCCTTCAGAGCAACGAGAGAACAATCTGCACGTTGGGTGGGAGGATGAGGGAATGCTAATTGAAACCATGTAATAAAAAGGTAATTTAGCAAAACTATTAGTTTTTGGTTTTTTACTATTTTAAACCTATTATTTTTAAAATTACATCTGTATTAAAAAGGCTGTAAAACTCCACTCCATGTCAGCACATTGCATCTTAATTCTCATTTTCCTTTGCATGAATAGTAAAATCTTGATAAATTGAGAACCAAAATTAATTGAATAAACTTCAGTTGAACATTTTTATGTTAATGTTTGGATTAAAAAAAGCCATATTACAGACTTTTTGAAGAACATTTAATGGTTTCTATCATTGACCACACCTCGAATGCACTATGGGAAAAAGTGCTGATGGAGGGAAACAAAGCCCAAGAACAAATGTTAATTGGGTTCTGTGTTTATGGCTGGTTTGAGGCTGTGATGGAGTTACTGACACCCCTATCTGTTGCCAGATCATGCTTTTCCAGCCAAA
This sequence comes from Ammospiza nelsoni, assembly GCF_027579445.1. Lineage (NCBI taxonomy): Eukaryota > Metazoa > Chordata > Aves > Passeriformes > Passerellidae > Ammospiza > Ammospiza nelsoni. Next base: position 3,932,553 of record NC_080647.1, on the reverse strand, counting down.
CCTCGATCAGAAAATGCTCTTTCCAGCCTGGCAGCCAGGGGGTTGCACAGTTCAGCACCTGGAGATGGGGCTGAACTTTCCTTTCCCAGGTCAGTTTTGAGCTGAATTGTGTCTTCCATGTCTAGCTCCTAGAAATCCTTCACAAGGAGGGAATTTCTGTGAAAGAGAGAAAAATACAGGGGGAGTGGGGAGAGCAGTGGTGAGGCTGAGCAGGGGACAGAGAGCTCAGAGACCACCTGGCCCTTTGCTGAACCTGCTGGGCCCTTGGGAGTGTGTGCTTGTGTGAATTTGGGTGTGTGTTTGTGTGAATGTGTGTGAATTTGGGTGTGTGTTTGTGTGAATGTGTGTGAATTTGGGTGTTGGGGTGTGTTTGTGTGACTAAGTTTTTGTGTGTGTTTGTGTGAATTTGTGTGAATTTAGGTATGTGTGTGAATTTGGGTGTGTGAATTTGTATGACTTTGGATGTTTGTGTGAATTTGGATGTGTGGGTGAATTTGAGTGAATTTGGGTGTGTGTGTGAATTTGGGTATTTGTGTGAATTTGTGAATTTGGATGTGTGTGTGAATTTGAGTGAAGTTGAGTGAATTTTGTTGTGTGTGTGAATTCGGGTGTGTTTTTGTGTGAATTCAGGCGTGTGTTGGTGTGAATTTGAGTGTTTGTTTGTGTGAATTTGGGTGTGTGTTTGTGTGAATTTGGGTATTTGTGTGTGTGTTGGTGTGCACCCCCAGGGCTGGGCAGTGTTGACCCAGCTTTTCCCTTTGCTCTCTCTCATAAATGTTGGGATTACCTGGGCGATTGTTTCCCCAGAATGCCATAATGTAATCTCAAACCTAATACTCCAACAAGCATGCACTAATTAAAACTGCAATTATATTTTTGCTCAAACAAAACGACTTAATAAACATTATCACAAACTGTTTACCCTTCCCAAAAACAATTTATGCTCACTAATACAATTTCCCATTAAAACTGCTGCCAGGTAAATTAAAAACTCTTGAAATAGTAAGTAAGTGGGAAATTAATTCAACAGTTTAATCTAGAGCTAATAACAGTTGCAAGCTCAGAAAAAGATTGCTACAGCAGGGAGTTAATTAACAGCTTATTCCCCATTTGATAAAAGTAATCCACTCTAATTCCAGTGTAATTTACCTCAATGTAATATAAAACCACAAGCTGCTTCTGGTGCTGGTAATTATTAGCCTTGTCCTGTGGCCACATTGACAATAAAATTCAGCAGTATCTTAATAATAAGAGGCAGTCTGCTAAATGCCCACAATTAAAGATGTAACATGGAATCTTGAAGCTGCAACAGTCATGTGTGAGGCTGAAGGGGCTGGAGGTACAGTTGTGACATCCTCCAATTGCTGTTTCTCCTCCTCCTCCCCAGGGTGGGCCTTTCCCAGCCCAGGTTGTTTTCCTGGCTCATAAATGCACCAAGGTGCAGGGAGCAAACAGGGCTGGTGTCATTCCCAGGGGAAGCAGAGATTTGGAGCTCTTGAGCTGAAATACCTCAAAGGATCATAGATGCAGGGTGGCTCTTTTGACCGCCATTATAATGCAATTTGTTTTTTTCCTTCCATTTCTCTTATTGTGGGGTTAAACCAATGATCAGATTTAAAATATATATATATATACACATATATATAATATATAATATAAATATATAATGTATGTATGTACAAATATAGTATATAATATACATATTATGTAATATATAATATACATATATAATGCATATATGTATGTACAAATATAATATATAATATACATATTATACAATATACATATATATAATAAGTTTTATTACAAATATTCTTGTTTAACCCAGCATAGTATTTTCTGATATTAATTTGATTTCCTCTTGAGCAATTGAGATAGTCTATCAGCAAACTTAAACTTGATATTTAAGTATTTCCAAGTTTGCTTAGTTTGCTGTGTGACTGTTGGGCAGCCTCCCTGGTTTGTTTGCCTAATGTGTTCTTAGCACTTTTCCACTGTCCCTGATTTAGGGATGTCATGGTGAGGAAAACCACAAGTTAGTGCACTATAATCACAGTTCAACTGAAATACATGGAATTAAATGACTTATCTTGTCACGTAAATACTCATAGTTGAAATTAAAAAAAAATGTGGTGTTATTTTAACCCAGTGGTTATTAACAAATGTGAGTTTGATTTTCTTCTGTCACCTGAAAGACTTGTTTACCTTATTTATGTGATTGAGAAACTTTCTTCTGGGAAAGGAAAATGCTCATTGGATAGCGCATGCTAACAAATACATCTGAAGTTACAATTGTAGGGATTATTTAATTGTTCTGAGCAGAGGAAGGGTTAACTTTGAGGGTTGACTCTGGGAAGACAGAGCAGAGGTTCTGGGTGTGCTCTCCTGTCAGGGACAGGGCCAGAGCTGGTGACAAAGATGAGGACAGTGGCTCAGGGATGATGGCTCTGTTGCAGGGACAGTGTTCCTTCCCACGTGTGAAATCTGCATTTTCCGGGTGCTCAGTTGCAGGGACAATGTTCTTTCCCACGTGTTCCACAAGAAATCTGCATTTTCTCAGTGTAGTGCAGAGACAGATGGTTGGAAGTGAGTTGGTGCTTTAGCACAGGTGAGATCTGGTGGAACACTCTCCATGCTCTGTTTTTCTGTTAGTGCTCATTAGCTAAACCAATGTACATTTTTCTGCATCAATGTGGCTCTTCCTTCTTTGTCATGTGAATAGTTTTTCCTGCTCTCAGTGCTGATTTTTAGTTTGGGTAGTCAGCCCTGGGGCAGGAATGGCTGGGTGGCCACTGGAGCTCCCTGGGCTCAAATCTCCATCCCTGCACACCCCCAGGCTCACCTGGATCTGTCCTGGGCAATCTGCTCCAGGTGACTCCCAAAGGGAGGGTTGGGCTTACGCGACCTCCAGAGCTCCTGTCCAACCTCAGCCATTCAGTGGATTTCTCATGTGCTGTAATTTCTCCTTAATCTAATGATTATTTATCATTGTAAGGTTCCTCTTTCAGGCTTTTCCAGCAAACGAGGTATGAGCTGGTCACTGAAAGAAACAGGGGAGAGGAGTAGACTGAAAATGAGAAATGGGAGTTTTTTATTTCTGATAGAAGAATTCATAGGAGAAAGTGTTGGTGTCTGTATATTTAAATTCTGGTACACATCCCCACTTCAGTTATTTATGTACTTAACAATAAGTTCTACCAACTTTAAACTTAATTTACAGTTGAGTTGGGAAGGATTTTTTTTTAATTTTTGTTGTTAAACAAATCTTTAGTACAATAAATCATCCTGACTATAAAGGACTTTCTTTCCTGCTGACTTAGAAGTCATCCATAATCCCTATTTTGTCTATATACAAAGTCTCTAATATGAGTGAAGCCATGCTTAAAATTCTGTAGGTCAAGGATTGAAACCCAATCGTGTCCAAGTAGATGTGGCTGGAAATGAATCAGCACAGCTCATCAGCTGCTCACAGCCTGGCTAATGCAGTCCTGGGCCTGGCCTGCCACCCCTGTGCCACAGGAGGGCTGGGGCAGGCTCACAGCAGCCTCAGCTGAATTAAATCCAAATTGTGCAGGCTGGGGAACTGCTCTGCAGCTTGGGCTGAGGTGTTCCAGCAGCCAGAGAAAGTCTTAGATTTAAATACGATTTCACAGTTGAATAATTTGTATTTTTTTGTTTCGTTGCACTTGACAATGGAAAGAAAAACATTCAAGCCATGTTTGAAAACAGCTCAGTTTGGTGTTGTCATTGTCTGCTCTTCAAATACATCTGCAAGGTTATTGTTATGAAAAGTTATGTGTAAATCAATACCATATTCTCAGTCACTGCAATAAGTTCTCTAGAAACAGAATTCATTCTTGTTCAGTATTTAGCATTTCACCTGGAGCTTGTGGGGTGTAACTGTGGGGGCTGAGCTGGTGTGTCCCAGGATGGAGCCCTGCATGAGGAGGTTTCTCCTATTCCTTGTGGAGATGGCCTGGGCCGTTCTGTGTCCTCACAGTGCCAGAGCTCACGGGTTGAATGGCTGGCACCAGAGTTCCTGTGGTCATGAGGCACAGTGACATTTTTCATACATTTTATACAAACCAGCCATTAGGGTGCAGGTTTAAACCTTCTTTCCTTCTCTAAATATGTTTTTCTAGAGAAATATGTTTGTGGGGGACATGTGCCACTAAACAGACCATCAGAATAATTTTTCATAAAGAGTTTATATTTCACTGAAGCATTAAAACCCCAGAATAACTGTTTGTGTACATAATTACTGAGGCAGTCTGTTTACATACAAATTATGCCAGATTCTAAGGAATGATTCTGAGTCTCTCACAATGGATTTCACACTCTGTGGGGTAAATCTGCAGTGCAGGGGCAGCCTGTGGGCCTGGGTTGCAGACAGGAGTGTGTTGAGGAACTTGCTGGCCATGTGTGAAACCCTCCTGTGTCACCCGGGCTGGGAAATCCCACCTGGGAGCAGCCTGCCCTTCATCTGATCTCCATGAGTGCCTGAGGGGCACATCCAGGCCCAGCTCAGGGATCCAGCTGATGGAGAATCCATCCCACAGCCAGAAAATGATCCCAGCATTTATTTATTTATTCATCCCTGCTGTTAAAAAATGACCTTTTTGTTTTCATTTTTATGTTAAACTTTCTGCCCACTGCTGCAGATCCTTTGAACTTTATTCCTGTGGTCAAGCACTTGCCATTTTGCTTTCACCTGTTGCCTTTTTTCCTGCCTTGACCCCGAGTGCAGGGAGTGGGAGCAGCTGGACCTGGTGACCAGGAATGGGCAGAACACAGGGACAGAAGGACATTGGTGACATCAGTGACATTAATGATGTTGGTAGAAGCAAACATTTCCTGTGGAGGTGCCGTGCAGGCAGCAGGGCAGGGATTGGGATTTGGGGAGGAGGTTGCAAGGCTCACGGAGAGCTGGGTGATGCAGCCCATGATTTCTGCACAATCTGAGCTCAGCTTTGCAGTTGTGTCACCTGTGAGCACATCTGTTAGCACAAATAATTTATTTTCTTCTCCTGGTTCTGTCTGGCCTTTCAGCCAACTTCCATTATGCTAATGTAATTAATAGATATTCTCAAAAGCAGGATTAGGGCAGTTTATTTCAGTAGTGTGCTTTGCTTTTTTCCTCTTCTTTCCCTTGCTACCACTACACATTTCACTGCTAATGCTAAAAGAACCTGCTTTTCTGCAATTCTTTCTGGCATGGAAGGGCTTTCCTGTATTTCTCTGCCTCATTGACTCTCCATCTCATTTAAAAATCTTTGCTGAAGATACATCTTTTTCCCCTTGCATGACCCTCATAATTTTTATCTCTCTCTGCTGTTATTTTAGTATGTAATTTTACTTTTAAACTAGCTGATGGCCCTTCGTTGGAGAAGGAGCAATCAATAAATTATGTGCTGATTGTGTATATTCTTCATCATATTCTGGGATTTCATTGTCCTGACCATAACAGTTGAGATGTATTTTTGTTGTACTTTTTCACCTTCTTTTGGGTCTTGTTATTCTTGACTTTTAATAATTGAAAGATAATTAGATATTTTTCCATCATGAAAAAGAAAGAATGAAAGAATGAATCTCCACCTGCTAAATATCATTTATATCAATCAATGGCCTTGCTGAGGAAACACAAGCTTGAGCAAAGCTCAGCATGGGTTGAGCAAAGAAAGTGAATGATTTTCCTGAATAATTTTCAGTTCATGTCACTAAATCATCAACCAACAGCTTTTAGAGATAATAAATTTCTATGGAAAACTCCCAAGAACTTCAGAAATACTTATTTTTGTGATAATAAACTGTTTTGGGGGAACTTCTATAACAGCTTTAACAAGAGAAGTTTTTGAGAGTCACCTTCATCTTTCTCACAAGATGTCAGGGGGAACTTTGCAATTTTTTTTACAGTTAGTCATTAATAGCAAGTTTGGAGGAGTGAGGTTTAGAGGAGGAAAATCCCACCTCGGGTAAGTATGGTCAGTTCTGGCAACACAGAGGTGTGAGTATGGGTGCAGGTAATTAAGCATAAATAATGTTGTCTTTTCCTCTTCGATGCAGAGGAAAAGATCTTGTAGATCAATTCTGTGATCTCACTATATGCTAATTAAGAAAAAAGTAAAAGATAGGACTGAGCAACTTGTGGTAATTTAGATAATTTTTCTGCCCATGAAACTTCAGCTTTTTTGGCAGCAGTTGTGTTGCTTCAAAAAATTTTTTGTAACACTTGTGATTAGAAAAGTCTGTCTTACTGCTGTTTTGTGGAGTTTTAAAAATTAATTTAATATTAAATAGCTCTGTAAAGTAGCAGCACCCATGTGTGAGTTACCTTCCCAGCTCTCAGGAATGGTTGGTGCTGACACTTCATGCTGCTACTGGATAACTCAATTGGAATATGTAAAAAAGCAGGAACATATTCTTAGCTCTTCTCAAAGCATGAATCCAATCTCATAAAGATTTTCATTATGGTTTGAGGGATGGGATGTGCATCTTACTCATTTGCTCACACAGACCCTTGCTGCTGACCCATTCATCAAATGCACCAGTCCAGGCCAACAGGAATGAGCTCTCCAAGAAAGATAAAGAGCAGAAATCTCAAATGAAAGACATTGTTCTTTGTACCAGCTCACCTCATCTGCCATCACATGTAATTGAGATTATCCAGGTTCTCATCTACCCCTGTACCAAGGTGCTGTGTGGGGAAAAAGGGCTAAAGAGGAGACATAGAGTTCATAAAACAAAATCAGGGGAATTCCAAGTCCTGAGTTAAGACAGTGCTGGAATATTATTTAGAAGCCTTTCAGCTATTTCAGTTTAATAATTGTTGAAAAAAAGAGCAAGCAATAGCACAGTGTTGGCAAGAGAATGTCAGCCAGCCAAAAACAATCACAAAGAGAGACTACCTTGCACTCTGAAAATGCTGATTGCACTTTCTGTGGAGCCAGCAGCAAAAATATGCTTGTTTTATTTCTTACTTTTGGTAAACAACTTTAATTAATTAATCTCTCATTGGCTAATGCTGTGCCTGCAGTGTTGCAGATGGATGTTCAACTATCACAGCTCCCAAAACTTGGAAGCTGACACTCAATTTTGTAAATGTAACCCAGCAAGAAGTTATGATGCCTTTTCAAACTCCTTGGCAAATTAAAAGGGCAGTTCTTACAGCAATGAACATTATTTACTGGCATTTAAATATCCTCAGCAGTGAATTGTTTCATGAGATGTGTCAGTGTATCCAGAGTGAGTTGGTACCAATAACCTGTGTCACTCTGGTTGGGTAGGAATCTTTGACATGAAGCTCCTGCTTCAAAGATTCCATTCCTGGTGAAACAGCAATTATCTTATTGCAGTTTGGAAACAGAGCTGGTCCCTCTGCTGGAATTGCAATAGGATTTGGTGAGGAATATCTCTGGGTGAGCTGGGTACTGCCTCATCTGTGCCCATCAGCTTTGTAGGAGATGTGCCCAATTCCTGAGCTCTGCTTCATTGTGATTATGTACTTAGTTACTGCTTTAAGGTACATGACAACTTTTATTGCTTTTTTCTTTTTTAAAAGTATTGACATGAGAAATCCTGATGAAGCTGATTTCATTTCTCTCTAGGAGATCATGGGTAAGCAAGGAGAGGGAACCAAGTTGCTGTTACTGCAGCAGTGCTGCTCTCAAAATTTTGTTTGAACTATCCCAAAGTGTCTTCAACTTGGTAATAATACAGTTTTGCAAACTCCTAAAAGTGGATAGCCAAAATATTTATTTTAATGAGTATTTTTATTAAACTAGACAGCATTATTACTGCCACAGATTAAAGACCTATAATGTGACTTTAATACTGTTATTAGATGTTAATGTCTTAGGAAAGCACTTTGAAGATGAAATAGTTCTCATTTACTTTTCCTCATAATTAATCCTAATGTGTCAGGGGACAGCACATCTTTGCATCATTGCCTCCTGTTCAGTTTGGCCAAAAAGGAAAGACAAGAATCTAAAACACTTCTGTGAGTGAGTGAAACTGGAAGTTGTGAGTAAATCCAGTAGAAATCCACTTATACAGATCTCCTTCTTAACTTTCTGTTTTCACTGCATAAAACAAGAACTGGCAGTAGGTTGTCCAGTTTCCAGGGTTTCTGGTAGGAATTATTCATAATAGATTTGTTATTTCTGCAGTTTAAAACGCCATTTCATCCCATCTCTGGTGGTGTTGTGCTCATCATGTTACCAGTTCTTTCAGGAAGGGAAAAAAAACTCATTTCCTGCTGTGAGTTTGTTTTCTGCACTTAAAACTGGAAACTAAATGTTTTTTTTCCAGGACAAAAGTATTTAATCATCCAGACAAGAGTAAAATAACAATGAATTCAGTAAATGTGGCTGCAGGGTCTGGGGGAGTGGGGACCCCAAGACCCCTGTGCCCCCCCAGGCCTGGCTTTGCTCCTGCTGCCCCTTCCTGTGCTCCTGTTTTTCACTGGGAAATTTCCATAGATAAAAAGAAAACAAAAGAAAACCTCGCCGTGATCATTTTCGGTCTCTGGCTGTTATTTTTTAAAAGGTGCAGTTATTGATGTCTCTGTACCAGATGGTGTGATCCCATGATGCCTCTTATAAAATGTGATATATAAGCATATACCTCAATAGTTCAGGGTTTGTAATATAAATCAGTCTTATGATATCCTCCACAGGCTGGTCCTTTTATATTCCTACTAAGAACCAAATTAATCAAGCACTATTTTGCTCTGATTTTTGCTTTGTAGTCTTGGAGTTTTATTTGATAGAAGTTAATTTTTATCCATAAATACAGTCTTGTTTTTAAAAAATTCCTTTTCTTGCACAGAACCAGACACAAAAGATTATGAAGCATTTATTCATTTCATTGTTTAAGAAGCACAATATTTTGAAACTTGAGCCTACCAGCAGAACAGTTGGAAGACTGAAGATATATCTTCATTTACCATACAAATGAATAACTTATGTAGCATTCTACTAATTGGTTTGATTACAATTTTTTTTCTGTCCTTTAGCACATTTTTTTTGAGCTTCTTTCTTTGCAAATGCCAGTAACCACAAATCCCACAGTTTAATCTTTAGATAGATAAGCTTAATTTTGTTTGGGAAATGTGTAAAAAGCTAGATGCAGTTTGTGCTGCTGGAGAGTGAAATGGATGAGACCACGACCTGTTTTGGTGATCCCTAAATTTACTGTATAATTAATGTTGTAGGGTTTTGTGTCCTTTGAAGGATATGCAGAATAGCAAATGTTTAGCTGCTAAAACAAAGTTTTTATTGAAATTTTGTGAGCTTCATGTCTTAAGGGTAGAGAAGTGAAAATATTCCTGACTTCAAGAAGAACCAAACATTTTCAATGCCTGGAGAAATACAACTAAGGCATTCCACATTGGGTGTTGGTCATCAAACTGTTAAGAATGGAAGAATACATTTACTTAATTATATTTACATATATATATAATACAACCCCCTCCATGTGGGGTGGATAGCAGCTTATCTAAAATTAGTTTTACACCTAAGCTAATATCCAGCTTGCTTCCATCCTTGTTTTCTGTGATATTTTAACACTGATGAACAGTTCTTCTGTTGGTGTGGAGTTGGCTTCTTAGATCTGTGTTATTTTCCTGTCAGTCACTAACCCTGAGGTTACAAACTGAGCTTTGCAGTGGTGTGGGTCAGTGCTGGCTGGGATCTGAAGATGAGGATGTAATTTTTGGGTGATGGTGAACCGAGGTGCTGAGGAACAAACCAGGTTTATTTGAGATGTGTGAGGAGGTCCTGCAGGTGGGTTCAGTGACTGGAGGGAGGTGAATATTTGCAGTATGTGAGAGGGCCAGAGCTGAAATGCTGCTGGGTGCAGGTGTTGTGTGCCTGGGAGGGGCAGAGCTCAGCTGAGTGGGGTTTGTGCCCTGCAGAGATCTCGGTGTCCAGGTGGGCTCAGCAAATCACTTCTTGCCTCAGCAGCAGAAATGTGGTACAGAAAGTCATAAATAACAGCAAAAGGTGTAATAGGCCATGTCCTTCTAAAACAAAAGAGGAGAAATCTTGAGATATTTTCACTTTTTAAGAGCTGAAGAGTATAAAGAAGGAAAGAATTTGGTGTGGTTGAATTTGTGGCTCGGGGTTGGAGAGCAAATGGCCGAGGTGCTTTGGGGTGGAGAAATGCACTGAGAGAAATGTGGGGGAATCACCTCTTCCTTCCCTAATTTACTTTCAGGGCTTCTGGTGAGATGTGTCTCCTTTCATGATGATAAAATACCTGACTTTGTGCCTTTAGAAATATCTCAGCTTTTTTATCAGCTCCTTATCACTGCTGTAATACAGTGATAGAATAATGTGAAAGTAAGAGCAGAAAATTTCTCCCTTTATATAATTCCTGTAGTGTTTCTGAGGAAAAATGTTTGCATAACTCAGAGTAATTTTTATTGTAATATAATTTGTGATGTAAATCATGGATTTTCATCAAAATGCTAGAACTGAGGTTTTGAACCTTGGGCTTGGGGCATTTGCTGCCATCACTGATTTTTTATCATTGCTCATGGAACTCCTTTGGAAAGTTTGTAGCCGAAGTGGTTTAGGGGTTTCTGCAGTTCTTCTGGTGGCTAATGATAATTAATTTTTTCTAGCAATAGTAATGATTTAAGCATATTGCTTTAATGAGTGTTATCTCATCTTTTTCCTTAATTAAGCAAGTTGTCTTCAGTTAGCAAACACTATTATTGCTGACAAATTTGAAAGTAATAGTTTGTAGATTGTAATCCATTCCTTTCTTACTTCTATTTAGATTACAAATGTGTTTCCCCAAGAAATAATTTGGGAAAGGATCTGATCTGCACTCTTGGTTAGGGACACAGTTGCTTCTTTTAATTGAGTATTCCAGTACCTTTTCTCAGTGCTCTGCACTTTTCCCTGTAATTTCTTGTTAGAAGTACCAGTAGTCCTGATTTTACAGCACCAGTGGATGGTAACTCTTAAATTGGCCTAAAATTAGGAAAATATATTCTTTAAATTGTTTATATATATATCTAGTCTTAACAAGTTAAGTATTTAGAATTAACCTGATGTCATTCCAGTAAGAAAAAAATCTGGTGAGATACTTCAGATGTTTTTCCAAATGTTGGTAGATGTTAAAGTCTTACCAAACTATTGAAACCTTCAACCAATTCATTTTAGTCAGACAGGGCCTAAAGTTGAAGTATTTTATAAAAGCTAAACAATGCCAAATGGATTTGGCTGAGATCAAAACCCAAATCTATTTGTTCTCTTTCATCTTCAGTGTTCCATTTCCTAGGAGTGTGACCTTAGTCAAACATCTATTAAAGTTAGCTTTTGATCTTACTCCCTGTACAAAAAAAAAAAAAAAGGAAAAAAGTCAATCTTTAGAATTTTCTTCCAGAGACAATCACAGTATTGTGTTTTAATGTTCCAGTAGCGTGTGAGTAAATAGGATTCTCTGATGTATGTGATAGAGCAGTGGCTAAATGGGACAATCATTTTTGTGTCAGAGACAAGAATCAAAAGGCAGCATTCTTCAGAAGCTGTTAACTGGAAAAATCCCCCCAGGTCAGTGCAAACAGGTTAACTGGTCAATGTGCTGCATTTTTGGGCCCTTTGATGGAAATGCCTTGTAATTTGATAACAGGTAGCTGTTCATTTGTAATACAATTTTCTCTTCAGCAGTCAAAGCTGCCTAGTGATTAATCAGTAAAGGGGTTAATTTTCTTCTCAAGTATGAGCAGTTTGGTGGCTTTTTGAAAGAAGTAAGGACAAATTATTTATTTCCTGAAGTGAATATAAATAACTTTCTTGGTCATCTTTAAGTTCCTTCACATTAGGGGAGTCTGTGTCACATCCAGCCCAAGGGAAGTGAGTAGGTTTTCTTAAATACATATCAGTTCCTGAACATATGCAGGGGAATAAAATTACAATTAGGATTTCTGTTTAGCATACTGAGCTGCTCAGATACTAATTGACAAATGTCTGATAGATCTATTCTTATCAATGTAGTGCTACTATTAGGGAAATGTCTATTAAAGGATATAGTAGATAAATACTGAAAAGATTTATTTAAAAGGAATATCTATAGAAGAAGCAGTATTTGTCTTTTTAATAAACTTCAGAATTGACAGATATTTTGCATGTTAAGCTTCTAAAACCAGAGTTAAATGCTTACTGGGAATACATTGGAATATTACCTAGATAACTTTATAATAATGAACTTAGCAATGTGGGAAATGCCTTAAAGTAGATTCAAACCTCTCAGCTCTAAACAGCTGCAAAAAGTACAGTATTAATATTGAGAAATGGCTGAGGACTGCAGAGTACAATAGTTGTAAAAGAAATGCTTGCAAGGGGTTAGTTACATAATGTAGAATTCTGGAAAAGCAGGATGAAAGGTACCTGCAGTATTTTTCTTTCTGAGTTTAATAAAAATATCTCAGTACATCTTGGACATCATTTATATTAAATTCAGTTTTATTTTTAAAGTAAATTTATTTCATTTCAATTTTAAAAATCCTGAGAATCTATTTTAAAATATGAACATACTTTGACTACTGAAATAATTACACAAAACCTGAGCTAAAAATGTTTGTTGCCATAGTTCTAGAAGAAATGAAACTGCTATACTGGTGCAAACTCAGGAGTAAAGACCAGTAGAGTTCCTGTGTAAAGATTTGCAAGGGCAAAGAGAATATTTGCATAATTTTAGATTACTCAGTGTTTCAATTCAGTAACTAAATTATTCCTCTCCTCCTCGAGCCTGCATTTGGCTTGGAGGCTGGAAGTTAATTCAGCTTGACCAATGAGTAGAGACACATCCTTTAAGATTTTAAAAATGGTGTAGTTCATCTTCTACGTGTTATTTTTATTCACCACCTGGAACAAGAAAATAAGCTTCCAGTCAGTGTCTCAGCTTTGAAAAATGTTCTTTACCTTGCACAGCGTAAAATGGAAATAGCTATTCTGGCATAACTTCATAAACAAAGGTGATATTAACCTATTGGGACTAAATTACTTGTCTCCTGCGTTATTTGTGCAAGTAAATGTGCATGAATAAGCTTCAGCAAAGCTGCAGGAAAGTAACTTAAAAACAGAGAATGATCAGAAGTAAAAAAAAAAAAGCTGAAGAAAAGAAAGTAAAGGTACCCAGTCCTCCATAATCACATTGCTCACGCTCTGGCTGAGGGATCAATAGTCATTCATTCCTGCCCCAGAGGAAAGCAGGGCTCTTTGTTCGTGTACCTGTGCTCTGACCATTCCCTGGAGCTCAGCCTGGCCCCGCAGCCTGGGGCAGCCTCCTCGTTTTCCCTGCGCTCTTTGGACTGCACAAATCCATCACCGCTCGCAGGAGCCCCGAGCGCCAGCGCAGCTCTGCCAGGTGCCCGGGCAGCTCCTGCCACAGCAATTTGCTGTGCAGGCTGGAGCAGGGCACGGCGCCTGTCCTTCCTCAGGATTTTTGTCCTGTGCATTGTCCAGACCCTGCTGGAACTGAAGGAACTCATCCAGAACATCTCATTTCCTCTTCCAGAGGAGAACGCCGTGGTTCTCACCCTGAGGTACCACGGGGTCCTCTTGCCACAGCCGGCACTGCTGGAAGGGATTTGGTGGCAAATGTGCATTTCTGAGCACTGTGTGGAGATCAGGCTGTGGCTGCTCTGGGGAAATGTGGTTTTTCACTCCCCAAAATGGAAAACAAACCAGAAACCCAACGGGGTTGTTGAGCCAAAAGTGTATAAAGAGATCATATTGTGGCAGTAGGTGGAGTCCTCATTTGAAGAGTTAGAGGTCCCTGCTCCCCCAAATGTTATTTTACATTACATTGAGCAATTAATGGAGTATTCATTTGGGGATTTCCTATTCCAGGAAAATTACATTTGTGCACTACATCCTACACATTTTGTCTGATTCCAGTGAGTGTAAATGTGATAGGTTCTGCTTGAAGCTGGCGATCCCCTAATGCCATCCCCAAATATTTTTCACTGTGAGTAAGTTGTGGGTTTTCAGATGATCTTAAAGCATGAATATTTTGCTTGAATTCAACAGCCAGAATTGCAGAGTGGTTATAGGTCTCAGAAGAGCATTCCTGGAATTTCTGTTCCTAAGAGATGCTGCTTTCAAACTTGAATCGTTTGAGGTTGTGCTAATTAAATGCCATTTGGAGAGGAGTGTCTGGGCTCTCTCTTTTCATTGCTTGGATTATTGTGCTTCAAATAAGCATAATATTTTTGTGGGTTTTATGAATTGGCCACAGATTTCTCAGCCTTAAGTAACCAAGAGTTGTGTGTGATCAGAGCATTCCATTTCTGTTCTGGAAGAGTCCTGAAAATGGCTTATGTGGAAGCAGCAGCATGTAGGGGATGATTCTACAAATTTGCAAACCATAATTTAACAGTCCAGTCTCTACCAGCAGTGCTGATCCTGGCAGTTGTTGAGGTTTTTTTGTGAAATATTTTAGCATGATGAATTTATGGAACTCACTTAAAATCCTTGAAATGCACCATTTTAAAAGTGTGGATGGAGACAGCTGGGGTGTAGCTGCCATGTGTCATCTGATACAAAACAAATATTTGTGTGGTGTTTTCCTGTCACAAGTAGCAAGTAGCTTGAAATCACTCACAAAGATATCCTTATTCCCTGAAGACCTTCCAGCCCAATTAATTTTACAAACTCAAGAGATTTGTGCCAGCTCCAGATATGCTGTGAGTGATTTCAGACTTTTTGGTACTTAGCTGAAAGCACTTCCAGAAACTTCTGCCATTTCCCTTCTCTCATTACTGCTTATGGACAGGTGCTCAAAGCTCACAGAAACTGATGTAATGGGAAAGGAGTAAATGGGGAGAAAAAAGGAACAACAGCAAATTCTGATTTCACATGGCAGCACGTGCACCATGGCAGTCTTCTGTGATTGTAGAGGAGTAAAAGATTGTGCATGATCAATATGAGGACTGTGGTTTGATATATTGATAACATAATTTTGCGTTCCCAGGAACCCAAGAATATTCTAAAATGGATAGCAAAGTCCTCCAGTCAGAAGCTGATACTGTTGGTAACCACCATTCTTTCCTGTGACTCCTGAATGTTTAGCACTTTGGAGTTAATATTTTTTTCCTGTAAATGGAATTTCTTTTGTGTTGCTCTCAGGGAGGTACTTTAACACATTTCTGGTTTAATTTTTAATTTTTTTAGTCCTTATCTCACAGAATTGCAATCTTTAGTCTGTGACAGCATTATGAAAGCATAAGCAGATAGTTTGAGAGTTTGGGTGACTATGAGCATTAATTTAACCTAGTGAAATCAGAGTCCTTATGCATAAATTTATCATTCTCTTGATGTTTGGAAACACTGCTTAAAGACACTCCATATTGTAAATTCCCATTTTGTGTCAAGAAGTTTCAATGGCATGACTAAAATCGCATCAGGTGTGCCCTGAGGAGTGTAAAAGTTATCAAGGGGTTGTGGTTTTTCAGTGATAATTCAATGGCTGCTGTCTGGTGTGTACTTCCATCTTCTGAGGGCTGCACATCCAAAGTGGGGTGGTGGTCAGTCAATCAAATATACAGAAGCAGGTAAAGGTCACAGTAGTGCAGAATACTAAAAGTATTAGGCATTAGAGCCTTGACAAATCATTCTCATGACAATGATTGTGAAAAAGAGCAGAAAATGTCACAAA
Organism: Ammospiza nelsoni; assembly: GCF_027579445.1. Lineage (NCBI taxonomy): Eukaryota > Metazoa > Chordata > Aves > Passeriformes > Passerellidae > Ammospiza > Ammospiza nelsoni. Next base: position 3,916,884 of record NC_080647.1, on the reverse strand, counting down.
ATTAATCAATTCTCATGAGACCCACTATAAGAATTATGGAAAGAAAAAAAAGCAGTGTAACCCTCTCAGTGCTTTCTGAAGTTCTGATTTTCCTGTTTCCCTCCAAGAGGGGAAGCTGCAGTTTGGTTTCACATGGGATGCAGGCGCCTTTTTGGATAGGAAATCAACTGTGAAATACACAGCTGGGTTTGCTGTGCATCAGCTTGAACAGGAGTGCTCATCTTACAGATCTAGGCACAAATCTGGAATTAAAATTTCTCTGTGCTTCTAACTGAGCCCCTTGGGTCTAGAGGGGAAATCTGACAGCCCTTGGGTCATCATCTCCTCGTGTGGATGGAGGGTATGAAATATCCCAGGTATTTGATGGAAAATATTCACATTAAAAATGTTTCCAGTCTTTCAGATGGATGTGAGGGGGGATAAGATCAGGACAGAGGTTATGAGTGGTGTGAGAAGCTTAAATAATAGAGACAGACATGGGATGAAAACATCTGGAACTCTCCCCATGTTTAAAGCAGACCCTCTGATTTTGTAAGAATCAGGGCTCTTGCTGCTGTCTAAATATGTGTGAAATTAGAGAGTGACAACCTGTTGCTTCTGTGAATTGTTGCACAGAGTAGCAGGGATGTTTTGATGTTTGGAGGTTTTTATCTTGTTTATGCTCATGTGAACTTCTGCATGAAATTGTATTTTAAAGTGAGGTGAGCAAGCACACCATGTTAAACAGAAATTACCAGGATTGCAAAATGAAGCAGTGTCAGAAACTCAGAAACATTTGTGCAACGCTAATTCTGATCCCTTGAGCATTTGGCAAAGTCTTTAAATGACATTATCAGTGTTTTCCCAGCACGCCTGCCTGGGTGGTGATGGAGCACCCATTGCCCTGTGTGGGATGGAGATCTGTCCGTGGGTCTGTCCCCATCCAGCAGCTGCACAGGGGGAAGTTACCTGGGGAATATTTAGGGACTGCACAAAAGCAGGGCATCAAGTCCCTCCAGAAAAGACTGTGACATTTTCAAGATGACTGGAGCTTCTCTGTGAAAGATGAATTTCTCACAATTCCTGATAAATATGAGTAATACTTGTTTGGATTTTTTTCCCCCTCAGTAGGATTCATTTGCCATAGTATAATAATGTTTTTGACATTTTGAAGTGGTGTTATTTAAAAATGTTAGGCCACTCAACATTTTTTAGGTGTTGTCTGAAATGTTTTGATAAGGATCATCTAAAGTAGTTTCTCTACTTTTATTAACTGGTTAGAGAATCCAAGAATCCCAGATTGGTTTGTGTTGGAAGAGACCTTAGAGATCATCTCATTCCACCCCTACCATGGGCAGGGACACTTTCCACTAGACCGGGTTGCTCCAAGCCCCATTAAGATAAATCAAGGAGTCTTCATTTTCTTTTTAGCTTTGCTCATGCATCATGATAAATATGTTCAAATGTTGTCCTTGAAAAAACCAGTTCTTGCTGTCATTTGTCAGTTTTCCTGTTGCAAAATGGGAAAGCACATATTTTTGAGATATGGTTGTAATATCAGAACTGGCTGCAGGTGTAAGAACAGATGAAGGAAGCTCCAGTGTTGGGATGCATTTTTGGCTCTTGGCTGGGCAGGGTCACAGGGGTGTCCTGGGTTTCAGCCTGGGCTCTGGTGCCCTCCTGGCTCTGGGCTGATGCTCCCACAGCCCAGCCCACCACAGACTCCCCAAAATCCATCCCAGCCTGCAGTGCCCGGTTACTCCCCACTTACTCCCCAGTTACTCACTGCTTCCATCCTTGGCTCTCAGATGATGCACTGAGGGATTTTTGTGCCCATTCCCAGGAGGCAGCCAAGGTACCTTCACTGACCACTGAGAACAGGACATGCACTGGAGCTAAACCTTCCTCCTGCTGCTGAGTCTGTTCACAAACATGAAAAACATCTGCAGGAACAGGACTTGGGAGTTTGGACCCATCTCCAAACTGCTTTAAGGCTTTGAGCATTTTACTGTTCTCATCAAAGAATTCAGTTTCACTGTCCTTTGTGTAGTGCTGGGTTTTACCTCCCTATTTATCACTAAGCAGGGATGATTCATTTCAGCTGGAGAAGCCTTCACATCCCAGCCTGATTTTGAAAATTAATTAATTAGTAAAATTTTGCAGGCATTCTGAAAATGTAAAGCATATTATATGTATTCCCTTATTAATTTTAATTAAAGTGAGTGTTCCTTTTCAGTCTTGGAAAGCCTAATTTGTTGGAGGTTTCAGGATTGTTTTCATGGTTGGCAGTATGGTCTCTCATACTGACATTTCATAGAACCAGATATTTTATCATTGCTCTTTTAGCACAGCATGCTTGACCCATAGCAGCTTTGAATGCAAATAAAAAACAAGCCAATGCACAATGCTTGACTGTTATACTGAAATAATATGGCACAGCTAAACTGGGTTTCATTTTTCCTTCTGAATATTATTAATTGCAATGTGTTGACTGTTAATTTAATTAAATGTTTTGCTTTAATATAAAACCATTTTTCAGTTCACTGACTCACCATTTCATTTAATTAATTGCAAACCTCAGGATTTGATTACTCATAGTTCTCCTTTAGTTAATTTACTTGTTCACAGTTTTGACAGAAAAGCTTTCAAACTAATATGAAGGAGAGGCACAGTCTGACTAATCAGGAAACTGGAAAAAAATAGCTGTGGCTGGAGTATGAGATTAGCAGACACTCAGGTCACCTGGAAAGCCCAGAGCCCTTGTATTCACCATGAAAATCCAATTTTCAGTGACTGAGCACTGGTTAAATCTTGCACCCAAGACACCAGCAGAATGTAGTTGAGTTTTGGATCCTTATCTAAACACCAGGAAATATTTGCTAAGGAATAAATTGTGACATTACTGGGGGCAAGGGACCCTGTCCCCTGTCCCCTGGTGCTGGGGGTGGCTCAGCACTGCCCTGTGGTGGGACACAGCAACAACCTGGGCTGTGACCTTTGGGCCATGCGGGGAAATGCTGCTTCTCCTGCAAGAATTCACTGAGGAATAACCTCCAGGAATGTGTGATGGGGACATGAGAGTAACAATTAGTGACCTGCTGGGCTGGAGGAGCCTCTCTGGGGCTCCCAATGCCATGTCTGTCTCAGAGATCCCACCAGGAGCTGCTCAGCTAACTGGGGGTGCTGGGGATACTGGAGCAGCACCAGTCCCACCGTGGGGCTGTGGGCAGCCCTGCAGGAACCATCCTGACTGTCCCAGACCTCTCCTGTGCTGTGGGGCTGTGAGGGATGTCCCTGTTTGACAACAAATGCCCACAGTTTATTTCCTGGGTGTTCCTGACTGATCACAGCTGGCAGAATTTAACTGAAGAAAGGAGAATTTCAAGTGTAAATGGGCAGGAAAACCCAGAAGCTTTGAAGTGGGTAACCCAGCACGTGGGTTTTCCTAGCAATCCTTTTTTGGTTTGTTTAGGGGGAAGTAGAGGGATAGATGTAAATGTTACAGCAGTTCCCAGGACATTTTTCAAAGTGAGGTGCTCTAAGTGAGATTCTGCTGCTGATAATGATTCATCCAAGAGGATGGAAATGATTCTTCAGTTCTTTGTAGATCCTTAGATAAGTCAGTCAAAGAACAGCCCTCTTCTCCAGAGCTAGCCCAAGCTGAGTCAATTATAGAAAGGAGTTTTATTAGTAGTTAAATTAAATAATAGCTCCAGTAACATTATCCATGGTGCCTAATTGAAGATTGTGCCAATGCTGCCTGTTTTCTGTTTTCTGAATCATTTCAGTCAGCAGCACCCCCTTTCTGCTGAACCCATTTGTTTCAGCCTGAATTTTGTTATCTCTCAGAGATGCTGAAGAATTACTACATTGTTTTTAAAGTGCCTCAGACAGATTCTGTGACTTGAAGTAAGAAGTTATATAGACTAGGGAGTGAGGGAGGGAATAAAGACTTGCAGACAGAGTTTAGGGAAAATCTCAGCTCTGTTTTCAGGCTTGTGCCTGCCTGTGCAGGACCTTGGTGCTCTCTGCACTGGGGCTGAGTTTTACTCCTGAAACTTCAGCAGCTGAAGTGGAGTGACTTTGGTGTGGCAGATGGCACAGCAGAGTTTTCTGATCCATCACTGTTTCTTGGCTGGTGTCCTTATGGCAGCTGTGGCTGGTTAGGGAGCTCAGAAATGTCTGACAATAATTACCTTCCATTTCTGCGGGCCTCGTCGTGGTGATTTGGGGACTGTGTTTGTTATTTTCTGTTTGTTCCATGGTACCTTTCTGCCTTCATTACACTTCTGGTACAACTCTTCAGTGGAAGGTTTTGGGGAATTTTTCTTTTATTTTTCTTTTTTTTTTTTTGGTTTTTTTTTTTGGTTTTTTGGGGTTTTTTTTGTTGTTGTTGTTTTTTAATACAGTGCTCTGGATAATTTTTTTTTTTCTGTTGTCGTTTCTCTGAACATTTTGCTGAAGATCTGAATTTTCTTCCATTCCCTATTTACCTCCTTATAAATAGGGAGGTATTTCTTTACTGTTTTACATATTTAATTAAATTTCATGGCTTCCAATCTATATCAAGAACCTGTGTAAACACTGATCCTTATGAAAATACTGGAATATTGGTTTATCAGTGCATCTCTGGATACATACAAATGATAAAATGTTGGGAGAAAAAACTCCACGTTCCAACACTACATTTTTGTACCCATTAAAATGTATGTGAATTCTTTGCAAATGGATTAAAATAGAAAGTGAAAAGGTGCCTGGAAATCTTGAAAACAGTCAATTCCTCAGAACTGTGATGATGCTTATTTTTTTTTTTTTTTACTTCCTGAAAATAATGTAAAACTCACTCAAAGAGCAATCCCACTTCCTTTCCCTAAGAAAAAAAAGTGAAAAAGTTTGCAGACTATTTCATCTTCTCCAGAAAGTGTGTGGAGAGTTTTATCATTGAAGATGTATTCTGTGATGGATTAAGTGAGAGTGTCTGAGATAAAAACAGGAGTTTAAACACCAGCATTTTATATCTGCTTGATGAAAAACCTGTAGCATTTGTAAAAGAACTTTAAAGGGTGTTGAAAAAAAATTACAGCGTAGTGGTTTTTTGTGTGAAGTGAGGGCTGCATTAAATAACCTAAAAGACAAAAATATTGGTGATGATCAGAATATCTTTGCTGAACTTGCCCAAATTGCTGTATCCATGTATGATAAAAGGTGTCCCTCTCCATGCAGTCCTGGATTGCTTCCTTTGTTAAATCTTCCTGAAATAATCAGAACTTTGTGCAGCCCTTTGGAGGAGCAGCAGAGCTAATCTGAATGTCAGATTCTTAGCAGAATTTAAAAGAGTGTTGTAATTTATGGAAAAGTTGTGGAAGTTATTAGTTCCCTTTAATCAGTATCTAAATCTCTCCGTAAGCAATGCTTTACAGAAGCAGATTATTTAATTCTGGTTACATCTATGATATTTTATTGGTTTGGTAGAACAGGCACCACCAACAAAAAAATAATGGGTTTTAATAAATGCAATCAGTGATTCTGTGGAACTTAGTAGGAAATAATAAAAGCAAGTCTTGCTGTGCTGAAGGGAAAAATAAACCCATTTAATCCATAACTGAGTGAATAAACAATTGAACCTGTAGAGATATTTTTGGGTTTGTACCTGTATCTCTTGGAATTTCCTGCAAAAACCTCAGATTATTTTCAATCACATCTTGCCCAGAATAAAAGTAATTTTCTGCTGTCTGGAAGAAAATCTGATTCTTTATTTAGTGACCAAGCCAATATGATAAAACTTAAAAACTTACACTTACGAAAAAAGATGCTGAGAATCTAAATAATAAGAAAAAAATCATAATAATTATGGTAACCTGTAAGCTGATGTTACTCTGCTTCTTCTCCTTTACCACTGGAAATTAATTGTGTTTTAGTAATTTGAAAACCTTCTACCAATACCCCCTTTAATTCTGGGAATTTCTGCTGGTCTTAATGGTCTCTTAAAAGTGGGATTCATTCTGTAATTATCCAAATTGTGTTTTTCTACGCATTTCCAATGTAATGTTTTCATGTTACAATAATAATATTCCAAATCAGCAAATTCCCAAAAGGACAAAAACTATTTGGATGCTTAATAGAACAATGAATGCTGTACTATTACATGTTAATTTGCTTTGAACTTAAGGAATACTGTATCTTACTCTGCATGTGGAAATTTTGTTGCAGCTAAATAAGTCAAGCAGAAAGTGATCAAAGTGACAAGGTGATCAAAGTGACGGGAAATTATATTTAAAAGTATAATCAAAAGGGATACCATTAAATAAATATTTCTTTGTGCTCTACATGTTAAAAAGAAAAATAAACATGAAAGATTTTTTTTTTTTTTTTTAATTCTTAGAATGGTGTATTCAAGTGGCTTGAGTAAAACAAAGATGGTGTTCAGGGATAGCATTACTGTACTGGACTAAGAATGGCCAATGAATTTATGTGACTTTTTCTTACTGAAAAGGAATGTTCTGTTCATACCTGCAGTGCCACATTGTACAATCTGACACTGCATATTGTTTATTTAAATTTTCCAGGTCTGACAGCAGCTGCCATGGCAGAGGCTATGAAGCTACAGAAAATGAAACTTATGGCCATGAACAGCCTGCATGGAAGTGGGAGTCAAAATGGAACCGAGTCAGAAAATGAAGAGCTCAATTCTAATGCAGGTAAGGGATGCTGTGCCCTGGAGCTCTCGGCACCTGGGTCTCAAATTCTTGGGCTCTTGTATTTTGTAAGCTTTGCCCTGCAGTGCTAAATCAAAATTAGTGCCGTCCCTCCTTCATATTCCTCCAGTTTTCCCAACAGCTCACTTCTGTAAATGTTTGAAAAATACCGGTGAAGGATCATCATTAGGGTTGGATACAGAGCTTTTAAAGGGCCCCCTAAATACCTCTGGAGTAACAAAAGATTTCTCCATTGGCATTGACACTGTCTGGAGTTTTCCAGTAAATGATGGGAGGTTTCCAAAAGGCCGGGCTGTGGGAACTCCTGAGTTCCACTTGGAGAAGGGCAAGACAGGCAATGCTCCATCACCAATTTATGGCTTTTCTGCACTTTGTTCTTTGCTTGGGTGGGTATTTGCAGGGCCCAGCTGTGCAGGGGTTTGTGATAATCCGTGGCTGTGGCTGCAGTCACCTTGGCCAGGAGGCCCTGGCATGGAACACGTTCATGTGCTACATCAACATTAAAACAGGTTTGAGCTAAGCTACATAAACTTTAATAGAGGTTTGAACTAAGCTTCCCCAGTCCCAGCTCCCCAAAACCAGGGTTCAAAGGTGAAGTCAAAACAGATTCTTTTAAGAAGAAATCTTTGTTTATTCTGATGTCCTTCCAGGTGAATAGAGGAGATTTTTGCTTGGTCAGTGTAGGGAACGTGGAACAGACAGATCCATTTTGTCTGTGGTACCTGCCAGGGCAGTTTCCCTTGGCCTCACCTCTTTCTGCATCCTGCACCCTGCCCCTTGGGGAGCAGATTGTGTTGGGTTCCATTGCCAGCTGAAGAGGAGAGGCTCAGAGTGATGCCCGTGGCATCCCCCTCTCCCTTTGGCATTCCCTGCTGTGCTGCATGTGCATCCTCCCAGCAAAATGGTAATTTATTAGACCAATAAAGCAGCAGCTGGGAGGTCTTAGACTCATTTTCTAAAGGAATAACTTTGAATTCATGACAAATTATGCACAAAGCAGTCTTTCCAAAAGTGGTATTGCCTTTTGCTAATTTTGTGTACTGATCTGTATTAGAAGAAATCTGGCTTCTAACTTGTGCATTAAACCTTTCCCCAGCTTCCTGTTCTGTAGGATGTGTACTCCTATTCACCTCTCAGACCCTAATCAATTAGTGCACATTGAATTCAGAAAAAAAAGCACTGAAAAATCCTATTTAGTGGTTGCAACTAAAATATTTTGTATAAAGTTCAGAATGAATTCTGAAAGTTCACTGAATGCTAAGAGAAAGGACTGAACATGGAATTACTACAGAAAAGTAGGGAAACTTCATACAGAAAAGATGTAGGGTTGGTGTGGGGGTTTTAAAAGCTGCTGTGCAAAAGTTTAATATTCAAATTAATTCAAGCTCATAGTTTTGTGTGTTACCTGGTAGGGCAAAATTTGTGCACCTCATGTGGGGAGAATTTACATTAATGTGATCATTTTAGGTACCACATGGAACAGGAAGTTTTTTAGGGACTCACACCAGCCTTTGGACAGTGCATCAAGGGTGTGCACCTTACAAGGCAGTTCTCTGTGGTTTAGCAATTCAATGAGTTCTACAACCAGCTCAATGCCAATTTAAATATTTGGAAAAGTTCCCACTGACTTTAGTTACAGTGGGACCCAAGAATAAGTGTGTGGTGGCAGTTCCATACAGATCTTTTTTCAATTCTCTCCCCTTTTCATTGCCTGGTGCAGTAAAATTGCCAAGAGCAAATTTTCTGGCTTCAGTGCCAGTGTTGTTTGCAGAGCAATAGGTCCTGATCAAAAAGAACTAGTATTAATCCTATTAAAAATCACAATTTCCCCTCTTTCCAATATGTGCAACTTCAGTTTTGGGATAATTTTTGTAATGAGTGGATTCCTCCTTTATTGCTGGGTCACATTACAAAGATTTACATTGAGCAGGATTTGTCAGAATGGAAAATAACCATGAATAGAGGGAAAAATAAAACAACTGAAGAATTATCATTCACTACAGAAAACTCCTTGGTGTGGCATGAAGAGAGTGGGAATTTTGTTTAGAAGTTAATACTCAGGTTGTAACTTTGATCTGCTGTGAAGGGAACACCAGGATAATTCTGTGTGCATGAAACCTTCACCAACTGTTTGCTTTGCTCTAGACTTACAGGTTAAATGACTATTAAAAATAAAATGGGGATGTGAAATGAGGAAGAAAATTGAATTTTGATTTTTTTTTTTTACTAAGAAGAGGTAGAAAGGAACAGAGCAAAGGAGTCAGAAGCCTCATAAGTGAGAAAAACATTTTATTTTAGGAGAGAGACCTCCAGTTTCTTTATTTGAGGTTTTGTTTAATAGCTTCTGTAATGGCTGCAACATGACTCTGCATCTAGATTTCAGCATGAATAACAACCTGTTCGTGTTTCATTTAGCTCCAAATGAGAAATTCTGTGTTTTATTGTTTTAGGAAATTAGTCTGTGTACTATTGCTCCTGGAACTTTATAATTAATCACTAAAGGTTATGGCTGTGGAGAGTTTGTGGGAAATAGATGTCTGAATGATTATAATTGTAGCTGTCAAATCAGAAATATGCTTGTACAGAGCCGAGGACCTTTTGCTTCCTTTGATTTTTTTTTTCTTTTTACAGTAACAAAGACTCAAAGAGTTGCAGTTTTATTTAAAACAATTAAGTTGGGTTTTTACCTCAGTGTTACACATTGACTTCCTACAATGCCACTAAATATTTCACTTTTGGATATGTGCCTTCCTCCTCGTCCCACAATCTGATAGATGAGTGGAATACTCTCTTTTTGCTGTTGTTTATTTTAAATTAAAGATGTAATTGAGCAGTATTAAGTCCTGAAAGCTTTATTGCCAGATTTTTTTGCAAGTGTGTCATTATATACAGGCCATTAGTATAATAAAAAAAAGTGTTGAGGATGTCTTGGCATATTCATCTCAATCCCCATCTGTATCTGGTGAAGTATGAAATAATTTTGGGTTTGCTTCTTACTGATGCCTGGCCTGTCACTTCTACAGTGTCTTCCTCTGTGCATCATTATGATGATGGAAACTTTAAAGAATTCTCTGTCTGAAGGCAGAATTTGTCCTGTCAGTTTAAAATCTGAACTCTTAACTCAATTTAACATGGCCAGTCACTAATTCCTCAGATATTATATTGTTGGTCTAGCAAATTGCAGGTGTGTCTGAGGGACAGGGGTATAAATGTGCCACTTCTTTTTCTGTTTCTAATCCAGCTGGTGGTTTTTTGCCATCAGGTCCTACCTGTCTTCTTTCCATGATGTCACCATAATCTCAGTACTGGTGGAGTTTGGTACTGGGATGTTCTAAATAACTTACTAAAAATGAATGCTGCAAGAATTAATCCTGAAAATGTAGAGGGAAAAATTCCCCAAAAAGTTTAATTTGAAGATTTTTTTTTAATTGAAGCAATGCTTTAGTTCACAGTGCTGTGAAGAATGCTGTTATACATTTGAACATTGATGTCCTCCTTCCACTCTCTCTGCAGAAGAGAAAGAGATTTTTTTGCACCTTCCTACTCATCATATGAAGTGTTGAAGCAAAACTTCTCTGGCAGTTGAAAATCTCCTCTTTAATCTGGCCCTGGAGCCTCTCTGGCCCCACAGTCCAGCTGACCTGGGCTGGCTCCCCCTTGGGGCTCAGGGTCCCTCTCCACCTTGGGTGGGAGCTGGGCAGGAAGGCTGAATTTGGAGAACCTGGGTATGGGAGAATCCATCCCTCTGGAATCTCAAATTCCCAGTGACTTTTGTGGTCTTTTCCTCCTTCTTTGGCTCCTCCAGGTGAGTCCTTGGAGAGGACACAGTGGCACCTGAGGGTTGCCAGGAGTGGCTGTGGCCTTTCTGCTCCTCTTGGGAAGTGAGGAAGGGCTGGAGGGAGCAGCTGGAGCTGACTCCTGCTCGCTCCAGCCCAGCCACAACAGATCTGTTGTTGTGTAGAAATTATATCAATAGAACAAAAGCTCTCTGGTTGCACAGAGGTGTTGAGGAAGATGAGCTCCTTCATCATGCAGAGCTGAGACCAGGTGAAGTGTTCTGGAAATTAACATGTCATTGCTTAGGGGGATCTGGAATTTAGCTGAAATCTGAGCTTTTCTTTTTAATGGCGTGGCAGCAGGTGATGTGTGGAGTGTGAGATAGGATGGATGGTAAAATAGGGACTGGGTGATGTCACCTGGATGTCCCTGAAGCTGCCTGAGCCAGGAGCGATCAGATCAGAGCATGGCAGTCGTGACAGGAGCTGTGTGTGCAGAGCCTCAGAGCACAGAATAAGGCAGGTATTTCCTTCTGGTGGCTTTTGGAGCTAGCATGCATGATTTAAGAAATGTGTTTTGCTTTCCCAGGAGAGATATCAAACAGTACTAAGTGTTTCAGTGGTATTTCCTTAGGAAGTCAAAATGTTATTCTGTATGTAGAGGCTTGTTGCTTAATTTCCAGACAAGGAGCTAAGTTAGGCAGAAAAGAAAGGAAAAACACCCGAGCTTTTGGCATATGAGGATCAGAGAAAAAGCTCTCTCATAGAAAAAAAAAAAAGTGTTATCTTTTTATCCTTCTTTCCCTTCAGTACCTGCCATGCAGTTTTCTCACAAATGCAAACATCCTTCACAATCTGTTTAAAAAACCACAAATACATCACTCGGAGGAATATTTAAGGAACCATCAGGAGGGAAAAAACTCATTGGTTTAATGGAATGCTGTCAAGGAAAATCAGCATCACAAACGACACAGGGGCAGAATTGATACTTTTGCACTGACATGTTAAAAGAAAATCCCATGCATTATTTAGAAAACCCAGAAATCTGTCAGCTGTATGATTGCCGAGTTAGCAGAAGCAGGAGGATGCTGCTCAAGTTGAAAAGAAACGCGTAGGCACAGATCCATATTGTAACCTTTCATGTTCTCCACCCACCATGAATACCCAGCTATTACACGGTCAGCATTTTTTAGTTTTTCTCTTTTAAAATTTTCAAGTGCTTGAAAAGTCAAAAGAGGTAGGTCTTTTCTCTAAAAAGCAGGATGCCAAGGCTGTTATTTTATTGTAAGAATGTAAAAATGACAGGACCAGAGAACAGGTTTTTTTAAATCCTTGAGTACCATGTAGATTTCATGAAGTAATTTTTCCTGTTGTTAAGGCAAGTATTTTTGTGTTACTTGAGCAGAGAGTTATGCATTTTCTGAAATAGTTCTGAATTTCCTTAAATTGTCCTTTGGCCAGGAGGGATATGTGCAGTCTTGGAGCAAGAGAGAATTTAACATGTTTTGGTTTTTGTGCTGTCTCATCCAAAAACCAAACTCTACTCCAGCCCAAGCAGACATGTTAAAACATTTTATCCTAAAAATTGGGACCTCTGTGCTATTTTTGTGGGTAGTACAAGTGCTGGTGATGGTGAGGATGAAGGTGGGAAGGTGAGGAGGCACAGAGGGGATGCTTGGCTCCTGTTGTGGGGACGGGATCTGCACAGGGAGGTTTCACCCAGGGACGTCACACCCGAAGGCGATTCAGGGCGTGGTGACACTTGGTGGTTTCAGCATGTGCTTCCATGCTTGGCCTTGGAGTTGTGCTTTCATGGAACTTTGTTGAATCCACATAGAAATGATGGTGAAGTTTATTTAAGCCTCTTCAGAGAAAGTGGAGTGAAGGAACTCAAACATTCTCATGACATGGGGGCTTTAAAAAGCTTTCCCCAGTGCTGCTTGTCAGGAAAGATCCAGGAAAGATCCGTGGCTGGGGAGTGAGAGGAGCAGAGAATTCCCTGTGGATGGTGTCAGTGATGCCTCCCTGGGGACAGGCTCTGATAATCCTGGGTGGATGTGCTATTGTGTTTTCAAGATACAGCTCCTCAAGCATTAACCAGGAATAGAAATGCTGTTTGTTTGGGTCAGTTGTGCCTCGTTTTGCACTGTGCTGTTTTCTCTCCTGTTCCTCCCTAATGGGCCCCCTCAGTCATCCCAAGAACCCAGTGTCCATGTGGGAAGCTTGGGAATAAGATGCAGATATCTATTTATTTGGCAAATTGTGGTTTTTTGGAGAGTGAGTGCCAGTGGATATTTTGTGCTGTGTTACCCCAGCACTGGGCAGGGTTTAGTACCAAGGATTTCAGGGGGCTTTAGTGAAGCTCAGTTTCAGTGGAATGCAAAAATGAATTTTTTATCTGCAAACTTACTTTAAGGTCCCATTTTAGATACATTCTTAAGCATTTACCTATGGAATGCATGTGAATAATTTAACTGTATTTTTAATGTATTGATTTAAATTTAAACATAAATACTTTATAGTAAATGTAGATAATGATTCACACATAATTGTTGACACATCAGCTAATATTTATGTATTTGGATTGACTGACACCCAACTGAGAAATGTGAAGTAGCTCTGGCTTTAGGTTTCAAACTAATAAAGGAGATATAACTCCAGAAGAGTTTTGAAAAATAAATTCTCCCCTCTTCTCTGTAACTGAAGCATCTTTTTCAGTGAGAGGAATTATCTTTTTCATACTTACCTTACACATGCTGAAATTAACTGTGTTTATAAAACATCCTGAGCTAATGTAAACTGGTTTAAAGATCAAGCAAATTTAGGTTTTATCCTTTATTGGCGTCTTTTTAGAAAAGTTGGTATTAACTTGTGAAGCTCTGATTGTGTGATTGCTTTTTGGGTGGGTAATTCCCAAGGGCATATTTTAAATGGAATCATGACCATTAAATATTAGATACTGCTAAGTGTTTGCAAATAGAGAATATATATACACTTGTAAGTTTATATTTCAGCCAGTAAACATCTCACATAATCTGTTTCCTTGGTATATTTTGGCTGTTATTTTATTTGAAATCAATGGACTTTTGTTCCTCTTTTTCTCGGAATACTGTAAAAAACCAGAATATTGTTGTTCCTTTTTTTTTTTTTTTTTAATAAAGACAAGATTGCTTACTATGATTTCTAACTTTTGCTGGAACAAATCTGTAGATTCATATCTATTAAAGATTCATATCTGTTAAAAAGCCCTGCCTACCACCAAACCAAATGCCCCTGGGTGCACACGGCTGATCATAAACAACCTCTCCAGATTCTTGCCATATCTGCTAGCAGAACTAAGTGCAGCAAAAGATAAACTAATGACAAAATGTAAATGCTGTGGCTAAACGGAGGAGAATTGAGAGCTTTCACACGTCTGTCACCTTTCAGATCCTTTACAAATTTATAGTCTCAGAGTGCAGAGGTCTAAATCTTCAAAGCTTGAAAAACAGAGGTGCAGCATGAACTAATCTTCATTTTTTCCCCTATCTTCTTACAGCAGCACTAATGGAAATGTATTTTGTTTAATGACTCTGAAATCCTGTTTGTAATTAGATGTGGGAATTGGTCTTACTTTGTAACAGATGATACTGGAATAATAATATGAGAGATGCTACGCTGAGACCGCTATCCTCCTAAATCTATATCATTTTTCATTTTATTGACAGGAAATGTGTTCCTGGAACAAAGAGATTGATTTTAAAGAGTGGAAAAATAATGTCTAGTAAAAACTCAAATGAAAACATTTTAGTGTTACTTTAATTGTATCACAAGAGTATATTAACCCTTCAGCTGTATTTTTAATTTTAGTAAACAGTCTTCTTACAGTTGTTGCTTTGTCACTGGTACAATCTTTGAATGAATGCACCAAAAGGTAAAGAACTTTAATTAATGATGGGGTGCATACATTTAAAATTCATATCACATTTCAGAAGGATTATTCAAAATAATTAATTTTGTCCGTTAAAACACTTTTCCAGTTGTAAATGAAGTGATTAGGAGTGGGCACAGAAGACGTGAGTGAGGGCTGAGCTCACACAGTCCCTTCAGAGTATTAGTCTCTTTACTAGGTCTTGATGTCATAAATCATTTTGGCCTCTCTGGAGCCAAGGCTACATTTTTTCCTTGGTTATAATTCTCATTTTTGTTGGTAGTAGCTGAATTCTGTGCCCCTACAATGTGCAGAAGGAAAGCAGGTGGCTCCAAAGTGTCCCCATTAAGACAAGGTCTCGTGTTCATGTGCAAGGCTCAGGGGCTCCACAGCACTGTGGGGACTGCTACTGATCAGAAACACCAAATTTAGGACTTTCTGTATAAAATTTTACGAAGAGCAAGGCAGATTGGATGCGCCACACTTGAAAAGGAAAAGCTGAGATGTTTTAGTGGGGTCCTGTGGCTGCTGCAGGACACGGTGAGCAGAGGGCTGTCCCTGCAGGCACGGGGTGAGGAGGCGCCTTGTGGGGTCAGACAGGCGAGGGAGGGGAAGGCCATGATCCAGCTCTACCCTTCTGAAATGCATCTTGAGTTTTATGTGAAAACATCCTTGGAAAAAGCAAAAGCAGAGTGAGGAGCAGGCAGCATCCATGGGTGACCAGCAGAGCTCTGGACGTGTGGGTGCCAGGAGGGCTCAGGCATTTGCAGGATTTCCACAGTGCAAGGATAAGGAAATACCATATGTCACATACTTTTTTTTTTTTTTTTCCTTTTTTTCCCTAGGTCATTGTTTGTACTCTTGTTTCCACAAAATCTCATCTGCTGATCATTTTGCACAAAGTAACATGTTCAAACTCTTTGTTGGTTTAATTTCCCATTGCAGGGTGTAAGGATGTGAGGAATCTGTAAGGAATTCCAGTAAAACAAGAATTAGTGATAGTTCCTTTGTTAACAGTAGTGAGTCAACTTCAGTCTCACATTAATGATATTTTGACAATAGAAAATACTTCAATATTTTAATTACATGTAAAGTCTGGAACATTCCTGTTCTTGTTAAGGCACATATAAGTTAGGATGAAAACTGGCACATTACCTTTGATGTGGGCCACATGCTGAGAGTCCCCCAAAGGATGTCACTGACAGTGATACAGCTGCCAACAGCAGGAGTCTCATGAATGACAATTTTAATCAGATTTTTTAAAAAAAGTCCTCCAACATACAGTTAATTTATGTTTGAGGCAAGAAATGTTTGTGGTGTGATTATTTGGAATATTTTCTTACTTAAAGGAGTAGCATTAATCCCCCCAGAATTTTCAGGCCGTGGGTTTGTAGTTAAGGATTCAGCACCAGATTTGTGCGGCGTGCCCTGAGCTGACATTTCTGCAGCTGAGATTTGGTAGCAGTTTTCCTTGCAACAGTTGGTGCTGTTGAAATGTCTGGCTGATCTGTGAATTTGATGAGACAGAAGTCACCCTGGTCTCCAGTAATTCTGCCTCTCCTTTGCACCCACAGAGTACAAGGCATCCCTGAGTTGTGGAGCAGGGGCTGTGTGGGTAAGCAGGACACACATAGATCAGAGCCCCGCTCCTTTTTATAGAATACCTTGGCTCTCTTCAGCACTCAGATTCAAGTTTTATTTTCCTTTAATGAAGTTTTGATCTGTGAGAAAATCAGGATTATGCATTTATTTCTGTGATTTTACAGTAAGCATCTGACAGTTTTGCATAATAGGTTATGCTTTCTGCTCCATATTCTGTTTAAAAAAAGCTGGAATCCAAAGCTGTGAGTGACATTTTGGTAGAATTTTAGCAAGTACAGTCATTACCAAATTAAAAATAGATACAGGTGGGTAGTCTGTGTTTTTAGCTCCTTTTAAAAAAGCTCAACCCTTGACTGTATACAAGAGCAGCAGTTTATCAGATCATTATAGTTACAATTAGGAAAGACCAGCAGTGTTGTCTCAGACCAAGAGTAAATTTACCTTTATCCACCAGAGGCTTTAATTTCCATGGCTGTGACATCTTTTCCTCAAATGAAATTCTTACTCTTAATTTTTTAGAAGGTTAATTTAAATTAATAAGATCACTGAAGAGTATTAAAACGTGGTCCATTTAGTCAAGGAGAAGAAAATGTTATTGGCACTGTATAATTGAAGCTGCTAGTTTGTCCATAATCTAAAGGAAAAACACTTGGATTTTTAATACAAGTCTCAGTGCTTTATTATTTTGGAAATCCAACCAACGTTTGGCTACCTGGTACCTAACTAATATGTATTTATTGGGCAGTTGTGTGTAGAGGAAGGTTCCACAGTGCTGCTGCTGTGGGTGGGCACTGCAGGCTGTGGGTGACACCTGGCACAGGTGGAAGGGTGGCTTTGGGACATTTCTGCCATGCAGGATGGCTCTGCCTCTGGGTCAGGACATCTCTGCAGGATGGCTCTGCCTCTGGCTCTGGTCTCCTGCTGCACTGTGTGGTGTTGAGGGTCATCAAACTCACGACCTGCAGATGCCAGCCTCATGTCTGACTGACAATTGCCCAGCTTAATTTTAGAAATTCCATAGGCTTGCTGATCATGGCCATTTTTCCTATTGTTTCCTTGTTAAAAGTTCCTTGCTGCAACTTGTCCTGCACACTGTGGGTGCAGAGAACAATTTATTCTCTTTATGACTGCACATGTTCTTTATCTAGAGAAGACAATTAGTGAGCTCCTGTGTGGTGTCCCTTCCCTCCAGTGCCCAAGCTGCTGTTCTGCAGGGCTCACACTGAGGATTTGCTCAGCTCTCCTGTGCTGCCCTGGCCCCTCTCCAGGTGATTCAGATCCTCCTGCTCCGCACTCAGGGCAGTGCCTGGGTCAAGGCCATGCTGCAGGCAGGAGAGTGGCAGGGATGGAGGCTGAGAATTCCTCCCATTGTGCAGGCACTGATCTCCTGGAAACGTGTGCAGCTCGCTCTCCTGGCAGCAGCATCCTGCTGACCTGTATTTACCTGCAGTGTCCTACAAACTAGATATTTTTTTATTTTTATTTTATAAATTTACACAGGCTGTTAAACCCCATTCTGAGCTGAGGATGGCTATTCCAGCCTTCTCTCTGCCCTCAGCAGATTTTCACATTGTATCTCTCGTAAATCTGCACAAAAGTTTAGACAAATTCTAATAAAGATCCAGAATTGAAGGTAATTCTGCTGTGTATGCCTAGGATATAGACTAACATCTGTCCTTGAATGGGGAGCATTTAGTTCAGTTGAGTTTGGCCATTTTATGGTTCATTCTCTCTGTACAAGTTGACTGAAGGAACATTCTGAAGGTAAATTAAAATTGATAGCTGAAACTGAAAATCAGCATTTCCTGTCTCAATGCCGTGCATTTTTTAAGCTGTACACAGCCATCTGCAATTAATGCTCTTTGTTGTATATCTTCTGTATTTACAATATATTTGACAATAAAACCTTTTTTGACATTTAATCAGTAGCAGAGTTGTTCCACTCTCATTATATATTCATGAACTTTATCACCAAGACAAGACATAAATGTTGAGCTTCCCTTTAAGATCAGACAGGCATTGATATTTAAAACATTGAAAATTGAGGGGGGTTGTTGCTGTTCTACATTTGTGCAGTATAGAAGTTAGAATAGATTCTTCTTTTTAAGAAGATGCTCAGGTTTGAAGGATGGAGACAGTGAAACTTCAGGACTAATGGAACTGTAAGAGCTGGATATTCAATTACTGATTTCATGGCCATCAGAGGCTGCTTTTTCCCCTTTTCCTATAAAGCTTATAATATTAGTTAAATTTGGATTCATTTTCTCATATTTCAGATGGAAGTTGGAAAGGCAGTAGGAAGAAGAGTCTTGCAAGTTCTGTTTGTTGATTGACTGTCTCTAAGAAATTGATGTGAGGAGGATTTTGGCATTTCATCCTTGAGAAATATTGCCCCTCATTTGCAGCACCCCTCCTATTTTTCTGGATTTTGACAAAGTAGATTTTTTGGAAGCTGAGTCCAACTTTATTCCCTTTCTCTGTAAAGTCTAAGATCCAGGCAGAAAAGTAATTTAGAGAAAAACAGATAATACAAGTAAGATCTTCAATTTCACTTTTTAAACACCAAGCATATCTGGGTATATCCTGTATGTTAAACGGCATTTCTGTGTCAGTGGGAGATTGAACTTTAATACAAGAATACTACTGAAACAAAGGGAATTTGTATTAAACTTGCAGGTAACTTACATTTTAGAGGGTAATCTCTAATGAGTCTCTCTGAATTTAAACTCAGTGGTTCTGTCTGTAGAAGAAATATTTGCATTGTCCTATTGCTCACAGGTGATACTGATTTTCTCTCTAACTCAGTAACAGCTCCTCTTTCTGCCTCAAATAATTACAGCCCAAACCTTGCCCCTGTACTATGCAAATGGAAAATCCCAATCATCAGGATAGCAGTGTATTTTCAGTTTGGATTTAAAAGAAGTATTTTATTTATTAGATGCAGTTATGGCACTTAAATGAATGGTTGTGCAGTTATGTAACATCTCACCTTCAAAATTTAATCATCTACAAATGTAATTTATTTTTCATAAGCTCCTTGCTTTTTAATATGATTCATTAAATTTTTTTTTCCTGTTGGTTGTTCGTCTATTTTGAATGGAGACTCCAGGCATTCATTTTTCCTGTTCCTTAACGCTTGGTATGGTTGATGTAAAAATATTTTAAAATAATGTTCCTATGATTTAAATGATTTCATATTTAAAAGTTTGAAGTTGCCCAGAAAGTTGTGAACTCCCAATCACTGTCCATGGCCAGGCTGGATGGGGCTGGAACAGCCAGGGACAGTGGAAGTGTCCCTGCCATGGCAGGGGTGGCACTGGATGGGCTTTAAGGTTCCTTCCAACCCAAACCAGTCTGGGATTCTAGATTTCTATATTACTTCAAGCACATGAGGTATGTGACAACAGTGTGGTCACAGCTCCCCCATTTTTAGTTATCTTAATTGTATACATGCAATAACTTCTAATTTAATTAAGACCAGCAATATTCCACATTAGCCTGTGTGTCAAAATCCATGCAGTATCCTATAAAAAAGTCATTAGTTTGGTAATATCAATTTAACAAGTTTTAGCTCATTAACCTTGACACCAGCAGTGCTGGAGAGAGGAACCTTTTGATATTGTTGTTCTCAGCTCTGGCAATGGGCTGAAATCCGTGGCCATTATCCCTGGTCATCAGTTACGGCTGTGTGCTGGCTCTTGTGGGCAAACACCACAAATTACAGCTCCTCAAGTCAACTTAATAAATGGCTTAGCAGCTATACAACATCTCACCTTCAAAATGTAATCATCTGCAAATTGCAGAAGTGCTTCTTCCGTTAGTTCTTTTTCTGTTCTGGCATTGTGCTTGAGAAATTGCAGTTACCTTTGTAATGAAGTTCTTGGTTTAGCTTATAAATATTATTTAATATTGGTGCAGGTACCATTACAAAATGAGAAAATGAGCAATGACTTAAAAGTAGGGGACAAAGAAATAAAGAAGAAACTTCAGCAGTCTCTCTGCCTAAAAAAGCTGTTGTGTATTGTACATTTTCTCTTATACTTTTAGAATCAAAACATCATCAATGTTGAAAAAGACCTTGAAGATCATCGAGTCCAACTTGGTGTTGTCTGATTTGATGCCTCAAACTGGGTGATTCTGATTTTCAGAATTGAGAAGAGGCAGAGCAGAACTCATATTTAGCCCCATGGTTAATCACAGAAGCATTTGAGCAGCAGTGAGAAGGGATTCTATAAAAATACAGGGTATTTTCTTGGAATCAGCTTCCCTTAATCCCTTCCAGTCATCCTGAGTCTGTCACTCTTTATGATTTGAGCATTTGGATGTAGAGAGAATGAGCACCCACCTGTGAGAAAGGGCTGTGTGGAACAGGGAAAGAAGAGGGAGTTAGAGCATTGTCTTAATGTGGAAGTGGGAAAACAAAGCAAGATGAATGTGGAAAACAGAATATTTTGTTGTCAGCTTTTTGTCCTGTTTGTGCCAGTGTCAGATTTTCATGGGTTTGTTTTATTTCCCTTCCCCTTTCCCTTTCCCATTTTCCTTAAAGCAACAGTTTAACCTCAGCCAAATTTTCAGCCTCACTAAGACAAAACAAGGTCAATTTAAATAAACTTAAGTATATAGTTGGTTTTTTTTATCCTGGCATGTTTGACTCATAAAAAGTGAGATGTTTTTGGTTTTTGTGACCTCCAGGTAGTGGGGAAGAGCACGGTGTGGAGGTTGAGTGAGGTTTTTCATGTGCAAGAAATCACTGCATTTTGTAGTTCTGTGAGTTTGAAAAGAGATAATTTGAAGTGATTTTAGCTTTGAGAATTTACAAAATGTAAATTTTTGTTCTCTTTATATTGTATAATAAAAAGCAGCTATGTTGAAAATTCATTACCAAATAAATCTACTAAATTGTTATTCTTTTAAGATATGTAACATTTGGCTTCTAAAATCTCCTCTGTGCATTGAAATTGGGCTTTTGTCTTTATCTAAGAAGCATTTTTTGAGTAATCCAAAAAATATTTTTTTAAATTACTGATGACTGTATGGATGCAAAAAAAAAGTGCAATTTTATGAAGTCTTTCATCTAAGACCTAATTCAGATAGAATCACCTGTACATGAAATCAGAAAATTAACATGTGCTGGGTAGTTGGGCAAACATGTCTGTAAGGCAGAGCTGCCTCTGCAAATATTGGATTTCTTTCTAAAGGGGATCTTGCATTATTTGACATTTATGAAAAACTGTCAGAGTTTTATGTGAAACATGTAGTGACATTTCTTGTGGCAAATGTATGTTATTTTACATTGGTGTAAAACCCCATATGGGGGCATTTCTGCATGTATATGCATGAATGTATCTCAGTATATTTGAAATGAGAACTGCAAATCAGACTGCAGATTTGCAGACTGCAAATCTCTAATTTGGAGGTTTGTAGTCTGACCATGTTCACTTGAGATTTAAATATCTTTCACAATATTCAAGCTTGATTACTTGGCCTCACCTGAAAAATGTAGCTCAGAGCTAAGGCGTTTATCTGGGTAGCTGTCTTTGTCTTTGTATTAGGACTAAAAATTCCTACCACTTCCATGGTGTTTTGTATAGTGAAATGTGTATTTTACAAGTTTCAAAGATTTTTTTGACCAGTATTTTTAAAAGCTGGCGTAATTTATGAAGTGGAGGTTCAGCTGCAAACTGTGGGGCTTGGCTTTAGGGGGGATCATGGTTAGGGGATGCTGGTGAGCAGGCATAGAGGACATTTGCAGCAAAGCCATCTGGAGCTGTGGAATGACCAAAGCTGTCTGTGGCACTGAGGGAACAAAATCCTTCACCTTTGGCCAAAGCCCTGGGCTCTGAACGCTGGGAATGCCAGGCTGGAACCACAGGCTGAGCCACAGGTGTGCTGGGACAAAGTGCATCTCTTCAAAAACCTCAGCAGAGTGTGATCCTCTGTCTCTTTTCTTTGCACACAGAGTCTCAGAAGTGAAAAACAGATCTTCAGGCTTCACAAAGTAAAGAGCTTTGGGAAGAGTGGATTTGTCATTATGTTTAATTTGCACATACCTCACCAAAGCAAAGGCCAGGGGAGTCAGGCCGAGAACACAGCTGTACAGGCAGCTCAACTAATTGCCTCTCCATCCTCAACCTCATTTATCTTCATTTCTTCCCAATTATACCAAATTATCAATAGTCTCTGTTGCATCAGAGTCTTAATCCCCTTTATTCAGGCAGCATTAGATAGTGGCAGATGAATTCTTGGAGGGAGTCAGGGTAAACAGCCATGAAATGCCACCTCTGGCAGATGGCATTGCTCACAAGAAATGTGACAAAACATTTGGAATTTGTTACCAGGCATTGGTATGAGAAGGCAAGCTGTCAATATTTTTTTAAATGATAATCAAGGTGGTGCATACTTATACCACAAGCAGAAATGAATCCTGTCCAAAACCTCAAGCTTAGTTAAGTTCAGCTTGGCACTGAGTTACTCTGTTTTGTTGCAGAAGCTTCTCACTTTCTCTTCTTAAGAAATAGTTTCACTTTATCTAGTATTAATATCAACATTTTAATAATTTTTTTTTTCCGGTGGTAGTTGTTGCTTTTTTCTTTGTATAGCTCAGGAAGAAATTCTAGCTTGAAGATGTAGAGTGTCCTTTACAGAATAACAATATAGGAATGATTTGGCACTGTTGGTCAGTTCTAGGGGTTGGATCCTGCTCCTTAGAGAAGCTAATGCTAAACTCCCACTGGTATTCCTGGAGGAGAATTATTCCAGAGGTGATGGGAATACCCAGTGGCTGAGCTTTCATAATGAGAAAAATGTTCTGAAAAGCAAAGATGGATTGAATGTGTAAGATGGATCCAAGTGCTGTGGTAGGAACCTGTTCAGATATCACTGTGAGCACAAATGAAAGTGGTTGTGAAAGGAAGTACAGAGTTGGCTGCTAATGTAGTTCCAGGGGTTTTTGTGTGTTATTTTTAGGCTGGCATCAATTGAAACTCAGTAGATGTCCCTGCTGACCTTTTCTGTGAATTGGGTTTGCTCACGAGCTCTCGTGGTTTTGGCAGCACTCTCAATTTTTGGAAGTCAGGAGTATTTAGTGCAAGGGATCAACTTCAGATGTAAGAAATGGAATTAAATGAGTGTGTACCTGGCCTGAGATCCCACCCTGACACTTGCTGGGGCTGTGCAAGGGGCTGCAGCCACCGATCCCTTGTGGAGACGTTCTTCTTTATAAAAGTGTGTTGGCATCCCTCAGCAGCCTCTCCTTCTCTGGTAACATCTCCAGTGAGTTTTATGCAGGTGCTGGAAGTTTGGAAAACTGTCCAGGTGTGTATTAAGGCCACAGATTTTATTTAATTCTTTCAAGCCATACTTTGCATTATATAGAATTCTTCTCGTATTAGGAGATCTTGGAAAGATTATAAAAATATGATCCATTTATGTCACTGCAGATTAACTCAGCAGATTTCCATCTGTAACTTGGACTGTTCTTAATAATGATTTCAAAGAAATAGTAAATTATGAATTGTTGAAGCTCAAATAACCCGATTTTGTAGTTACCTGTCTGCCCTGGATGTCAAGATATTCTCAAAGCCTCTCAGAATCAAACTGAACTATCTGCTGAGTTAGTCATGATAAAAATACACAGTATTTTGTCTCAGTGGTTCTTTCAGTAAGTTGTTAAATATGGGGAAATATTAAGTAATTTTTTAAAAAGCAGAAAATTGCAAATTGTAGTGAGTGAGGGTATGGGTGATTATCATCGCTGGAATACAAATCCTGGTTCCCTGCTTGCTGCTGGCTGCAGTAGTGGAGTTCAGAGGGATGTATGTTTTATCCTTTCTGGCAGGCAGCCCTGCAAACTGTATTCAAGATCTGAAAGTTAAGCTGTTTTATTTCTGGCTTGTGCATCATCAACAGTAATAAAAACATGACAGACCAGAATTTTGACCTTCTTTCTCTCTGTGAAATGAACGTGTTTCTGAAGGCAGCCTGTAGTCCTGCAGTAGAAAACAGATTTTTTGTTGATGGTCCTTAACCAGAATAGATGCTGTGTTCTAGTACATCATTCTTATCTTTGTATAGAAAAATAAAACAGTTGTCACACAGTTGTTACTAAAAAAGTTAGCAATAAATGTACTTCATGTTCTATAGAAGAAACTGAATAGAGTTTTATAACTTAATACTTAATCCACCACAAGAACTAGGAGCTGTCAGAGGAAGACAACAAATGCCCAGTTAATCCTCCCAAAACACACCTTCAAATAACACCAGGTGGTTTTTTATACAGTGCAGGCACAGGTATCTGACTCTGAGAGGTGCTCGTGAGTACCAGTGCGTTTTAGTGACAATTGTTGTAAGAGTTCATGTCTGAGTTTCTGTAAATCTGATGTTTCATCTTGTTAAATACAACTTTTAAAGGGTGCTGTGGTTGTGGAAGTTGAACCACTGAGGTGTGTTGGGTGTTTTGGAGTTCAGCTGGAGGTACTGAAGGTGATACTGAAGTTTAATTGATGCACAGTTTGTTCATCTGCACTGGTCTCAGAAAGCAGCAGAAAACACTTGGTTGTATTTTAGGAGCATTTTTGTGGATCCAGTTTGCAGGGATGAATGGCTCTGTCCGCTGTGAGAGAGAGAACAGGTTTCCTGCTGCTCGGAGCCTGGACAGCGGCAGCTGGCTGTAATGGCGAGACCTTGTTTTGGCTGGAAGGGCCTGGGAGGGACAGTGACAGTGACACCTGCCAAGGTACCTGGCACGAGGGGACTTGGCTGGGGCTGGGCTTCACTCCAGCCTCATCCATCAGCACGTGGGAACCTCGCAGCACGTTTCATTTACCACCTCCCTGTTTCTTTGTTCACTTTAAAGGAAGGAGTTGATGGTTTGGGAGGGATGGTTATGTTCCTAGATAAATATTGCAACTCTGCTTTTATCGTCTCAGAAAGTGTCTTCCTGAAATTGTTTTTAATTAATTTGGCATCAAATATTCGGACATATTCCCAGTTACCTTTAATGTCCTGTTTGCTGTGAAATAAACTTTGATTTTGCTGTCATCAAGACTTTTCAAAAAGTTTAGCAATGATATTCAGATTTCAGATGCCTTCTCATTGTGTAATTATCAACAGATTACTTCACCTAAGTCCTGACAGACATATTTTTTAAGTATGACTGACTGATGGACAGATTGGGAATTGCTGAATTAATGGGCACATTTCAAAGCCTTGGCAGGGCTAGGCAGTAATTACATCTGCTGAACCACTTGATAAGTTTTTGGAAGTAGCCCAGTAAAGCCATCACTGGATTTCTTGAGTTTTAATATCTTACCCTACACACTTCCATGGCTTTCTTGTAGGGTACACTCCAAAAGTTGATACAGCCCAATACACACAGCCAGACAAATCCATGAATTAAAGCCTTAAATGCATTTCAGATCTGCCATTTGGATTTCCAGATGGATGTAATGATTTTGGGGGCTGTTTAAAATCTTGTTCCCATCTTTAAATTTCAGAATTTCATTTGGGAGTAATAAGGGACCACAGAAAATGCCCACACTTGCATGGCCTCTATAAATAACATTATCTACTGCCAATACAAGGGACAGAATTTGGGGTTAAATGGGTCAAAATCCTGACCCAGAGCAGTTTGATGGTTTTCTGACAGGAAGGTGCCACTTGACCAGGAATGAGACCTGGGTGATCTCTTCCTGACCTTCCTGCAGTGAGAGTTCCATTTTTCGACCTAATTTTGTCTTCCTGGGACACTCAAAGGTTGGTACCATGAAAATGTTGACAGAAAGTTGTAGGCTAAAATGTTTTTGCAGAAGATATTCTGTGTAGACCAAAAAAGTGACCATTTTCCCCAATATCAGAGTGAGGTTGGGATATTGGTAAAATAGTCTGGAAACACAAGGATTAGGAGTGCTAGGAAAAAGCACTGCTGTGTTGTTTTGGGAGTCATAGGGTTCTGTATAGTACAAAAATTTTCAAAGGCCCTGTATGTGCTGGACACTCACAAGAAGTTAGAGGTGAGAAATACTTTGGAATTACCAGTGCTGAAATAGCAATGCGCTGAATATTTTTTTCTTCGCAGCTGTTGTTGTGCTTAATATGCCCAACAGGATGAAAAATGTGTTTAAAAATAATTTGAGAATAAAATTGGCCAGTGAAGATGGTATTGCTTTTTACAATTGGAGTTCAATTTTTCAGGAATGTATCACAAGGAGCAGTAAAATGACAGACATAGATTGAAACAGTGTGGTTGTGGAATTCGAAGGTAGCTCTGACAGAGAGGATTTCATTCAGCTCAAGGAGACAGATTTAAGGCTGATAAAATGAATTTGAAACCAAATGAAAAGAAACTGTCACCGAATTGAACTGTGATTACTTTCTGGAGATCTTTCAATACCTAAAACCAAGACACTGATTTAATCACTACAGATATGTCTTCACCAAAAAAAATCAAACCCAACAAACGAACAACAGATTTTGGGGTTTTGTTCTGAAGAATGGAAATGCACAGAGAGGCTTATTGCTAGAGAACTTTTGGCTTTAAGAGTTGCCTTAAAAAATTCCTAAAGTTAATAATGGGTGAGTAGCAGCATTTTCAGAAAAAGTGAAGCTGAGCTTACCGCTTGCATTTTCTTCAAATAAATAAAACAAAACTTAAACAGAGACACTGTGATGATAAATCACCTTCCAGTGGGGCTGTGGGGTCTGTCACTGACAACAGGTGAATGTACTGCTTGGGCTGATTTTCCCTGTTTGTTCACAGTACCTGTGATTTAACTCCTAAATTCACCTGATTTCTGTTTTTGCTTAGTTCCACATTAGTGTAATTCATGCACTGCTAAATAACTTCTCTCAAATAACCTGTTCAGGCTGGCGAATAGCAGATTTCATTTATTGCCCATTAAATAACTGCCCAAATCCACACGGAGTGCATCTCTCTGTGTGCCCTGGACACTGCAGACTCTTTCTTTAGGCCTTTCTTTAACCCCTCTGTGCTTTCAGCAGCACCCCTGGAGGCAGAGCCTGCAGTCAGCTCTGCTGCTCTCAGCTAGCTGGGGGAGGCAGCCCAGAGGTCTCTTCTTTGCCCTTTCTCAGGCTGTGGTCAGGAGCCCAGAGCTCTGTGCCTGCACCTGCTGAGCACCAGGAGCTCTGGGGCTGCTCCTTTCTGGCTTTCCCTTTGCCAGTGCTGAGGACAGCCTGTTCTGGGACAGCATCGACAGAATGCACACAGGATAAGGAAAAAATCACCTTTCTGTCCTTCACTTTTCTCTGTTGGAGGGAAGGTCATGTGGGTAGTGGGTAAGAGTGTCAAACATAAAGCTTTTGGTAAGGTGCATAAATGATGTAGTGGCATTTTGACAAATAACTTCTGGGTGCTCTAATAATATTCCTATGACACTCATGTATCAAGTTACTCATATTTTAAGATGAAATATTATTTCTTATATAAAATAAATAAAAAGTTTTATTTCCTTTCGTATAAAAGAGGTAGGTCCCATTGCTGTTTCCTGTTGTCTCATTTTTCTTAGGAGTGCATGTTTATTTTTTTCCATATATTTTTCCCTTTATGTTTTATATACCTAAAAGAAATTACTAAAACACATCTTTGTATGTACTGTAAGCTCATAATACAAAATACAGAATTGAAATAAAAAAAATCAAAATGTGATATCTTTGCCTTATGGATGGACAAAAAATGGTGATGAACAGAAATCTGAAAAATTGTGGTTAAACATGAATTTTAAGCACTAGGAAGGATTCAGTTTATATGGATGTATTCGCTTCTAATTGTTATGGCAACAAAGAATTTGAAAATACACATTGATATGTTGCATGTCAGATATGTATTTGCTGATCAAACATGCTGACAAGTGTGTTACCAAATAAGAAAATTGTATGCTCAAAAATAAATACCTTTTTTTAACACTGCATGGCAATTAAAGACTGAGTGTACCAGCACAGGTTTGCATGTCACATACTTGGTTTTTACTGTGAATCTGCTTCAGGCTTGCTGTAAATTTGTATGTAATCTTTTTCTTACCCTATGGGCATAGATACTCCAGGGAAGAATGCAACTGTTCTTTTGAATTGTTCTTTTTTAGCTGTGCGGAGGGACTGTGGGTAGGATGGATCAGAGGTTTCTGTAGGGCCCAGGGGTAGGACCAGAGCCCTGACTCGTTTCCAGTTCAGTTTCCTCACTGGTGTAGCAGGAGCTCCCTAATTCTGCCCTCAGCTTTCCCCCCTGCAGCTGAGCACTCTGCCCTTATAAAACACTTCACACCTGAGCAGTTCTAGGTAAGAACTGTTCTAATTATTATTTCATTTTTAAGAGGCTTCCTACCACACAGGAAATGCAGTCCAGATGGAGAGATGGAGCTGTTATCTGTGGGACACTGCAGGCTAAGGATGCATTTCATTTAATATCACTTTTATTAGACATTGTACGCTCAGCTGTATTTTTTTCTTTCTCTAAGGAGAAGTGATAGGGAACATAAGAATACAGGAATGGTCTGCAGAGATAAGTGTATTGCAATTTATTCTTGTGTTGCTGGCACTGAATACTGGAGCAGATTTACAAGTGGAATTTGCAGAGGGGAAAAGTTATTGTTGTCCCCGTCTGTAAGGAGAACTGGTCCAGTGATTTGGACTGTGTGACATAATTTAAATTCAGTTTCTCCTTCCACTGCAGATTTCCTGGGTTTCCTTAAGCAAGTTGCTTTTCTCTCAGGGCAATTCTCCATCAGTAAATTGGGAATAATGGAATTTTCATGGGGAATGAGAGTTGGGGGGGCTCTGCTGCTGCAGCCTCAGGGCCATGAGGCTCTGAAAGGCAAGAGAAACTTCCAGAATTAATTCAATGAGCTGAGTTTAGACCCTCTGTGCCTAGGGCTGGAAATACCCAGGGCAGAGGAACACGGGGAGAGGGAAACTTTCAAATGAAGACTCAGTTTTTTCTTTTCATTCAGAAATCCCAACAAACTGCCTTTGGCCCAATTTTTGTGTCCAGTGCCCTGATATGTGAAATTATAGCTACAAAATATGTTCCTAAGCAAAAATCCATGGAAAAATATGTGTGTTTTTTGGGGAAGAATAGAGTGTAAATGTTAAATTTGTTGAAAAAGCACATGGAGAAAATTAAAACTCATTTGTTAAAATCAAATACTCAACATTTCTTCCAAAAGTCCTTCATAAATCACACATTTAACTTCTGAAACACACCAAATAATAGCACTGCAGATTCACAATAGTCAAAGTGAACAACTTCCACACTAAGTAGCAGTCAAATATTATTTGAAAGAGCTGATATACAGTATATTAAATAACAAAGATGCTGACACAGCCTCAACTGTAGTAGTTCTAATTACTGCACCACGCCATGCTACATTATATCACATGGCATAATTTAGTGTATCTTTCTTTGTCAGTGTATTACTCATCATTTTACAAATTACAACTCTTTTGTAGGAAGGTAATTCATACTTGGACATAGTGCTAAAATGATGGAGTGTTTTCCTTTTTTCTCAATCACTGATCTTTCAAACTTTTGCATTTAGCAGTATTAATCATGTTTATTAGCCAAGTGTTGTCATAAAGAATGGAATTTCTCTGTTACTTTCATATTCAATTAAAATGGTTTTTTGCTTGCTGCCTCTATCTGCTGCACTCCAGTAATCTATTTACTTATTCTAATTGAGATCCTTGTTCATAAATTCAAAACAAAATCAATACTGCAGTTACATGTTTTTCTAACAATCTATAATCTAAGTGACAGTGTGGGGTGTACCTGAGAGGGGAGTGATCTTAAAATACCTTTTAACTGTAGAAATGTTCAGTCTAACTTTTTCTTAGGTTTTCTGTTTTGTGGACCAGATGTATTTTGGAATTCAGTAACATGGTCTACTTAACCTGCTGTTTAAAAGGAATTTGTTATTCAAGTGTGTAATACTGAAGAAACTACAGTCTGTAAAATTGCTGCAGAAGACCAGACAGAGATTCGAGACACCAAGTGCTGTTTTCTAGACTTTGTGCTTGTTGTAGACAGTAATTACTATGCATAATAGATATCTGGACTCCTGAGTTGAAATTGCTGAATATTGATGATTTCCCAGCACAGCCTGTGCCCAGCTCTTTTAACCCACAAAGTGAAGGGTTTCACGTGGGGCATCCCCAGGGTCAGGCCCAGCACTGGAGGAGGAGCTGCTGAAGCTCAAAGATAACCAAGCTCGAGGATAAACTGCAGTAAAATCTTCAGGGCTGAATTCCAACTGGAATTTAGTGGCACTGGAGGAAGGGAATGGCCAAGTGCCTCCAGGATTGACAGTGCAGAGACGTGATGAGCACAGGGGTGGACTCAGATGAGTGTCTGGCAGGGACTGGTGGCCTCGTGTCCTGTGACAGCAGGAGATGATGGCTCAGCCTCTCAGATATTCCCATTCTAATAATTCATTTAATCATCACTGATGATTTCATCCTCAGACATTTAGCTTTTCCTGTTTCCACAAACCAATATTTTGAAAGTAGGTGATGCTGAAAGTGTCTAAAAATATTTTTTTGCTCCGTACTTACTTACTAATTTATTTTTTGAAAAATTCAGGTGCAGGTGCCAGGTGCTCAGCTCTGGTAAAGGAGTCTTGGCTCACTGCTAACCAAGCAAAATATCTCAGAGTAAAGGTACATGCCACTCATGGTTTGCTGTGCCCTGTTTTGCAGGTGGCAGTGAATCCTCCTGGGACAAGGACAAGCTGCAGTCTCCCATCACGACGGGATCCCAGCACAGCATTGGGCACCCCACGCTGTCAGGGCAGTCCAGCCTGGGCAGTGCACACCCGCTCAGCCCTCTCCAGCAGAACCACCTGCTCACCAACAGTACGTACCGGGGTCCTGCTGGCAAAGAGGAGAGCCTGGAGCCCTGCTGGGAGCTGGGCTTGCCTTCCCTCCCAGCCTCAGGGAGCGGGGAATGATGGGGGACACGGGAGTGACAGGAGGGTCAGGCCTTCACTGCCAGCTGCGCTCGTGTCTCGTGTCCAAGGCACCCTCTGCCATCAGTTCAAATACGAGTGGCTGTTCCCTCTTGGAATTCACTCAGTCGCTCACTACTGGGTTTGGGACTGTCAGTCTTTAATTGTCATTTCCATGGAAAATAATCATACAATTGCTTAAAAGTTTAGCTATGTAACAAAATTCTCCTCCAGATGGAAATGCTGACCCACCAAATAAAATAGGAGACCAAGGAATAAATGCAAAATGTCCAGTTAAATGGTCATGCACTGAACCCAGCTATCCAAAACAACTGGAATAAAATGACACAGGTTGGATTTGGAACTTAGGGCTCTCCAAAAAGCCATCTCTTTTCTTTCCCTTAGGAAGGGAGCAGGTGGGAAGCCATCGGTTCCACACCTGTGCACCCAAAGAGGGAAGGAAGGGAAGGAAAAAGTATTCCAAGAAGGATTTGATTTGGGATTAACATTTTAAAAATTATTTAGGAGTAAAGTTATTCCTATAGTTGATGATGGGTGAAGAATGAAAACTCATTTATGGACTCTCGTTGCTTGTTTAAGCACTTTATCCTCCAAGTTCTGAAAGTTGATTTTTGGTTTTAGTTTAGTGGACGAGTGACATTTCTGGCTCCTTACACAATTCTTGGAGTAGTCAGTTCATTCTCCTCTGCCAGGCCCCAGATCTGAGCAAATCACAGCTATTGAAATGACTTGTACAAAATGAGTCTGATTGTTTGTGGGAAGGTGTGGACCTGAGCATTTTGGATTAAGAGTCAGTAGTTAAAAATCACCAGGTCATAGGACTCAAATTCTCTGTGTTTGTGCTTTCAATTTATATTCTTGCATTATTCAATACCTGGATTTCTTTTAGACACAGACACATTGTGTTCTTTTCTCTTAAGGATATTTTCCAGCGGATTTTGTAGTAGGTGAATGTCTATAGGCTGTTAAAGGCTTTACTGGATGTCAGACATTATGCCCAATGATTTGCAAGTGCAGGATATATTTTCCTCATAGTCCTCTGAAATGTTTGACGGATTGTGTCTTAAAACTGGTGATGTGCTGTTAAATTCTGTTTGTAGTTTGCATTTAGTTTGCATGTCAATTGGACTTTAAGTAGACATACAACTCAATGTGGCCAGATGGTGTCTGGGAGTTTTGGAACTCTATAGAGGATGAGGAAAGATTATTGGGCTGTTAAGGGAGATCTGCAGGGGAACAAAGGCTTGTGGATGCAGGCACTGGAGGGGATTGTCAGAGTGGTTTGAAGTGAGGGGAGATGTATGTGGGCATTGCTTATTGCCTATCGTAATTAATATTGGCGTGGATCATCATATAAAATAGAGAGTGAGTCATTAGACATCACAGTTGTTGATCATGATATGCTCATGTTAAACAGGAATAGTGTGGGAGCTGGGAATATTGCAGTGCTGCCTTTCCTGGTGGGCACCGTGGTGTTTTTATATCACTGGAGTCAAATTCTGTAGGAATAAGATAAGATATGTCAGTCAGTGGCATTTCTTGTTGTTAGTTCTGTCATACACCAGAAACTGGCCTTCTGGTGACTGGCCTTCTCCTTTAAAATAGTTAGGATAAACCCAAAAGTTGAAAACTTTTTAGCAATAAGCATTCTCAATAGTTTGTGGTAATGACTAGCTATATGTTTGTGTTATTTAATACTTGCACCTGAAGTTTTTAATGAGGATTTTTTATCTAAATGTCATTTAGAAAAATGATAAGACATTTTTGCGTGGCAGAGTGGGTCTTGATTTTTGATTTTTCAGGTTTTATCCTGAAAAATTAATTTTGGATGCCTGATGGTAGCTATCTCCAAGTGATCCCTCTAAAGAACTCTTGAATGCACAATAACTATTTTTTCAGTGAATTGGTGTCTTGCTCTTTCTTTCCAGTGCAGTCATTACTAAATACAAGAAGTAATACACATGCTGAAATGGATATTAATGAAGTATGAGAATCCAATTCTTGCTAGCAGTAACTTCACCTTTTTGGCAATGTCAAGATCTGCAAGTTGATCCAAATAAATTTCATACCTTCTTAAATTGGTTTATATCCATAGCAGAAGACAATTTAAAGTGACATTTTGAAAATTAGAACCTCTGGCAACAATTTTAACCTCTCATTATGTGTTGCAGTTCACAGACCTTCTGTACAATTGCTCGGTGGTGTCTGTAATCCAAGCCACAGCCTTGTGGATTTGAGAAATAAAGTATAAGAATCTAGTGTGACATTGCTGAGAAGGTGTAATGGGAAGAAGTCTTGGTAGGAGTGTATGATCAGATAAAGTTATTAATAAATATTCATCTGATATGTTGGAAAACATGCAAATTATATGCATGTTTTGTGGGTCTTTTTCCTTCCTTAGTTATCTTAACTAAAGAGATCACTAAACTGGCGCACTTTTATATTTACTTTCTGTCACTCCCCAGCTGTGTGTTCCTCTCCCCAGTACAAACCAGCCTTTCCTGGGCTGCACAGACAATTATCCCCTGTGGAACCATAGCATTGATAAGAATTGCTGCTGTTGGGCTTGAGTGGTGGATGTTGCACTGGGATGTGACAGCCCTCAGAGTGTCCCAGGGGCATGGTGGATGGTGTGGGCTTGTCCCAGTGACATGGTGGATGGTGTGGCCCCTCAAGGTGTCCTAGGGACATGGTAGATGGTGGTATTGCAGTGGGATGTGGGCCCTCAGGGTGTCCCAGGGACATGGTGGAGGATATTGTGGGCCTCAGAGTGTCCTGGGACATGGTGGATGGTGTGGGCCCTCAGGGTGTTGCAGGGACACAATGGATGGTGTCACCCCTGCAGGGTGTCCCACTGACATGGTGGATGGTGGATGTTGCAATGGGATGTGGGCCCTCAGGGTGTCCCAGTGACGTGGTGGATGGTGTGGGCCCTCAGGGTGTCCCAGTGACATGGTGGGTGTCACGGCCCCTCAGGATGCCCCAGTGATGTGTCTGTGCTCTCCACAGGGATAGACCTGCCCTTCATGATGATGCCGCACCCCCTGCTCCCCGTCAGCCTCCCCCCGGCCTCGGTGGCCATGGCCATGAACCAGATGAACCATCTCAACACCATCGCCAACATGGCGGCGGCGGCGCAGATGCACAGCCCCCTCTCCAGGGCAGGGGCCTCCGTCATCAAGGTAAGGATTCCTTGTGGCGTGCAGGGATCTGCAGTGGTGCTTTCAGCGAGGAGGAGGATGAGACTCTGACTTCACACTGCTCCAGCTCACCTGGCCAACACTGAGCAACACCCACACTGCAGCCACGGAGTTCTGCTGCTCTGATCTGTCAGTGAGTCTGTAGTGTAATTAAAAATGGACACTGACACTACAGGCTAGAGTGAGATTTCTGAAACCTTCATAACTCTCCTAAAATGCTGTTTTAAAGTCAAATTTAAGAGAAAATGCTGTAGGACATGGCAAGAATTCTAGTGCACTGCAAATCCAGAACAGGTAAATAGCAGAGAAAATTATCACAAGTACCTTAGTGAGGCTGAAGAACAAAACAGGAATTCTAGCAGTGCAAAACCAGAGCAGGTAATACCTGAGTAAATTATCGCAAGTACTTCAGTGGGTAGAATCTCTGGTAGCCAAATCTGAACTTCCTTCTGGTTGGTTAAAACATATTTGTATTTTGTAAGGCTTGTCGTAGTCTCTGCCAAGTAGGCTGTTCAGAAAGGTTCTTGCCTGTGTGGAGAGTTGCTGTCCTGTCACACACTCAAAAATGCATTAAAACAAGAAATTTTCAAAATAGAAGTGTGTAGGATCAGTGTATGTGAAGGATTGGTGTGATGGGATTCTCTAAAACAGTGTGTCCACTTTTTACTGAGCAAAAATGAAAGGTGTTACCAGTCTGACGTGTGTGTGTGTGTATTTGCATGCACATGTGGGTTTCTTGTTGACAAAGTAAAATGTTGTCAGCTTTGAAAGTTCATTAGTTTAATCCATTTTTCTTTGGGTTTAAATATATGAGTCTATAGAGCTATCTGTTCTGGAAAGTAAATGTCTTCAATATTTGTGTTCATTTAAACTCATCTATCCTGTCACTCTAGAATCTGACTTCTGAGTTGCTTTTTTCTTACAACTCTCACTTGATTAGCTGAACTTATTTGCTCTCACATCTTTATTGTAAAACATCTTAATTTTATGTGTCATTATTTTATCCTTGAGAAACACTGCAGTTCCAAACACTACAGTCCAGTTGTGAGAATGCATTAGTGAGGGTTGTGTTGTACTTCCTTTTGTCACAGGCTGGTGCTTTGGGAGATTTTGTTTCTAAATCAAGCAGGGAAAGGAACTCGCAGTGACCAAGCACGTGTTTGTTGTTCATGCCCATGTGTTCTGATAGCAGCATCCTCTCAAGGGGCACAGCAAATGTCTCTTGTCACATCACTGCAGTAAAATTCTACATCCCTCTGTTGAGGCTCTGGAGAGGTTTGTTTTCCTTCTGATTTGCTTTCTGGCCCAAAGCATCTCCAAAATTACCTCAGATTCTTTCTTATTTTTACTGGGAGTCCATGTCCAGATTAGGGCAAATATTGTTCTGAATTATTTGGTTTTGTTGACTTTTTTTTTTTCCTCTTGAATTCTAGGGAGGCTGGGAAAATTCAGGAGTGACATTTCCCTTATTTCCCATTAGGATCCCTACTGAGGATTAAGATGTGTAAAAACTTCTCTTTATCATCATTGTACTTGCACAGTTGTTGGCTGGGTGGAGAAAACATTTCTCTCTGATATCCGACTGTGTTACTGCAAGTCATTAAACTATTAGAAATTAGTTGAAATTCCATTCATTTTAAACCATAACCTTTCCTTTAAGTGTTCAGAGACCTAATTTAAACACAGCAGTGGAATATTTGTAGCAGCAAGTAAACTTGCAGAAGCTTTGATTGTATTCTAAATGTTACCAATATGTCAACATGAAGATTAAATACATATTTGTAAACAATGCCAGTCCTTTGTAATTTAACCTGCACTTTTTGCAGGCAGCTGGGTTTCAGGGTGTTATTTAACAGGCCCTTGCTGATGAGAGTTACTCGTTTACAGCAATTTTTTCCCCAACACCTGCACCAGAGGAGACACAATATCTCCTCACAGCAACACGAGGTCTGGCCAGCACTCTGGTGGGAATTATTTCCTCTCATGTTGCAGAGGAAAATGCACCAGTAGCCAACGTGACAGAGGCAGAGTGGGCATCCTTTGCTGTGTTACTCTCACCTGTCAAGTGGTGCTGCATCTTTCTCTAGTTTGTCCTGAGTGCTGAAAGTGTAGATGGATTTTGTAACAGTGTGAGGCTCCTTTTGTCTTTTCTTTCCCTTATGTACAATCATCCAGCACAGAATGATGACCAGTTAACATCCAGTTAACATGAAATTCTTGTACAAAATGAAACATGTAAAAAAAAAAGAAAAGCAATGCTACTCCTGCTGTGAGTAGGAGTCCTTTTATTACAGGACATTATTTAAGTGCATTTAATAAGTACAAAACATAGCTAGTTTTCAATAGAGTGCAATACCAGCATCATGTTTCTACTTAAAATGGGAGAAATGAATCAAATCTATTGAGTGTGTGTCTGTTTCCATAGTCTGATGACTGAAATACCACTTGGCCTGTTTTCTATAGGTGTGAGAATCAGCTGCTTTGTAAGGTTTTGAATGAAGTCATTATGCTTTTTATATCACGTTTGCCATTTAGAAATAAGCTGTTCTACCAAGATATGCATGATCAGCAAAGTTAACATTTAGTGCTCCAGAAAGAAATGTCATAACTATGAAACTTGATTTCTCCCTGACAGGAACACCATAAATTAGGGAGGCACAATGGCCAGGCTCACAAAACCTTCTTAGCCATCTCTAACATGATGTGGTGTGATTATAGCAGCACCAGCAGCACTGTGGCTGCAGGTCTGGCAGTGCCCCTGTGATAAATGCAGCCTTGCAGGGATTTACTGCACATCTGAAGAAGCTTGCTGGGTTTGAAACTTGGCTCAAATGGCTCAGAACAATCTCTGTTATTGAGTGAGGTTCTCATATGGCCA
The DNA here is from genome assembly GCF_027579445.1 of Ammospiza nelsoni. Taxonomy (NCBI): domain Eukaryota; kingdom Metazoa; phylum Chordata; class Aves; order Passeriformes; family Passerellidae; genus Ammospiza; species Ammospiza nelsoni. The sequence continues at coordinate 3,879,851 of NC_080647.1, read as the reverse complement.
AAGCAGAATTTGACAGGGACCCTGAGTTCACCACCCTTTCTCTTCTCCCTCCTGCATCCAGTTCCTGTTATTTCTTCATTTTCAGAGCTGTTCTTCAGCTTGACCTGCTCTGCAGCCCATGCCAAATGAGGATCAGTCTGGGGTGGAATTTGGCGAAGTACACTTGAGTCACGATTTGGGCTGGAAAGACCAGTGGATGCTCAAGGCCAGGTTGGGTGGAGCACCCTGGTCTCATGGAAGGTGTCACCTCCGCCTGGCAGGAGGTGACTTTTAAGGTCCTTCCATCCCAAACCACTCTGTGATTCTATGAATAAATGTAGCAGTTTACTGTTACAGGATAATTTTGTTCCTGAAACTCAGAAAAATCTACTCAGTGACAATATTTTCAGAAGGGAAGTTCAGATGAGCCCTTTAAAGAAAAGCATGACGATTTTTCACGGAAGTTCCTGAAACATGCAGCTCCAGAGAGCGGTAGCTACATAATGTGAAGATTTTTATTTTACAGTGCACCTGTAGCAAATATGACCTTACTTGGCTAAAAACACACTGGTGTACACAATTCCAGCCAAAGAGCAGGGAGAGGGCAGAGGAGAGGTTTGGGGTTAGCAAGGTGAAGGGAAGGCTAGCAAGAGCCAAGTCTGGAGCTGAGACTGTGGTAATCTTGGATTGTTCACTGAAAGGCCACTTTCTCTGATGTGCTTGGGAACAGGCTGGTGAGAAATACTGAAATACTGAGTTAGGCTGGCTTGAAATTCTGGGAACCAAACCCAAACCAGGGCCTTAAGCTGCTCCTTTTGTGTTAGATATGCAAAGAGTAATGAGACAAAAAATGCCAGAAATCTGAGACTTACTTTCTCCCAAATCTCCCCTGCTTCTCCTTTTACTTTTCTGACATATTTTGCACCCTGCTTCCTCCTCTTGCTCACATCTCACCCTCTGCCTCCTTGTGCTCCCTCCCTTTCCTTCTGGCAAACAGCTCTTTGGAGCTGCTGAGGGATGTGCTTCTCCTGAGTAGGAGTAGTTCTGAAAATTGGTTTCCTGCTGTCCATTTTTCTTCTGTTGTCATCCCCTCATGCTTGCTGTATTCCTGCTTTTCTCTTATCTTTCATGCTCTTGTCAAGGTCTCAGTTAGGAATAAATGGTGCTTTTGTTGAGCGCAAATGAGAAACAGAAAAAAATTTAAAAGTAATTAAAATGCTTAAAAAAATACAGCATTTTAATTTTCATATTTCATAATTCCTTGAGAATTTCACCCCAATGCACTTCAGAAACTTATCTGATAAATGGAGCAAGGCATTATTTGTACAGTGGGATCCATCTAAACATGCAATAGAGACTTCTGAGTCTCCTTCTCTTTGAGCTTTGTTTTTCTCCTGATTTTGTGGGATTGTTAAGGCATTTGTAAAGGGTGTATATGACATGATTTTAAATTCCCTGAAGAGAGTACAGATGGGCTGTGTAATTATTGCTGAGAGGTGCTATTTTTCTGTGTGCTCTACAACTCACATTCATAATATTTACCTGACAGCCAGAAAAATGTGGCCATCTCAGAATGCTCTGAAACACTTCTTCTCACAATAGAAACATTTCCCATTACAGAATTTCTAACATCAGTAATTTCATATCTCTCTGTGCATTCAATCCATTATGAATTGTTTTCAGAATATTGCAACATTTATAAAATCAACCTTCTCTACAATGTATGTGATTTTTCATGTTGTTAGATTTATTCTGTCCTGTTCCAGAGCAGGGAGCTGATTGCTGGATGGGACTGGGATATGTTGGAGGAGTGAAATGGGAGACAGGAGTTTGTTTGCTTCTTAGAAGGTTCGTTTTTGTGGCTGTATTTGAGGTGAAGGAGGAGGGAGTGTGCACGTTTGTATCTCTTTATTCACTGATTCAGAGAAATTACTCTGCTGGGAGATGTTCAGATTCTTTCAAATTGCATTAAATACCCTTCTCATCTCCTCCTCTGGAGGGAGGCTGTCCCTCTCCCTGCAGTGCCAAGAAGACCTGGCTCCTTACCACCCTCATTGAGATGTTTTAAGCACTGAGAACTTACTTTAAACTTCCAAGTGGAAAAAAACCCAATCAGAAACATCTCTTTTTGCAGAGCTTGCAAAGGAAAATTGTTAGGCCAAGCACATCTAAGCTCTTAGTTCTGGCTCAGATCTTTTTAGTATTAGCTTAGTCATTTGCATTTGTCCTTAATAACTGATATGGCTATAATGCAGATGAGGTAGAGCATTTTCATCATTAGTGCTGGGAGTGCCTTTCCTGCCTTCCATGGCAGCACTGGGTGAAGCAATTCAGGAGAGGGGCACAAGTACCAAGTCTCCACCGTGAGATCCTTTCCAGTTTCAGGCGCTGTTGTGCTCTCAGATTGAAAGTAAAACATCAAGATCTCAATCCAGGAGTGCAGGTTTCCATGGCTGTCCCAGTGACTGCTAATTTAAGAAGCAGGGAAGAAGGCAGCTCCTGTTTGGCTGTTTCCCAACACCATCTGATTAGCTGCACTTCTCTGTTTGGCTGAGCAGCTGGCAATTAATGGATTGATAGGAAGTAGTCACAAGGTAATGGAATTAGTGAGTGAACATCTGCTATTAAAATCAGTAAATGTAGGGGTTTTTGTGATTTCTTAAATTCTGTGAGAAAATAATTGCCAGTTGACTACAACTGAAACAACTATGTGTACACAGTGGAAAAAAAAGTGCATTTTAAATGGCAAAGTACATATTTTCTGCGAAAGACTTCCCTATACACTGCAAAAGATGAATGGGATCCAGCTGGCTTTCAGACACACAGATCCTATCTTGGTTTTTAGACCAGCTGTTTACCTTGTTCATCTCCAGTACCTACAGCAATCACAGGTACTGTAAGTAGCTCAGAAGACCAACAAGTCACCCCAGCCTTTGTGTGTGTTCATTTCCAGGTGGGACGACTCAAAATCCAAACCCAACTGCTCTTCTCTAGCCCAGAAATGGCTGTGACCATCCCAGTTCTTGTTGGCATCAGTTCAGGTGTAGCACAGCTCCTGCTTCCTTTGGCAGGGATATTCTTTTCCCTGGAAAAGCCTAAATTGAATACTCTATCAGTTAAGGACTGTAAACTTGAGAGCAATATTTAAAATCTACTGTTTATTAGGATTCAAACAGCATTAGTATCAAGTAAGGTCAATTGGAAAGAAATACATCTTATTATTAACTAAAAACAGGCAGTGTTAGCAATTCTTTGCTGACTGGAATTGGGAATTGTGTTAACTTTTCTTGTTCTTCTCCCTTGGTGAGGATGGGATTCAGACAGAGGGGGGGAGCAGAGGTAGCTCAGCAGGGAAATGTGGTTGGAGACTCTGCCTGCCCATCCTGGCTTCACAGACCCCTCCAGGGAGTCAGGCTCTGGTTTCTAGAAGTTTTTAATTTCTAGGATTTTTTTTATTTCTATTCTCTATTTTGAGAATATGAATGGAGATCTTGTAGCCGGGGAGAGGGTGAGGTATGGCATAATGAACATCCCACTGCACAAGTTAATGCTGGGATTTTTTTCTGCCAGTTCCTCTTGTTTTCCCATCATGGTCAACATTAGAAATCTTTTTTACAACTCTTGAAAACTCTAATCTAGGCCTAAAGCCAGTAGAATCTCCATTTTACCTTCCTTTCCATTTCATTAGATGGGGTGAATTCCAGCCACTGCAGAGCCCTGTAGAGTAGAGCAGCAGCACCTCAATTAAATATGAAATATCAAGATAAATGTGTGAATAAAACATCCAGGACTCAGACAAACTTCCAAAACTTGCCTGTCAGCAGTGAAATGCCATTAAATCCTCTAGGAACTCATTAACAGATTAACATTTGGAAGAGTAATTACAACTACATTACAACTAAAAATAAAGAAAAATAAAAAGGAAAATCCAGCAGCATCATTTCTCTAAACTCTTGACATAAAAGGAAGATCAATACTATAAAAAAAGCAGAGCTAAGGAATTAAGGTCAAGATGATTATGTCAAAAATAGGTAAGCTGTTCATATATATTTCAAATAAAACTATGCCTAATATTTGCTATTATTGGTGTGGAATACTCCCTCACAGGGGAGGGAAGAGGGATATTGAGCTGAAATCAAGGATCTGTCTGGAAATTGGGTGAGTTCATGACTTCAGTGCCTTTCAGCTAAATCACAACTAAAATCAACAATGTCAAGCTTTGTAGCTGCATTTTCTGAGGCACAGAAGGACACTGATTTTTAGTGAGACAAATATATTGCCCTTCAAGAGGATTAAATACTGGAAAAGTCCTTTTTGAGAATTTATGTTACAGCTCTGTAAAGCAAGGAAAAAAGATGAGATAAAGTAGGTACTGTAGGTAGATAAATAGGTGAGATCTTGAGAAATGTTTTCATTTTTCATAAAATTCTCACAATCTGTAGAACCTTTATATATAATTCATTCAATTATGACCTGGAATATTCATCTTTCAAATTTATGAATATGAATAAATTTAAATGGGGAAAATACTACTTTATTTAGGAATTTTTCTTTATTACTGTGAGTTTACCTTGTGTGTGACCAGGCTGCCCTGCACGGTGCAGGGGGAACTGAGTTGTTTTCGGGGAAAAAAAATAAGTGAAAAGTAACGAGGTTATAAAATACAAAGATGACAAATCAAATGAAGTCATCAATGTGTAAAACAAAATGTTAAGATTTTAGATTTGCAATTTTCCTATTTAAATGCCCTCATTGATTTGTTACAAATACTGTTAACCCTGTGTTTGGAAAATGGTGAGGACATTATCACTTGTGTTCTCATTTGTAATAAAATAGATTAACTTGCTGTGAAATTTTAACTAGGCTGAGACACAACAGTAGCTACCTAATGAACCAGAGCACATTGCTGTTAAGTAGCTAAATAGATGCATACTGATTACAGGACTGAAAAATGGATCTGTTTACCAGCAAAAGAAGAGTCTGCTCATGGCATTATTCATTATAGGAGGGGAAATTCAGCACATTTCTACATAAACATTTAGAAATGGACAATTTCTTGATCCATATGCAGCCTCACATGGTGATAATCCATCCTCATTTGGAGCATATATGATAGAGAGGGAATTTCAGCTCCTTTGTTGCTTATAAGGAAAGCTCTGCATTCCCTGTGCCTGTACATTGGTGTAGCTGGTAAGACATTAGATAAAATAATCAACTAATTCCCTTAGAAAGTGACTCACTGTGTGATTTAGAAGGACATTTTTATTTGACACTTGTACATCTGCCTGAAGATTTCAAACCAAGACCCTGAGTCTGAAGGCAAATTACTGCAAGCAGAGATTATTTCATGGTGAGAGACAATGGGAAATGCAGTTACCAGAAGGAGCTGGAATACTTTGCTTTTCCAAATCATCAGCTTTTGAATTACTCAAATAACTCCCATTTAAGATGACATATATGGCTGTTTGTGTGATATCTAAGTGTTAATTCCTAGTCATATTTGTTCATAGGGTTTTTTTGCAGAACAGTTGGCATGTCCTCTCCTTGGCTATTCATTTTCATGGTTGCAGTAGACAATGAAATTTACTTAAACTATGCACTCTTCTGTAAAATTAATCATTTCAAAATGATATCTTAATTGTAAATTGAGTGCTCTTTGTGGTTAAAAGAGAGGAAATAGTGCCAAGGAGGACTGTTACAACTGAAATCCATGCAAATGAAATTGCAGTCAGTGTTGTAACCTGTTAGCAGGAACCTATTTGGAAGCCATTATTGGCACAAAGGTAAAAAACACACAGGATTTATCCCCTCAGGATTGCATGGGTATGGTTTGTTATTTAGGACAGTACTTTTTGGGGTAAGAATGTGGTTTTCAAAAGCAACTCAGTAAGCAGCACATCCACAAAGTCCCAACTCCATTCTACTCATCTGTTCATCTCAGCAACCTCCCAGCCCTCTCTTTTGGAGGCCAAAAGGGAGAAAACACAATTCGGTGAATTGGATCTTTTTTTTGGTGAATTTGATCTTTTTTTTCCTCCCACAGAATTTGGAAACTAATTTGTATAAAACCATTCAGTTTTCAAAATTATAAAGACTTGTGACTCAACATAATACACTCATATCTGATCATTAAAAGTCTCCCTTTCAGATCTATTAGTTACTGTACATTCATTAAATAACAGATAATTAGTGAAACTGATCCATTGAGGATTAACAGCTATGTAATAGATACACATCTGTTACATGGTTTTGGGGCTGGGTTGTTATTTAACGTACAATACCAATCCTATTAAAACCAGGTCTGGTGCCACATTCTCAGCTGGTGTGGTTGGAATAGGGAAATGCCATCCCATGCTCTGAGGAGGATCCAATCTCATGTTCCCTTTGCATAACTCCCAGAAGTATCTGTAAATACAAAGATGAGTGTGGCTTAGAGGGATGGTTTTAATGGGTAACAGAATATTCTTGTTGATGTTGCTGGCAGTGTAATTAATGAATTGCCCTGATACATCCAAACAGCAGTTTTTATGTCAAGGATTTATAATGGAAAAACTTCTAGGAACCACCATGTGCTTTCCAAAGCTACAATATTAGAGGTTAATATCAGTTTCTTGTGCAAATATAAACGTGACATTTTGCATGCAGACTCTTGTTTTGCTTAACCACTGGTGCTTTTCATGCAAGAGGGAAGTTTGTACCAGAGCCACAGCATTTATCCTTTGTTCAGGTGCTGTCCTGAGAAGATACTGATGTAATTTATTCAGGTACTGATTCTAGTTACAAATTCACAAGTACAGATGCTAATTACAAATTTGACTGCATTTAGTGACAGTTGAGTCCAACTGTGAATTGTTTATTTGAAATGTGACTCATATATGGCAATCTCTCTACCCGTAGATTAAAAGTAGTTCGTAAAAGCAACATGAAAGAATATTTTATATGTTCCTACGTGTGAAAAACTTAGAACATAGAAAGTTGCCAACAAGAAAAAGGTGGCAAATGATCAGCTAAGCTCAGCCACGTTGTTTGTAGAAGCCAGTGTTGGTTTTGGCTGTAGATAACTACACTGCTCTTAGACACGAGTTCTGTTCTCTGTTTACCTCACCAACACCATTTGCTACCATGGCTTTTAAGCCAACCACACTGTTTTAGCCTGAACCTCGGTGAAACCCATGCATGAAAGGTCCCAGCTTTGCTTTGCTTCTGTTTGCAGGAGAGGATCCAGGACAGCCCTTCCCCGGCGCCGTCCCTGGAGGACAGCCAGCGGCCCGGCAGCCACGCGTCCTCGCACCCCAGCAGCAGCGTGTCCAGCTCCCCGTCCCAGCTGGACACCACCCCCGACAGGATTGGTCAGTGCCGCCATTTTGCTCCCCTCACAGCCCCTCATTCTCCTCACAACCTCTCACAGCCCCTCAGTCCCCTCACAGCCCCTTGCTCCCCTCACAGCCCCTCACTCCCCTCACAGCCCCTCGCTCCCCTCACAGCCCCTAACTCCCCTCACAGCCCCTCGCAGCCTTTTTGTGCTGGAAACGTGCGGAGAAGCGTTTGATACGGAATACGTGGGAAGTTCATCCCTTGGTTTTTTAGTTAAAATTAAATACAGTCTCAAGGTGCGTCAAGGGAAATGTAGGCTGGATATCAGGAAGGAGTTTTTTACAGAAAGGGTGATGCAGTTCTGGAATGGCCTGCCCAGGGAGGTGGTGGAGTCACCAGCCCTGGATGTGTTTAAGAAAAGACTGGATGTGGCGCTGGGTGCCGTGGTTTGGTTGAGGTAGTCATGGACTCAATCATCTTTAAGGTCTCCCAACCTAGTAATTTTGTGAATTCTGTGAAGTTCATCACTCAGCAGAGCCCAGCACCTCCTCTTGGGTTCCTTCTGTGCCTGTATCCTCTGCACAGAGGGATCAGCCCCTGTGATCTTCTATGATCACCCTCATCCTTGCACCCTTCCCTGTTCCAGCCGTCTCCCTCAGCATGCTTGGGTAGGCAAGTGCTGCTCAAGGCACCTGCTGTTGAAAAAGAGCAAGGTGTGCATGTGTGTGAGGAAAATCGCAAATTCTATGATGACTTTTTTGTTTCAAAAATCTTCATGTGCCCATACATTCCTTCATCACCCCGAGGCCGAGGCCTTTCTGGCTTTTTTGGTCCCTCCACCACAGCTTTCACAGCCTGTGCACTATCGATTAAAATGCTAATTCTGTCTAGAGGAAGTTTAGATCCTATTCTTGGTGCTTCCAAGAGGGATCTAGGGCAAGTCAATTAACATCTCCTCACGTCAGTGTGTGTCAACACTGCTGTCTCCTCATGGCCTGGAGCCCATGCAGGCATTGCTGAGCCAGATTTAAACCACAGAAGCCGTGCACTCTGGGTGAGTCACTGGAGAACTCCTCCCATGCACAACCTACCCCTGGGATTTTGCAGTTCTGAGCCTGGTCCTTGCAGCAGCACCACAGCACTGACCAGCACAGTGGATAGAACCTGGATGCTCTGCCTAAATCTGTGCACACACAGAGACTGTGAAGTAGATTTCCCTCATCTTTTTCTTGTGTAAAATAACACTGGAAATACACAGGAGAAGAAACTTTTAACTCCCTGTAGCAGTAGTGAAGAGACTGTTGATGTCTGTAGAGATCTAGTTTTGTAAAGATATGGATAAAAATTTTTCATTAACAGAATTACAATAATTTTTACTTTTGCAATTATAAAAGAAAGCTCTCCCTAAAACATGGTGATGAAGTTTGTCACAAGTGTCCTCCCTGGAATAACTGTGAAGTCTGTAATTGGTGGATTGCAGAGAAGGAAATGTTTTAATCAAATAAGAACAAAGAAACAGGCATTCTGAAGTCATAAACTGCAGGTGTTAAGTGAAGAATTCCCTTCAGCACTGAAATGTTGGGGGGTGTTTTGCTGTCACCAATCCATTTGGGCTATGATCTGCCAATCTGTGGTTTTTATTAAGCTTACTGCTTTATAGATAATTACTAATACTTAAATCTTTAAATGCATTTTTCCCCAAAATGGTTTTTGGGAAGTACTTTTCCCTCTAATTAATTAATTTGAACATTTCATAAGAAATCACATTCATCTCAGTAGTCATTTGTGTTCTGTCTTGGTATCCTTATCTAAAGAACTTGAGCAGATTAGCTTTTACTGCATATTTTACTTGGCTCTAAGAGTTAAAATACCAAAATATCAACCAAGAGGAAATATAATTTAATATTTTGTTTTCTCTTAACATTTTTATATAACTGTGCCCTCTGTTTTTTTTTTAGCCATGCTGACCAACAGCAGGGAAGGAGAACTCATTGACCAAGAAACTGGGACCAGCCTAAAAAAAATACAAAAGGAGAAAGGTAAAATCATAGACTGTTTTCCATCTCAGGCATATAATTGCACTTATTATGTGTTTCATTCCTTTTTCTCATGTTCTGCATACGCAATGACATTATATTACTAATTTAAGAGAACTAAGTGCTTAATTGCAATGAATAATGTATCCAGTGAACTCACATGGAAGTGTAAGCAATGAGAATTTTGCTTCTCTCTGTTTATATAGCATGAGGGTAATATTTTGCAGGTCTTTTGGCTCAATTATTTATGAAGTTCTAAGCAAATATTTGATCAGTCATGTGCTATTGTTTGTTTGCCTTCAGGGGATGTGTGTGCAGGCTGCTCTGATGCTCTGGGTGAGCAATAGAATTTTATATTGTCTCACCAGTGAGGGGCAGCAAGGGAAGAGGTGATGTTTGGCCTGGGGGGATTCTCCTGTAGGAAGGGAAGGGCTTTCTCTGCTGGGCTCTCCTTACAGGGGTTTGTGGGTGCTGGAGGAGGTGAATACTCAGGGATTTATTCTGGGAAAACACTGCAGAGAGGTGTTATGGGGGATAGTGAGGTTTTAGACTGAAAAAGATGTGAAGGGAAAGAAAGAGAAGGAAGAGACAGCATAAACTGAATGTACTTGTAAGACTGCTGAGAATATTCATATTTATCATCATAAATGAAAGCACAAAATGATTTATATTTTGGTTGAGGTGGTTTTCATGTATTTTCAGAAGAAGCTAAAAGGCAAGCATAGACAATTTTGTGGGCTACTCAGAAGAGAATCTGGAGCCCCTCTGTGCCCTGTGGTTCCAGAGTTCTATGAAATTATTTGAGCAGTGTCAGGGTTTTGTTCAATCAGCTCTGTTCCTGAGAGGTCTGTGACTGATCATGGGTAGGAAGAGCCTGAAACTTCCTCCTTATATTTTGTATTTCTGTACTCAACTCTCCTTGAAGACAGAAGCTGTTTTCTATTCACTGGTTTTTCTGGACATTTAAGCACTTTCCTCATGAACCCCAAAAGAGCCCTTCTGTGCCATTCTGAGGTAATTTTCTGTCTGGATCATCCTGCTTAAATCCTTTCCTCTTGACTCCTGTTGACATTTACAGAAAGTTACCAGCCCTACCTTCACTCCTAAGATTTAAAAATTACATTTCTCTAGTAATTGCATAGTGAGTATTTAATCTAAGCCTGAAAGTGTAGTTGATTATAATTCTGTTGAACTGTACATGGTTTCTTGCCACATGTTCAGTAATTTTTCAGTGAAACAATTCAGTATCCTGTGGGGTTCAAAGATGCAAATCATGTACTTCTTGGTAGTAGCAGTTCTGTCACTCAGGATGGATGAAGGAAGGTACAGTTTAAAATTCTGAAAAAATAATTCAGAAATCCCCAAAGCGAAAATAATTGAACCTCCACCACCTGTGAACCCAATTCCCAGGCTCCTGTGATCATTCCTTTTAACATGGATGAAATCACAAAGATCTGATGCTAACAGTTTGTGTGCCATAATTCTCCTTAAGATTAAAGTTGTGTAGGTTTATTCATTTGCTAGTCTACATTTTTTGCATAATTTCTTTAATTGATTAAGTACTGGGAAATACGTCTTTATACATGTGTTAGTTCTGCATGCACTTAGGGGATGTTTTTGGAATTAATTTAGTGTGCAGAGATCCACCTGCATCAGAAAAAAACGCTTTGAAATCATGAGACATTTTAAAATATTATTTTAGAGACAGAACAAAGTTTCTCCTTTTCTGTTTGGTGTGCAGATGTCAAGTTTTTCTCAGAAAATATGAGGATGAGAAATTTATTTTTTGTTGTCATATACAGATGTGATTTTTCAAGTCATCTCATGGCTCCAGAACCAGAACCTTTTGATGAGATTATAGTGGGACTAATACAGAAATTGTAAAGCACCAACCTTTATATCCAGGATTCCACACTGATTTTGTACTAATCAGTGGGACAGACCTATAGTGCACTTTCTGTAGGAACCACTGGGGTTGGTCCTCAATGATTTGTCCCAGTCCTGTGTGGATTCTTTGTTCCTAATACTGCTTTTGTTTCTCCTGTATAATTATTTTGAGCTCAGTTATGTTTAGTGCTTTAGAGTCAGGTGTGGACAATGTGAGGAGTGGGATCTGTGCTGCCTTGCCCTGCAGAAAACATCCATGTAATTTGTATACTGAGCAAGCTTTGTTTTTCCAAACCTGCCATTGCTCTTACCAAGGCAAAATATATTCACCATGGAAAAGATTTTCGAAGTTATTAAGAAGGAATGTAGTTAAAATAAAAGTATCAACATTTATTAAGTATGACAAGTAAGCGGTTTATACAACCGTGGCAAACATATGTTTTCACATCTGTTTTGAGTAATATCATCATGATTTTAAAAATGATTTATAGCTCTGCAGGCCATAAAATGCCAGCTTTGCTGTAAGTTGGAAGTTTTCAAACAACAAAGAAATTATTGAAGGCATATATTGAACGTGTGTTTGTGTTATACACCTTGACATAACTTCACAAAGCTGAGCTCTCTACAACAATTAAGACAGCAACAATTGAAAATTAAGGAACTCAAATTTATCAGGAGTACTATTTATTGAAATCTTAGCACTAAAAAATAATTAAAGTTACTATAATGATTATAGACAAAATATCTCTCAGGATACACAGGTTTTGTTTTCCATATCCCATTTTAAGTGATCTCAGCAATAGACGAAAATGTGCCACTTTGTTCTCATCAAAGTAATTTCAGGGTAATTAGGGCTGAGGAGAACATGGCTTCACAACAGTGCTTCTTTAAAAGACAGTTAATATGAAGTTGTTGCAATTCCTGTGTTGGTGGGGCAGAATTTCCAGAATTGGTGGTTGTCTCATTGCAGAGCATTTAGAGCCCAGTTACAGCCATACCTGTAAGCTTTTTGAAGGAGAGATGCCATTAAATCTCAATTACTCTGCTTCTTTTCATCATCCTTTTAGAGGAAATATGGTCAGATTTAACATTAGAGGGCAACAAAGTTAAACATCTTTGGAAGTCTGCATGGTTTGGGGTCTTTATATATATGTCTAAAATTGTTTTTACTGCATGGATTACATACAGTACTATATTTTTGTCAAATGCCTTTTTCTGGCATGTTACACCAGCATTTTGCCTGTGCATCTATTTCTGAGTGAAAACCATATCAAGAGTAATCTGCACTTTATTTTGAAATCACTAGTTCAAGGAAACAGTTACAACCCCCCCCCCCCAGAACACATCCCACATTTTACCTGCACAATTACTCACAGAAACTACACTTTAAATTCATCTGCTTCAATACATATCCTGGAAAAAATCTCTATTGTGTGGGGTAGGATTGTGTTTGACACAGCCCTGTATGGGCTTTACAGAAAGCTCCATATGAATTCTGGCTTTGGGAAGGTGAAATGAGCCAGAAAAGAATTTGGCCGTGCCTTCCAGCCGGATTTAGATGCTGGTACAATTATTCTGTTTGACTGCATGACAAGAAATATTTCAAACTCCTCACACAGGCTGGAGCACTAAAAGGCACTGGCCCAGCTCTTGCCACAGTGAAATCAGTGGGGATGTACAGGATGTCTTCAGTAGGAACAGTTTGACCAAAGCTTGGTCTTTGGGAAGCTTTTTCCCCCAGCTCGTGCTGCTGGTTGTTAAGTAGACATGGCTAGCATGTTCACATGGGGTTTGTGGTGCAAACCAGGGGAAAATACTGTAAGAAAATTCAATTAATGGCCCTATTGTCAGACTTACCCACTGTTTGTGCAGTCAGTGAGTACAAATAAATAAGATTTTTGCTCCGAAGGGGGCTGCCCTGCCCTCCCAGAGCTGCTCCCTCCTCCAGCCCATCCTGCATCTCCAGAGCCCAAATCCAGGCTCTGGGGCTGTGTCCCATGGCCCAGCCCATGGCAGTGTCCAAACTCTGCATCTGGCAGCTTTCCCTTCCCAGTTTATTAAAGAACACCTTTGCCTTTATTGCTTCAAGGAAAGGGGAATTTTGCATCATTTCTGTCCGCTGAGTGAAATATTTTAAGATGGCCAGAGACCACGGTAATGAAAGAATAACCATATTTATTTATTGGGTTTCATTAGCAGAAAAGAGGGTTTATGCTGTTTAAATTAATCACTGCCAAAGGACCGGGCTATTCAGGATGTGAGGGGAGGAGAATGAGCAGGTGCAGGACACCTGAAACAGCAACAGGCTGGGGGGGGCTGTGCTCCAGAGAGGAGACTTGCCCAGCAATTCATCTGAAAGCATCCAGATGGAAAAGGGAAGGAAGGAGAAGGGGAACAAGGAGCATGAAGCTGAACCACACGGTGGCTGTGCAGAGTGTGCAGGAGGTGCCAGCACCTCACACGGTCCCTGTGCTGCCTGTTTGACATGTCAGTACTGGCAACTTAAAGATGAAATGGGGAAAAAAGCTGTTTTCTTCACAAGTGCGCTCATGAATACGTGAAGAACTCCCCAAATCAGGAGTGAAACCGTGTTCATTCTGGTGTCTGAGTGTGTGTGTCACAGACCTGGGGTTGTTTCATCAGCAGTGGGTGCAATAGTACATGAGTTTAAAGGTTTCTTTTTCCCAAAACCTTGAGTGACATGCACAGTGCAAGTGTCCTCTGGATAAGTCAGAGATATTTTTACATTTTCTATCCTCAGAGAATACTGAAAGATAAGAAGCACAGTGCTCTATTCTAGGTGGAGGCATTTTCCACAAGTTTTTTTTTGTTTTTAAATTTAACCTACAAATGAACTGACAGCTGTTAAAAAGGTGGCCTAATAGTAGATGTGATTGTCTGTCAGTCAATCCAAAAAACTCCAAACCCATAAAACCAAGGCAGACTCTATTAACACTTAGATTCACAAAATGTAAATAATTAATAAAGGTAAAGCTTTAATTTTTGAAGTGTCTGTACTCATGATGTTATGATTGTGTTGCTTAACCATTGCTGAAAGATTTATAAATATAAAGGCAATTATGCAAGAGATGCTGGTGAAGTTACATTCAGTTTATATTAGAGCTTTATTTGCAGAATTATTTTTGGGAATGCTCTTTTTCTGATGAGTAAAATACCTACTTCAGAGTTAGCTTGCCAGATGGGCTAAGGCAGTTTCTTGCGTTGATATATAATTTATTAATATGTTTAATTTATTAGATTTCAGCGACTTTAATGTACCGCCGTCTAAACACTACAAATCATGAGTCTGTATAAACATGGTGAAATAATGAAATGTTCTTTACTGAAAAAGCTTTGAAACAAATTTTTAGTGAGGTATCCTCATGTCAGTCTGTGAAATAAAATGGGCAAATAATAGGGAGATCAGGAAGCTGCTCTTCAGTCAGTTGAATCTTTAGCGACATTGCCACTTTTCCTCCAATACTGTAAATTGTTTTATGTAGGTTCATCTGAGCTATATCAAATTTGAAAAGTATAAGAAGAGGAGAAGAATTGTTGATTTTCACCCAGTGACCTAAGAAAGCTTTTGGATTAGGCTCAGGAATCTTTTCCTTAGCACTGGTCTTAAGCCTGACGTGCTGGATTCTCTGCTTGGTGTTAGCTGTGGTGCAAAGTCATTAACCTGAGACCTGCACTTGGTGACATTCTTAATGTCTGTGAGTTATTCAATAAGTTTGCTTCAGTCCTCATTGTGGGCAGTAGGATGTGGACAATCTGTGTCCTGAGAGGTTGCTGAATGTTTTTGTCATTCAGAAATCCTTGGGGTCTTGGGCAATGCAGCAGCAGGGGCTCAGCCTCCCCTGCCTGAGCACCAGACCTGCTCAGGGGCACTGTGCTCCTGCATTTGTGTGCCCAAGTGTGCAGCTGTGCACACACAGAGGAAGAAAGGGATAAAAATACAGATAAAAATTCAAATTAGTCATAAAAATTGTTAATTGCTGACTTGGGAAGTTTTGCAGTATTTGTGACTGAGGGAGATCTTCAAGAAATTCACAGAAGCTGCACTTCATTAAACACAGTTCTTTCCTGAGGGTTCCTTCCAGTGAGCCGGGGTTTGTCCTGCTGCCCACAGCTGGATGTTCCAGATCAGTGAAATGCAGAGCTCATGATTGTGACAGCAGTGTGTGCTCCTGCTGTCAGAAGAGCAAACCCAGCACTGGTGCATGGTGTTTTGTGTAGCATTTTTTGTGTACTCAGGGACTTTTTTTCTAATTTAATCTTGAATATCTAAGATGGCTCTGTGGAGTGTGTCTGTCTCCTGTGTAACAGCCACATGAAAATGGCAATTAAGGGCTCTCTCTTCCCTTTTGTGGGGGATTTGCTGCCCAGAGGCTTCTGGGGACAGCAAGGCTGAGACAAAACTGCACATTAAGGTTCATCTCCAAAGTGGTTTAGAATGCTCAGTGCATTAGAATATTCCTGATAATAAAAAGTAATAAATCCTTAGTGAACTTCTAACCCTAAGCATTGAAGGATTCTGTGCATAAGATAGTTAAGTAACCTCAGAGTGGAAGTAGAAAAAGATTATTCTTGATGTGTAGTCATGAAACCAGAAAAAATGTGTTCTTCATTATATCCCAGACATTGTGTTGAGTTCCTTTGATAGAGTTACATGAATTCTTATTAGCAGAGCTGAGAATGGCCCGTGTGCTCTTCTCAGAAGCCACTGGGGCTGCAGGAGATCAGATTTCATATTTGATTGCTGAGGAAGAAGCCACCACTCCAACACTTGGATTTGTGTGTCACAGCCACAGTCGTTTCTGGGGATGGACAATTCTCTCAGTCAGTTTTTCATATTATCAGCTGTCCTTTGGAAATTCACCATTGTGCCTGAAAGAGCAGGAACCCACAATTGTAATCAGTCAATAAAATTTCAACTGAATTAGCTCAGTTTGTTACAGCCTGGTGTTGATAATGCCAAGGTTCTAAGGGGGATTTTATCCTTGCATGTGCCATTCACTGAAGAGTTGCATTTGGAGATCCTTGTGGGTCCCTTCTGAAGATTCCCAGCTGTGAATATCATTCTTGAAGCAGGATTGATAAAAAGATGGAAAGGGAGACAGCTGTGAGCTCTGAAATTGGAGGTGGATGAGTACAAACTAGAAAGAGGGATTGCTCCAATACAGAATTCCCCAGCACACTTCTTTGGTCATGCTTGGCCTTTCCATGTTGATGCCAAAATACCAACTGATTTATTTTCTTCTTTTATTTAGTAGTCAGTATGAAAGTAGTTTCTAAAGCAGATTTTTCTTCTAGTTGACAGAATGTGACAGGCTATAACAAGCAGTTTAATAAATAAAATTCTGCTTCCAGGTGTATTCTGAGATGTTATAATCTATAAAACATGGTGCAGTTTTGAATCTGTCTGTTTCACCCGTCACTGGGGCTGCTCTGTGATATTTTGATAGTTGGAGCTGGCTTGTGTGAATTTGCTGACATATCCTGTGGCTGTTTTGGGAGCGTGTTGTCAGCGAGGGGATCCAGAGCTGTACAAATTTCACTGACAGTTCAGAGGAGAGCCTCTTGTGTTGTGCTTGGAAGATGCCTTTTTATGTGGAATATGCTGGATGATGGAGCATCTCCTGGAGATGGCTGAGCTGGAGCAGAAATTGGGATGTGTGTGTGTACACGTGCCTGCTCACAGAGGCCAGAAAAGAACACGTTCAGAAATTGTTCAGAAAATACCCTGTTATTTATACATCTCTAACCTCTGGGGAATTTTTAGGTGCTGTTGAATAGGAGACTGTATTTGTTATTGCTGTCTTGGTTTTTGTTAGTTTGAAAATCTTAAAATTGACTGTAATGATGGCAGCCTCCAGGCAGAAGTGTGGAGAGATTCACATATTAAAGGAGGAGTCGCCAGAGCTGCTGTTTGACTTGTGACATTATTGTCATTATTGTCATTATTGTCATTACTGTGGAATGGCCTTCGGCACTGGAGACAGGAGGGATGTAGGCAGAAAGGAGAGTTGGAATTGCTCTATAAAACCATAGATCTATATTTATACTTATGTATATTTCTATTTATATGCCATCTATATTTATATATACTGAATTTTATTTTAACTGATATATTACAAGGAAAGCATAATACTTCTGTAAAATCACCAGCAGTAGTAATAACAATAATAAGGATTATATCATGACATAATTTATTTGTACAAAACTTTTGATATTTAAAAAAAAATAAAAGAAATCCACCAATATTCAAAAGCTAATTAATAAGTTCCTTAGAGACAGTTCTGTTGTTTCAAGAATGGTCATTGTTCATTTCTCTCCATAGTCAGGTGTGGAAAAAACCCAGCAGAAAATGAGTCAAGTGTTTCTAGATTAGGATCTGATTCACAATAAGAATTCTCTCTAATACACAAGATAACTTTTCAGCAGCCTGTTTTAGGATGAGTGTTCTGTAAACATCACTTCCTATATGGCCCATATTAAATACTGTATGGAGCAGGCTGGAGCTTTAATTTTACACAACTAACAGCTCATATATCATCAGTCACATAAAATACTGAGGGTAAATGGTCCCAAGTATCTGCAAAGTATGATTTTCTTTCTGGAAGAGCTGTTGCCAAATTGGCAGAATCAGTGTGGGGTTTTTTCACCAATGAGGGCCAACCTACACAGATTATCAGGGTTAGTAAATTGTAATGGCAGAATTAAAGTCTCAAATTTTGCAGTTTGTTCTTTTTGCTTGATTTTTTTCTTATAATTTCTGCTGTTTTGAGCAGCAGAATGGCTGGGCTGGGGCTTTCCTGGCTGACTCCAGTGCAAGTGTGTTCTGGTATTCCAGTGTGCAAGTTGTTGGGGAACTGGTTTCTCTTCTATGACTTACAGGAACATCTGTTCCCATTTCCTCTGTAGAAAACTCACAGTCTCAAGGACTGTCATTTATTCCCTAATATTCCTCCTCATCTGAAAAGGAAAATCTCAGCTCTCTATACATGAAACTGCCTAGTTTTCTTTTTTTCTTGAAGTCTACACATAGAAATGAAGCTGCAGAGAAATTCCAGCTGGCAAAGGACCAGCAGCATCCTGCAGTTCTCTCCTGGAGGAATTACTATGGGAAGTGTCTGTGGTGTAGCTTTAGAATGTTTGCATCACTAAAAGGAGCCTGTTTATCTAAAAGAAGAGATTATAACAGAAGAAATCCAGAAGGCATAATAATACATATTAAACCTTGTTTTCCAGGCTGTTGAATCAATTTAAAGGAATATGTGAGTGAGCAGGAAGGTAACAGCATCTGGTAGCAATAACAGTTTCCCTTCCTGAGTTACCAAATTAGCTATGGGAAGGTGATTAAAAATAAAATATAATGATTTCTGATAGAAATAGGTAAACGGCATGGGCTTTGAGATAAGAACTTGACAAATGTGTAAAATAAATGCAAAACTGGTTTTGAAAAGGGGGGAGATTACCATTTTCTGTGTTGTGTGCCAAGGTTTGTGCATTTCAAATGTTGGCAGTTGGCTTCTTTTCAAAACTGATAAATAATGATGTTTGCTGTGGAAACAATTATCCTAAAAATAATTTAAAAGGATTGTATCCCCTTTTTGTTTGCCTATAAAGACCACATTCGATTTATATATAGACAGAAAGAGCTCCACTTGCATCTATAAAACAGTTCTTAAATCATTCTAAATTATTGATGTGCACAAAGAACTCTTTCTGCTTTTGTTTGAAGTTTTATTTCTGCGGCGTTGTGCTTTCTAATTGTACTTTCAACTGCTATGACATCTGTTATAGTTGTTTCAAAAACTTTCCATACTTTTCTTTTTTAATGATAGACAGGCTTTTCAAAGACAAACTGTCTTCATTTTGAGCAAGAAAAATAATTAGTTGAAAAAAGATCACTGATTTGGCCGGCCAACTCACCATTTTACTGTTTTTTTTTTTTTTTTTTTTTTCACAAGTTGCTGTTTTATATGATTCCAGCACCTATTCAACAGAAAGCTGGCCAAGAGGAATTCATCTCTGCAGTAACTCAGAAACCAGAGAGCACCAGCATATGTCCCTTGCTTCCCCGAGGAAATGCAGGACTTTATTCTGACAAAAAGAGCACCAAGAAAGTACTTCACAAACCCAAAGTCTCTATATGTCTGACAGATGGAAAAGTGAGCTACTATTCCAAGCTGCTGTGCCCAACAATATAGGAATAAAGCTCAGAAATTGGAGATGAGATTAATGCTTAAAAGTCTGCTTAGAAGCTCTGTTTATTACAACTGGTGATAGGAATATGTGGTGCAGCAATAAACAGGTTTCTAATGATCATAATGCAGTTTTAACTCTGGTGTAAAGTCTAGGAGACTAGATCTAAATTTAAAGTATTCCAGATTAGGATTTTAAATTTAAAGTATTTCAGACCAGGATTTTAAATCTAAATTTAAAATATTCCAGATTAGCAAAGCACAATGTAAAGACATTTCCTTGTCTTTTTTCAGAAGAGGGGATTTTTACCCCTAAGGCAGAATTTTTTGAAAAATTGAAGCCCAGGACTCTGGTCCAGTTGTGGTACACCATAACTAACCTTTAAATTAGAAGTTGCCCAGATTTCATATAATAATTAATACAACGCTCAGGGATTTAATTGACCACAAGATTAAACTATTAAGGAAAAAAATTCATCCTAATTGAGAATTGAACCCCTACCCTTTATTCATGGAGTGTCTGCTCTGCCACTTGAGTCGTGAATTGGGGGTTAATTGACTGTCTAGAATCTCCCAAGGAACAATTATTTCATGCAGTGCTGTTAACACATCCTGGCTTAAGGCATTTTTATGGGACTCCTTTTTCCCCCTGGATTTAGAGAGATGTCCTGAGCACAGCAAGGAAAGCTGCTGGATGTGAGGAAGGGAAAAAAGATGGAAACAAAAAAGGGGTTTGGGGTTTCCTTTCACACACAATCCCAGCACTTTTCATGTTTCTGCTTAGATTCAGCAATGTAATTTTGCTGCATATTTAAGTCTGCTCTTTTACAGTGTTCAGGGAGTATAAATTCCTTGATAATAATTCAAATTTGTGGCAGAATTACACTTCCAGTTCAAGTTATTACAAGACTTAGAAATGAGCAGCCTGGTGTCCCTACCCAGAGCAGAGTGTTGGAACAAGATGATCTCTAAGGTCCCTTCCAGTCCAAACCATTCTGTGATTCTCTGAAATAACCTGGAAGTAATTCAACATAAGCTCCTCTAAAAACCATTTAAAAAATCTAGGTGTACTTAAATTTTTTACTATTTTTTACTAATTTGCTTGCATGGTGATTAATAAAATCCATTACTTCATAGTAGATTTTTCTGCTTCATTAGTGCAAATTTGCAGAACTTTTCTAATTGCTATTCTCCTTTGAAGAATAAATAATAAGAGATAATATCAAAATTTCTTAACTAAATGAAGACTTAGTTATGGATACAGTTAGGCATTTTTTATATTTAAGTATATTCTGGTTTTTAGGTGCCTTTTGTCTTTGCAGAAGAAACTGTCAGAATTTAGGAGAAACTATTTTTGGGTGGCACTATCAAAGATAAAAGGAAATGCAGAAAAGTTTAGCTTTTTAAACTTTGCTTTCACAAATCAGTCCTAAATCCTATGAGCAGGAAGGCCCTGGTTAATTCATGCTTGAAGCTGTGTGAAATCTCTCTGTGCTGAGTGGGGGCTGGGAAGGGATGGCACCTCACAGGTCCTGTTTGAAACTGATGCTGTACAGAAATCTGGTTTTGGTGGGGTTTTTTTTCCATTTAATTATTCTTTTAAACAAGGAAATGTTAATTGTAATGACATGTAGGCATGTGAAGTGTAATAAATAATCTGCAGTAAAGAAAGAGGAAACACGATCTGATATTTCTAACAAAAACCTCAGCAGAGTGTTTCTTGCAGTGTGAGGAAATAGTTGTCCCAGGTCCCATAATAACAGTGTAGGCTCCCAAAAGCTGCCAGCATCTGAGGAGAATGGTGCCCTGGTGAGAAACAGAGTAAGAAGGAACAGCATTTCCCATTGCTGGTGACTTGGAAGAAAAAACCTGGACATGTTCACAGTATGAACTAAGTGACAAAGCAATATTTTACACTCTTGAGTGTGATTCCTTTACTGTTATCACCTAGTTCTAACTTCTCCCCTTTAAATATAATTCTGCTCCACAGTTTCCTCCACCTGCTATTTTCCAAACCTCACACATGTCCTCAGTCCACATACATCATCCTTCAGCTACACTCCCCAGCCGCATTTTCCACTGCCAATTCAAGCTCTTTCCAGCACCCAGCCTGCCTATCTCCCTTTTTTTGGTTTTTTTTTTCCTCTTTATGTTTTGATTTTTTTTTTCTTTTCTGTAGGAAACAAATCCATATATTGACAAAGAAACCTTCAGGGTCAGAAACCTTTTTGGGTTTGATGTTTTGGGTTTTTTTCTACTCTATTTATTCTTTTTAAGTAAGTACCACACCAAAAAAAAAGTAACACTTTGAATGACTTCTCAGTGTGTTAGATAAGTGTAATTGACCCTGTGTAACATTGCTGTCTGCAGTTGGTTTAGATTTTAAAAAAATCCATAGTCTATCACATGGAAGACCTGCCTGGGGTGAGTGGGAGCCCTCAGCAGTGTAAGATCCACAGCCATGCCCTGCAGGTATTCAGCGCTGCTCAGGGACTGCTGTAAATTGTGGTGATGGTCACACAACATTCCCTGTGCAATCCTGCCTTCAGCTGGGCATGCTCTGGCAAGTCCCACAGCCCCTGCCTTTGCTGCCATGAGCAAGCCTGTCCTGGGACTCCTGTGGGGCTGGGGGAGCAGCTGTGCTCAGATTCTGCCCTTGGAGCAGCTTTTGCCTTCACCTTCCCTTCGCTGCTCCTGGAGGACGCAGCTGATAGGGATCGACACGATTTCCCGGGCACAGCACATTCAGATTTTTATTATGATATTACCAGGACATATGTTTGTGGAAAGAAGATATATATGCATATATCTCTCTGTTTAGCCTCGGAATGGAAACTGTGTAGAAATGGTATATTACCTGCATGAAACTGAAAATATGGGTGCCATAGGGTGCAGGAATTGGGCCCAGCTTTGCTTACAAATCAGCTTGATGATGAGGCTGCAAAAGTTATATTTTCACTGCTTTCACATACTGAATTTATTAGCTTCTGGAAATTGATTTTGGATGCCTTTCATTTGCCATTGGGCTGGAGTCAAAGGCAAAACGATGATATACCACATTTTGCTCACTCATCTTTTTATTGCCCAACTATTGTTATTGAGGAAAAGACATTTGATGTGTTCCTCAGAGGAGACAGAAAGCACATTTCATTTTCTTTTAATTGATGAAAGTGTAACTGAACACAAGTCCTGCAGTCCTCACCTTCAATATCCAGGAGGAGTTATAAGGGATAGAGGGAATGGCCCTGGGATTCAGCTTGGATCAGGGCTGAGAGCAGGAGCCAGCAGGGCTGTCAAACTTTGTCCTGTTTTATTTGCTGGGAAGGAACGGTGCAAAGTTAATATCGATGCAGTGCTGTGAAAGTGCTCAAGTAGTTATCTCTGGGAAGGTAATGTGAACTCAGCAGTATCATTGCTTTGATCTTTGGTTAAAGTCTTACAAAACTAGATTGCTGTTTGATTGACAACCTTGTCAGAGAGTGAATGAAGACTGACACTCTAATATTGAAAACGCAGCGTTTACAAAACTTAAAGCCTGAGTTTTCTCATGACACTGCTGCTTTTGTGGAAGACTGAATTTCACATTTATTTTAAAATAAGTGTATACCTTGCTGTGTGCAGCTAAAACTTATGATTTTAGACTGCTGGCTCACAAATTCTTCTCATCCTAATAATTGGTGCAGATATGTTTATAGCAAGAGCACTGTCACCATGCATTTCAGGAGCTGCTGTTTGAAGGCTTGATCGTGGTGGTATTTATCACATCTCAATACCAAATCATGATCAATCCAGCACAGGCTGATGGATGCAGCAGTGGCAGGCTGAGCTTGGGCTGGCTAGTGGATCTGACAGTGTCTGGGTGGGTCTGATAACACAGGTTAAAGGTTTTCTGCCTTGCACTTCTCTCTTGAAGGGTTGTCTTCAGCTGTTGTTTCTTCAATTACCCCCTGTAATACCCTCAAATGAGACTGTTAAAGGGAGACTTAATTTGTGGAGTAGATGTCTTTCATGCCAGAAAGTCATGGGTACTTTTCCACACATTCCTCAATTTCTTCTTTAAATTAGACAAAATAATACATTTTGCTCGTTCAGAAAATAAAGGGCTTTAAACAACTCTCACTCCTATTTTTGTCTGACATGACATTAACTGCCATGATTTAAATAAAGTGTAAGAATGAACCAGATTGTGCCTATTCCCACATCAAAATACCTTCAGCAAGAAAATGTCTCCCCAAAATAATAATCCTGCATCATCCAGAGGTGTTAGTGAAGAGACTCTTTATATGATGCAGTTTAAAAATAGGCATCCAAAAGATTTTCACAGAAGGGGCTGCTGAGCTGTGCTGTGGGGCGTGGGAACTACTTAAATTGGCTTTCCTGTCAAAGCCAGTGTTTGCTGAGACTACATCATCAGTTTTTCCTGACCTTCTGGTTCTCAATTTACTTCAGGATTGCTAAATTCTGTGTGCAGTTCTTTCCTTACCTCTCAGCTGATGTATGTCCTGGATGGATGTGTGTGGATGTAGCATTTAGCATCCCTAGAAATCTGCACAAACCCTTGCAGACTGAGACGTTTGCAGTACAATGTAATATCTTTACTAAAGTGTCCTTCATGAAAAAAGTATTCATTAAAAGACCAGATTAAAATCACTTTCAGCAGCAATGCAGCTTTGCTGAAAAACCCTAAATTTGACTGTACTCTCAAAGTGGACACGTGTAAGTCATGAGGATAATTAACCATTTCATTATTTGAGGTCTGCAAGTGACTGATTTCAGAATGAAAAGCATATATAGCTGTGTTGATTATGCAGAATAAATTATTTTCAAATACACATTTAAATCAGTACATTTTTTTTATTGTGTAGAAAATGCATATCCATGAAAAAACTCTCTATTGATCACCTAAATTTTGCTGTAAAGAATTTTTAAATATATATCTGAAATTCCTTTGGAAATGTCCACAATCTGCTTCCATATTGCAACACATATGGTAAGAAAATCTTGCTTACAAGCCAGTGACTGTTTTTAAACAGTTTTCAGAATTGCACTGAATAACAGCTCATGCACAAAAATTGGTGTGTTTTGTATTTATAACAAGCAGCTTAACATTTTCTAAACGATGACAAATTTCTCCCTGGATATTTTTTAATGTAATAATAGGATTAGCTTAGCTGTCCCTGGGGTTTTTTTATGTACGTAGGCACTGGTGGTATGTTAGGAATATTTCTGAGTCATTCTGGTTCTGTCTTCCTGCTTTCTTCAGAACTGAGAGGCCTCTGTGGCCATAAAGGTTGTTGCTGTTGATGGCTTTGATGTGTGTGTGTGTGTGACACGCAATGTTGATATTTAGGAACCGATTCCCTTGCTATGATTTTGATAAAGCAGTTTCTGGAACTTGTTGTATTTCAGTTCAAGATTTACGGCTCTCCTTTCGCCTCAGACCTCATTTTTAAAGGTCAGAAGAGAAAAGAAACCCCAAACCATAAACATATTAAGTGAAATACCCATGGTACCTCCTGTTAATGGTATTTCCTTAAAGCAGATAAGTTACTGAGCCCCCTTTTAAAACAAGAGTGTTAATTTACTGTTTCCTTTCATCTGTTGAAATAATTACTTTTCTTCTTCACCTTCAATAGTTTGTTCTGGTCGTTAACATTTCTGTAAAATTAAGTTTGAAAGGTGCTTTTAATGTTCACATAGACTGCAGAGCACATTTGACTGTTAAAATCAACCTACTTAAGGCAGAACTAATGTTTAACACTCGCAGCTATTTGAAGTAGTTCACTGCCCAGTTTAATGGTGCTGCCAAGGGCAATGGTCACATTACTCGCTGCTGGATTTGGGGGGGTTCTTGTGCTGGCAGTAAAGACAATCCATGAGACTCCTGAAAACATTGGCTTAGATCTTAAAGGCATCATTTATCTACTCCCAAAGCTATAAACTGTAATTTCGTGGGTAGCAGTGGACGAGAAGCACCAACCCCTGCTCTTGGCCACGTGCTCTGTTCAGGAGTCACAGTTTCTGTGTCTTAATGATCTTTCCTGAAAACTCTGGTCAAAAAAGATGAGATCAAACTGTGCAAAACTGATGCTGAGGATGGGAGATGTGATCTTGCACCAGGGGATGTGGAGTTTATGGGACCGGGTCAGCTTTAGGGCACCTGCAGCCGCAGGTGAGGAGCAACCCTGGGCAGCCCAGCCCGGCCTGGTGGGCAGGAGGGGGAGGGACACGTGGGGACCCCTTGGCTGCATCATGAACCAGCTCTGGTTTGGTCACAGCCCAAGCAGCACCCTCTGCTCTGTTGGTTTTTGTGGGTTTCCCTGATTCATTTACAGAAGTGCATGTGTCTGCCATGCGCTGTGAAAATGCTGCTCCAGCCTTGCATTGAGAACAGACCCTCCCAGTGGCCAAACTCACTTGAGACCATTCCCCTCCCAACGCTGCCTCAGTCTGAGGGGTTCAGAATGCAGGGTCAGACAAGATGATTTATGGGAATCTTCAGGCCAATCCTACAGGAGAAAATGTAACTATTGCTTTGTGGAGATGGGACCCGTGCTGGAATCCTCAGCACATCAGTGGGAATTGCCTGGTGCAGGACTGCCCTGAGTAACCCACAGCCCAGCACATACATCACATTATTCCTCTGGGAGGTCACGGATTTATAACCAAACAGCTGCTTTTTCTCCTTTGATAAGCAGGGGCAGGCAGAGAATTTAAAGATTAAACAATACATCTTCTCAACCAGAAAAAAAAATTATATATATTTACTAAACAGTGAGTGAAATTTTCCCCTTGGCTGGTCTAGTGCAATTTTACAAGCTCCAACAATGCTGAATGGATGTTATTGAGAAGTGAATTTGGCTCATTCTTTTTTATGCTTTTAATAAATACCCAAGGGAAAGGCAGTTGTTCAAGGAAAATGAAATACAAATAAACATAAAATTTATTCTCAGTAGGCATTCTCAGGAATTTGGGGCTTGAGTTTTATGCCATCGTTTTTACTTGCAAGCAAAACTAAAATATTCATATAAGCTGTCAGTTCTCTAAGGAAAATTCATCTTTTTAAAAAATAAAACAAAATACAGATTCAGTGTCTAGAACAGAAACAGTGTGAAACATAAAATTTATATTTCTGTTCCAGAGTGCATCATTGTAATGGACTGTATTATTTGATATAAATGTTGGGGGTTTTTGCACAGCATCCTGTAACAATTCTTGAGACACAGTCATGCACAAGACATCATTTGTAATTATAGCACTTTGCCATTTTCAGCTGCTCTCTGCCTATTTCTCATTTGATTGATAATTCATGCACTTCAAGCTAATGAAGATTGTTCATGCTGCCACCTAATAGACATTGCCAGTTTTTCCTACCTAAATTTCAGGACAACAGGAGTAGTTTTATTGGAAGGAAAAAGGAAATAAAAACTTAGTTGCTTTCCAATGCCTTTTTCACTTAGATTCATGGGGTACCACAGAGAAGAATAGTCAGTGGAGAATGTGTATTGGAATAAAGAATTTAGATTTTGGATCTCATTTCAGACTGATCATTGCCCAAACTTTCACAAAGTCCTTCAAAAACTCTGTGGTTCTCCAGGTGTAGTGTCCTGTGGAGGGTCAGAGGCACCTTTTTTGGATACATGAGTATTTTTATTACTAATTATTTATCTTTCAGTATTACTGTTATGACTTTTTCTGAGTTCAGAAAGAACTTAGTTGCTGTCTAATAATTGTTGGTTTAAACAAATCACAGAAAGAGACTTTCTAAGGCTCTAGAATGCACATCCAACTGGGATACCTTTGTCAGATGCAGTGCAGGTTGATTTGAAGTCAGTATTTACACTAAAGAGTATAAATCCAGACTCTGCATGGTAAAAGCCCAAGCAGATTTCACTGTTTGAGGCTGAGCTGCAAAGGTTCCCCAGCACCTGGACTGACTCTGCAAAAATGTGAATTTTATTTTCCTGGGAGCTATGTGGGAAAACACCTTCCCAGGTAAGGTTTGTGTTCATTGATATTTTGATCCACTGCTTGTTTTTCATCAGCCCTGGAAATCTGCACAAACCACCCAGAAATAGCTTCATCCCCAGCCCCTTCCCCTGGGCCTGCTCACCCCTGTGAAAACCCCAGGGCTCGAGTGGCAGCATGTACAGCATCACCACCTTTCAGAATTGTACAAAACTAGCTGATTAAATCTGATTTTAAATACTGCTTTCAGCCCAGAACCCGGCCTTTTTAATAATCAATTAAAACATTGCTTCATTGTGTTTATTCAGTGTGTATAAAGCACTGCTTGACATGGATTAGACCTTACATAGCAGTACACAGCTGTAGCCCATCCAGCATTTTCCAAATGAGTTTGCACAAGGAATAAAAGATTGCCATCTGAGCAACACTGGAGGGAGACAAGAGCAGACAAAAGGCAGTTAAACGCTACAAAAAGAAAAAAGACCCTGTTGAGATAGAAATTTCTGAGCAAATGCCTCCATTTCACAGGGAGATACTGTAGCAGGCAATGTACATTGATTTTAGCACGTGAAGTACATTGCTTTGGGGATTCATTAAGCTTCATTTTGTGCACTATCATGAATGGGGATGTCAGCCACTCTCTCAAGTAATGCAGGGTTTCAAAGCGAGGAGGTAGAATAAGCCAAAGTGAAAATATAATGTGCCCTGCAAAGAGAGTGAGGCAGTTGGGAAAGGAAAATGCTGGGCTTGCTAAAAGCCGTACGTCACAGGAGCAGTAATCACAACCTAAACATTTGTAAAGGGTTTGTGCTTATAGAGTTCATAATGTGGCTTAGAGCAGTACGTGCATGCTCCTGGCTGGCCTGCTGGGAGTCCCCTGGAAGGAGAGATGCACTCCTGGAGTGCAGAGCCAAATTCCTGTCCTCTGGAAGAAAAATGGGGACAATTGTTTGATACTTTTTAGTTACCTTCTTCTTTTAACTTGTTCAAGCTGTTTTTGATTTTGGTCACAGCTGGTTTTGCACCTTCTGTATTGGCAGTGGGAGGGTGCTCAAGAAGGTGTTTTCCTCCCCTCCAGTTTTCCTTGGGAGCCAGTGGCAGAGCTCTGCTCTCTGTGGCCCCTCACCATCTCCTCAGGCATCAGCTGCCAAGTCCAGAAGCCACAGAAAGTGGCAGGTCCATAGAGGTGGGTTTTTCAGCCACCAACCAAATCCACACCTGGTTTGAAATCTGTGAATGCAGAGGTCTGAGTTCTGGTGTAATTTGTTTTGCTTTGTGTCTTGTTTTAATTGAGAAGCATGTAACTCCAAGGGTTTATCCAGAAATCAGTTTAGTAAGTTTAATTTAGTAATTATGGTACCACTGACATTTTTTTGACTTAGCTACTTCCCTAAATTATAGTGCTTTGGAAACAAAACATTCATGAAGTTCCTTAAAGTTTTCCTGGTGATGGAATTGCAATGCCAAACACCAAAAGAATGGGATTGTACCTACACATGGCTGTGAGGGGAAAAAATCCTCATTGCTCAATTCTCCAGCTTTTGTACCTTGCGTTCAGCAGGTGTGATTTTATTTTTAATGCAATTAACCCAAACACCAGGGCTCTGCTGCCACACTCTGCCACGTGCACTGTGTAATAAGCATGGCTTCATGAATGTTCCTGTTCCATGCTGGTGGCACAGGGTGCTTGGGCGAAGAGGAGTAGAGGGGAAACTGCTGAGAGCTGCTGGGAGTTGTAATCCTGCACCATACTGGTAACCAGTTAGAGGGAAGCAGAGCCTGGAATTGCTGAAATAATTCACACTTTTTTTACAAGTGATGTTTTGTCTCTGTTCTGTGCTGGGGGTCGCTGTGAAGGAGGTGGTCCCTGCAGAGGTGAGCACAGCAGAACAGCATCCACCTCCCCAGCAACCCAGGCTCCTCTGGGGCAGGAGCACAGCAGATTAATGTCAGATAGCTGCTGCCTTCTGCACAAAATTCTCCTCTTCCTTTCCCCTCCCCAGTATTTGACCCTTTGAAAGCGCTCAGGCCAAGTGACAGCCGCAGACTTCCCAGTTATTAGGCTGCAGAGTAGTGGATGTGCAGTGTTTGGTGCTTAGCTTCCATTTATACCCTGATCACAGCTGCCATTTGGGTCAGGAAGAGCTTTTCCTGTTGATAGATTGGCTGTGTGCTAGGAAAACTTGTCTTTCCCCAGAGCATCGTGTAATGATTTGGTGGTGAGGAGTTGCCATGGCCAGGCAGCTCCGCACGGATTGAGCTGGAATGTCTGTGAGTCTGTCACTGTCACTGCCGTGTCACATCCCCACACTGGGGCTGGGTTTCTGCCTCAGGGGCTCTTCCTTGCCCTCCTGGCCCAGCACAGAGATCAGGCAAATTCTGGCTGTTTCTCAGCCCCACAGAGGGTTGGTTGTGTCAGGGGGCAGCTCTGTGACCTGGAGTCCTGCAGGAGATACTGGCAGTGTCAGACTGGGGGCACTGGGAGTGGAGGTGGGCTCACAGCAGGGATCAGGGTGTGCTCTGGGCTTCGTGGGATGGATCAGGAGCTGGGGCAAGGTTAAAGGTTTCTGGGGAAAAGTCAGAATTAAAGCAGGTGAACTAAAAAGGGATGGATTTCTCATGCTTAATCAGGGTTTATAAAATCAATGTGTAACTGAACTGAATTCAAACACTAGGATATATAAGCAGAGTCCTTTATTGACATCTGAGGAATTCATAATTCATTCAGAAGCAAACCTTTCAGGTGCTCATCTCTCTGGGTATATTTTCCCGTTAATCATATTTCTCCTAACGATCAGTTTTGAAAGTTTGTCTTATTTCTGCAGCGCAAAAAAATCCTGCCGGTGAACATTCCCCAATTGCACTCATAATTATTTCTGATTGAAAGTGCCCTGGCCTGACAGCACCAGGGAAATTAATAGGAGAAGCTTTCTACAAGTTTTAGAAGACGAGCAAAGACATACTCACTCCCTCTTAAAATTATTTAAGCAGGTGCTGTGGGAAGCCATTGCTTTTATAATGCTCTTCAGATGTTTACAGCAAAACATTTTTTCCCAGTGATTGAATTTTTCAAAGTACTAAAATACCACGGAGAAATATGTTTCCCACCAGTTTTATGGCTCCCTGGATGCATTCTATACAAACCTTGTATCTGCCTGGACACAAACACTCTATTGCAAAAAGATATCTTGCCATTTTAACAAGCTGCACTGCCTTGAAAGGATACACTGCATCACCAGTGGGAATGTCAGTACCTTAAGAGTAATACTGCTTTAAGGGTACTATTTTATTAAAGCAGACCTCAGTAATTTGTTCCTGACTGTTATACACCCTTATTTTATTAAAGGTATTTTACATCTGTGGAGGAGATTACTACCACTCCTATTTTCTCCACTCCTTGGCTTTAATGGATGATGTGGAATATAATATTTATTAAGCCTAAGCAAGGGAGGACATAATAGCAGAATTGTCCTTTATAACCTATTTTACACAGCTGTAAAATAAACCTTAATAAACCAGAATAATTATCCAGGAATATCCAGGAAATGGAGTATTCCTCCTGTTTCAAATATTTGAAAGGTTTAACTGCTGGCTCTACATGTACTTCAAGAAATTGAACTCAACAGTAATAATATTAATATTAGCTTGATACTATTTTAAAATATATTAAGAGGTTAAGTACCTTGTGTGTCACAAGTGCTGTGTTAGCATAAATCAATACATAACTGTAATTTCTCTGTGGTGTTGACTGTATATGATCCTCCAGGATTATCCTGTTTCCTGTGTAGCTTTGTTTTCCTGTTTCTTGGTGTGATTTCTCTTCTTGGTGACAGTCGCTGGAATCTGTCCCAAAGGGAAAGATTTTGTATTAAGGACCTAAGGCAGCTTTGCAAACTGATTCCTGATCAGATATTCCAGAAGAACTGCTAAAGCAATTCCTCTCTTCCCTCTTGCCTTCTTGATTTCTTCCTCCTGTTGTCCTATTTATATTTTTTTTCATTGTGGAAATGATTTGGACTACAGTTATTACATTAATTATCCAAACTGACATTTTTGCAGTGTGTGAAAGGACAGGGTGGTATGTAAAATAGATGCACTAAGAACACCTACAGTATGACAACAAGTAGCAGGGTAATTGCTGAAAATGAAGTCTTTTCTGCTATCCCTTCTCTTCAACATCTGTTGTTCCATATGGAGTCATAAATATTTGCAACAAAATAGTTGAAGAAATAATCTCAACATTAATAGGGAAAAGCTGAATCCGCGAAGAAAATTGAAGAATCTTTTTTTTTTTTCTTCTTGGCAAAGTCCTCCTACCCATCCTCATCTGACACTTTAAAATCTCAGTAGAGGAATAGTCAGACTACAGTGATGCTTAAAAATCACCATGAAAAAAACCCTTTGTGAATGTTAATAGGAGAGTTAGCTGAGAAAAATTTTATAACCTCCTGATAATGACCATGAGGAGGATTTTGTTTATTTTGTTTCATTTCCCCCCTTTCTTCCATGCCACAGTAATTTTGCTACTAAACTTTTATTGAATAGTTCACATTATTTCACAGAAATAATCCTCCTCATCATGGTGAGGAGTGACAAGGTACTATTATTGCCTGAACAAAATAGTTACTTTAAATTGCCATATGGAAAATGCACATCAACAGTTTTTAAGCTTCTCTCTAGATTAAGAAGCATTTTAAAGCACAGAGCAACTTTAAATATTTTAGAATCCAGATTATCAAAATCTGCCTGAGGAGCAGCTTGTAGGAGAAAGCAAAGATATTAATAACATGGACAAACAACAAATTGAAAATAATTCTGAGTATAAAAAAAGCATTTTAAAGGTTCTTTGTATATGTATTAGGAGCTTTTGTGGGAGTACTCAGGCTTCTTCTTAATTGACAGAATTTAACAAGGTGATATCAGTTGTATTTGTTTTTCTTAATCTGTACATACTGAACTTTAGACTGAGGTTATGTGCAGTGAAACTTTAGTTCTGATGTTGAGCCAGTGAATTGCTGCACTTTTAGTTTTATTTTTCACTATTATTGCAAACCAAGCATCTCAACTAACTCAGGTCTTTGTTTTTAAGGCTTGATTTAATAAAATATTTTCAGGTGTTTTTACTGCCAGTGCCATGTGAACATCAGAGTATATTGTAAATATGTTAAAGTTATAAATAGATATAATTTTCTGGGTTATTAATGAGAGTACACTGATGAAAATGTCAGAGCTGTATAATTATGCACCTCTTGATAAAGAGTGCACAGATAAAGGCAATTTATAAACTGTAATTTCAGCCTTTTCTAGTGAAATTTTCATTTCTCTGCTTTTTGCCACCTCCTTGTATTCAAGCCTCAAGTGGCAGCTCTGTGATGTCCTTTGGGAGGACACACCCTCGTCATTCCTGAGGTCAGGAATGGTGTCCAGGGGATCAGGGCAGTGCTGTCCCCTGTGCTGGCACTGCTGGGGCACCTCCAGAGCTGGGGCAGCTCGGGGACCCTCACGAGCAGAGGGACATTGAGGGGCTGGGGTGAGTCCAGGGAAGGGAACAGAGCTGGGGAGGGAATGGAGCCCCAGGAGGGGCTGAGGGAGCTGGGGAGGGAATGGAGCCCAGGAGGGGCTGAGGGAGCTGGGGAGGGAATGGAGCCCAGGAGGGGCTGAGGGAGCTGGGGAGGGAATGGAGCCCAGGAGGGGCTGAGGGAGCTGGGGAGGGAATGGAGCCCAGGAGGGGCTGAGGGAGCTGGGGAGGGGCTCAGCCTGGAGAAAAGGAGGCTCAGGGGGGACCTTGTGGCTCTGCACAGCTCCTGACAGGAGGGGACAGCCAGGGGAGGCTCCCAGGGACAGGAGCAGAGGGAATGGCCTCAGGCTGGGCCAGGGAAGAATCAGGTTGGATGGTGGAAAATTCTTTCATGGAAAGTGTCCAGCCCTGGCACAGCTGCCCAGGGCAGTGCTGGAGTCCCCATCCCTGGTGAGACTCAAAAGCCAATGTGGATGTGGCCCTTGGGGACATGGGCAGTGATGGCCCTGGCAGTGCTGGGGGAACAGCTGGACTTCATCATGACCTTTCTCAGCCTCAACAATTCCATGGTTGTATGGCCTGCAGTTCCTGCTGATCCCACTGAAAAAGTATTATTGAACACTTGTTCAGACAAAATGGAGTGATTTCAGAGTGCACAGGTGAGAACCTGCCTGGACACAGATAAGTGGAGCATAGTTGATGGTACCATTCTCTGGTTGTTTCTAGAAGCATGGAAATGTGTATTTAATTGTTAGATACTGTTCTCAAAGTGAAGTTTTTCCTGCCAAAGCTCAGTAGTGAACAAGGCTTGTATCACTCACTGGGAAACGAAATGAAATCTGATTTAAAGGTACTGCACTGGATTAATCAGCTGCTCCTCAATTGCATTCATTGACCCCGTTCATTCAGGGGCTGTAATTAAGAAAAACAGCAGTGACTTTAAATTTGGCACCTGAATCACAAGGTTAAAGCACTAAGTTTCTGCCTGGTGCCAGGTTTACAGGAGACATCTCTTTTCTCACTGATGATCGGGAGTCTCAGCTCCTGGCAGAGCAGCAATGAGTGAGGGGGGAAAAATTTAGAGGGTTATGGAGGATTTTGGAAGTTATTAAGACATGGAAGACAGATAACCCTGTACTTGTGGAATTAGAAATACAAAATACTTGAAATAAACAATGCTTCAGATTCCAGATTTTTTTCATACCTGTTTTGCTGTAAAAGAAAAACCAGCCTGGCTTCTAGTTAAGCAATACAGAAGTAGCCAAGATTTTAAATTAAAATAAGAAGTCTCTTTCAGAAAACTGATTTTTCAGTCAAAAATTATAATTTTAGCCCTAATTATATTAAAATACCCATGTTTGGACACCACCTAGAGCTGGAATTCAGGGCACCTCTTGCCACCATGAAGATACATCAGTCTGGATGATTCTGTCAGGTCTTTGGGCAAATAATGGTATTTCAAATACATATTTTACTTTCAGAGATGAGTCACACAGACAACCCAGCTGATGTTGCAGATCCTCTGCTTTATTTTATTAAAAGACAAAGAGGTCCATTAGAGTATCCAGGCTGTTCTGTAACTATGGGCCATTAAATGTAATCCCCATCACTCAGGTATGAAACTCAAAGAATTACAGTTTTAATAAACCACTTCAGTCCTTGGGTTTCTAAATTTTATGCCACAGGCAGGGAAAAGGAGTGACCCAGCCACCATCTGTGTCCAAACCCATCTTCTTATCCCTGCCTGAAGGGTTTCTGAGATCAAATGTCCTGGTTAGTAACTAACAGGTTAATAACTATAAATCCTGTATCAATTGTTTCTCTCTCCTCCATATGCCATGTATTTATTTAATGTATGAGTTACATTCTGTGAGCTGTTGGAGGTGAATAATGCTCCTACAGCTCCAGGTAGATAAAGTTTTTAAATGCATGAGAAGAAATAACATGGTGGTCTAACCAGTGTAAATTGTACCTTTAATATTTCTCCCTTATTTTGAGAGGGCTGTGGCATTCCAAGTGGATCAGGGCTGTGACTGATGGGTTTAAAAACATGCCTTCTGAAAGAAAATAAACCAGCTGGCAAATAAAAGTGCCTGTTGGTTTGGGCCGTGCAGGGAGCAATTCGCGTTCCCCACGTTCCCAGTGCTGTGTTCAGTCTGGAGGTTGATGCTTCATTTGCCAATCCCTGTTCCTGCAATTTAGGCAGAAGACAGAAGATGAAATACTTAAGCATATTGAATTAGGAGCAAGAAACTTCCTAGCAGATTTCTGTGTGCTTTCCCAGGATGATACTCCATTCACTGTTAGTGTTTACTGTGTATTTCTTTGCTCTGCAGTATAATTCTTACTTTCATCTATTCATCTGGATGTCAGCTAGAAATTAAAATGAAAAGACTGCACTCTAAATGGATTCCTGAATGCTTTTATAAAGCATGGCAGGTTTAACAAACAGGCTCGATAAAAGTAGTTCCCACTTTGCTTCAATAATCAGAAAGGTTGTTTGTGTCCTTGGTCAGCCTGGAGCTGTCTTGGCTTTATTTCTTGCTTATTCTGTTGTATTGTATATGCGAGTGCAGCTTTTAGCGTTTATATTTTTAGTGGTGTTTAAAATCAAAATCCTTAAATCAACATTATTTTTTTTCCATTAAAGACATGCATTTGATACAGTCCCCAATAAATGCTTCCAGCACGTGCCATT
The DNA here is from genome assembly GCF_027579445.1 of Ammospiza nelsoni. NCBI lineage: Eukaryota > Metazoa > Chordata > Aves > Passeriformes > Passerellidae > Ammospiza > Ammospiza nelsoni. The sequence continues at coordinate 3,844,241 of NC_080647.1, read as the reverse complement.
TTTAATTGCTTTACCAATTATGATTCCTCAAGTCTAGCTAATAAATTTCTGCCTAACTGTGCACTTATTCAGAGCATGGGCAAGATGTAGACACCATTCAGATGTGAAGACCTATTACAAGATTGAAATAGATTTCTAATGCATTTATCATTCATCTTTGCAGAGTGTGATTTCAATCAGAAAAAAAAATGATGAATGGTTTGACAGTTTCCGCCCATATACGCTAAAACATAATATGCTGCTTCTAGTTTCAGCTATTACAGACTTTAACATGCAATGTGACCTTGGTCTGCAAAGCATGTTTGGTTAGCACAAAAACTTAATCATAAGAAGTCATAAGTAGAATCCTTCTTCTTTACTGCCCTTTTTCTGGGACTTGGAAATTTATTGCTTCTGGGACAGGTAGGATATGAACAATGGGCCAAATAGAGTCCAGGGTTATCTCATCTGTGTGAAAACTGCTGCTGAAAATCGATGTGACCTCTGCTACACTGTCATCCCAATTCCCACCCTCTGTGTCCTATTTGTCTTTTGGTAGAAGCTTAGATCTGTGTGCTGTCTCTATGTGTCTCTCTTGGGCCAGATTATCAAAATGAATCATTGCCTGCATACCTCTTATATTTCTATTTATTTTCCTGGTGTTGACTAGGTCTGATGAAATATGATTCTTTTTGCATTTGATCCTCACTGCAGCAAGCAGCACCTAATTTAGCTGTGTCTATCTCTTTAAAGAAGAGTAATACTATTTTGAAACTTCAATCTGCTGTACAGTAGCATTACAAACCATAGACCATGCAACCTGTCTTCACAGTCAATAGTAATTTTCCTTTCGGCCAATTCAATGTTATTACTTTCATCTCCAAATAGCAGAGATTTCTAGAGGTGTTAGAGCAGCTCCAGTTTTGTTATGCATACTTCATGTATTGCCTTCTTTTTCAAGTGCCACTTCTGTTTAGTCTTTTGTGTCTCTGTGGCTTCGCTGTTATTTCTGTGTGGCACCATGTGTGACAACTAATCAAGTTATTTTAAAAACTCTGCCACTGATATACTTGAATGTGAGAAATGGTGTGTCTGAATCAGCACAAACTTCGTGGTCTGAGTTTGTTACCTGAGCTGGGATTTTTTAAATGGATCACTTAAATTCCATCTAAGATGCCATCTCTGAGGACATGTGGAGGTTACTGGCTTTTGTTATTAGTCCTGAAAATCACTAGGAAGATGTTCCATTTAATGAACTCACAGAGAAAAGACAAAATACTCCCAAACCAGAGATTTCAATGAATACTTGAAAACAGCTAATGCTCCTGGTTTGTTGTGAGGTGGATGCAAGAAGTGCAGCTCAGTGGAGGCTCCTGAGTGTGTTACACCAGAAAACAGTGCTGCAGTGGAGACACCCCGGGTTAATTAGTTGTCAGATTCTTTTTAAGTTGTTTATTCCTTAAAAACGGGAGTGGGAGAAGGAGACCTTTTGAATATGGTTTGGTCTAATTGTAAATTCAGGCTTTAATATGACCAGGGCACTTGACAGATGAAACTCTGGGAGCTGGCTGTGCAGCAGCCCTGGGTGAGCACCGGCATCAGGAGCTCATGGCCAAGACAGGGATCACAGGCTTCACTAAAAGATATATATATGTGTGTGTGTATATATAAAAAGAGAGAGAGAGACTGGAATATTGCACAGAAGTATTATTTTTAGCATTTCAGAGTGAAAGAATTGTACAAAGTTTGGCTTCAGTCACAGCTAGATTTTAATTGTGTGGTTTTCAGCAATTAAAATGAGTATGTGGGAAGAAGTACCCACAGGGATCTGAGAGAAGGAGCTACATCTACTGTCCTAAAAGATCTTTCAATTATTCTATTCAAAAATGGGAGTTCCTTGGTGATGGTATTGATTCCTCACCGAATTGAAGGGATTCTAGAAAAAAACCAATTCCTAACATTGTTTCTTTCTGGATACACATTTCTGCTGTCAGTGCACAGCGTGATCTATACCCACTCCATGTATTTGCAAGGAGTGAAGGGGGAGCTGCCAGGCCCCAGTTTGCTCTCTGCAGGAGATGCTCCAGTTCCAAGCAGTGCTGGCAGAGGGGATGGATGACTCAGTGAAGATTATTTACTGCTGAGCATGGGAAGGGGAAAGGTAAAGAAGTAAAGAGATGTGATACATTCCTTGATTAGAATTTTGCCAAGGTTATAGCAACAAAAAACACACATCACAGAATGGCAAGCATGATAGAATGAAGACAGGTCATTCGGGTTTAATGAACTGCGTAATACTGTTATAATTCTGTGGTATAATTCTGTAGAATTTGAGATATAATAGTATGTACTCCATTACAGCTGTGTTATAGGCTCAGTGTATTGATTATTGTTCTGTACTATTTGGCCAGCTTGCCTTGGCAACAGTCCCAGCTGCCCAAAGACTGAAACAATGTTGATTTTACTAATGCGCTTTTATTTTGACTTCCAGATAAACAAAATGCTAGTTGCTAGAAATTACAGTCACCTATATTTCCAATGCTTTCTGATGTTGCTTTTGAACCTATCTTTACAGAAGAGGTCCAAATTGCCATTCCAATAATGAAACCAACCTTAGATAAAGTCCAACTGGCTGGACAGGCCTTGCCTCCTGGATTTCCGGCGCCATTTCTTTTTGCTGATGGTCTTTCATCAGTAGAAACACTATTAACCAACATTCAGGTAAATTCTTCTCTACAGGGCCAGGTTATGGCATGATAGACAACATGTGTTTCTTTTGCACTCTTTAAAAAGTTTCAGAAACTCTTTTGTATTTGTAGTTTCTCATCTCTTTAATTAATGTCATGTTTAGGTTTCTGCTCTCCCTGGCCTTACCAGTCATGGAAGGGTTTCATACATTGTATATTTGACTTAATAATTGGCAATATTTGAAATTCACCATTCTCATTATTCCTGCAGTGCTCTCTGCAGTTACTGAGGTGAGCAGAGACGTGGCACCGTGTATGTAACCAAATTAACCAAAGCTGTACCGAATGATTCCATGCCACAAAATTCCTCATAAATAACTCCAACATTAACTACTTCCAATACCCAGTTGTGTTTCAGGTCTGTAGGTTCCTGCTTCTAATCTTTCTGTTTTCCTAGAGGGTGTAAAAGAAACAAGTGGATGAATTTTGTCGCTGCTGAAAGAAAATGGAGTTTTCAGGTCTTGCATCTGTGTGTGTTTTAGGGCCTGCTGAAAGTGGCTGTGGACAATGCAAGAGTCCAGGAAAAGCAGATACAGCAGGAAAAGAAAGAGTTAAAGATGGAGCTTTGTAGAGAGCGAGAACTAAGAGAGAGCTTGGAAAGGCAACTCACAGCTGAGCTGCAAAGCAGAGGTGAGTGAGTGAAAAATGGAGTTTGGGTGTCTGTGAAATGTGGAACCCTTTGGCGTTTCCAGCTGGAGCTGTCGAGGGCTCAGAGCTGACTGACATTCATACTGGGGTAAGGCTGCAGTGGGCCTGCCCTGGTAATGAAAGATTCAAATCTCCCAGAACCAAAGCTAAGCACAGGTTTCCGTGAGCAGAAGGAGCAGATGCTGAAGGATTATTACCTGTAGGGAACTGGCCCCAGAGAGTTTTGGCAGGTTCTGAGAGGGAAGCTGGGGCAGTTCCATGGCTTCCAGGTGTATCAGCATCACTCTGCCCAGGTATTCCCAGCCTGATTTCTTCATTTGACAGCTTTAATTTCTTTTTGTTTCTGCTGCTATCCTCCAAGCATTATCAGTCCTACTGTGAGAAAGACATGGCTTTAATTTGGGTATTTAAGTGATTTTTTTTTTCATTACTTCCCTGGCCCACAGTTCTGCAGCCTCAGTGCTGCTCAGTTTGTCTTGTAGAGAACTTCAGCTCAACAAAGTTGAGCTGTGAGAAATTGTCTGCCCAAGTGAAAGATCTGAACCAAATATTCCTAGATTATTTTTTTTTGCATCAGGAGATTGAGGTGCAGTAGCACACCCCAGATGGGGCCTTCTGAGACAAAACCATGACTGCTTAGAAGCTTTTGATAATAATAGGCAATTAAATTGGTAAATCTGAATTTCTCGCTGTGCTGCTGCAAAGGAGACAGTATTAGAATTCTTTTTAAAATTCAGATCTGCATCTGAAGGAAAGGAACAGCGCTTCATGTGCCAAAAGCTACTTCTAGATTACATCCATGAAATCAGAGAGATAAAACTAGATAAGACCAAAAGTGGAGGTACCAAGGGCTTTCTTCCTGTGCTTTTTGAATGGAAATTGGGTGTGTGGAGCTTTCTGCAGTGCCAGGTCTCACTTAGAGGCACCAAAGGGCACCTCTCAGTTGAGTTGAGAAGGGTCAGTAAATCCTGCTGAAGCGGTTAAATTGCAGTGGATGCCCAGAAATGTGTGATGGGACTGTGTATTTCTGTAAAACAAAACTGAGCTCCTTAGGACAGCACAGTGTGCCCCTCCTGAATCGCAGATAACTCACCAGAAACTTCAGGTCATTCACAGACTTTGATAGCTCCTGACTTGTGAGAGTATTTCACCAATAATCACCTCCTCAGAATTGTTTGTCTTTTAGGTCACCACCACATGCACATCTTTATTGTCATAGGGATCTTGAGCTAGAACTGCACCTTTGAATATTGAACATAAACTAATTTTTTACTGTCTCCATCATCTGTTAATTGAGCCCTGACAACCATTCTTGCACTGTATTTACATTTCAGCCACAATTCAAAAACGCTTGAAGAAAGAGAAGAAGGCAAAGAGAAAATTGCAGGAAGCTTTGGAATTTGAATCCAAGAGAAGAGAGCAAGTGGAGCAGGCTCTGAAACAGGCCACATCAGGTGACGGTCTCAGGATGTTAAATGGTAATGTCTTAGTTGGCCTTTCACAGTCAGCTTAAAATGATGTTTGATTGAGTGAGGAAAAAAAAATCAGATGGTGCACAGAGCAAATTTCAGAATAAACCCCCACAATTCTTTCCTGAAATAATGAAAAATCTATTTCAGGCTATGTGCTCTGGGTCGAGAATTAAAAAAAATAAATAAGTCTGCAACTAGAGAAACAGACAGAGCAGTTTACAGAGATGACAAGAAATGCTGAATATATTACAGAGAAATCTGTTACAGTGCCAGCTAAGACAATGTGAAATTTGGTCCCTATAAGGTTCTGTGAACTCTTCTCTCCCAGCAGATTCATTTTTAGAACTGCTGAGCTTCATTTCAAAAGCCGTTTGGCTGAAGTTTGCTCAGCCTCAGGACCTATTAAGTTTGTTAAATATGTATCAGCTTTCAGAGCTGACTGGGTTTTGAACACTTCCCAAATATTCTTGTGAAACAAAAGCAAATCAGTTCATCTCCTAAACAGTGATTAAGTTCTGGCTACCAGGAAGATTTGCCTTTTGTGCTTAAGATGATTCTGGCCAAACTTTAGAGCTTTGGTTTGAACATTTAAGACTGAACCTAGCTTATATTTAATTAATTTCAGGTTCTGCAGCTAAGGTTTATTCTGTGCATCCCTACCTGGAGTCTCTGCAGAGGCTCAGGAATCAGAGTGACGTTCAGTCCCTGCTGCATTCAGGTGTCCTGTGGTGTGTTAATTTGTGCTGCCTGCTTTGGGCACTGCTAGAGACTGCAGAGTGCAAAAGCTGCCTGACTGCTGAGCAAAAATAATGAATTTGGCTTGTCTGGAGTTCTCAGCTGTGAGAGCTGCCCACACTGTTGTCTAAAGGCAGGGCAGGGCCGTGTGTGTGCCCTGGCACAGCAGTGCTCTGCGGGAGATGGGAGCTGGCATTTATCTGGGGTACCAAGGCACATAAACTCTGGGAGTATGGGAGCAGCATCTCTCAGAGGCTCCTCTCATCTGCTCTTCAGAGCCCTGCACATCCTGGAAGCAGGGACTGCCTGCTGTCCTGGAGCACTGGCAGTGGCCAGGGGCATCCAGGTGTGGATTCACAGCTGCAGTCACACCGGGGTGGGGACGGTGACTGGGTAGAGTGGCTGGCCAAAGCCAGCAAAAAACCTCCATTCCTCAACTGGATCAAATACCCAGACTGGATCCCATGGACAGAACCAGCACCTTGAGAGGAAAGTCAGAAAAAACCTAAAATCCTGCTGTGCTGCAGGTCACTCCCCTGGGTGCTGCCACTGCAGAGAAGCACCTGCTGCTCACTCACCAGCCAGCAGCACCCAGCAGTTCTGGAAGCCACAAATCCAGGGATACCAACGTTCCAGCAGTGTGATTAACACACCTTTACAGCTGCTAGTGTGGGCCTGGCTGCAGCAGTTTGATTTGCAGGCACACTCAGGTAGTCATATATATGTTAGTGCCTGCAAGAAGCTGATATTTACATGCTAATCTGATTGCACATGCAAATCAGGTAGCTCATTAGCATCTTAATCCGCAATTTAATTGCAGGTACAATTTTATGACAACAAAATGTGAAGGGCTATTCTGAGTATTTTTAATTTAACTTTGACAGTCTGTCTCATTTAACAGATGCTGTTACTAGTTACAGATGACTTTGTCATTTTTGGTATATACAACGTGTACTCTGAAGGGTTTGAGAAGAAAGAACCTTTTCAGATTGATAGGTCAGTGCCCTGCACTTGCCTTCAGAACAGGAATCTGAGTAAGGGAAGCCCTGCAGAGTGGCAGTCACTTATAATTTTATAAGGAAAAAAAAAGTATATGTGAAAATACTGCTTTTTTATCACATATACATTTATAGAGCTATATATGCACACATGACATGAATTTCACTTACACATTTATTGCTGAGCTATTGCTGTCCTGTAAGGATTGTACTTCTCAGGGTTGCCCTGCTTTCACTCAGGGCTCAGTTACTGCAGGGTCACCAGCAAAGCATCACCTCTGTGACAGATCCTGACACTCAGCTAAAGGGATCTGTGAAAGCAGCAGTGCAGTTAGTCCCTATTTGAGAATGTCCAGAACAGGCTTTTGCACAAAAAAACCCCCAAACTGTACACACAGCTTCCTTTCAGGTGTGGGTTTTTCCTTCCTGTAATTTCTAAGGGCTGTGTGATAAGGGAAGCAGATGTTTCTCCAGGATTTGAGGTGCCATGGATTCAAATCACATCCCCTTCACGCTAATCCTTGTTGGCACAAGGTGCATCGTGGCATCTGTTCCTGTAACACCCTGGGGTGTTGGAGCCCCTGCCCCCACCCCAAGGACTGTGCAGACACAGGGATCACCAACATGAAATTAAACAGGTCCAGAGTGAGTGTCATGAGACTCCTGCTCAACTTGGGGAAAAATAAAAAAGAGCACAGTCCTCTTTGGAAAGCTCTTCTCAGAGATCTGGAAAATGTTTCACATAATATGACAGCTGTAATTTGGGTTTGGGTGGTAACACATGCTCACACATCCCGAGCTGAGGTTGGAAATGCAATTTGCACAGTTCTAATCTGTAACATGCACTCACACAAACTGAGACACACACACCCCAAAACTGTTGCCTGGCACTGGCTGTATTCTTCAACTCTGTAATTTGGAGGTACTTGGCTATATACAAGAGTCAATGCAGTTTAATATTATCACAGTTTAATTTCAACTTTTATTTTTCATGTGTCAGATGCCCTCATTCTCCAAGAGGATTTTGCAGACATATTATTACCACGTGTTGGTTATTATCTGATCGTCAGACAAATGTGAAGCACGTTAAAAATAATTCACTGTGAGACCAGTAATGTTTGCACATTTTGGAAACAATTTACTACTGAAAATTCTGTGAGGACCAAATGTTTTATGCAAGACCATGTTAACTTGGAGAGCACCCTAGTTTGCTATAAATATTTTTCTAAAGATGCCTGAGAGAGGGGCAAAGGGGAATGCATTAATCTTGTCTCCCATCTTTCAGATGCTGGAATCCCGGATATGGAAATAGAACACAACGGAACCCAACATGACAGTGCAGCCATGCAAGGTGCAGTATGTACCACAGCTCCTCACTTGTGTGTTTGTCATTAAAAATTAGTTTAATCGTTTTTATAACTGTTTTCATGATTTAAGATCAATGTAAATTACAGAGCTTCAGTTTGTTTTCCTGTTTGATACGGAAAGATCTGTATCTTTGTAAGATTCTGATCTTTGTAAGAGCAAAGATCAGAAATTACCTGTACAAGAACAGAAATTAACTTTACAAGATTCAGAAATTAACTTTAAGTAGAGGTGATATTTAGCTGAAGTAATTTAGAGGTGTTGTTTGTTTTAAAACTGATATTTATCTGCTAAGACAAATGCCTTTAGTTCAAAAGGGGTTTTATATATGATTTATCATATGAAATATTTTACCTCTAGTCTTTACCTACCTATCAAGTTTGCAGATGTTTTCAAAAAATGCATGAACTGTAAGTGAGAAAGAAGAGCCATGTTCGCATTATGGGCAGTTGTCTGGTGCTACTTTTCCCTCACTGTGTGGCTGTGTGTAAGTGCAGCACCTCCAGGTATGGCCTGAGTGCTTCCCAAAGAGCAGGAAATGAGTTCTGGCTGCAGGTCTGGGATGTGAGGAGTTGTGAAATCCTCCTTTGGGACAGGGATATTCCCAAGGGATATTCCCATTCCTGGTGGAAGCTTCTTTGAGCCGCACAGAAAATCCAGTCACCTGTGATAAAATCTGCTCTGAGCAATTTGAACATTGGAATTCTCTGATGAAAGTCCAACTTGTAGAATTTTTCTCCCATCAGTCCTGTGCCATTTTCATTCCAGACCGTTCAGTTCTCTGCTGGCAGCCTGCAGACAGCAGCCTCTTCCACAGAACTGCTGCTTCTTAGAGCAATCCCACCCCTTCTCTGCTTCATGGGATGGTGATGTGCAGAAATCCCCTGTGCTGAGGCAGTTTGTGCAGACAGGAGAGGGGCTGCAGTGCACTTAGAGACACAAACCTCACTTGAGCACTTCTCTTCAGCTGGGGAAGGTTTGACTTGCATACCTCTGGTATGCATCTGTCGTCCATCTGCCATCCTTATAGGAAAGCTTTCAAATATTTTTACTGCTGTCTCTTCTTGTGATTTTAGATTCATATGCTCTGTATGACAGAGAAGGAGAATCACAGCTTTATTGTAATGCAGATATATACATCTGACATATGTGTGTATATATATGTGCACATGTAATGAGAGCTGTGCTCTAAATATTGCAATTGGAAAATTGCTGCTGCCAGAAATAGTCAAAATATTGGAGCAGCACTTGGGACACATGTATTTAAATTTGATGAGCAAAATGTTCCTTACATTTCTGATCTGTTCATGGTACCTGCTGAGAGGAGTGCTCAGTGCTCTTCCAGACAACTCTGAGAGTCAAAGGTGCATCTGGGCGGACTCTGGTAAGGAAGAGAAAGGTAATTTCAGTTTTCAGTTGAAGAAAAACCATGACACTTGGCTCAAATGTGTCTTTACATCAAAAATGAGTAAAAATACTGTGAGGAAAGTGATGCACAGCCACTTCCAATGACCATTTACTTGCCTGAAGGAATCAAGAGAAGTTGATGTTACCTGTAGTTTATTAATACACAGGAAAGCCTTGTGACTTTTACCGTTTTTATTTCAAGTTGAGTTTTTGGGGTTTTTTTTCCTTTTAATCTGATCTGATCTACATCATCCCTTCAGGTATGAGAGGCTTTGGCTCAGGAAGTTTTTATTAATCGTGGCCAAGGGGAGAGCTGGATATTCTCTGTTTTGTGTCCCTGGGCTCAGTGGGAGCAGGACGTGGCCTGGGCAGCAGGAGCTGCGCCCCTGTCCCATGTCCCTGTCCCTCCCATTCCCTTTTCTGCTCTGCTGGCTCTGACCCCCCTGGCTGGTAATCCTGCTCGTGGGGACACGTGAGGAGCTGAGCCACTTGGTCACTAAACACTCTCAGCTGATAAAAAGCTTTCTGGAGAGCTCTCTGTGGAGCTTGTTTAGATTTCAAAGTGTTCCTGTCCTGTAGCACCATCTCTTTCATTTTTATTTGTGCTGATACTGGAATAACTTTTTATTCCCTTTCCTTTGATAACCATTCGTGTCCCTGACAGCTCCTATTGCTGCTGCAGCTCTGACAATTGGAGCACACTCCCTCACTGCCCCTGTCATTTGCTGCCTTTGTTTTTTGGGCCCTGGGAGGAGGAAGGGGCAAAACACATGTCCCTGATACAAAGCTGTTTCCAGGCTTCCAAAATCTCTGTCAGTTGCTCAGAAAAAAAGCTTTAGCATCAATACAGAGCTTTCTTTTTCTGTTGTCAATAGCTCTGCTGGACAGAAATCTATCATTCACACAGTGCTTTTCCTTTGAAATTCAATTAGTTCCACTGCCAGTATCTCTTTAAGATGGTTTAAAGGAAAATTACAGAACTACTGCACAGCCACCTTTCACAGTGATTAAGTCATATCATATTTTATGCTCATTTCTTAAAATGATTTTATTAACACAAGCTGTTCATGTAGTGCGTTTCTGATCTGCATTATAAATCTTTTCCATTTAGTTGACTCATTTTCCCTCTGCTTTGTATATTAATTGAACAGAAATTTCATGCAGATGAGACTTAAAACTTTTTTTGAACTTTGCAGTCTAATGCCTCCATATCCCAGATGTAGTTCAGAGCTGGAGCTGGGAGGTTTTTAGCTGGCAGAGGAGATCAGAGCAGGTGATGAGCACTCAGACACCCTCCTGCTCCTCCTTCCACCACTCACTCTTGGGCCAGCACCACAGTGCATCAACCATTTTATCAGCCAATCTCCCTTCCACATAAAATAAACATACTGGGTGTCATTAAGTGCACCTTCAGATCAATGATTTTTGCAAATGACATTCAAGTACCATTCGAGTAGTGCATTTTTGCTGATAAAAGCAAATTAAATTAGCACAACTACAAGTGTGCTGATAAAAACTAAAACCGAACAGCAGCACCATTAGCTAACAAAGTAATATTTTCTCTTTACTGCTTTCTGCCATTTAGTTATTATCCTATTGGAAATCTAATTATAATCCTTTTACTCCCTAGTCAAACTTCACAGTTTTTGCAAGCTTAGCACTGACAAGTGATTTCATTACATTTGATTGCCCGCACCCAGATTGACTTAACTTCACTCCGAGACCTAAAAGCCCTCTCTGTTTCTCAGATTCCCTGTTTGCACATTACAGCAACAGCTCCTTTAATTAATTAGCATGAACAGCAGTAACATGAACTGCTGAACAGAAAATAACATCATTTTATGATCGCAGGGAGACTTCTCCTTTTGCATGTTTATACCTTAGTTAACTTTTGTATTACAATATTTCATTGTTAGGGGATAGCGGAACAATCAGCAAAGCAATGTTAGCTTAAAATCTTAAAAAGTAGATGTTACAGTAATACTTGATAACAACAATTTACAAAAAATAAAATTTCAGGAAGGAGGCAGCAGCATAGGCAGGCAGGCTTTCCTGAGGTGAGAATGTACTTCACTGTGCCTGCAACAGGAGGGTGACCCAGGGCTGCTGCTGCTGTTTTTGTTTGTGACATAACCTGGAAGAGATTTGGCACAAAAACTCTGGGGTTACTGTGAATAACATTTTATTTTTATCTAACATGTGAATAACATTTTATTTACTTGTCAAAGATGAAGGACTGGTATAGTTTGGAACATATTTTGGGGTCTGTCATGGACTGGACTTCAGTTCATTGGTGTTCTGATCTAACCAGAGTTCTCAAATCAAGCTGCTTTATCTGAGTCTTAGGCCTGTTCTTCCTCCTGCCCAAGCTGTGTTCTCTCCCTAGTGCGTGTCCTGATCTGTAGGTTGTGGGTTATTAAGCCCCTGGTGCCTTCCTCGTGCTGTGTCATTGCAGAGCTCCCAGAAAAGCTCTCAAAGCTCCTGTGCAGTTCCCAGAGTGTCACTCCATGCCCACACGGCCACCTGCAGCTCAGAGCTGCCCCATAGGGGCTCACCAGGAACAGGCTCTGCAGGGACTCACTACAAATCCTGGGTTTAGTTCAAGTTTTTTAACTCTCTTAACATGGATGAGGAAATACCTGACAGGGTCAAGTCCGCTGCCTTACACACAAAGGAAGAGGAGAAGAAATTCCTACCCAGCAGCTCTGTGGGTGAGCAGCCCTGCAGGGTCAGGCTGGGAGGAAGGAGAGGTTTTGGTACCAATCCCAAGGGATGCCCTGGGTTCAGCCAGCTCGAGTTATCAGAGAGGGCACCTCTGATATCGTGTCTGCACCTCTGCAGGGTGGAGAGAGGCCACAGGAAAGTGGGAGAGATGAAAGCAAACCAACCTTCGTTGGTACTGCTGCTCACAGGACCATTTATTGACCATGTTCTTCCTGGGTCAAGAGGGAGCTGTGCCTGCTCTCTCACTGCTCAGTTTGAAGGGTATTTGCAGGTAAAAGAGAAGTTTTGCTGGACAACCAATAAGCAAGCAAAGTAATTTTTACTTGTCATTCAGCTGAATGATCAGCCCAGATCCATCTTCTTTTTCTGGTGGTGAAGGCATCCTTTGGTGAGTTTTGGTCATTGCTCTGGTCCTTACCCACAAGCAGGGCCTGGATTCATTCCCCTTCCAGGCAGGCAGCACTTCTGTAGGGAAAGAGGAATTTTCTGAGGGATGTGATCTGTTGGAAAAGCAAACTGGTTTTGTCTGATTTTTTTCTTTGTACGAAGTAAGACACTGGTTCAAACTAATTAGCCCCAGCTTTGCAAGTTAATTTATTGTTACAGCATTGCATTTCCCATGTGTTGCTTCCTCCAAAGCTGAGCTTGGCTCTGATCTAACTGAGGCGCTGTTTACCCAGCCTGGGAAGGGTGGGGAGCTCATCTCCTGTGCAGTTGGACACTTGTTTTGTTTTAAAGTAGTTTAGGGAAATAAAGCTAAATTCCTGATTTAAAACAGATCTTACAAAGGATCCAGAGATGTGGAATAAGCTGGGAAAAAAAATTAAATGTGAATAAATATGGAGATGATGATTATTGCCTTTGGATTTGTTCTTTATGCATCCATTAAACCCTTGGAAGAAAAAGATAAATGATGATATTGTGGCTAAAAGGAGTGCAAGAGCTGCACCTACCCTGGGCTAACAACTCCGGGAAGAGAATTCTGTCCTGAGGGAAAATTCCAGTTATTAACACAGACTCTGGCTCACCAAGAAACTCAGAGATCTTTACTTGTCTTATACATTGTGAAGGGGAAAAAAAACCTCCTTTCTAAATGTCTTGCTTATTAAGCCAGTCATGCATTGCTCTGTAGGCTGTAAAGCAGTGTAACATGCACAGGGGGCTCATAAGCATATTTAGTGTTAGGGAATATCATTTATACAGTTTTTATATTGTCAGTATTACCCCTAGAGAATGAGATTAGGCTTTAAACTACTGTAAATCTAAGCTTTTGCTCACCTTTGTATAATTTCGTTTTTTAATAGAATGAAGCCCACATAAATGAATATTTGATTAAGGGATAAACCTGATAAAAGAATACATTTATTGCACACAGATTTATTCAAATCTTTGCTATATAATACAGTAAAGTGCTATAAAATGGTCTGTAGCTTGCAGTCAGCTGCACTGAGGAGATGGTGAATATTCTCCAGAAAAGATTAATTTGACAACATCACATTGTCTTTCCTGTGTAAGTGGGGGCACAGCTGCTCCCAGCACGTTAATTCCTCAGAGGTGATTGCTGTGTGACGTGGTTAATGCCATGAAATTCAGTTTATTGCACAGCAACAAAAAAAGTATTTTAATTTCTGGAGAATAATTGAGGGTGTTATAAAAAGGAAATATTTAACTATGCACTTTCTGTTCACTGATCAGTGATCTCTCCTGGGTGGCTGCACTGGGCTTGAGCTGTGGCATTTACTTTTCTCTCTTACAGGTATTCCAGATACTTCCATTGAACTTTCCTTGAGAAATAAAGGGGATTGGAAGGAAATATGGAAACCTGTTCCAAAGTTTAGTCAGCCCACAGTACCCTTAATGTCCTCATCTTACCTTAATTTAAAAAATAATGCTTAAAATTTAATAAGAGCCTAAAGAACAGCCTCCACTAGGGAAGAAGCCATGTGCAGCTTCCTAATGATCATGAGAAAAAGGAAAAAAAACCCCAAACCACAAACAAACCCCACAGTGCTCAATCCTTGCATTTCTGCTGAACCTCCCCAGGCTTTAGTAATTCCCCACCAGGTTTAAAACAAGAATTTTCATCAGCCAATGGCCTGAAACTAATTTTAGTTCTTTCTTTGGAGGCTCCCAAACATCCCTCTGGAGTTATGTCCCTGGCTCTTGTGATCTTTATTTGTGCTTACATCCAAAATACATATTAAATCATCTCAGTTTGGAGAGTCTGAGCCTCCTTAAAACCGCAAAACATTCAATTACTAATTAGCTGTTTCCTGTTCCTAATGAAGTGAACATGTCGGATTTGGATTAAAATTCAGCTACTGCTCTCCTCTGTTTATGGTTCCAGATGTTTTTGTTTTATCTAGGAGGTTACTTTGACAGCTACTGCTAAATGATAAATCACTCATATTATAGCTGAAATGCATTTTGAAATTGAAATGTGGCAAACTTGGAGATTGCTCCAAGGATCAGTGTCAGTCTGCAGGTCAATACTTGTTCTTTCCTTAGGAGTGCTCAGTATTGGCGTATGTAAAACAGTAATGGGAGAGATGTCAACATTATACAAAATGCTGCTCCATATTATCATTTTGCTATCATCTTCCAGATCAGTTCTTGCAGATTTAGCTGGGTGGATTCATGATTCATTGTATAATGAGCAGGAATATGGATTCTTGTTAGCTTCAGTTTCTGTGGGCATTTCAATATTTATTTTTTCTCTGGGCTTTAAGTTGCTTAATGTGAAAAATCACAGTTGATAGGTACTATAACTAGGAATATTTTTATGAAGTGCTTTTCTGCTTCGTTCTCTAAATAAAGAAATAGAATTTTAAGAGAAATGTGGTGGTTTCTGAATGAAAGAAGAGTTTTCCAAGAACAGATCCTGATTTACATTTTGTGAAAGCAGTGCAGTTTTCACGCCCTGTTCCCTGGCAGGTTTTGTGCAGGGTGTGTGGTAGAGCTGGTGCCTGTCCCTGGGTCTGTCCCGGGGGGGCAGCAATCCAACACGGGCTGCCTTTGGGAGAAAGGGACTGTTTGATTAAAAAAATGCCTTAAAGAAGAAAATTCAAATCAGAGTGTTTGCAACCTGTCCTGAGCCATTGCTGGCAAACACCTGGGCAAGTGCTGGTGGGTCTTTGTCCTTCCTTGGGGACTTGGCCAGGTGTTGTCACCCACTGCCTCCATTTCATACACACAACCTGCTCATGTGATGGACAGTTTAATTTATACTACTTTTAGATCTGCTCATTTGGCATGAGGAAAAAAAAATCCACCACCAAGTAAAGAAGCCACCCAAGTGTCAGTTAATTATAAAATGTTCAGCTGTATAATTGACTTTTTCCTTCTTTTTTGTTTCCCTCCAGAAAACAGAACATACATCAAGCCGACCATCATGTACTGAAGGAACCACCTATTGCTGAGAAATGTATAATGACCACTATTTGAAGACTATATAGTTCCTGAGAAATGTCCCTTCCAACCTTTGATGCCTTCAGTACTGTGTGAGGAACAGGATTTGTAGCATGAAACTTGAAGGACAATTTCAAGCAATTTACTCTTGCTGCATTGAAAACTGCCGTATTAAGAAATACTGAGACTTTTTACAAGCTTACCATACCAAACCAAGCCTGTCACAACAGATCATTTTTAGGTCCCTGGAGATAGAAAGGAGTTTTAGTATTTTTAAGCACATACATCAATTATTTCCCCTCCCCACCCTGCCCCAAAAAAGAACTTTTTTTTTTTCCCTTAGGAGGTGGCTATTACTGAATAGCAATGGCACAATGATTTTAAGCCACAATGGTCCTCACTGGCTGTACATCATACAAGTCCAGTTTATCACTGAAACTGTTCAACATGGAGCTGTTTCGATTGTGTTTATAAATTAAGCTTTGTTTACTGAAGCAGATACTCGATATATATTACGTTTTAAAAAGAAATGTGTGTACATTTTTTAAAAGAACGATGTAAAAATTGTCCTTTCATTAGATGACCGATTCAAAAGTGTGAGCTAAACCCTAATAGCTGATGTAATATGAGGATTATAATTGATGCTTTTTTTTTTAATGCTCAGTTCAGCTTGGCTTTTGGTCTTTTAAGATGGAAAAATGAATATGCAGTAGAGTGTTAGATAATGGAAACTTTTAAGTATGGTTTCTCTGTTGTACCATATTAAGTTAAAGTACACATTCTTTGTTAAAAATGTTCTTGCTAAAAATACAGTATTAAAAAGTTTTTTGTTTGACTTTGGAAATCTTTTAAGATTTTTTTTGGACTGTGAATTCCCATAGTAACTGTACTAATGCAAACCAGTATTTTGCACTATTAAAAATACTTGAAGAAATGACTTAATAAAGAGGGTGGGTTGGTATTAAGCATTTTCCTAATTATTGTATGCTCCAGATTCTGAACTTTGAAAACTGAGAACAGCTGAAAGCTTCCCTTCTCAAAGCATGGCACTGAAAGCTGGTTTGAGTCAGGTGGAATTAGGTGATCACCTGTTCCCTCTTTATTTTAATTCCTGGGTCAAAGGCACAGTGCTTATTTCCTTGCAAACTCCTGTTTATGTACACATGTTTACACACACATGCCCTGAATATAAATCACTGTCACTTAAAAACAAAAAAGATCTTTAAATAGATCTACAGGGAATATATTCCCTGTGATTATGTTTACTTCTGTCTGCATCTAAATGTAGAGTGTTCACAATTTCTCTCATTTTTAACACTGCTTTTTTTCCTCATTAGCAGACTTTTGTAAACAGACTCTGCAGAATAGAATCACCTGATTTTATTTGTTCCTAAAAGAAATCTTTACCTTAACCAGTGTCCGTGCAAGAAAATGTGCTGCCCTCTGCTCTACAGGTGATCAAATGTCTTATCAGAATATTCTTCCAATGTAAAAATTGGGTTTTTTTCAATATTACTTTATGACAACTGTTCTAATAACTGCATTAATCATGCTGCCATTGATCAAACCATCAAAAGTTGAATGATACAAAAACCAGGAGCATTAGGAATTGTGAGTCCTCCTGATTCTTAATAAATGCTCATGTGTGAATAAAACATTGCAACAGCAGAACTTAAATTGGACCTTTAGGTATTACATTAATTTTAGTTTCAATTCCAGTGGGATTTTCTGAAGTGAGGGCTGGACTTTATTCTAAATCTTATTTTTAAAAGGAGTTGAAGCAGCCCTTGGGGTGCTGCAGCATTTCTGGCTGACCCAGTGCTGGCAGTGAAATGCAGATTTTGAACAGAGATCTTTGCTCAGTTATCCAGTATCGTGTATTTTAGAAAGACTTCATGTAACTAAATAACTCAGTCTTTAAAATAACATTTTTGCACTTTCCTTTCATCCCCATAAAGGCTTTTTGAGCATTTTCCCCATCAGTGGCTGATATACATTCCTTAAGGCATCACTGAACCTGGGTTGATGAGCACAGGTTCATTCCTGCTCTGCCCATCCCAGATTGGTTTTAAATGTCAAAATTCTGACAAATGAATTTAGGAGACTGATAAACTGGAGAGACTGACTCTGTTTTCAGTCCTCACTAGGTGGCTCCTGGTGAGTATTGACAAAGCAAGAGGGTTTGGGTGTCAGCAGTGAGCAATGATATATAATAGTGAACAAACCTTGTGTGGAAGGAAGGTGTTAAAGCCTTTTAAAGGCTCACCCTTCCCCACCACACTCCTCCTCACTGGAACAGCCCCAGCACCTCTTGGGTTGGGTTTTGGGGTGGTTTTTGTCTGGCTGTGGGGCAGAGGGACGCGGGGAGCCCCTCCTGCTGCAGTGGGAGCTCAGCTGGGCGTGTTTGGGGGCAGCACCCACAGCCCCTCTGCCAGCTCTGGCTCCCCAGGAGCCTCCCCAGGATTGTGGGGTGGCCATGGAGCCATCCTTGATCTTGGCTGAGTGCAAGGGGATGGAATGCAGACCATAATAAACCCCAGAGCATCAATAGGCCCAGTCTCCATTGGAAGCAGCCCACAGTAAGAGCATGGCTGTGCATTAAAACCTGGATGCTGCTTGAGGTAATTGCTGCCCACAAGGAAGTGGCCTGTAAATACATTTATTTACAGACTATTTTTAGTAACATGACAAAATGTGGGCTAACCTGAATTGTTACAAATTTCCTTTGTGGCCTCAGCTGATCTCCACAACCCCTCCTGTGCCTGTGCATGCTCTGAGCCCTGAATACACATGGGAAATTCCCAGCCTGGGCTTGGATCTGGAACCTTTGGCAGCAGCAGCACTGATGGAGGCACTTCCACCTTCCCTGCAGCATCCACTGGCCCTGCTGCCCTTGCTGGGGTGGGCAGGGAATTTAAAGAGGGGCTTTTCTAAGCCAGGCCATGTGCTATCATCATTTCTAATGCATCCTGATAATGTTTAAGCACATGTAAAATCACTGTAACAAGAAATCTGAACTTCAGTTCTGTCTGCAAATAAGGGTGTCTTTGATGATTTGAAGCTGAGATGGAAGGGCAGTAAAAAAAGTATTTTTATAATGATGTATTATGGATGGATAATGATTTGCTGCTGCTTTGTTATTGTACATCAAAGGAATCAATTGAAATGAGCCCGTTCAGTGTCAGCAGAGCACAAATGCTGCAGCTTCTGTGGGTGCTGCAGCCACCCTTGCCTTTGGACCTGGACCTGTTTGGGTCTCCTGTAGGAACAGAGCATCCTTTGCATGAACATTTGGGTGTGGGCATCTAAGGCAGGGGGGAGAATTCTCTTTGGAGCTCATTTTTTAAAATAAAAACTCCCATTTTTCTGAGTTTCTGTTACAAATGCAGTAAGATTTTACTACATCTTCATTATGTGATTCTGTTGACATAATCCAAAACTGTGAAAGCAGATACAGCACCATACATTAAAATGTTCTTATGATAAGTGATACTTTAAAAACTGGATGCTTTATAATAGTTTAACTATTTTACCATACATTCAGCCTTGCATGTTTGAAAATGCTTTCACAGCTCTTTCAAAAAGGACACTGAAATGTGCATTCAATGAGGAGTAGATCCCTTTTCACCATCTATTAATTTTTTGTCTCCAAGGTGAGAAAAGGGGAGGGTTTTGCTGTGTGTACATATAAATAAATAAATTTCACCTGTTGCTCCTGGTAAGAGAACAAGAATTCTGGAATAAATTCTGGCTGGTCAGAGGGAAGATGAAGATGGAGCAGCCAGAGAAGTGACATGTTCATATTGAGCTATACAAAATCCATCCAGCTCTAATTAATCACTGTGTGCTTCACTCAGCCCCCAGTGGGCCAGACTTACTTTTCACAAGAAAATCCAAAGTAAAACAGTGGAGACAAACTCAGTCCTGAGTTGTTACCTCATTATGGTAAGGTTTGTGTCACGGCTCCCTCACAGTGAATGTTGCAGTCCCACACCCCTGACATTAGGGTTATTAAGAGTTTTTGCTGGACACAGCCTGATTGAAATGCTCTGCATGAGGCACCTGAATGTCCCAGCAGCACATGGATGGAGCAGGGCACCTTTGGGCTGTGCTGCAGGAGGGCAGGGAGGTGTTTGTGGTCACCCTGCCCTGCCTTTGGGCAGCTGGACACAGCAAGGAGCCTGCAGGGTGCTCCTTCAGGATCCGGGATTTGCCTGAAGCTTTACCTGGTTACCCAAAGCCACATGCCTGAAATGGATTGTCCCCCCCATCCACCAAAGTGGCCAAACTGGAAAAACCACTGGCATTAAGTGAAACAAGATGAATTAGCTAAAAAGAGAGGAAAGGTTTAACAGGAATGAAAAATAAACCTTAATTCGCTCCAGTACTGGTAGGATTTGGCATTTAACTTTAATCCTATGTTTCATTCTGTGTCAGGGAGGAATACCAGGTTTGTGTTTCCCCTGACAATTCCTGCCATTAGCTGAAAGTGTTTATTCCCTGAGCTGTGTGCCATCAATTGATGATGCTGGACCCTTACAAAAGAGAGGTTTTGGCAGGAAAAATTCTTTAACATTTGGAACATTATTATGAAACATAATACTGTTCTTTGTAGATCAGTCCAAAGCTATTCCATGCCAATTGTTGCATTCTCTTCCTTGGTGTCAGCTGGAGCAGAGGGGGAAACCACATCCCTAAAAGTAGGAAAACAGACCAAAAATGCCTAAATAACAAGGAATAAACTCCCCATTGGACTTTTTCTGGATAGTTCTGTAAAGCTGCTGAAGACAGAAATGGCACACAGAGATTTTTGGTGTCAGATCAGTGCTTTGCATTTTATGTGATCATTTACACCTGTGCAAAGTGAGTGTTTGGTAGCATTTGACAGCTGATTTAGTAACGTTTGACACCTGTATTACAATGTTGAAATGACTTCACAATGTGCAAAGCAGTGGAAAAAGCTCTTGATTCTTTTCATGGCTTTTTCTTTATAGTTGAATATTGAAATTCCATTCCAAAGGGAAAAAATATAATTCCTCACATCCTGACTGTAATTCTTTATTTCTTCTAGTATGTTATGTTCTGCCCATACTAACTTGGGGGGAAAAAAAGAAAAAAGCATAAAGGGGAAAGAGAAAAGCAATTGTGCTTAATCCACAGCCTGGATTCACAGGTGCTGACTCTTACACAAAACCAAACCCAGCTGAAAGGAGACACAGGGAAATGAGAACTCTGCCACTGGGAGGAGAAACCCTGCAGGACTAAGACTCCCGATTTGTGGAAGCTGGTAAGTGAATTGCATGCTTTTTATAGTCATCAGGTTTTTTGAAATTACCAGAAATTTTCACCAAATGAAAGTTTTGTTTTCACTTAAGTTGGTTTTGACTTCTTCAAAGCAAACTCCCAAAGACAGAGTATTTATTTTTGGCTGCTTGAAGACAGGCAGTATCAGACTGTTCAGGATAGGGGTTGGTTACTTTGATAATTTTTGTCAGCAATGTCACCTCTGTGCATAAAGTCACTGCAGTTCTGAGGTTACAAATGGAGCTTTTCCCACTCCAGGACAAGCCCAGAGAGAAGGATCATGGACACAGCAAAAACACTGTCTGAATTGTACTGTACCATTTGTGAAGGCACAGCTATTGGAAATGCAATTGCCAATGCTGTGTGTTGACAGGATGCGATATCTTAATGAACATAATAATATTGTTTGCTCATCTGGTACCAGCCTGATTTCCAAAGGAAAAGCCTCTCAGCCCTCACACATGGAAGTGCTTTTCCAGCTGAGCTGCTGCAGCAGCCAGTAGGCAAGTGAAGTGTGTGTGGAGTTCATGGGCTGGTGAGGAGCAGGACAAACCTGCCAAGGCTGGAATTACTGACAGGCTGAGTGACCCATGGCCAGGCTGTCACCTCACTCACACCACACTCTGCAGCACAGCCCAGCAGAACAGAACCTGGGGAAAATGACTCCAGCAGGAGATTGCAGGGTTTTCAAGGTTACCGGTGCTGGGTTGTCATTTCCCAAATCAATTCCAGCGGCCTCTTGCTGGCACCTATTGATAAGGCAGAGAGCAGCCTCTTGCTTTGCCATCACTCAGAATTAAACCCTCTCATTCACCAGTGGCTGTCTCATGGTGTAAAGGAAATGCACAGAAATCAGAGCTCCCCAAGCCCTCCCTATGCCCACAGGGCTGTTTCACCTGCAGTGCCTGGCTCAGGGCAGCCCAGCCAGCTGGCACCAATGGAGAATCTCAAATGTTAGCCAAAGGACAGCAAAATTATTTATTTTAAACGAGAAAATAAAGCAGGACATTTAACTTGCTCAGTATGGCAGCTGCAGCAGAGGGGGAGAACAGAAAACAACCCAAATGTTATTTTATGTGTTTTGTACCCAAAAGATAGCAAGGGGAAATCACTAAAGGATCATTTGCTCAGTGTCAGGGAAGGATTGATTTCCCGGGAGGCAGTGTAGTGCACCCCAAAACCTGAGATTTACTCATTTCCCACTGGTTTCCAACCAGGAATCTCCACTGCCCTGTGCTCAGGCATTCTGGGAAAGGCTGAAGGGTGAGGGAGACAACATCAGCTCCTGCAAATGGGCCTGGTGGTTTCTGACTTGGGTTTTATTAGGAATTTGAAGGTGACATCCCTTCCTGATGAGCACATCCCAGCCCATTAGTGTCAGCCAGTTATGCTCACATGGCACAGGCAGCTGATCCCTTCCGTGTGTCTGTCCAGGCCCTGACACACAGCCCAGGCCTGAGCCTGACTCAAACAATGACAACTTAATGAAGGCTTACTCTGTGCTCCATGGCTCTATAAAAGTAATTTTTAAATAGCATAATGGAATAATATTTACTCAACAGCCTCCGCATTGTTTATTCCCCAGTGTCTATCTTACAGTTTTGTAAGATGGGAATAAATATTTACTCGCTCTTCATTCATGCAGCTTATTCTGTGTGGAACTGCAGCCAGCTCTATTCATCCTATTGCCTTTAGGCTGGATGCTATAAAGAGAAGAAATTAATTGTAGTTAAACTTAAAAGGACAAAAAATAGTTTGTGCTGGCTCCTGTCTGCATTTTACTGCTCATGCCCCATCCCCTCAGCCAGTGTGGGGAGAGTGTGTGCACGTAAAAATCACATTGCCTGCAGCTCATTGCTGTCCACTGACACAGCCTCTCTGGAAAAACTTTTGATGAATAGTCAGCATCTAATTCCTCAGTAATAAAAAACCCTAAGTTGCTTGCAATCATTATTCCAAATGGAAAAATTAATTGTAAATAACTGGAAGTCAATTAAGGCTGGGTTCTGCCGGGTAATGCAAATCTTTTATAGTTTTGTTTCAGTTAACTGCCTCATTAATGATTTATAGATGTGTATACAGCTGTGGGAACCATAGCATTATCTAATGCACTCAGAGAATAATTACATATGAAAAGAACTACGTGGCTCAAGGGAAAAACTCAGAAATTACTTACTGCCTTAACTTCAACCATATTAAAATGCAAAGCATTTAGAAACCAACTGTGATGTTTTATCATATTCTCGAGGTTTCATGTTCTTTTTAAAAAGGGAAAAATAATTCTTTCTAAAAAAATATTTGTACATTTCAGTATTACACAGTACACAAAAATCAAGATGTCTCAGCTGAGAATGTCAGCATTTATTTATTATTTAAAAGCCTAAGTTATAAAACACTCCCATTCCCTTTGTGCATCTGCTATACAGGAATAAAAGACATTTCTCCAGTTAAACAATTCATGGGCATATGCATCTATCTCCCTGAATTACACAGAGCCAGAAGTAATTTTGGGAAGACTTCCTTCAGGAGTCATTTTCCTGAATATACAAATACACTGGCACTTTTTCTTTGATGATGCTAATTTTGGAAGTTTGAGGAGTTTTTTGTAGAATGCTGTTTTCCCTCCTGAATAGGGCAGTGAAGCTGAAGTTTGCACCATTTGGTGCTTATTTCTTATAGATTTTAATCCAGTGATAAACTGCTGCAGGATATTTTGAAGCACCATAGAAGATATTTTGCTTTTAAGCCTGCATTTCTTCATTCTGAGGGCAGAGAAGGGGTCAGGGTGTTTCTCCCCAACCCAGACATTTGACCTGCAGGGCCTGCTCTGACATTTTCCGTGCAGTTTTCTCCAGAGCAGAGCAGGTCCCCAGAGCTCCTGGCACATTTTCTGTGTCAGGGCAGAAAATCCAAATGTGCTCTGTGCCCCAGCTCTGCCTTCATCCTCAGGCTGGACAGAGCCACCATGCCCTGGTTCTGTCCCCACAGTGGCTCCAGGAATATTGGGCCAGCTGCTGCTTGTTTGAGCTGCCCACCAGAAGCATCTCTGGAGCATCCTCAGTGCCCCTCCTTCCCCATCCCTAACACACCTCCCAGAACCTTCCAGAACCTTCCAGAACTTTCTTCCTCTCTTCCTTTCCTCCTTCCCCAGGCCTCTGCCTCCAGCTCTGCCCTCCAGCCCCGTGGTGTTCTCGGTTTGCCCACTCAGGTGTGATGGATCTGTCTCTGCTCCTTCCCACCTGTCCTGTGATTTAGGGCCCTTTTTTGGCCACACATTTGGCAATATTAAAACCCTGGCCCAGTTGTGTCTATTGGAACTATACAAGGCCAGAGGGAGGCAAATAAAATTTTTTATTTTGTCTGCAGATGTTCAGCCTCTGACATAAAGCCTGTAACTATCCTCTCATTTCCCAAATCACGTCAGCACCTTCCACCAGGCAGGAAAGACAAACAACCAGCCTGATGTCCTCTTGTGGGGAGGAGCAGTGGGGACAGGACACCAGGCACTCACTCCAGGCTTTCCCAGTGCCACCAAACCACAAACACTGTCTGTGGGATGGAATGGAGCACAGGATGCTCCGTGTCCTGCTGTCTGTGCTGGAGAGCTGCTCCCAGGCAGAGGGATGCTCAGGTGAACATTCACAAGTGTTTTCTGGGCAGAAAATCCATGCTCGGTTCTGCTTCTTCGTGCCTGTTAAAAACAGGTTTAGGTGTTTGTAATTCCTCTTGGCACTGAAGGAAATTGTTGACTCTAGATTGTATTGACTGATGGAACTATTCAGGGTGATGAGGTCTCAGGAAGTTCCCACCTTCAAGACTTCTGTGACCATGTGTGAAATGGAAGTGAAGGCAGAAGCATGGGAATAAGGTTTTTGGAGGGTTTATTGCCAGATAATAAACAAATAGACAATTGAAATGGTCATAAAATATTTTTAACTCAACACTAGTTTAATGAAACATTATGTTAATCCGCAAGGACAAATTAAGGGCTGCAAATCCAGTATCAGTTAACAATAGAAAAATGTACTTTGAATTCTAAGCTTTTGAGGCTGTACAGCATAACGTGCATAAGGAACAGCTAAATTAATCAAGATTAAGCTGTCTAGGGTGATTAAACGCACAGATACAACCTTTGGCTTGTGACATCCTCATAGGTGTCCTTATGGAGTTGTAGGCACAGAGTTACATGGCTTTAATGGCACTGAATGGGCCTTGGAATATTCTTGTGGAGGCTCTGGGCTTGACACCTTTTTGTTCAACACAGTCTGGCCATTCTTGCCTTCTGCTGTCTCTGTTTTTATGTTTTATTTCAGTGCAACCACCACAGGTCAGTCCATTAAGTCTTCCTGAACAGTAGCCAGTAGTTCTTATGGCCATCTCTTACTTGCTTTTGGAAAATAAAATTTTAAAAAATAGTTTAGATATTTGGCAAACCATCTCCTAATTAGCAAAAATGTTTGGTAATTTCTCTTGTTTGACAGTAGTTTGTCACACTGTGAGCTGAAAAGATTTTAAGGCATTCTCAGTTCTGGTTTTAATGTTCTTTATATTCAAAAGGGTAAAATGAAGGCACATCAAGACAATGAGTATGGTGGGAAGCAAGCAGAAAAGTCCTGCCAGCTCTCACCATGCCTCTGTCAGAGCTCAGTGTGCCATAAGGATTCTCCCTCAGAGACAAAAACAATAATTTGCATCTCAGATCTTCTGCCCCTGAGAGAAAAGTGGGATCACAAAATCATAAACTGGAAGTAACATTTTATTGTGAATTCCTTTGCCATCTGAAATGCAGCTTGGAGATGGGATTGCTGCACTCGGGGACTCTGCCACCCTTTCCTTCCTCAGTCCCACACTCGGGCTGGAGATCTGCCCTGAGAATGAACCAAACTGTGACCATTTTCACAGAGGTTCTTGGATCAGGGGAGAGATGAGGATCTGACTCCATGTTTCAGAAGGCTGATTTATTATTTTATGATATATATTACATTAAAACTATACTAAAAGAATAGAAGAAACGATTTCATCAGAAGACTGGCTAAGAATAGAATAGGAAGGAATGATAACAAAGGTTTGTGGCTCGGACAGAGTCTGAGCCAGCTGACTGTGATTGGCCATGAATTAGAAACAACCCCATGAGACCAATCCCAGATGCACCTGTTGCATCCCACAGCAGCAGATAACCATTGTTTGCATTTTGTTCCTGAGGCCTCCCAGCTTCTCAGGAGGAAAAATCCTAAGGAAAGGATTTTTCATAAAAGATGTCTGCGACACCAAACCAAAACCATTGTGGTGGGACAGGGGACAGGAGAGGGATGGGGGGCACAGGACTGGGGACTCCCCATCCACCAGGGGCCAGAGGGGATCCCAAGTTCTCAAGGCGACAAACTCATTCCTTCAGCAAGCACAGCCCAGTTCCTATTCTGTTCCCCCCAGATAAATTCTCATAACCAAAAACCCATGGCCAAGGAAGCATTTATTTCATTTCCATAAGACATTCTCCATCTGAAAGATTTGCAAATCAGACCCAAAAGTCACTCACAGCAGGTTGAAATCTGATGTTACAAAGATTCAATCTGGGAAAAAAAAAGATAAACCCACCCTGAAATAAATTCTGATCTATTATATTTATTAAGAGTCCATTGATGCCTTTCCATTTTGTGCAATTCTTGTGGAAGGCGAGGGAAATGATGCATATTTATCAGTGTGGTGTTGTTCTTTGTTCTGCCTGCATGCCTTTGGCAGTTAGAAGGTAAATGCTGAACTGCCCAGCTGATAACTGAGGAGCTGCAGCTGCCCTGGAGGAGAGCAGCCCCAGTGATCATTTCTCCTCCTGGATCAGGGTTTTGAAGGGTTCCTGTTGGATCAGTGTTTGAGGAAGAATTGTTCCCCCTTACTCCTCGTGGCTTGTGCTGTCCTTGCCCTGGGGAGCAGAGTTTGTAGGAAATGTGAGCCCTGAAATTTCCTGTGGGGTTTGCAAACACCCAGGCACAGGATGGAGACCCAGAGAATCCTAAACAACTCTTTAAAAATACATTTAACCACTCCTAACTGAAGAAAAGAGTGCAAAATGATGATGTGGAAACTCTTTTCCAAAATACATATTTTCTAATTTGTACATGGGAATAAGACTGAGTCTTAATTAAAATTAGCAGTGAATGATACATATTCACTTGGATAGTTTATTATTTCCTCACTGGATGTGTTTTTCTCACATCATTATGCATTCATGCAAATTTTGTGGACTGTAAATGTGATTAGCCCATCAAGTTATATTTAGGGCATTTTTAAATTGGCCACTTGTACCTGTGTGCCACACATCTCATCACTGCCCCTGGAATCTCATAAAATCAGAGAAATACTGACAACTTCATCAGCACTGTGACCTCATTTGAAGAGCACCTAAAAATGCACTTACTTTTATTATTTAGCTATATACAATTGAACTGTACATGTGATAGCTAATTTTAAAAACAATATATGCAATTTCATGTTCCTGTGGGTGGTGAAATAAGTGTTATTTTGTCCTTACAGCTGTTGCTTTCTCTCAACATAATAATGCACAAATCAGTAGCAGAAAGACAACATTTCATAGTCCTTACTTATGCTATAAAGGTGATGCATATAAACTTTATAGTGGTACTGGTATAAAAAGTGCTGGTATAGTCTGAGTGCATCAAAATATAAAGTCATAACAGAAAGTACCAGGATGAAATAATTTTGGACAGCTGGGGAGACTTTGATGCTATAAATTGTAAAAAAATTAGTGATGCCAAGTTTTCATATGGACTCTAATAGGGTCTGAAATGTCACAATTAACAAATTTCCATAGCAAAGAAGGGAAGTTTTGGAAGTTTTAGCCCTGATTTTGTCTGGTTTAAGGAAAGGGTGAACAGCCCAAATCTGAGCCCTGCCTTCATCCCCCAGACCTCACCCATTCTGTGGCACAGGGCCATGTGTGAATCCCTAAATAGGGAGAGTTTGGGGACACAGGGACAGGAAAGATCCTCCTGATCCTCACCTACAGATGGGGAAAGGGATGTCAAATGGAGATTACAGTGATGTTGTTGAGTACAATAAATGAATCTGTGGAGAACTGGCATTTCATCAGCTCCAAATGCAGCCTCAGCCCTGTGCCCAGAGCCCTCCCAGCTCAGCAATGCCATCAGATCACTGACAGACCTGGGCATGGAGAGAAACCACCAAACCCACAGCATCCTCAGGCTCGCTGATTCTGGAGGGTGGGGGAACCCTCTGGATGAGATCTCCTGATTACTCATGGCCAGTGAGAGCTGATGTCCCTGCTCTGGCCAGAAGTGACGGAGGCAGTGTGAATTCCACAAGAGGGTCTCTCACTCTTTGCCCTTCATTTTGTGCAGAAGTGGAGAGAGTCCCAAAATGCTCAGCAGGTGCAAAGAGAGGATGGCAACAGTCAGTGACAGGAGTGCAGATCCAGGGTGATTTTGGGGTTTCACTGGTAATGTTTCACTGTATTTAGGTGAATTTTGGTGTCTATGGAGAGGGAAAGGTGAGGCTTGTGTGGGTTCTGCTGAGGTGGAACATTCCAAGCACGGCTGTGTCTCCATCCAGGCATTCCAGGGAAAATTCCTCATCCTGCTCCATCCAGGAGCCTCCCAGGGCACAGAGACTGGCTGGGAAAAAAAAATGGATAAAGATATTTTTAAAAAAATCCCCCAGGGACCATCTCCCATATTTAATAAGGAAAAGCACCTTCTGTGCAGCCAATAAAAGTTGAGTCTCTCATGAAGATTTATACCATATTACACACTGAAATTCAATGTACAATGATACCCTTGTGTATACAGTTGTCAGAATAATAATCTTTGTCTGTCTGATCAACTTATATTTTATGCCAACAACACAGCATTTAATATTATACAGTTTCAGAGGAAGAAAATAAATTTATTCATGTAACAACTTGCCCAGTAACAGACAAAGTGAAAAAAGATAGCTTGGAGTTTTTACATTGACTTGTGATCCACAGTACAGATTTCTATACAATTTCAGCAATTTTATGCAGCAAGAAAAACTATGATTCTTAATCTAGTTCCTGAAATTGTCTCACTGTTTTATACTGCCTTGAGGAGTGATGCAGTTGGATCTGAGTGCTGCAGTTTGCTTTTGGCATCCTCCTGAAACGAGGAGCCTAAAAATGGTAATCAACAGCTTCTCTCTATATTCTGCATTGTCACATTCTGTGCTGTATTCTTAGGCTTTGTGCCTCAAAATATACATCCAGGAACACTTATAGAGGAGTTATAGATGGACTCCCCCACAAGCAGAGCACTCCTTGAGAGAAATCAGTGGAGGCTTCCCACGGCTGGGGCTGCTTCCAAATGATGCAAAGCTCTGCCAGATAGGAAAACTTCAGCAATATAGAAAATCTCTGCTGTATGTAGATCCATTACATCTATTCTCCTAGCAGCCTGTGCACAAAACTGACAGACTTTGAATGATTTATTGGTATCTTTTTAAAGGCATCTCCTTTTTACCTTACATTAATTTTTCTTTATATAACAATACCTGACAAAAAAAGGGAACCTGGTGACACACCAACCTCCCCCCAAAAAAAGATGATGAAAAGATTGGATAGAGGATTGGGAAGAGAAATCAAAGAGGATGGTTAGAAATGTATCTGTGCCCCAAGATGCACCCTAAGAACAAAATCTGCACGCTCAGAAAAGGAAGGGGTGCCACAGCCTTAGGGCAGAGCAGTTAAACCTCACCTGGAGTTAATATTTAGTTAATATAAAGTTTTTATTGGTGAGGCCCTGGCACAGCTGTGGCTGCCCCTGGATCCCTGGCAGTGCCCAGGGCCAGGTTGGACATTGGGATTTGGGACAGTGGAAGTGTCCCTGCCATGGGATGGGATGAGATTTCAGCTCCTTCCAACCCAAACCATCCTGGGATCCTGTGAAAAGTAAAATTCTTGGGAGACTGTAACAAAATGGGCAGAGTTCTCCATTTTTATCAAAACCTCCAAATCCCTGGCTGGGCTGTGATGCTTTCAGGGAAGCATTGCCTGATAATCCATCGGTGACTATCATTGAAACTTTTCCAAAGCTGTGTATTGTTGCACCAAGGCACAATTGAATTGCTGTTTCCTCATAACAGGATGTGCTCTGAGGGCCTGAGGAACGTGCCTGATTCCAAAATACACAAAATACAGAAAATCCACACACACACACGTGCACATCCCCACATACACAGCTCCTGCGTGGGAAGGAGCCACCAGGACGTGCTGGCCAAGGGTTGGACGTTTATTTTGCAATCAAAGACAGGAAACAGCCATCCACTGTCATCTTAATCATCAGAATATTTCTATTTAGGCAGCTGTGGACCTGTATATCTGTGAGAACTTTAATGCCAAGTTCATTTATGTGAAATAAAACACACACGTGTAAGAACAGAATTAGTAGACATGGCAGAAAAGCACATGAGAAAAATACACCTTCATTACAGAAAAAAAAAAAGCTGAAGGAGAACACAGATTAAATCCAGCTTTGAGATTTATAGGAATTTTTTTGTATAGAGCACATTTGGAGCACTTTGATCAGATTAACTCCTCTGTATAAAAGCAAACTAACACTTCCAACCTACATCACGTTGCCCCAGGAGAAAAACAAAAAAAAGTCAGTTACAAATGAGCTGTCCCCCAAAATAACTCAGGCCTTCATGGATTGATAGTCTGAAACTGCTCCAGAGAGGTGAGAAAAGGCGAAGGAAAATCAAAACATCAGAAAAGGGAATTGGCTAAAAGCAAAAGGGAGCTCTTGCACCAGGGCAGGGAGGTTCTGCTGAGTGACCCCAGCTGGGCAGGGCTGGAGGGCCTGGAGGCTCAGACTTTGGGAATTTATTCACTGATTCATGGCACTGTCTGAGAATTAGAAACATAGAGCCCAAAAATAGAAATTATCTATTGTTATTGGCAGAAGAAATCACCAGAAATCTCCCAAATCAGATGCACATGGTAAAATCAAAACACTTTGAACCTGGAGAGGTTTTGTTTGTAACTCAGTCAAATGCACTTTGAAAATCGCTCAGTGGTAAATTAGCACCAGATTAATTGCTGTTAAAATAGGATTATCACTCATAGTATTGTACAGACAAGATTTGAAGTAAAAATTAAGAGTAATTAATTATAATTCTAATAAAAATAATAGATTCTTAACTGAAATACAATTTTCATCACTCAACAGCTATCATTACCAGAATATGCTTTTGTTTGGAAGTAGCTCAGTTAAACTAACTTCAGAAAAAAGCAGATTTTTCTTTCTTTGTTTCAAAGGTACTCTACACATTCTAATGATTCCTTTAGAAGGTTTCATCCCTTCCAATTACCTTCCAAATAGATCCTGAGCAGGGATGCTGTGACAGAAACATCTCTGTGCTGCAGATGCACTGCTTGGGAATGTTTGTGCTCGTTTAACCAGGCACATTAAATTGAGCTGCACAGATTTGTGTCATGTATTCCCCTCAGATGGCTCCAGAATGCTGGAGCCACGGGAACAGATCTCCTGCCACTCCTGGGCCCAGCCCTGCTCCTGTGCAAGTGGAATATTTCATATTTATTAAAATAGCCAGGCCTTGCTGTACACAGGGAGGAGACTCAACAAACAAAAGTTGCTCTTTGTTTGTATGTGGACATTGGCTTTTGCAGTCACATTATTTATCTTCATTAGCCTTAACATTCTTTTGTCATACACCTGAGGATGGTGGATTTCAAGCCAGTCAAATTTTGTAGCTGATGGAAAAGAAAATTTCCTTCTTAATACAGATGCATCTTAGGTTAAGCTGTGTAAACAAAGTTTTCCTGAGAGATTCCTTTACCCACTGGGAAAATTCTGGAAGGTACCACATTAAATATTCCAGCAGCTCAGACCTCATAGAGAGCCTTATTTTCTAATGTAATGAATTTCACTTGATTTTCATTTTCCTTTACCAATTTGCTTATCCCAGCAGTGGAGAATGAAAAGCTAGTTATACAAAACATATAGATTCTATATTTAATGCAGAATGAAGTGGGTAAAAAACAGCTCCATAAAATATTTTTGCAGGGCTTTTTTGCTTTGAAAGAAAACAGGTATCCCTGTTCCCTATCAATCTTTTTTGATGCATTCTGTTCAGGGTGGCC
Source organism: Ammospiza nelsoni (assembly GCF_027579445.1). Lineage (NCBI taxonomy): Eukaryota > Metazoa > Chordata > Aves > Passeriformes > Passerellidae > Ammospiza > Ammospiza nelsoni. The sequence goes on along the minus strand of NC_080647.1, from coordinate 3,812,305 downwards.
AGCAAACTGATAAGATCGTTCCTTCAGATTTCAAAATTACTGAATCTGGAAATAGTTCTCATTTATCTCATGCACTGCTGAGAAAACAATCTCAAATCGTTGGTTCTACTGATGAAACTTCCTTAGCAACACAAGGGCTCCAGAATTATTTTTCAGACCTTGTCAATGCTTCCTGTGAGGTTTCCGTCACTGTCAGCATCCAACACCTCGCAGATGAGCAGGGAAAAAAACCCAGCCAGCCCAGAAAGCTGTGATGAATTAATAGAAGGTAAATTAATAGATTAAAGGGAATTAGTGGGAGGGATGATAAATCTAAAATTCCCTAACAATAGTCCAGTGAATTGTGGTTTAGATTTATGTGGTGTTTTATCATGTAGATGAGAATCCATAGAGAAGGGGCTGTGTCCTAGGGGGGTTAGAGGAAATCAGGAAGGCTGAACATTTGGTCCTGGGCATTTCTTTGGGACTGCACCCCAGGAACCAAGGCAGGAGAACCCTCAGTGCCTTGACTTCCACAGGACTCCCCAGCAGGAATCCTGCTTTCCTGAATCCTACAGGCTGCTCTCTCTGCCTCGCTGCCGCTTCAAATAGCACTTTTCAGCCATAACCTCTCATGGTAAATTATATTTAAACCTTCAGCACCTTCAGTTTATACTGACCAAGTCTCCAGTGTGCAACCAGTCCCTTAAACCAGATTTCAACAGTTTTAAAGTGTCAGCAGTGCAGGATTTGGCTTTTAATGTAATTGGAACAAACTAAAATGACTTTATTTCAGGTATCTCCACTCTCAGGTTGGAGGGTGCTTTCTGCTGTGAAGATTTTTCCCTTCCCTGACACAAACGTTCACCCCAGTTCTCAAATTCCCCAGTGCTCATCTGACACTTCACAAGTTGCCAAATGTCTGCTCAAACACTGAAAAACCCGGTTTCTGCTGAGTTCTAAGCTAAGTGTTAGAGAGAAGGCTGGAAATGAGTGAGAATGTGTCTATCCAGGGCTGAGCAGAGCCACTGAGCATTAACCCTTTGCTGGCTGCTCTGGGTGCTGTCTGCCCTGTGCTCAGTCCCTGCTGCCATGGAACTGCCTCCCCTTCCAGCTTGCTCATGCCCTGACTTCCATTTTTACTTTTTTTCCTTCAAATTCCTCATCATTATTTTAAAGCTGCTCTGATCCATCCCCTGCTCTCCAGAGTGAAGTGGCCAGGAAGGGAAAGAAATCCCTGCTGAGGCTGTACAAGACAAACCATAATATTCTTAAACTATCTTTTCACCTTTAAAGCTTCAACTCACTCCTTGCAACACTTCAGTCTAAGAAAAGCTCCTTAAAATTTTAAGAATAGGTTAAGAACTCTTAAGAATAACTCAAGAATAGCTTCTTAACCTCCTTCTAAATGAGCTGAGTGTTCCCCTCTTGATCCATTCTGCAGTGATTTCAGACAGACAATTTAGAGCCAAGATTAAATCAGACAGAACAGAATGGTAGATAAGATTTCAAATGTTCAACACTGAAATATCTACTGCTCAAGAACAGAGTGGAGATATAAGCTGGTAACAAATGATACAAAAAGAAGTTAAATGCCATCAGCATTGTTAGGATCAAGAGCTTTCTCCTAAAAGTAATAAAAAGCTACATGGTCTACTCAGTGAAGGAAATGGAAAGATCAGGTAGTTTATGTATTTATACAGGTTGATGTGTAAGAGAAAATTCACTTTTCCCTCCTGCCCCATCCCATCCAAGGGTGACCTGAGACAGCTCTGAGCAAACAGCCTGCACTGCCTTCACCTTCAGCTGCAGGATTAGGAATTCCAGGTGAATGAATCAGTGTGACAAGAGAAACCCCTGTCACTGCTTGGATGGGCTCCAGCACTGTGACACAGGGACCCTGTGCTCAGCATGGGAGATGCTGGAATGTAAATCCACAGCAAAACGGGCTGAGGAGTATCCTCAACCTGTCCTCCCCTTTCTAATCTGCATTTAAATGTCTGGTTCAGAGATTCAAAGTGTGATTCACCATGGCAGCAGTGTTGGTCAAAGCAGGAGATGGTCATCTCTGCTCCTCTGACAGTTTATGCCTCCTGAACTACGGAAAATTTGCTATAGTGAGGCAGGAACAGGGGAATAAATGGAATAAATGCCTACAGGCTGCACCAGGCTGTCCACATTTACATTCCTGTTGTATCACAGACACACCTGGAGAAGAGAAATATTCACTGGGAAAGATCCTCATGCACTGATCCCGGGCTCAGTCAGAAATAAACCCTCAAAGTTCAGCTGCACAAATCCCTCTGGATAGAGGACACAAGCAGAAATGATGCAGGCACAGAAATGGGGTGATTGGGAATGGGGCTGGGGCTGAGCCTCATGCCTGGTGGGCTGCACCTGTGCAGGACAGGTGAGCAGCATTGCAGGCAGTGAGACGGGGAGTGCTGAGTGCTGAGCACCCCCAGAGGGCACAGGGGCACTCAGGTGCAGGGCAAGCGGGATCAAGGGTATAAAAGAGGAGAACATGCAGTAATAAAAAAGAGGAGCCTTTGGTATATTTGGTTGTGGGTTTTTGTTTTATTTTTTGGGTTTTTTTTTTTTGGCTCTCTTGACTGCAGCAAAATGCCACCCTGAAGGTTGTTGTTCGTGCACCTGAGGATGCTGTGATAAAATCACCTGTTTAAGGTAGGAGAATCTGCACAGACCAAAATGTGCCTCAGAATGCAGAATTCTGTTCTGCAATGGTTTTCAACTGGCAATTTGTCTCTCAAAGGCTGTAGGGGTATAGAAGTTGTGGATCAAATTAAGAAAATGTTTACTAGATAATAAGTAATGTGATTTGTGCAATAGTTTTAGTGGTAGCAGTGAGTTGAGTTTGAGTCCATTTTAATTATGTAATTATTAATGTAGCCTATTTTTTATACATTGAATATAGCATAATCTGTAATCTCTATTGTCCTATTGGTATTCTTATGTTGTCCAAGTTTTTTAAATACTCTTCTGAGACCCTCCCCTCCTCCAGGGTGAATGGCAGGCAAAAATATCTCATGAATATATATATAATGACATTATTATGTAGCATATCAGCTGTCCCCATAAATGTAATCTAACCATATTATACAGAATATCCTGGAAAATCCTTTAAAAACTGTGTTACAGAATTGAGAGGTATTGAACACATCCAGAAAGACAAAATTATTGTAAATAGGGTCAGACTTCCACAGTTAAAACCTCTTGGGATAAAAGGAATATTGAAGAAAATAGGTAGAGTGAGAGAAAGCAAGACAGTTTAACAACCTTCCTTCCTCCTCCTAAATGCTCAGTAAATGATATTTATTTATTTGAATAGTTATGAACTGTGGTACTGCTGCTGCCAAAGAGACAGAGCTTCTTCCCCATACATAATTTAAACTATGAAACATGGGAAACAATGCATGACAGGTAAAATTTAATACTAAAAATGAAGTGAACTCCTGGTTATTATACTAGTCAAGTATTTATTTAAACTTAAGACAATTAAAATTATTGTCCTATATCAAATAAGGATTTTAAGTGACAAAGGAACTAACATTCAGCAGGTTAGTTTGTTAGCTGACAACCAGAAAAAATTAAATGCAAGCAAGTTCAGTGTGCAAAGGGATTTCTCACCAGAGAGTAGATACACAGTATCACAGATTTCAACTTTAAAATATTTTGTGTATTTCTGCATTACATAAATACAATCCCATACTCTACCATTCTGTACTATAAATACATTGCAGATAAATGTTTTATGGTGTTCCCTCCCTCATTTATACATTTAAAAATGTGCAGCTATGATTTATGCTTTTGAGGATGGCATAATAGAATTTGACATTTTCCAGCTGAGGTGTGGCCTAGTTCCAGCTCCATGCTTCATTACATTGTACTCCCTTTGAGAGGATGAGGAGAGTAAAAATAGCCAGGTTGTTAAAAATGTAAAAAACATAAATGAATTCTCACCAGATGTGCTGTTCAATTGTCATTTTCATAAAATTATGGTTGTTAAACTTCTGCTAGCCATGACGTGCTAGAAATCAATATGTGCTACAAACAACATGTCTGGAGAGATCATTCCCTCTTCATTAACATCTCTCTTCTTTGGATTCTCCCACAATTTAAATAAGAGGGGATGCCAAGGTCCAGCCTCTGCCATGGACCACCAGAGCATCCCTGCAGGCACAAACTGCATAGAAAGGTTACAAACATTGCAGTGCTCAAGTTAGAAATGTGAATAGTTTAAAAGCTTTTAAAGAACTGTCTTTTTGGCAAGGGACAAATGAGAGTGTAAGCACCACATAAAATGTGTTTTTCTTATCCTGCTGGATAGATTCAGGATGTTTTTATCTTAACATCAGAGCAGTTTGGTTTGGCATCAGGTAACAGAAATGCCTCACAATTCACTGAAACCTGCTTTGCTGAATGCTGGAATGAATGTTCAAATATGGAGCCTATTTTAAGCCTGTTCTCTCACTGTAAGATGAATTTAAAATAATTGTTTGAAGGAAGAAATGGGAATTATGCTGCTTTTACACCGTGTGGGCTCCTGCACACGGATGACTTGCTTGCTGAATGTCAGGAAGTTTGGGATGGAGATTTCTGTTGTCTGAAGAAAAAGTGCTGTTCTTTGGTCAAAAAAGTTGTTACAAACAAGATAGCCAAGAAGAAAGATTTGTCAGCTTCCCTCTGAATGGCAAAAGGTCGAGTGGATTACTCAATATTTGTCAGGTTTGAGGTGATTGCCTGTCACTACACAAGAAGTGAATAATATTGACAGCTTTATAAGATCAACATTCAAAGCTGCAAGGATATGTGGCTGCATTACACAGAACTTTGCAAAGACCTTCTGTGTCAGGAGCCTCAGTTGTGGGGAGCAGGAGGGGTGCAGGCACCAGCAGGGGAGGGTCCCTGGGCTGGGGTCGCATTCCAGGTCTCCAGCCACATTACCCAGTCCTGTGTGAACACCTGAAGGTGCTCAGCAGCTCCAGCAAAATTCTCTGAGCTTGTTCTGGGACATGTAACATGAAGCTCTACACCTGTTGCCCTAAACAGCTTAAAAAATAAATTCTAGGATATTTTATTATTATTCTTTTTCCTGCACATCCTTATTCACACTCAGAAAATCTTGGAAAGCTGACATTTATGAACAATCCCAGGTGTAATCCTGCTCTTAGATGCTCTGGGGAGAGTGGATGCAGCTTTAGGGGGAAAGACTAAATCTCCTTCGGGATCAGTGATCCTGTTCCTAAAAATTTGGTTTCTGAATGGAGAGGGCACCTGAGCTGCTGCAAATGCAAAAGGGTGAAAACAGAATAACAGGAAGGTCAGCAAACCCTCAATGGGAATCTGGGAAAAGTGGGCCTGAAGGGGAAGGGAACCAGGATTAAATACAGAAAGATCAACTGTGAATGGAAAGGGGAAGCAGAAATTGAAGGGTTAAACTGAGCTGCAGTTTGAGAAAGAGAATGGGGTGGAGATTGATTAAAATAAGAGGTCTGGTATCGGGTGAGGGCTTGGAAATACTCGTCAGGATGGAAACCAGGTCAGATAAGGGGACAGTTAGAGAACGGTTTATAGACTGGACAGGAGGCAGGTCTGGGGAGAATAAAAAAGAAAAAAAGGAAGTAAAACATATTTAAATATACGCAGCAGAGGAATACAGCCACTCATCTGATATTTGTCTTCATTCCTTAACTTCTACTTAGAGATTTGGCAGTATCAGAAATACAGATATTTTTATTTCTCATTTCATTTGGCTTCACCATCAATCTCGTCCAAGTACAGATGTCAATGGAAAAATTCAGATCTTTTTGCTAAAGTCACGATTGTTGAAAAACTAATGGAGTTAAGAATTGCAGAACAATATCTCACATCTGGAAAATGCTCTGGGAGATTGAATAATTCATTAGAAGGTTAGAAAAAACTTAAAAATTATGCAAAACAACTGCAATCTCAAAAGCAGTTTTCCTTTTGCCAACTCCATTCCGGACTCTGGTTGGAATCCAGTCCAGGTTTTCCCCTTTGCCGACTCCATTCTGGACTCTTGGAGAAATCCAGTCCAGGTTTTCCCTTTGCCTACTCAATCCCAGACTCTGGGAGAAATCCGGTCTGGGTTTTCCCTTTTGCCAAGTCCATTCCAGACTCTGGCCGGAATCTGCTCCAGGTCCGAGTTTTTCTTTCCCTCGACTCCATTCCCGACTCTGGCCAGTCTGGTCTGGGTTTTCATTTTTGCTGACTCCATTCCGGACTCTGGGGAAAATCCAGTCCAAGTTTTCTGGTTTGCCAGCTCCATTCCAGACTCCAGGGGAGTCTGGTCCAGGTTTCTTCATTTGCCAACTCCATTCTGGACTCCAGGGGAAATCCGGTCCCAGTTTTCCCTTTTGCTGACTCCATTCCAGCCTCTGGCTGGACTCTGGTCTGGGTTTTCATTTTTGCCAACTGCATTCCGGACTCTGAGTGGAATCCGGTCTAGGTTTTCCCTTTTGCTGACTCCACTCCAGACTCCAGCTGAAATCCGGCCCGGGTTTTCCATTTTTCTGACTCCATTCCGTACCCTAGGATAAATCTAGTCCAAATTTTCACTTTTGCCGACTCCATTCCGGACTCTGGCAGGGATCCGGTCCGTGTTTTCCCAGCTCCCTGTGTTAGCAGCCCAGCGCTTTCCCTGCGGAGACAAAGCCAAACACAAATGCAAACCAAAATACATCCCACAGATCTTGCTTTGGAAAATCATCCTAAAATAAAAAATCATACTCTTAAATGGGAATTAAAAATTTCCTGGGAATGGCAAGGACCTCAGTAAAGATATTATAATGTGGCATTTGATGTTCTAGAGGGATTTCAACAAGTTTTGCATGGTCAAATTCCATTAATAAGTTGGCTTTCTTCCAAGGCTGTGTGTGTCCCTCTCATCTGCCATGGTGCCCTCACTGTAAGGGAACCTCACCTCACCTGCTCAGGCACATCTCAGCAATTTTAATTGCTTTTTCTGCTCGTTACCGTACCAAACAGGCTTAGGAAAATCGGAGTCCCCTATGAAGTAGATGATGGGGTTATGAGTAGAACAGGGAGGGTTTTGGTGTTGTTGTAAGAGGATTACAGAGCGTGGTGGGGAGAGTGCCCCGTGGATGGATATTGATGGTGCTGAGAGGGGGAACAGGAGACAATCAATGGGCCTGGGTTTGCAGGAGCTGCTCAGGGAGAACCACTGCTGCCAGTGTTGTCACTGCAGGCTCTGTAATGGATGGTTTATTCTCTAGCTCTGCAAACATTTGAATTAGAAATACATATTTACTGCTGCTTCGTTTTGGAAAGGATGTGCAGGCTTAGATCAGAGCACGTTTGAGCCAGCCTGACTCACAGTTTTTAGCAGATGACCTTTAATTAGTGGGAAGATATTCTATCCATATCATATTCGTTCACTTGTCTTACTGGGCATTAGATGGCTGCTGTGAAGCATAAAGGATTTTTTTTTGTCCTAATCCCTGTGATGTGACATGATTAATGAGATGAAATTCCCATTTGGAGTTTCCTACCAATCAATAGGCAGATGGGCAGTAGTGGATGTCGAACAACAAGACAGCAGGAGTTGCTTAAGCTCTTGCTACTTTCATAGAGGAAAAATATTTGGAGACATAATTTAAAGGAACAGATATTATCCATTGTTCACATTTTTCTCCTTATTTAGTGCTTGTTTCTTTGTTTGTAATGGTCATAGGTAAAAATGCTATCTTATATGAATAACATATTAAAGTTATTATTATAATAACATATTATAGTATAATATCCCCATATAAACAGCACATTAAGCTAAAATAAGTTTGCTGGAAAATCTTATGGGTGTCACTTATGCCAGGTGGTTCTAACACTGCATTGGCATTGTGAAAACATTTGCAAAATTGTGGGTTTGATTTTTCTCCACGTCCATGTTGATGTAAATATACTTACACACCAGAGAAGCCAACAGAATTACAAAACCTTAGATTGAAGTCTTTGTGAATATAAAATTAAGCCATTTTTAAAATGCTGAAATGGAAAATTAAATGCATTTTGCATATCCTACAAAATACATCCTTTTTCACCACTTTCAACATTTCACTCTCTGACCACATAGTCTTTTATACCAAGGAATCCATGTGTAAAATGATTTAAGTAAGAATCTTCTATAGGTTATTCTCAGCTGTGAAAATTTTGAAGTTTATAAAATGGGTAAAAAAAAAAATGTAATTTTAAATATTTACCAAATAAATATTTACCAAATACTGCCCTTTCTTGAAAATAGAGTTTATTTATAAGTATGGGTATACTTATATAATTAGAATAAATTATATTATACAATTATACCTTTCTATGTCCCAAGACTTAAAAAAAATACCATAAGGTATAAAAGGAAATGATAAACCAAAAGGTAAAATATGTCAGCCTGGTGGATCTCTGCCAAGCAGATTAAATCTGAGTAAATAATGCAAATTTCCAAACAGAAGTAGCAACAGGTTTCAGGAGACTTCTTTCATAGCCCTCGTGTTGCTGCTCATTTTCTTCTGGGCAATAATTCCAATTTAATTCCTTTAACCAGAAGTATTCATATTTAGTTGTTTTGTATGTTTAAATGATTGATCCTGTATTTTCTTCTCATTACCTTGTTCTCCCGCCCTCTCACAGACAAAGATGCTCACTGAGTAAAATTCATAACACACTCTTCCTAATGAACAAACTCCCACCGAGCACCAAAGTGCTTAATGATGCTCAGCAGGCAGAGTTCTGCAGTTCCCCTATGTGAGCCAATGTATAATCACACCACAAGTTAAAACAAAGTTAAAACAATATTTAGGCTGCCAAGAGAAACACTGGAAATGTAAGACATGCTGCATTTAAATTTTTCCAGACTTTAATTCTGTTCCTCTGCGTGTTCATCCGCTGTAATTCGGTGGGGGGAGAAGCACACTGGATGAAGTATTTGTGATTATGAAATTAAAATCTCTTTGCAAGGCAGCCAAAGTAAATTTAGGCAAACTGTTTTTAATCAGCCTTCAGTAGCTTGCAAAATACCGTTTCAAACAATTTTATTTGTGTAGTACATACTGTATATATTGATCTCATCTCCTTTTCCTTAGAAATGCCTACAGACCAAATTCTGCAATTAATCAGCTCTGCAATGAAGTTAAAAATTATTTTTAAAAAACCAACTCTTTTTGCCATGGTTGTTTATTAGGGGGTTCTTAAATTAGAGCTGGCACTTAAAAACCCAGCTATCACGGCCCACTCAGGAGAGCTTTTAGGCATGCTGCTCAAGCATCCCATTTATTCTTGGGGTGATAAGGCAAGAAGATCCTTAGGCTGGGTGGTGGGAGGCCACAGCTTGCTCCCATCTGCTGGAAAGGCTCCAAAACCACCTGGATGTGGCAGCTGGGAACATGGTCAACAGTCAGACTCGATCTTTGGGGTCTTATCCAGTTTATACATTGATGTAACTATGTGGTTTTGAGACACTGCAAGTGCCCCTCATGTCCTCAGACAATTCTGTTCTTCCCTGGCAGCTGGTGAACAGCCCTGTTTTTTTTCTCAGATATATATCCTTGTCTTCCCTCCCTGAGTGGGACCCTTGTTTGGTTTGGTTTGTTCTAGGAGAAAAATCAAGGGTCCTACAAAAGTTTGGCAAAAATCCCCTTTAACTGAGACCAGTCCCTGTCCCTGCTATGGTGCCATGCCAGGTATTGTTGTCCTTATGGGGAAAACCAAGGGCACACCTGTACCTACAGTGATTTAAAGGAAAATCCATGGGATAATCGTATGGCTGCTGTGTTCAGAACATGGCATCTCCTCATCTGTTCAGGGATGCTGTGGAACAGCCCAGCCCCTTTTGGGCTGTGCAGACAGGTATGGACAGGGTTAGGAGCAGCACAGTGCACCCAGCAAAGGAGCTGGTGCTTTGCTAGGGGTTCAGAGATGGTTGGATTAGATGGCAGACAAGCAGTGATTAAGGCACTGTAAGGGATTGAGTTGTGCAGAATTTACCACCCAGCCTTAGGGTCCCTTGGAATCTCTCAGCCAAGAGCAGAATTTGCAGTGGCTTCTTTGGAGTCTTGCTTCACGCTCGGGATTTTCTGCATGAGAAGACAATAGTCATTAGTGTGTTAGTTTGCCAAAACAAGCATAATAAAACAATGTACTTACAAGTTTGATTTGTTTATGGTGAGGCTCACTCATAGGCATGCCTAATTATTCTGAGTTTTTATTTCCCCCTCGGTTTCTGATGCAATGCATGGCTGCAAAGGGTTTTGCACATTTCTCTTCTCTAGATTCTTGACCATGGGTGACTGTGCAGCAAAAGTGCAAATTAAGAAAGTCTTGCCTCTTTATAAGCACTAGGGATCCTCTTTCCTGCTCTAAAAATGTCTTCATTCAACTAAACACTGCAAACTTTCTCCATTTCACATTGATTTACTTAAAACACTGCGAGAACCACAGAGCTGAAGAGCTGAATGTAGCAGGCGAGGAGGCTGTTTGGTTTCCCCGAGGAATGGCACATTCAATTATATATTGAGGGTCTGATTTCCTGAAAGGTTAAATTCAGGAAATACTGGGATTTCAGTCATCTTTATATTTGACCACAGTGTGGAGCTGGATGGATTGCCAGACCCAACAAATGCAGTGACCACCCAACCTCCTAAAATGCCCCATTAAAGGCCAGTGCTTATTATTTATCCAGTGCTGATTCTTTGTGCAGCCTCCAATTTTCGCTGTGGTGAAGCAGACAAACCCCAGCACAGATAAACATTGGGTATTGATTTTGTTATTTATAGGGGGAGCTCGGGCTCAGTCCTCCCCCTGCCTCATGATCACTGCACCACTCAACAGAATGTAAGGCATAATTTCCACACTAGTGATTACATAACAGGAAATGCTGATATAATTCTTACCATAATGGCACTGCTCAGTGCTCACATGGGAGGACATCTCACAAACACCTTTCAGAAATTCTGGTTTTGGTACTACACTGATTATTTCACTTAAGTGAGGAGAAGAGTTTTAGGCGTGTTCCAACACAATAAATTTTGACTGTAATGGCTGAATGAACCAAATGGTTTGGACATATAAGTTCATAATTATCCTATCAATAATTCTACATATAAAAATACAACTCCATGTGCAACATGGATTTGTTGAGAATGAGGGTCCATTCATACATTTCCAGAACACTTATTTAAAATCCAAAGCTGAAAAGCCTGAGTTTGAATATTAACGACAATGCCTCAGGTTAAGATGAATATTTATTGCAAACTTCTTCTGAGAAATGGGAACAGTTCAAGTCACGTCATCTAGATGAACTTTTTTCCCCCACAACATGGCAGAAAAATACTAAATATTTTAAGGTCCTTCAGTAGGCAATAAGAGTATTTTTTGCTAAGCAAATATATTTGGAGAGAGAAAGATTCTTGTGTTCAAAAGGGAATATTGCTTGAGAGAAACTTGTACTTATCAAGTTCTACTGTTATAAGGGAAAAAGGAGGTAGTTATAAAGGGAAAAATAGACAATTGCTCTTAAATCCTGCACCATTTAGAGTTGTGCTGTGTGAGAGCAGGAATAAATAAGGTTTTGCTTTAAAGAAGGTACTTATGACCTGGCAATTACAGCTCCTGCCTCGGGCTCCTGAAGAAAAAAGCTTTTAAGTGCCGAGCTCAGCTGAGGTTGTTGCATTTTGTTGTATTAAGGAGTGGGTGAGTGGGAGGTGTTCCACAGGCAGAACCAGGCTGCTCTGCCCCTGCTTGGCTGACTGAAAACAGCTCAGCTTCTTCAGTACAATGCTGAACTGACCTAACAGAGATTTTAGACAGGCTGTGCCACACAAGCTTGGGTGTAGGATCACCCTGAGCTTTGGCAGGGATTGGCCCTGCTCACCTTGCTCTGCTTCCCTTGGGGTAAGGGCACAGCAAGACTTCCTGCCTAAAAATCCCAGATCCATGTGCTGATACCCCAATGTGCCCCCAGCTCCTGCAGGGAGCCTCTGTGCCCCACAAAGGTTGTGCTCACCCTGGCACTTCTAAAATATCAATGATTATATATTTAATGTATAATAATATACCTATATAATTATTAATATATAATATATTATATACAATATTTATATAATATAAAATTTATAATATATATGTTATATATTATATATTATATATTATATATTATATATTATATATTATATATTATATATTATATATTAGAAAGCATCAATTATAATATATAATATATGGTATATAATATTATATATATATATATAATATATATAATATATAATATAAAATATATAATATATAATATATCAGGTGCTTTTCAGGTGTTGACCAGATCAGCTAAGCAATTAATGGGGAAATTCCTTTGTATCAGAAAAACTCGTGTCTCTGTTCTGCTAAAAAGAAAGGCAGTTAATGTTTTCTTGCATTAATCTCTTAAATATACAGCAGTTTGCTTTAGATTTCTGGTATTTCCCTTCCAAGTACAGGCCTGACTGGAAGCCACAGCAAACCCATCCCATTTATTCTTTTTAATTCACTGCTGGAGGTCTGAAGAACCAATCAGTCTCCCAACCAAAATCCCCCCTCATTCCTTTAAAATGCAAGTTAATACAACAAGCTTTCTGTTCCATCAAATAACACCTCTAAAACTCTAAACTAAAAACTCTAAAACCTCTCCCCTGAACACTTAGCAAAGAACTGATTGGCCCACTGAAGACAGCCCACGACTTGGGAAACAGGGAAATCTATAACATGTCAAAACCAGGCAAGTGCAAAACCCGAACCTGGGCACATCCAGCCCATTTCCCACCAGGCTTGCACATGCAGAGTTGCTAAACCTCATTACAATGTAGCATAAATGGAGGGCTAATTAACATAAGAAACCGATCCAACAGAAAATCCCATCAACATACATGAAAACGAAGTTGATGTGTTTGAAATTCAGCCAAGTACAAATTAATTCAACATAGATTACATACACAGGGAGAGAGGGGCTCCAGCAGAGTCACTGGCACTGCATGGGTGTCCATGCCAGAGAGATTCCCCTTTCCCCTGCATCCCCTCCCAATCAGGAAGATGAATTATATTGTGCACCATATGCTCCAGCACCAAACCAAGCAGTGGTCAACCTCTTCATCCTGATAGCTGTAATTTCTTTATGAATTAATTTGTGCTCTGTCTGTTTTTCCCTTTCTAGACACGTGGTTCTGGGCCAAACTCAGTCCTATGGTGGCTTGTGAAGGACTGAGTGTCTGATTGCTGCCCCCTGCTCTGCACTTGCTGGTGCCACCCACGCTGGTGCCATGGGGATCCCTCTGAGGGCAGAGCTGGAGAAAGGTGCCTGAGCTGGGATCAGGATAGGAACAGCCTGGGAAAAGCTCTGTGCTGGTGTTTCTCTGCGCCCCAGGATCCAAACTGGATTTACTGGAGCAAACTGGAGGTGAGAACAGATCAGAGCTGCAAACCCTGGCCATGCCAAGGTGTGCCTTGGCAAGGGCTCTTCCCACCTCAGAGCTGCTGCTGTGAGCAACTCCTGTGCAAAATTCACACTGTGGTCACTGACAGCCTCCTTACACCAAAGCTTTTCAGAAATATCATTTTATCCACCAGACACAGCTATGAGCAGTTGCAAGCACCTGAACCATATTATTTGAAGAAAATAACTTTGGGAATCCTGTTTCTGCTCAAGCTGCTGCTGTTTGGCTGAGCAGGGGGTATTTGTGTCCTCATGCTGGAGGAAGAACCATTTTTCTTCTCTTTATTGCTCTGGTCTCTAGATCTCAAATTATCTGAAATGCTGTCTTAGTTAAGTTCATATTGCTCTGCCCTTCAGGTCATAGCAGATGCCAGGACCAGAATATTCTCAAAAACACTGGCAGCTGTTTGTTTGAGTGGACTTTTATAGGTCTGAAGCCTCATTAGTTGTTTTCATGACCTGAATACTAATTTAGCAGTGTGCTTCTTAGGCTCTGGATCTGAACACAGAAAATTCCAATTAATTTCAATCTATAGGTATTAGTTATCCTTGCTTAAAACAATATGAATTAGTTTAATATATACCTTTTATGCCAATAGAAATTCTGTGTAAGTATAGCAGAGATGATTACAGAGAATCCCTGTAATAAAGTATTTTATGTCAAGATGTCCCACGTACAGCAAAAAATAAATTGTTGGGTCAAGTGGCAAGTGAAAGATATTCAGGATTGGTAACACCTCATTAAAAACCATTTCAGCTGCCCTAAGGCAAGATGTTAATACACAGTAATTGTCTGCCCAGAGTGAATCTTTTTGCAGTTACATGAATAATGCAAAGTAACTAAATATGCTTGTTTATGTATTTAACATATTCACTATAACTTCAAAGCTAAAGACTCTTTTTTTTGTGTGTGTTTTATGCTACAATCACAAGTTCACAAATAGGAGAAAGAAGGATAAAAACACCCTCTTCTACAACTGCAAACTTCACTTGCAGAAAACAAAGTATGAAAATAATTTAATTAGGGTGTCTGAATCCCAAGGAATTAGTGGTGCTGCTGCATCTGCACTCATCTTGTTGCTCCAATAAAAATGTAAACAAATAATGGGACACCATTAATTGTAATTTAAACAGTGTAAATGATGCCTAGTGCTGCTCAGAAAATTACAGAATGTTTTCCAACTGCTTTTGTGAAATTGTGTATGTGTTTTTTGCATTTTAGCAAATAATATCTGGGACAAAAATTCCAGTAAATCTCAAGTACCCTCACAAACAGCAGACAGTCTGCATCTTCAATCTGTCTGTGGAAAAGGAATTTGAGATTTATCCATCTCAAAATAATACTTTGGTCTTATGTTTCAGACTTTGAATGTCTGGATAAAAGGAGTTCACTTTTCTATTGGATTACTTTTTTATAAACTACTACTCAGATTTTTGGAAAGGTTTTGGAAAGGCTGGAATTCTTAACACTAACTCCTGAATTCAGTCCTTCATAAGGTGTTTTATGAAAGTAGATGTCTTGATGTGCACTGAGTGTTGAAACAAGAAGTTTAAAACATGGGCAGAGAAAAATTGTATCTCTTATCTAAAATAATTTTTTACAAAATATTTTTCTCTGCAATTACTTGATCATTTGTATATAATTTGTGTATTTTAATGTTGCTGTGAGATGTAAACAAGATCTAATTGAGTGTTCCAGAATATTAATGATAGATTTAATTTATTATTCATGCTTAGAAAGTAGCCAGTGTTACTGGGTTTTGTGTGTTTGCTCTGCTGCAAATAGCTCAAAGATATGATCTGGTTTGCAATCTAGAATAAATGTTCTGTTTATAATTATCAAAGATATGATCTGGTTTGCAGTCTAGAATAAATGTTGTGTTTCAGTTGAGCAAGAACCTGGTACCACTGGTTTTCCATTGGCAGGAGACAGAGTGGGTGACAAACCACAGCTCTTTCCCCCCCTCTTCAGAATTAAGTAAAATTTCCTGTTAATTTCTGGAAGTCCATCCTGAAAGACTTGTATTAATTAGCACTCAAATATAATTTATGTAGCTGTAAATTGTGTCTGTACAGAACTTTTTACACTCAGGGAAGAGAATTTCCTTTGGTGACTCTGTAACCCAGTGACTTGCATGGGTCCTGTAAAAATCAACCTCGCAGGACAGGAATCCATGGCAGGGAATTCAAATCCCTGAGCAAACAAGCTGTTCTTTAATTAGACATCTTGAGCTATATTTTTCACTGTTATATTCTGAACTTATGATCTAATCAAATCAGGAGAGAAAAAAACAATATGGGGAGAAACCATGAACTTAGAGCAGTGAGACTGATCAGAAACCATGGAAAACCCAGTGGGTTTGCACAGATTTTTCAAAATGTAGAAACCAATGGTTTCTAGAATTGGTTTCAGGTATGTTCTGGGCATTCTGAAGCCCCCTGAAGAAATGAGAAGGAGCTGTGCTGATGTGTTTCAGCCTTGATTTCTAAGGTCTCTTTTTCAGTCAAGCCTTGATGGTTCATGCCCAGCCTACCCTTGGTCCTCCCTGCTGAGAATACCAACAGCAATGTCTCATCTCCAGGTGATATTTAATCTCCTCTGCAAACCCCTGAGGGGCAGAGATCACATCTACTTGTCTGTAAAACCTAATGTGCACATATGGCAAAGAACAAATAGTAAAAAGGATCACAGACAATACGTGAGGCTAAGTTTTGTTTACCTTTCTGACATGGGAGTGTATTTATGCCACAATTACTTTCCAGAGTACTTAAGCCCCATAAAGCCTGTGCAGCTCCAGCCAGGGTGAGGTGACATCATTGAGTGCAGGAACACAAAGTTTTACCATCAGCCTTTTCTCAGGCCACAGTGTCCTGTTAACAGCATTTGAGGTTGAAAGGCTAGTTAGGCAGACGGAATCCTTTGTTTTGTCCTAATGTATATCTGATGTGGCAGCTGCTCCCTCATTTAAGAGGAACTGGATAAATTTCAGTAATGGCAAGAGGACTTAAGGCAAGGAACGATAGAAATTTTCAGCTTTTACAGCACTTTTTTCCTATTTCTTTGCTCAGTCAAAGAGCAATACAGTGGCAGCAGTGTCCTGCTGAGGATTGCTGCTCAGAGCAGGGATTTGGGAAGGGAGATGCTCCTCAGTTCCTCAGCAGTGTGCTCATCCCTGCCCAGCACCACAGAACCACTCATGGGCTGGCTCTGCCCGCTCTGTTCCAGCTGGAGCCTGGGCCAGGAAAAGCCACCATTACATCTGTAAAGTAATTCAAACCAGCAGCCTGCTTTGGCCAGGATGACAGTGGGTGGAAATCATGCAGGTGAAGAGCTAAAAAACGCCTTCCAAAGGCAAAGCCCTCCGCTGAAATCATAAAGTGTGCGTGCACACGATGGCTGGGCTGGAGCAGGGAGCCAGCTTTCTGCCAGAGCTGGCATGGGAGCAGAACATTATTTGGATTCAAAAACTATGTTAGAGGAGGACAACAACATTGTCTTAATGACTCATTTTTGTCAGACCGGATTCAAAACTTATACCAACAAATTTGACATTTCATACTGCTCTGCAGAAAGCAAGTAAAATGAGTCCATGTTTTAAAACAGCAGGGAAGCTTCCAGTGCTACAATTAACTGGTAACATATGCCACTGCTGCCAAGAGGATTTTTAATCTCTTTAAACATTAATGTAGCATTTTTGCTTCTGTCGCAATAAGGCAGCCATCTGTGTTTGAACCTGCTGGGAAACTGGGGATATGTTTACAGAGAGAGAAATAGAGAGAGGCAGAGAGGGAGGTAGACATCCATGTTTCTAGACCCAGCATCAAAAATAACAATTCAAACCTTTTAAATAGTATTATTAAGGTGTCATATAGCGGTAGGAAGATTGTTAAAATGCTCAGACTGCTCAATTTAAAACTGTATGAGAAACTAACCCCCAACCCAGAACATATTCTCCTTATTTAATACACTTGTTTTTCTGCATGACTGTTGCAGTTAATAAAGGATTTCATTACAGACTTATTTCCAGGAAAATCCCGGGTCTATGACATTGAGACAAACCTTTTATATGATATTGAGCAACAGCATAAGGCTGAGAGTTCTGTAAATCCTTTCAGCATGAGCCTCCAATTCTGCACTGTAGTCTCATATTTATGAGGTTTTAATTTAATTTTTTTTTATTAGGAACTAATGTCCTCCAGAGAACCAGATATAAAAATGCAAGCTCACAGCTACCCTCTACAGACGTATAAAAGGTGATGGATCTGGAAAAACATCAGCTCTGCTTTTTTTGCCGTTTCTGTCTACACTCCTTGGAATGACAGCCTTCGACATGGGGACAGGTCTGGGGTAAAAGGAAAAGTGAGAGGGATTTGGGGTGAGGAGCTCACATTGCACTCAAAACCAGGTCTGGAAAAACCATGTCATGGATATTTCTTGGTTTTGGGGATGATCCCAAAGCAGCTGCCTGGTGCAGACTCTGGAGCCAACGCACCCCAAGAGCACAAAGCAGATCCCAGCAGGGCCTGCAAGGTGTGGGACAGGCAGCCACAAAAATACCCAGCAGAGAGGCAAAAATAGCACAAAAAATAACCTGGTACAACGCCCAGCTGAGGAGGGATCCCTGGGAAAGCGCCAGCCCTGCCGCCGATCGCTGCAGCCTTTATGAATTCACATGGTTAATATTTTTAATTTGGTGGGCTAAATTGTTAAGTGCTGACATCCAGCATCCTTTGATGAAGCTGCAGGTGCTCAGCACATTTTAAAATGTAGCCACACATTTTTGGGCCCATTTGTTTTTCCTGGCTACAGCAATTCAGGTGGGAGGTTTTAAAGAACTTAAGTAGGCTTTTTGCTGCTGGGTTATTGCTGGTTGCTGTGGATATATTGACTAATGGATGGAAAGGGGATACAGGAGTGGTCTGTTGTGTTATTAAGGATTGTCAAGCAGGAGATAAAGCCCTTTTTAAATGGATCTGTGCATAGGTTAAAATACATCACATGGATCCAGACATTACTGTATAAACCCTGGAGTGATAGCTTTGGTTACAGCTCCTAATTTAGTTTAAATGTAAAATGGCCATAAATAACAGTTATTTCTCACACAGACAATTAAGTACCCAATATTTATAAAATACCATGTATCACACAGACCTCTAAAGTTTGAGAAAAATCTCGTGCTGTTTTGGGGATTTATTACATCCTATATATTTCCTATTACATCCCATATATTACCTAATGAAAGAAAACCTATATGAAAAGAATAATTTCCTTTCTCATAGTGCTTGTTTCAATTTTATCTCTTTTTGTTTCAAACCAGCCCTTCTTTAGCTTTCCTGCACTTGGAACTGGCCTGTTCTGCCTTGTATCTTTATTATCTTTATGATGTGTTGAACTCACCCGTTAAAAGAGAAGTGTAATTCTATGACAAACCACTTCACCTGCCAAGTTAAGCTTGGACTAAAATTGTGAATTGTTTGATTTTGAATCACTAAATATGCACTGAAGTATTTACGTTCCCTACATATTTTTGCCATTATACTTTATAAAATATTTTATCACAAACCAATCCTCTTAAAACAGACTAAGGTAATATTGTCAGACAAAAAATGATAGAAAGTCTAGCAGGGGAAACTAAAAAGGAAGAAAATTCAGCAAAATTCCTGACAATGACAATATTTATAAGCCACCTGCATAGAAACAGTGGAATTTGTCTAGATTACTCATAATTTATTTTTTAAAACTATTTTGTCAATCTATTTTTTTAATACTTGAGGTTCCAGACAGATTTTGGCTTTGGTATGACAGACAATGATTGCCTTGGATTTTGCTTTATGCAAAATATTTGAGATAAAAGTTCCGAGTAATAAAATTTTTTAAAATCATTTCTATTTCATAAACTCTTGGAGAAGTCTCACTTTCCACAATTTCTCTGTACAGAAATTTTCTTCCACCAGGCATTATGCCCAGTGGCAAAGAAAGGATGCTGGACTTGCTCCTGCTTGTCCATATTTTCACTTCCTTAAAAACAAGGACAGTATGATCGAGCTATGACCAAAGCTAAGTATTTATTTGTATATATCTTTATATTATATATACACAAATATATAAAATAGATATATTTCTATATTTATATAAATTATTATTTGTATAAATATATATGTATGAGAAATACATAGAAATGTATTATATATTTATATATACACAAATATATATAAAATGTATATTTGTACATATTTTTTCCACACAGAAACTGAAACTTTAAAAGTTAACAGTTCAGTTAACTTTTAAAAAAATCCTTTACTAGATATTTAATTCAGTGAGCACCTATGGGTGATAGGTAATTGCAAAAGAATATTAAAGTTTTGTGATGGACCAACTAAGGACTAAAAATTAACTTAGAGAAAAATATTGATAATAAAAAGCTCAGCATGGAATCTGCTGATAAAACAGTTACTAAAACCTCATTCTCTTCACGAGTGTTCAAGGAAATACCAATATTCACTCAATAGCAGAAAACCCAACAGAGAAATAATATTCTGTAATCAGCAGAGGCAGTCCAGAGAGGCTGTTAATTTAGCAAAGAAATCAATCAGCTTGGCCAGCAATGATTTGTTCCTGTTCCACCAGGTCACTTTCTCCACCTTGTACCTGCAAACGATTCCCATGAGGCCACAACTGAAGTTGGTTTTCCCAGGCCCAGAATTCTCCATCCCCTCCTTGCCCTGAAGAAGGAATCCCGCTTGTGAGCCTTGCAGCCAGATTTAAACAATTTCAGGTGGCAGGAGGAAGAGATCTCTGCCAGGTGCCAAATATAAAGCAACACAATGGTTGGCAGTGCAGTAAACTTGCTCAATTTGTATTTTTTCTTTTGGATTGTTTCAGCCTTGGGTAAATGAACCTCCCTTGGATTGGAAATGGCAACTGAAACATTATATAAATCAGCACGCCAGCTGATTAAAAATAAATTAAAACTTGAAAATTTGGATTCAACAAGTTCATCATGCCTGTAACTGACAGTGTCAATATACTGAAATGATTCAAGATACAGTTCCTAGTTCTAATTTTTGGTCAACGCTGCTTTCAGTAACGAGTGTTTTTGGCTCAAATATGAATTACTGCTCTTCTGAATGGAAGCTGACTAGTGCCATCCCACAGAACAGAACACAAAATCCCATCTCATGGAGGGCACTTACCAACTGCTACAAACACCACGTTCAAAATCATGTCATGCCCAAAATCAAAGTTCATTTCTTCTGTTGTCAGTTCTGTACCGCTGTGGGAGCTCTCCTTACACACTAATCAAAGTGATTTTCCCCCTCTCTCTGGATCAATTTCCTTCCACAATAAAAATCAATTCTCAGTCACTTTGTCTTCCCCAGTCAAAGTCAATTCCCCTCACGCTGACATACATATTCAAATGTCTCCCCTGGACCAGCAGCACAACCCAGCCCACTGCAGCTCTTTATGGATTGATCAGGTTTACCCACGGGCAAACAGAATTAATCCCCACTCACACGTGCAGGATCAATGTCCTCATCCCAGTTTAACTCTGTTTCCCTCCCTGACCCAGGGATGTGATTCTGCCTCGTGCCCTTCAGGAGCTCTGATCTCCTCCCAGCTCATCCTTTCCAGTTTTATTCCAGCTTTTCCCTTTCTTATTCCTCGTTCCAAACTGGCAGCAATCCCAGAATACACGCTCCATTCCTCCTTCCCTTTATTTGACACCTCTGGGGTCTCCTGCACCCAATTCCTTCCGAGCTCAGCAAGATAAACTCACTTAACTAGAACTTGGAACATTAATTGGCTCAAGGAATTCATTCTGCCTCTATCTTTTATTTCCTTTTATTTTTTCATTTGTTTTGCTCGCTGTGCTACTCTTTTACATGCTGATCTTTAGAGATTTCAGTACACATTTCTCAGGAACATATCCCAGTTAAATTGTCACAATTCCATTAACTATCTTCTCTGAACATCTCAGACCCAATCCTTGCCTCTAACCAAGATTTGTGGGATGTCATTTTTCTAAAATCTTTTACAGATGGACTCTGAAGAAAACCCACCCACTCATCATATGTCTCTCATGGGGTTTTTATACCTTTTGCTAGATTTTCATCCAGACTTGTCTGATTATATTTTGAGAATAATTGTTTTACAGCTCAGGAAAAAAGGGAAAATGAAAACATAAGCGAATATTCTAAATAATATCCAACCAGAAATTAATATCTCTCAGCTTTTTTAGTAAGACTACAGCTGGAGGAAGATAGAATACGAAAGTGAATTCAGAAAAAAAAAGAGATCAATATTCAAGTTTTTATGTAAAACTATTAGATGTTATATTCAGAATACCTAAAATAATTTTAATGATCTGACAATGCTCACCTTGAATTTACTTCAATGCATAAAAACATTACACCTGCAACTGCAGGGCAGGACTGTGTTAGGCTGCTAATGTAATTTCCTTCAAATTTTTTAGAAAAAATTATAATTCTGTGATTGATATCATCATGCTTTAGCCTCAATCACTTCCACAGTCTCAGCCTCCTTGATACATTACTTCAGAAGATTTTTTTTCTAGTAGAATAAAAAAGAAAGCATTTTCCCCCCCTCAAAATAAAATAAAAAAACTATTTCAGGGGAAAGAAAATTTATTCATTCACAATTGTCTTTATATTTTGTCTCTACCAGCATTTAGAACTTGCAATAGTATTTGCTATTTTTGTGCTGTTTGGAATTAATTTCTATGCAAAAAAAAAGGGGGGGAAAGTTGTCATAAGTGCAAACAAGAAAACAAAGTGGGGATTTTGCTGGCGTGGAGCAAGGCAGGGCTGAGTGCTTTCCTGGAAACCCTGCACTCCCATCCCTCTGTAAATGCATTAGTACCCATTGTTTCAGCTCCAGGTGCACATGTTTGTCTACAAATTATTTTCCTCCTGAAGGCCAAAGAACAAAAGCCAAAAAAACCCCCCTAAATTGGAAAATAACCTCATCCAAGCTCATTTGCAGGAAATCCAACACTCTCAGCTTTATCATTCCAAAACCCATGGAGACAACACAAGGGACAGCTCCATGTGCTTTATGTAGAGAAAAAGAAGAATTTTGCCTCCAGAAAACTCAAACAGCCTCACTCAGGGACTGGGGGAAGAAATGTTGAACCCTATGATGTCTTTGGTTTCAGCAAGTTTTATCTAATTTAGCAATAAGATAAAAATCTGAATTTTCTTTTATCACTCAATTATCATAGACCTTTCTGCACAGCCAGAACAATTAAATTCTTGTGTTGAATGACTGAAAATGTGCTCAGAAGGGAAAGTTGCTTGCTTTGGTTTTGCCTTTTCTTTTGTGCTCTCCAAAGACCTGGCTGAGAGACTGCACAGCTGGAGAATATCACTCATGTGGAAAAGGAAAAAAAAAGATGAATGGAATCTAAACCAATTAAAAATACTTGAGATTTTATAATTTTTTATCTCACTCTTGCATTTCAGATTAAATAGATCTTTGCAACTCCTTCTGATCACATTCTAATGACAAACAACACATAACACAATCTGAAACAATTTTGGAAAACATTACACAGAAAATCCACAGGCAGATCTTTTTGCCCACAGAGATTAATATCAGAAGCTATGGAAAAGTCCACTCAAGCATTTCCAGTTTTCTGCAAATCTTCTTTTCCAATTTTGAATTATTTTAAGGAACACAGAATATTCAGAGAGATTTCTGACAGCTCACAGTGAGTCACCTAAAACCAGAAATGAATCCCCTTCCATGATGACAGCCCAAACAGGAGCAGTGCTGCTTTTAAGGAGTGGATATTTGTCATGATATTCCCAAATAAAATGGCAATTCAAGCTTTCATTTTTAGAGTTCTTCAAAGTTCTGAAGATAGAGTTATTTCTGCAACAAACAGCTCTGAAGAGTCTGAGTCTGCTGTACAACAAGAGTTTGGGAAGGGAAGGATTTATCCTGAAAAATCAGAATACCAAGCTAAGTTACTCCTCTGTAGGGCAAATTAAACACCTAATTTAAAAAGGCCATTTCAGTCCTATGGGAATTCAAAAGGATTTATAAGGCAAAATCCCTTTTTGCCTAAGATCACATATGTAGGAACACAACAGGAAAGTTACAGCCGCCAGTGGTATTTTCCACAAACATAGTTCACTGATTTCAGTGGCAAACAGAAATAGAAATAGAAAGAATAGAAATAGAATAGAAATAGAAATAGAAATAGAAATAGAAATAGAAATAGAAATAGAAATAGAAATAGAAATAGAAATAGAAATAGAAATAGAAATAGAAATAGAAATAGGTTTTTCTTTCCTGCTGGGGAGCTGAGGAATGGGGTTGGTGTTCAGGGCCACAGGAACTGATAAGGTTCATTTCAGCTGTCACTGAAATTTATAGGAATTAGCTTCTGATGTGTCATCATCTCTATAATGACACAAAACTAAAGAAAATAAATAACATTTAAGAACTTGCTACGTCCTCCCTGTCTTTGTGTTTCTGTACAATAATCTGGCTCTCAAATATTTAACTTAGACTTACTTCTGAAACAAACTCAGCTTTTTTCCTATTTAGGGACTGTAGCTGGCCCAATATATGTTATTTTCAACTGTTTTCCATCCTACCTTTTCCTCTCTAAATATTTGTGTGCAGGTATCATTGTTGGCTTGATTTTCCAAAGCTCAGAATGTGGACATTTCATATTCCACTCAGCACCTCCTCATGAGATATGAAAAAAGTATTCATAGAAAGAGGTTGTATTTGGGTTTAACATTGTTAGTGTTTCCTCTCATGAGGGATATTAAATAATTTCATGCACAACTGCTCAAAATATTTTTTAAACTTCGGTAAACATAAGATTGCCAAAATCTAACATATGTTATGTGGTATTTAATTCTCCAGAGGAACTGAAGGAACAAAACACTTCTGCTAAAGTAATTAATAAGCACCAATACAGATACCTAGAAGCTGTTCCATCAAAATGAATCATATCCTTCTCCAAGTCACACCCAATATTTAAGCAGTCTAAAAATGAAAATTCAATAGACAAGAACACTGGCTAAAACAAGTGCTGAAATCTCATGTATCGAGATCAAATCACCAAAGCTGTGCTACCTTCTGCTGCTCCTGAATCAGGAGAAATAGGCAAGTTATTTGTAGAAAATTAATTTTGCCTATGAGAAACCTCGTTTGGCACAGCACATGAATCCTGTGGGGAGTGGCCATTAAGGTTAAAGTGCATGTTAATGAATTATTGAAAGTAAATTAAAAACCAGCAGAGTTCCTTAAAAATTCCTCTGCCACTTGTAAAGGTATTTTCGGTTATTGCTTACAGACATGACAGATAATTCTTACTTTTTGCTTTCCTGTAATTTAACATATCCAAATTCTCTTCTAAGTGAATCCTGCTGCAATACTTGGCCAGCATTGAAGCGCTTCACATATTTTGTGCTGATATTTACTGGGCAAAAATAGAAGCTCAGGTCATGTGTGTGGATCTTTTCAATCCACACAAAATTCCTCAAGGTGGAGCAAAAGTTTGGGCTCCTTCTGCCAGGGTGGTGTTGAAGCTGCTGCCTCTGGCTCCTGGGCAGAGCTGCAGGAAAATGTTTCTCCCAGTTCAGGGGCACAGAAATCCTCTCCTCCTTGCCTAGAGAAAATAAATTAAAATTCCACGAACAGCAGAAGGAATAATAAGGAGAGGCAGCATCCCAATCAATGAGGAATTTCACTGGATTGCTCGTTCTGAAATTAGAGCTGCTCAATTGTTTTACATTGCACTCAATGAACACTTAAATAAAAATCAGCCTCTGAGCCGGCATTAGAGCCAGGAACTCCTCCATAAGTGATGTCACTGGGCTAAAAATTCATGATCTTTCTCTTAATATTTTGTGCTTCTTTCTTTTTTTTACTATTTATCATATGAGAGTTTTACACATAAAGCCTAGCTTACACATCTTAATATTTGTATTTTTACTCTTTATAATAATTTCAATGCCATTATTAGGACTGGTGTGGATTTTTTCTTTTTGCTTTTCATTTTAAAGTAATCTTTTCAGTAATGAAATTTCTTTATTGAAATGATAAGACAAAATAATAAAGAAAATATATTGATTCTTGGTTTTGATTTTGAAAATTCTCTTAGTACTGAATAAGGAAGTCTGCATGGTTTAAGATGTTATTAATAAAATAAAAGTAGAATCAGTAGAATCAGAAAATAAAGAAAGGAAGAAGCCTATGCTTCATCATCTTCATGTGATAAAGAATGGAAAGGTACAGCTCTAAATTTCCAGGTCAATTTTCATGTAAAGGCATTTTCAGAGTAAAAGTGCTTTTTGTGGTTGAGTTACAGTAAGTTTCATTCAGTTGTCATTATTTGAATGACAGAAATGACACAGAAATTGAAATTCCCTTTTCCATCACAGAAGGTTCCTGCAATTCAGTATGGAAAAAATGAGTTCAAAACCAAAACTGTCACTGCCTTTTCCACCTGGGTTCTGCTGGGCCAACATGCTGCCCACCTTTGTAAAATGTTTAATTAATTTACACTAATGATGCAGCCACTCCATTAATGCACTTTGCAGGGACCCATTGCTGAGGATCAAAGTCAACATTTCAGGAGCTGGAGCCTCTGAGTGCTCCAGGGCACAATTCACCTCCCTCAGTGGAGACATGGAGAATTTATTTATTTTTATTCCTGCATGAAGAGGCTCTTCAATATCTGCTTTACCACAAAGCAGAATAAAGTGGCCATGAAATTTGGGCTCATTGGTGGATGAGGTGTCATTAGCCTGAAATTCCTGGGATTGAACAGGCTGAGACAAGAGCAAGCTTAATTACACTGGGGGAAGAGTTTCAGGATCACATTAAGGAATGGAAGAGGGGAACCCCACAATGTTGCACCCTTTATGTAACAAAATCTTTATGAAAAATTTACTTAACGGATATGTTTTCTGCAGACAGGATTTGCATAATATGGCTTTGAAGGTTTTAGAGACTTCTATGGGGAAAAAAAAAAGAAAAGGAAAAAAAAAGGAAAAAAAAAGGTGGGAACTGCCTACTTGAGTCCTTTCAAATACATCACAAATTTACTTTTTCCCTAGCAAAAATACCCTTTATAGACAGGTTGGTTCTTTTGGTTTTTTTGGAAACAATCCAGCCCTTCCCCTAAGATAAGACTTTTGGGTCCACTGATGAACTTCAATTTGACAAATATTAGAGATTTCAAAGATACATAATTCAGAAAATATGAAAGTGCTCACATGATGGGTGTGAATGGCTTTAAGCTGATGGAGGTCAGGCTTAAATTGGATATTAGGAGGAATGGAATGAGCTTTGAGATCCCTCCCAACCCAGACCTGGGATTCTGTGAAAATCAGCAGCCTGAGAGGGAATCACTGACCCACAGAAGGAAACACTGAGAGTTTGACATTTTCTGTTTCATAAACCGAATATTTCACCATTTTTCTAGGCAGTTTTGGAGCCAGCTGACACCATTTTGTGGGTTGGTGGGCAAAGGAGAAGTGCTGAGCTTGAGGGAAAATCTGATTCCAGCTCTCCTGAATGCAGAACACATTTAGAAGAAATGAGGCTCCCTTGTTTCACAAGGTGTCTTTCCAGGTTTTCATCCCACAGCAATTGTTTGTCACAAAGCTGAAATACTTAAAAATCAGGTTCTGAGAGAGGCTGCACTGAGAACTTCACATTTTTCACAGCTCAGCAAACACTGTCATGGAAAAGCTCTGTTAACATGGTTCACATACTTGTGCTGGAAATGACATTTAGCTGCAGACACACACACACCATGTCAGAGATGCAAAAAAAAAATTCCAAATATTTTTCCACATAAATCCACAACGACAAAACATTATCTGTTAGCACAAAACTGAATAAAAAGAACTGACTCTCTTTTTGAAGGTATTTAAGCTCAGTAAATGTCTAAAAGAGCATTTTCCCTCGTTGCTTTTAAGAACCCAAAATTTATTGCAGCACAGTAGGAGCCTTCAAGGTCAAAGGGTAGAGAGTCTGCTTGCTGCAATATAATCTGACATGCTAAATCATGTACCAGCAGCCAGCAGTGCTGCTATCATGAATTTGTGGGAGAATAGAAAATGATTTTTACAAAATATTCATTAAACTATATGGCAATTTTCATTTTTTATGTGTTCTGTTTTACTGCTTTGTTTTTCCTGCCCCATAAACAATCTTTACAAAAAGCTCCTTCTCTTCCTTATCTCTCCTTTGACAAACATTATGTCACAGAGCAAAGGCTGCTAATGGAATAGTTTCACAGACAGGAGGTGAGGCTTTCTTTGGGACTATAGAAAAAGCATTTTTCAGAAAGTATGAAAGGAAAAAAAATGACATATTCAGGGTTTTTTGTTTGTTTTGTTATGCAACAACATGTGTATAACATTCCTAAGGATGATGGCAGAGGATCAGAGCCTCCAGCAACACTTTAATCTGCTGCTCAGCTCTATTTATATTCCACCTGAAGGGAGAAATAACTGGGAGATTGACAAAAAAGTTCCTGAATTTGTCTAGTGCTAAATCCTGCAAGCGTGCCAGGCCAGTTGAAAGCTGTAAAACCCCAAAATCTCACAGACCCATGAAATGGGAACTCCTAAAAGAGATGTTTTACAGGACACAAAAGGAGATCCTAAAGCAGCCAATGCAGAAAGGCAATTTCAGTCCAAGTCCTTATGGGCAATGGAGATTAAATAAATAAAATTTAAAAAAAATTGCAATAAATATATGAATGAAAGCATTAAAAACCCCAGAATCCAGTGCATTATTCAAAACAAAGCAGCTCAGGATCTCTTTAATTGGAGTAGGATGGGATACAAAGAAGCAGAGTGAATTTCACTAAAAATACAAGATTTTAGTTGTACTGCCTGAAATGGCTTTCAGGGTGCTCCAGAAGAAATGAAGGGACTTTATCCCCTCTTCTTACATAGATCACAAAGTTATCCCTGAGAGCAGCTGAATTTAATTCATTGCTATGCAAAAGGGAACAACAACAACAACAACAACAATAATAATAATACTACCCAAACCCAACGACTACTACTATTATTTATTCTTATTATTACCATCTTCTCCTTCTTCTTTTAGGACCTTAAGATTCATGGCTTGAGTTCTTTCCTAGCTTTTCAGAAAGAACTAAGTTTTGTTTCCCTGTCCTTATTTTCCAGTATCCAGATCTCCCCTATCTGCCATTCCTTAGTCTGTTTTCAGTGTCATTTGCACAAATGATTAGCTGTAAATCTTTCATTAATTGAGGACAACTGAGGATATTCACACTGGTTATTTGCCCATAAAACAAAAAATTGTTTGAGCTACTCAAAAGTTGGTAATTTAAACGAACCTGTGTAACAAAGATATTAAATATGATATTTAATTTCTCAATAAACCATTACACAAAATCATAGATTCATACACAGATAACAATAAAACATAAAGGCCAACCCTCAGTCTAGAAAATATTTGCCATTTCTATTTGAATTATTACTGGCATTATCAGCATTAAAAAAGGATTGATTTGACCCCATGCCTTTATTTTTGGGATGGCAGGAGTGAAGTTTTTATTAGCCAAGGGTGCCCAGTTTGCCCTTATTGCCTGTGTAACTAACTCAGAACACCTGGGCCACACGGGCTCTGCATTTCACCTGCAGCATCAAACCCCAAACTGGGCAGGCTCCATCAGGACACCACATGGCAGATGCCAAACCCTCTCATTTTCACCCAGAAAACCCAGCAGTGGCACTTGTGAACTGAGAAACTATTTCCACTCTTTTTACGTGGGGAAGCTTGGAAGCAGCAGCCCTGAGAGGGATGTATAAGTGGAAATTGGATGCTGCTTTTTGCCCAGAAAGCAAACAACCATCAGCCCCATCAAATGTTTGCTTTTCCTTTTCTTTTTAATTCCTTGGAACAAAAAGGCCAGCTGGCATTCCTTCCATTTCTGTTATTTTCTCAAGATTCAGAGTAAGCCAAACTCACAATTACCATAAATCTAGAGGGCAGTGTCTAATAGATAAATCTCCCAGAGCTGATGATTTGCATTCAGCTTTTGAGAAGAAACCCTGCTCATGTTTAACCCGCAATTCAATTTTAGATACATCACATGAGAATGGAATGCACCTCTCCACCCTGCTGTTATTCTTCATTCCACCTTTTCTCTCTGGGTCTGATCACTGTTATTATCATCCCTGTGGGCTGCCATTTACAGCTTTCCATGATTTTGTGTCCAGAGAGCCAGGAGGAGCTGAACCCACTTCACCTGACCCACTGAACAGTAGCCAGGGGCTAAGTGAGCACATGAAATCATTAAATACTGTTTTGAGTCACCAAACACAGAACTCTGCAAGCTGAGACACTCCAGGCCAGATTTATTCCTCATAGAAATAAGTCTAATCCTTCTTCAAAGACTGGATCCTCAAAGGACTGAAGGAACTTTCTATTCCCTACCCTGAAAAAGGGAGTATTAAAGCTGTTCTGAGTCACAGCAGTGTCAAATCCCAAAAATTAACATTCCTACCAAAATGTCCATCTATAAAGTTGTGGAATTCATGATGGGAATATCCTGTTAACAGCCAAAGCATCTGCTATGAAAGGGCTGCACCTGGTACCTGAGATCACCACAGACTTCTGCAGACTTTGAGGAAGATACTCTTATATCTGGACTAAAAAAGCTTTAGAAAATTATGCTTTAGTCATAAGTTCAAAGCAAAAGTTCATCCTAATAGCACAGGACTCCACAAAGAGCAGCCCAGCTCTGTCCTGCAGATCTGCCCTAGAGGCTGGGCTGCCTTCAAATGCAATATGGATAATTCATTTGCTATACCATTAATGAGAGAAATCCACAAAGCATTTTCATTTTAAACCCCCCCAAAAGAAAAAAAAATAATATTAATACAGAATTTCCCAAAATTAGAGCTCTGTACGTAAAAATATAAATAGATCTCAACTCACACACAGCCAAAGATTTACAGGAGGAATTTGGATTTCCTTCACTTGAAGTAATTAAAAGCAAATCTGGAAACTGTTATCTTAATATAAAAATGCATTGCTGCAAATTTTCGGCTTCACAATTTTTTGGTTAATTAATGACCAAATCAGTACTTCAGTAACTATTTTTCAAAGAAGCAATTTTATTTACAGAATGACCACAGTATGTGGATTATAATTATAAAGTCTTTGTTCAAAGTAGCACAAATTCTGAAGAAAAAGCTCTTTGTTGGTCATTACTGCAAAATTCTGTTTTACAATTGAAACCTGTGCCTGTTCACCTGGGAAGCATTTTAATACAGGAGCATTTTAAACGTTAACACCTCCATAATAGCCAGCAGAATGTGCCTAATAAAGGCTGATTTACACTGTATTTGATTAAACTGTATCTCCATCTGCAGAAGGTAAATGGATTCTTAAATTACTCGGGATAATTACAGCCCACAAACCTCCCAGACCTCTTGCAGCAGCTCCTGAGCTAAGGGAAGAGGACATATTCCGGCTGTGGATTAAATCCAGGGAATCAGCCCAGCCCAAAGCTTCCCTCTTAAGCTGCACTAAGGGAAATACAGGTTGGATATTGGGGAGAAGTTTTTTACAGAAAGGTGAGAAAGCTCTGGAATGTTCTGCCCAGGGAGGTGGTGCAGTCCCCATGCCTGGGTGTGTTTGACCAAGCCTGGATGTGGCACTGGGTGCCAGGCTTTAGCTGAGGTGCTGGGGCTGGGCTGGACTCGATGATTTTGGAGGTCTCTTCCAACCTAATAATTCTGTAAATTCTGTGCATTTCTCCCAGAGGCACCACAAGGAGCTCAGCAGGAGCCCAGTGTTTTGCGGAGAAAAGAAGAAAACCCCACAACTTTGTAAAAGTTGTAAAGCTGGTATGTTTATTACAGCGCTGGACGCATGCGGAGATTGCTCTCCTCAAAAAAAAGGCACGCGTGCCTCTGAGAACTTCAGGTCTCTTTTTATCTCTCTCTCAAATACATATGCATACAGTTTCACAATAGGTTCATACATATTCATTTTTATGGGTTTCGTGTGACTTGTATTACTAGTTCCTTTTTTATCAGAAAAAATTCCGAGGTCAGGCTGACTTGCCCTTACAGCCGTCCCTGCCTCTCTCTATCATCTTCTGTCTTTTTTGCTTTATCTCTGTCCTTCGCTGAAGTAACTTCACTGAGCTTAGGCCTTGCAGTCTGGCTAAATAACTATGGTTTCTAACCACAGACTCAACTCAAAAATCTACATTTCACTTAAATTAAAATGGATTTCTATCTTGGAAAATTTTCACTTTGCTTCACCTGTGTTGGTGCTGACCCTCTCTGCAAAGACAACTCCTCTCACCATCAGCACTGAACCCTCCTTGGAAAGGGAAACCAGAAAAATTCCCAACAGAACAAGAGAGTTTGTGGGATTTTTTTTTTTCTTTTTTTTTCCCCATTAAATGGTTGCTGAGCAGCCCAAATGCTCCAGGAAAGCTGAGCTGAAATTTCAGCTGGCAAATATTTTGATCTCAAACAAGGATACTTAAAGTAATTTTACCTCAGCTTCAAGGAGAGTTTATGAGATAGAAGAGTAATCATGGATGATTAGATAATTATTGAAATAGTGAATAATTATTAGATAATTATTGACAAAAGCAAGCTTATTTAAAATGGTCACAGCATCCTAAACTCAATATTTCTGTATTAATGATCTACAGAAGCCTATTTTCAGACAGTCTCAGACTAACATATAGATTGTTTTGATATCACAGTTTTCAACTCCAGTTAAAACAAAGAAGGCAGGAAGAGATTTGAGGACTTTTGAGTCCAATCTGCATGCTGTAGTCATTCTTCTAGAAAATATAGTGAGAAAAAAGAGGCTGTAAAATGTTTTCTTTTTTGATAATGGGAGAAAATTGTCCAGTTTCCAATTTTGTTGTTGACTTTGCTGATAAGAAATCAGTTAATGAAACCTTTGATGATAATTAATGTAACAGCAAAAAAAAAAGTGATTTATTGTCTTTTAATTTAATGCCAAATTTTATCCTTTTTGCTGGTAATTTAGAAAAAAGTCTGTTTCCCTTGAAAAGTCCCTAGGCAATAGTTTTAAAGTCTACAGAAAGCAGAGAGAGTCAAAGGAAAAGATTTGGCAAGACACTAATATATATTAAAAAAATATTAAGATGTTTAAGCCAAAAGATCCTGACAATAAATATTTATCAAATCCTTATTAATTTTCAAATTGCACTGTGGGAAAACTGAGGCTGTTGCAGTGGCTTTTATGCCTGACTGCAGAGCTACTGCAGCTCCACCAACAACTTTGGAATATTTGGTTCCATATCACCTCTGAAACACACCCGAGTATTGTCCCTGGTCTAAAGAATACAGGAAATCTGAAGATTTCTGGCATGTAGGTAAAAAAATATCAGGAGCTTGAAAAATGAAGAATGTGTTGGAAATGTGTCCGTTTGTGCCAAGGATGCAGAATAACTGAATTCCTCTGCAGGGTTATCACTTGTGTGATATTCACTCAAGAATGAGTGAATAACTAGCACAGAACAAAAATTAACAATACAAAATGTAATTTTGTATACAAGACTTTATAACTATTTTTTTCTTCCTCTTGGCCCAGTATTCCAGTGTTATTATTGAGGAGTCCAACAGCCATAAAATAAAGAGAAAAAATAAAAATCAGATTCCATCAGATTTTAGAGTGGAATAGATACTTATTATTCCCTAGAAAGAATAAACTGGTCTGAAGATGGTAAATGAAATTAAGATTTGATGATTTAACATCACTACAGAGCCCAGAGTGATCCTGGGCCTGTCCCTCAGCTCAGTTCCTGCTGAATGAAATCCCCAAGTTTGAGTTGAAATATGATTCAATGGACAACCAAAACTTCCTGAGAGCCTTCAGTGTTCTGAAATTACACATATTTTCCCCCAAATTTCAGTAATTTGGAAGACAATGCCATCACCTAATAGTTTTCATAGCATGTATATTATTTAACAAAAAGCCCTGATGGTTCCTAGGACATTACAACACACTCCAATTGTTTTCCTGACACTGAGCCCCATTAAAGGAAAAACACAGGGCTCAGGTCACACATGTGCTGTTGTAAACCTTGGATGCTGCCCTGACAGATGGGATGGCTGAGTTACAGTGGAATCAGTTCCTTGTGAGGGAAACTGCAATTCCTTCTTCAGGCCTTGTTTTCTTTGTCACAGTAATTGATGCTGGGGCTCTGGACAAGAAGAGCCCTGTGGAATTGTTTTGGGCTGTGCTGGGCACTGCTCCTGGTGCTGTGCAGGGCCTGGCTGTGACCCCAAATGCACCTGAGGAACATTTCCCTCACTTCTGAATCCCCCATCCAAACATAAACCGTTAATTTCAAATGTAGATAGCTTTCATACACTGTTTTGCTATTTTAAAAGATCTTTTAATGGCAAGCACTCAACAGCTCTACCCTCCTTGAGAATTCAGTGGATATTTCAACTTTCTTCTAAAGTCATGGTTATAAACTGCTGCTGATCACAGAAACCAAGGTGCTCTAGGAATGAAACACCAAATTCAGCACCTCTGAAAACTCTGTGTGCAGAGCTCTGACACTGAGATGGTGGCCTGATGTGCTTCATTCAAATACCAAATTATTTCATTAAAAGCCAGCAAGTTTTTAAGAACAGGCAACAGAGGGTGATAGAGCAAACAAGAATTAAGTCACTGTTAACTCTGTATGTATTGAACCCTGAAATTTACTTCTCAATTCAAATATAATTATCAGCACGTTTCCAAGCCAAGAGAGTCAGGGACATAAGGGTGTCCTTTGCTAATGCCAACACAGATTACAGAAAACTCCTGTGAAAATTCAGTCACGTGGCTAAAAAAAGGCCCAAGGACACAACGGTTTTCCAAGAGATGTGAAAAATGTGGTGGCTGGTCAAACCTAGCTCAGAAAAAGCAAAGCACGGACACACAGAACTAGGAAAATTACTCTGGGAAGCGTTCCATTAATTTGGATATATTAGTTTTACCTAAATAATAGAGAATAAAAAACGAAGACAGAATTGCAGCCTGGTCCACTCTAATCAAAAATCCTCTTTTCTTTTGAAGGTGTTTAAATAGCTTTAAAGTTATTAATTTTAAAATATGAAACCAGTACTTGCACTATTTTTTTTATATT
Source organism: Ammospiza nelsoni (assembly GCF_027579445.1). NCBI lineage: Eukaryota > Metazoa > Chordata > Aves > Passeriformes > Passerellidae > Ammospiza > Ammospiza nelsoni. The sequence continues at coordinate 3,777,646 of NC_080647.1, read as the reverse complement.
TTCTTGCACTAGGAATGAAGGCAAGCAGCTTCCTGCTGTGATGAGTGCTATACTGCAAAATTTACTTTTTAGTGCAGCACACTTCATTGCAAGCTATTTTAGTAAGAGTGAAAAAGGTGATCAAATAGATTATTAAGCTAACCAAGAAATACCAGATTTTCTTTGCATTAAAATCAACAGCAAGTTGTTTTATCAGATCATAAATAAATGTAGACACAATTAAAATTTTAAAGATAAAATTATCAATGGTAAATGAAAATATTCTAATGCAATAAATTCTGAAAATCCAATGATAGCACAGAGAAAAATTAATGATTTGACTCTAAAACAGCTGAAAGGAAAAGGGATTCTTCCTGCTGATTCAGCAAGGATTTGGGATCTCAAGGCTTTCCCCGTTGCCTGAGCTAAAGTTTGGAATATAACAGCACAGGAATTAATATTTAGGTGCAAAATTGTATTAATTCCATATCAAATCCTGGGCTGCCCATTCCTTAAATAATGTGAAGATGCTGCATCTCCAAGATCTCTGTTGCCTTGATCATGCACACATTAGAAATTTTCTGCTTTTACAGAATTTGGACATTCACCAGGATTATCCATTTAATATAAAAAAGCGCCTTTCAGCCCTGCAAATGAAACAATAACAAATAAAATGCAGCTCTGGGTTTCCACCAGAGCCATTCTGAGCCCCAGATCTGTCCCTGCAGCAGGAGGGGCTCCAAGGGGACTGACAGACAAAGCCCACGAGGGGTGACACCTCAGAGCAAGCCTGGAAAACTCAATCTGAAAGTTGAGCTAACAGACTTTTGGACAGTAGTAAATCACTGTCAAACAATGAGAGACACGTTGATGGTTGTAACTCTTTTCTCTGTTGACACATCAATCTGTCTGTCATTCAGTGCAGAACAGAATCCATTACATTAATATGTTTCCACAGGCAAATTGAGAAATTGTGATTTTAATCTCATCAGGGTGGTTATTTTTGCAAATAGCAATTTTAGCTTGTTTAAAGTTCTTCTTATAATAAATTAAATTATAGTGGAAGAAATGAAACGTTTAGAGCTGAAAACAACTAAATATTAGTGCAGCTAAATTGCTTCTAATTTTTTTAGTGCTAATGCTTCTGGAGAAGGTATATACTGTATAAATAGGAAGGAATACTGTATAAAACAGTAAAGAAGATACTTCACATTATCTGCTTCAAAACTAGAATATTTTAATTCATGGAGTTAAAGACTCACCAGGTATTTCTGGTACATTAAAATTCACAGGGCTTTTCCCTGATCCTTCCCCAAGAAGCATTAGCTGATACATGTGGGTTCAGTCAGAATATTCCAATAAATAAATAAATAACTAAATAAATCACCTCTCAAAAAGCAGAATTGTACCAAATCCATGGCATTGCCCCTGCAGGCCCAGATGGAGCTGGAAATCATGGAAAGCTGAGACTGGCTCCCTGAACTCACTTCTAACACCAAACTCCACACATTTTGTATAGAAACTCTCTTTTTTTGGAGTTCACACCTGCATTTCTGGAGGAATTGGATTCAGCCAACCAGCAGAACTTGTGATGAATCTGAACCAGACCTGTGAGAATTCAAGCTTTTGCCTCTCAGAAGAGAGTGAAGTGTTTCACGATATTTCACATTTAAAGTGAGGCTTTCTTCTGGTACCAAATCAAACCCAAACCAACTGACTGAGGTTCTTTGTTCCTCTGAAGTTTTATTCATGATCTTTTTATTTCAGCCTAATACTGCTCTCTAAAGATCATTTTAGTGCCCAGTTGAGTGTAAATGATTTCCTTTGTGGTTTAGGAGTACAAAAATATTCTTCCCTAATTCAGTCCTCATGGCTAGAGCTTGAAAGGTAGCTTCATTATATTAATTTTTTTTCCAGATTTTTGAATATTTTCATTAATGACAAGAAAAAACATGGACGTTCACAAACCAGCAAGAGCATCCTGGGCTAAAAGAGCAAATAGAAAATATTTTTTCAGCAGATTGGATGACACAGGTAACCTTTGCCATTCCTCTGTACTTTACATGAGCCAAGGGACGACAACATTAAATTATACAATGCCAGGTACATAGAAATGATAATTTCCTGCTTCTCTGAAAGTTTACCTACCTTAAAGAAAGCAAGTAATATTTCTCTGTATGTCAACATTGTCTCAATCCCTGTGTTCACATTTTTATACACTTGTGGAAGACTGTGGTGAAAATATCTGGTAAATACTTGTGAAATAAAAAACCCAAAAATCAGACTTGTGCAAATGGTCTTGAAGCTTATGAAATCAGGACAGTTGCTTATGAGTTTTAACAGATGGAATAATGTAAACTCCAAGGCTCAAATGGGACACAGAATTTAAATTTGTTTATAGCCCATGGACTATAACTCCTTTACCTCCACATATCCTTTTATCTTTGTGTAAATAACTTTGCATTGTACCCTGCTGTGTACATTTGGGCTTGTCCCAGGTATATTTCAAATGACAACTCAGGACAAAATGCTTGGCATTAATGTTCAGGCACTATTCCTTCCATGGCAGGCAATTACGACAGAGAATTCTTAATTTTGTCCTCTTTTAACCTGGAGCTGACCTGCCACTGGAATGCAGTTTCCTCTCTTGTCATTGTTACTCTGTAAGAACACTAATAGCACCATGTCATGCAACACTGAGAAAAACCCCAAACAAACAGAAAAAACAACCCTCAGAGACCTGCAATCCCATTGTTACTTGGGTAATAAAGAGAGGGATTTTCCCTTTATGGCTCAGGGGTGAACACAAACATGACAAATAATGAGACAAAAAAGCCAAGGAAAACTATCAGGGTCTTTGGGACAAGTGACAAGGGCACGGGAGGAGCACAGCCCTCCTGCCACACGCCTGCTGGAATTTGGCTGCCAACACTCACTTTGGTCAAAAATGGAACAGAAATTTTAGGAACTCTTAAAACCATTTCAGTCCATGCTTGAAGTATTTTAAAAATTCCTGACAATGGTTGGAGCTGACCTGGTAAGCTGAACTCTTGTTGTTTCACTGCCCTGGTGCTGACAAACAGGAGCCATCAGTGGGTGAGGTTCCAGCTGGGAATCCGTGGGGGCAGAGGCACTGAGGGGACACTGAGGGGAACACCAGGGCACCAGGAACCTGCAGGGATGGACACCAGGGCATCAGGAACCTGCAGGGGTGGAAACCAGGGCACCAGGAACCTGCAGGGATGGACACCAGGGCACCATGAACCTGCAGGGATGGACACCAGGGCACCATGAACCTGCAGGGATGGACACCAGGGCGCCAGGAACCTGCAGGGATGGACATCAGGGCGCCAGGAACCTGCAGGGGTGGAAACCAGGGCGCCAGGAACCTGCAGGGATGGACACCAGGGCACCAGGAACCTGCAGGGATGGAAACCAGGGCGCCAGGAACCTGCAGGGATGGACACCAGGGCACCAGGAACCTGCAGGGATGGACACCAGGGCGCCAGGAACCTGCAGGGATGGACACCAGGGCACCAGGAACCTGCAGGGATGGACACCAGGGCGCCAGGAACCAGCAGGGGTGGACACCAGGGCATCATGAACCTGCAAGGGTGGACACCAGGGCACCAGGAACCTGCAGGGATGGAAACCAGCTCAGCCCAGCAGCAGCTGCTCCCCTGGGGAACCCCATGGAGATAACCCCGAGGGGTTCCCTGGCACACCTGTCCTGGGGGATGCAGGATTTGGTCCCTGGATGTTCTCAGTGAGGGGAACAAGGACTGCAGGGTTTTGGTCCCTGGATGTTCTCTGGGAGGGGAATGGGGAGTGCCCTTCAAAGGGAACCACCAAAATGCACTGGCAGTGACCCACTGAGCTCAGCTGCCATTCCTCTAATTCTATTTCTGTAATTCCAGAAGTTCACAGCTTTGTTAGCATGGCTAAAACAGAGTGGTTAGAGGCAGGAGAAATATGAATCCATGCAATAATTCAAACCTCAGACAGAATAACTTACTTCTTTTCTCAGTGTTTCCTCACCTCTGTTTGGGAATTTCCAATTCCTCGCAGGCTTAAAGAAATCTCAAGAGCAGCATAAAATTATTGAATTAGTTTTAGATATGCTAAGCCTTTTAGCTCACATTACATCAATGGCAAATGAGGTAAATCAGAGTTCTAAAAGGCAGATTACTCATTCAGGATCAAAATACAACTTTGAAATATCTGGCATATGCACTTTTAAAATTCAAAATGTATTAGTAATTAATATTTGGGTTAAAAAGTGTCATCAAAAGTATTTTGATGGGGATGTTAATGAGATAAAAACTCATGACAGTTTAAGATGAATACTTCTGGAAAAGATTATAGTAATTGCATATATATAATTTTCAGATTTTTTTTTGCAAATATACAAACTACCACAGAAACCTCAAATAAATTCAATTCATACAATTCTTCCCATTGAGAGAGAGAGGAATGGACTTTGTGTACTTTATTCTTCTGTTCTATTTCTGTTATCTTATGTTTCAATTTAAAATAAAACTTGTTTCAGATGACTCTCATGTAGTGAAACAAGACAAATTTTAGTGTTTCAGTTTTGCAGCTATGATTTAGCATTCAAAAAAGCACCTTTACAAACCAACTCATTCTGCTGCATTTTTTAACTTTTGTAAACAGATTGCAGAGAAGGAGCCAATGCAGATCTGGACATCTTGTATGTCATCAGGCACAGCTTTTGAGTTTTTTATTGCATAAGGGATGGATTTCTGACAACACATTTTAAAAATTGCTTCTTATCCAAAAAACGACAGGCAAGAAAATTACTCATGGAGAGGAATCTTTGTTCAGTGGGAGCAGAGCCCCCACGTTCTCTGCACTGGCCGAGGGAAGCGGCTGCACTGGAGCACCAGACACATCCAGGGAGTAAAATCTCCCCACAACTCCTCCACAGGGGCTTCCCACAGCAATCTGTGCTTCCACTCCAGCCCCTGGCCTGGAGAAGGAGCAGAGACATCTGAGCTTTCCCCAACCAGAGGTCTGTTATTACCAAGCCTGTCAGTGTAAGAATAAAGTCAGAATTTTAGACACCTTTCAGTGGACAGTGCACCAAACCCCTCACATGGATTTTTTTCAATAGTTGTTATGACAGTTGTGTGGAGTATGATAGTTACAGACGATTTTAGAAATTTGTTCATTTTTCAACATCGTTAATTAAAGAAAATAATAATAATTAATAAGAGGCAAAGGTTCTTTACAAATGTTGAGGCTCTCTAAAGAGAAATGTTTGGTAGAAGAAAGTGATCAATGTTCACCATGGCAAAGGATGAACAGAGTATTTCAAGGTGTAGTCCCAAGGCATATGAAATACATTACATTTTTTAGGTAATATAACTTGTATAAAAAACTTACATTTTCTAGCTGTTCTAATATTTTCATAAGAAAAAGAAAATTCCAGTCAATAGGCTTTGCACAATTCTAAATCAATGCCATCAACTGTATTAAACTTGTCAGGAGGCAGATCCAACATAGCTGAACAGGTGTAATCAGGAAATAAATATTATCATAGAATGATGGGGGAGAAAGGTGAAACTATACTGCTGACAAGTGTATGCTATTTCATAAAAAAATTCTGCTTTTATCTGTAACAATGGTCTGAGGAAGATGATGTAAAACTTTTTAGAAACATTTAAAAATTCTTACCTGATGAGAATTTGAAAAGACTAGAAAGTCTAATTCAAGCAGCCATGAATACAAGGATACACCATAAAAACTCCCACTCACTACTGGCATGTGCAGGACGTCCAGAGTTTCTCCCTGTGTGTTCAGGAGCTCATCTGGAGAACATCCAACACGAGGTGGTTCCTCTCCAATGAGTTGATCTTGCCTGACATCCCTGTTCCTTCGTTCTGGATTTCCAGAACAGAAATCCTGTCCCATCTCTCTCCTGCATAGATCTGTTACACAAACCCCCCAGCACTTCAGATTCTCTGCAAAACAGACAATTTTGGGGAACAGCACCCGATTTTGTGTGTTCTCCTTTCCTGCAGGAATCCACAGTCCCTGTGAATGTGTCACTTTCCGCAGCCTCCATCCACGGTCTCTCACACCCAGCAACCCTCTCCTCTGGCAGCTTTCCTTCCTTCCTTCCTTCCCAGAACAGAAACCATTCAGACATTTTTCTCCTTTCCCCAAAATACTGCTCATGCTACTAATTACAACCCCACCAGTACTTTCTTAGTTTGCTAAACTTGCTGCTCTTCTCCAGCAGAGAAGAGACTTTTTACTCCATCTTACCCATTTCCCTTTCACCCTTCACACGGTCTTTAATCCACCTAGCAAATTAATTCATATCTGATGGACACAGGCCTTTTTCTGTTTGGATATTCTGTAAATTCTGTTTCTCTTTCCTGTTATCTGTTCCCTTCAGATCATCCTGCACAGCTCTTACAAATTTGTTCTTTGCATTACATGACATTATTTCAACTATAGATACTGAGTCAAAAATTTTATCTTTAAAAAATAAACATAATATTTGCAATTTTTGACATATAAATATCAACCAGTAAAATAGCAACCATCTAAACAGAACTTGAGCCATACAGTGAATGAAGAACCCTGGTTTGAATTCCTGCACAGTATCTGTTACATCTCTACCAAACAAAAGAATGAGTTGAGCACAAAATGAACCTCTTGTTTTCCAACAAATGCTACTTAGCTTTAGCTCATAACATTAGCTGAGAAGATTAGGCCTATGAAAACTCAATTTTCCCAGTCCAATGGGAATAGTGGAAAATAATACACAACAAAATAATAAAACCAGCCTTGTTTTACTCAAAAGAACCTAACACTGTGTCAACGTCCCCTTCAAGTGATTGATGAAGTAATATGGATCTACACCAAAATAGGGGTTGGCTATCATTTAGAAAAACAAACACGTTGGAGTCAACCAAGGAAACAATTGTACAGATAAAAACCCCAAACCACTGACAAGGCAAAGAACACAATTCACTCCAGAAAATGGAGAAGTGCAGAGATAGCAGTGGGGATCCATTTGCTGCCTGGCTAACCAGGGACAAAGGGCTGACAGGTAATGCACTGGAAAAACACTGAAATTCCAGGCCAAATTCCAGGCCAAAATTCCATCTCAGGTCAAGGCTTTTGCTCAGTGAAGGGAAATGGGGTGGGAGAAGGGTCCTGGCTGCAGGAGTTGTTGGGAAATGTGTGGTGTCCCAGAAAACACAGACTGAGGGACCTTGGAAGTGTCACCAGGGGTGAAGGTGGGAGCTCCAGCAGGATTCCTCAGCAGGAGGAATTGTCAGTGAAGTAGCCCTTAGGAGAAGTGTGGACCCTAAAAAGAATTTTTAAAGAATATTTTAAAAGAAACTAAAAATAACTCCCGAAGTTTGCAATACAAATCTGGTCTCTTACCAAAAGTTTTACGTAATTTTCAGCTGCATTTGTAAGAATCTGCCTTCTAACTTCTGTAGCTTGTTTATTAAATGGAGAGCTTTGGTTCAGCACTCCAAAAGTTATGGAAATGGATGCCTGAATTCCTAAAAGCTGCTGTTAGACACACCTGCATTTGTCAGAGCCTGACAAGCACACCTGGACAATGGTCACAGCTAGAGATGGCAATGGCTGATTTGGTGATCCCGAGGAATGGGGACTCCTCTGTTCTTGGAAAGCATCCACAGCATTTCATATAGTTTTCCCTAGTTTTGTATGCTGCCACGTGGATATTTCACTTCTGCCAGGTCACAAAAGAGTGTTTGAGCTCTTTCCTGATTAACTTCATGCTTTACTTTTGCAAAAGTTCCAAAATGAGTGTGCAGTGCTGTGGGACCGTGAATCTCCCCAGAGTTCTGCAATGTCCTTGAAAGGTTTTGTTACTGGAGAGAAGAAACTGAACCTAGAGGGAATAAAGTCTGCAAAGAACCATAAACTCAGAGAGGTACCTGGAAGAGAAGGGAACAGCCTGCTAACTGTATTTTAGGAGAAGTTATAGAAGTTATGAAGCCCGGGAGATCAAATCAGGAGGGACTGTTTGGAGCAAAGGCAGAGGGGATAGCAGCTGTAAGGGGTGACAGAGAGAAGGATCTTGTGCTGAGGGCCCAGCTTGTCAGACTCCCAAGTTAGCTTAAAGGTCACCTCTGAAAGATAGCATTGCAAAGGGCAAATATTACAAGGTTGCCCTCTCTGCTCCTACAGCTGAATTAGGCCTCCACGAGATGGACTTTGAAGGATGGCACTCCCGGGCTCTGCCTCTTCTCTCCCATCATTTGTCTCTGTTATAAGACAACACTTTATATATTTACTTCAAGATCAGCAATGCAAAGAGCAAGATTACATACAAGGATAAAGAACATGTGCATTTATCATGATAACTATCTATTATAGAATACCAGAACAAGAAAATTAGGTTGGGTGAGGCTTTTTGGGGTTTTTGTGAGACACCGGCAGAATCACTAAAAAAGAGTTTGCCAAGACAGGAAGATTTTATTGTTTGTAAAGGAAATAAAACACAAATTGGCCTGCAAATTCTTATAAAGAAAGTGTCAATGACAACTTTTGCAACCAAAGGAGGTACTACAAAAAATGTTCTTTATGTTTGGAGGAAGAAGCTTGTTGAGAATTTGGATATAAGACAAGTGGAATGGGATGGGAAAGTCAGAACCTTAAAAAAAGAAACCCAACAAAGTAAGATCTGTTGATTTTGGGCAGGTAGATGAAATGATGAGCACTCCAAATGTGAAATACTTGCTGATGCCACAGAGAGAAGCGCACAGAATGCAGGTCCTGCAATAAGGTGGGATTACTCTCAAAAGGGCACAGTGGCAAGTACCAAAAACCACTGAAGTTATTAGAGTAAAAAAAGGAATTGTGTTGTGAGCAGGCCACAGGGAACACTGGCTCAGCAGTTCCATATTCATGGCATCACCAACAAATGACAATTAGGGGCTGAAACCTTCAGCCTTGTGCACCCACCCTCCCTGCATGGCCAGGCAGGGATGGACTGCCACAAATATAAACAAGAAAGAGGTAAAATCTCAGCCTAGAATGGAAAATAAGAGGTCAGGAAGCACTGACTAAAACAGACCCTTTCAAATTAGCAGGAGCTGATCATCTGCCAGCTGGAACACTGCTCACAGGGTCTCAGGGCAGGTATTGGTGACTTGGAGGACAGAAAAAGGACAAAGTGCCGCAAAGCTGACAATATCAATCACATATATGGACTAGAAATGAACAGGAAAAGGGAAGTGGAGCCTGTGGTCCATAATTAAAGACATTTCCTGCAAATACTGGAAATAAGGAAGTAAGAGACAGCAAACAATACTTTGCAAAAAACAATGCAAGGAAAATTCACCTTGTTTCATTTTGCATAGCATTTCTTTAGTAACTATCACTTAAAGATGAAGAATTAAAGTAAATCTAAGAAAAAGCTCTCACGTGAGAGACTTGCAAACAGATCCTGGGTTTCTAAAGAAGAAACTTTCTAAAGAAGAATCTTTGAAAAATGAAACTTTACCTTAGGAAAATGGAAGGGCTTTAGCTGATCACTTGAGACAAAAAATTTACAGGATGTGCCAGGGACCTCAGAGGAGCCAATCTATGTGAGAAAAAACTTGCACTGTATCATGAGACAGAACTCCTCAATTAAGATTAATGTAATTCTAAAAGAATTCTCTAATTCTTCAGAGTAAATTTAAGTATATTTTTGCATTGCAAAGTGACAAAATCAAAATAACATATAGCTATCAGAAAATTGGACTCAGTCCAGAAGATCTTTCTAATTGTAAAGTTTCTATTTGACACAGATAGAATTCCAAAACTACTTCTAATTTAATATTACAACTACTGTAAAAGAAAGGGAAAAGATGCTCGTATAGGACAGTGTTTTAAATAAGCAAATCTGTATTTAGAGAAGAGGGAATTTGGCAAATGATCAGATCAAGAGATATCCTCATCTAAGGCAAAATCCTTCCCTACTCCAAATCTCCTGACTGGTATTTCTTCTTTTCACACCTATTTCCATTCAGCACCTTGGAAAATTCTTCTAAGTCTAAGAAAAATATATATTGTGCTTAAGCAACTCCTGCCTTGCACTAATCTTCTGACTTCATATTTGCCATCTTTCTGCACTATCCAGAGTGTGCTTAGTCTGCAAAAGTAGCATGGAAAATTTTTAATTCTCCTGAAATACCTGGCACTGAGCAACGTCAGGTGAAAGAAATTTAATTTTGTGGAATATCATTTGGCTTTGATACAATTTACCCTACCTTGTACACTAACTCCAAATTGAAAATCAGTTTTTTTGTCCACGACCCCTTCTTCAAAAAAATTTCTGTGTTTTCTCACAGGTGTAGTCATTGACCCCTGAATATTTGTCCTCTCATTTTAGGATATAAACAGCTTTGTTATTAACCCTCAGAGTTTCTGACCTTGCTGCTTTTGTGAAATAATAGTGTGAGAGTGGAATTTTCTTCCAAATGAAATGTTTACTCTATAAAGCTGTAACTGCTATATTGCATTGTATTTTTATGTTTATTGTTATGAAATGATGTTATTTGTAAGTGTAATTCTGTAATAAAAACAAAACGAAGATTGATGCTGAAAGAGAATGAAATTTCAGAACATGCTGTAAAACTAATCTAATACTGGAAAATCATAAAAAAGTGCAATTACTCTATTTACAGGTGAAAAGGAAAAACAACTGCATGCATAAAAATAAAAGCTTTACTTTTATAGTAATGAGCTTATGAACATTGAAATGAAAGTGAAATCCTCTTACAAACAAAAGGGTTAATCTTAATTGTGCATCAGGTTTGACTATAACAGGAACATTATTTTAATGCTGTAAAACCTGGTTTTTACTCAAAAGTACCTTTGCATTATGAATGTTGTGGCTGGTGCAGAATTTGCCTGAGTCTCTCCACATAAATCAAACTGCAGCCAACCTCCTTTTGTTTTGCAGAGCTGATGTTCAGTCACAATATTCTCTTTGGTGCCAGTCTGGAAGTACCAGTTCCTGCTGATGAAAGATTCAGATTTTTAAAATCCATCCATTAAATATATGTGCAGCCTTCAGAAATATCAAAGGATGGGGCAAAAGGATAATTTGGGATGGGGCCAGTTGGAGCCACAGAATTACATGTGATGGGTGGAAAGGACAAGGAGAATTTATGTCTGATTATTCCTGGTTTATCCTGGAGAACCTCTAACACATCTGGGAAACTCCTGGGGAACAGGGAAATCTGTAAAAAACACAATCCACAAGAAACATGAATGTTTGCTGTTCTAGCAATGATTTCAGTTTTGAGTGGAATGGGTTGAAATTTCCTCCTTGTCAGAGGAGCTTCTTTGGGAGAGTTTCAGGGTGATTTGTTGCAGTTTAGAAGACAACAGTGAAACCAACCCATGGTTTTGCACCACTGTCCTCCAAGGATGAGGAAAATGTCTCCATGTGACAATATTTGTGATAGAATATTCATAATCAAGGGAAGAGATAAATTTAGAAAGCAAAGTGGCACGTTGGTACAAAGGTGACTTCCAAGTCACATCTCTTCTCACTGGAGTGTTCTTGTATGCCATAAAGGAAAGACACAAAAAGAATTTACCTTAAATTTACCTTCAGCTTGCCTATACCAGAACTAAAACCCAACAAATTCTGTGCAGAATTTCCTGAGGTTTTGTACCAACATGAAATATCCATCAAGCACTGACTTTTACCACAACCAAAGTGCTGTTGGTGTAGCCAAAGAATTTATTTGTAAGGGAAGATCACATCCACCAAAATCAGACCCTACATCCTCCTTTTGGAATTTAATGTGCAAAAAGAGAAGAAGGAACCATATTAATCCAACGCAAAATGGAAAAAGCCCGTGGAAAGAGCTACTTCCTGAGCTATAGTAATTAAAAGCCTTGACATATCTATGAAAGAAGGGCTTGGATAATCTTTATTATACTGTAAGCAAGGCAAATGGCAGATTGATATCCCTTGGCACAGGAATATGCTACTAAATATTTGAAGACAAGCTGTGACTTCAAATATCACATCCAACTGCAACTTTAATTTTTTTTTTGCAGAAAAAGCAACTCATGCTGAGGAAGATATGGCTTATTTGAAACTTATTTACTGTCATAACAGATGGTGAAGACTAGAGAGAATATAAATGAAAAATATGGGGGCCCAATAAATGTCAAGGCTCCCAACTTGGTTTGTAAAATTAAAAGAAAAAAAAAGAAATCAGCTATATCTATGCAAGATACAAAAACTTAACAGAATAGATTAGCTTTTTAACATCTTGGAAATAACCATTTTTCTGCCCACACAACGTGAGATCAAAAATTGCATTGATTTTACAGTCACTGCCATCTTGAAAAAGTTATACAGCATGATCTATGCAGAGTTACCATTGTTCAAAACTCCTTTTCAGGCTTTAACCCCAAAACTCTTGTGGATTATGACAATTTCATCAGTTATATCCACAATGGTCAGGATAGTTTCCCATGAACCCATGGAGGGGTAGGAGCTTTGTTGGCTGTGTTTGCAACCCTACAACCACAGCCTGAGGAATGAGGTCAGAGCTGGAGCCAGAACCACAGATCCAGGCCTTTCTGTTGGTGGGGAATTTTTCAAGTCTGGGATTCTCATTTCTAAACAAAACAAAATTTAAAACCAGCAAAATCTGCAGGACAAGATTATTCTTTATGCTCAGTCCTCGTTCATCCTCACCTCAACCTCTCTAAACTTCAGAGAGAACTGAGCGCTCAGGACCAGGAAAAGCATCTGGCATCCCACAAAATGTACTCTGGAATCTCCTCGGAGAAGGATCCTGGCATGATGAATCCATTCCTGCTTTCTAAAGTGTGCAGGTGAACAAGGAAAAACAAAGGAATGAGCAGGATCCCTTCACCTGTGGAGGAAAACTGCATTTGGGCAGCTCCTGGAGCCATCACTGCGTTGGCAATGCCTCTGCCATCCAAAGCAAACAAACTTTAGGCTGAGCTGAACCAAAACGACATGAATGAAAATCTGAAATAAATTCTTAATGTGAAGTTACATAATGAAGCTCAGCCTGTCTTCACCTTACTGGAAAAAGCTTCCACGGTGACACTGTGCCATGAATTGACACTGTGGTTCACAGCAGAGCACAAAGCCAACAGCAAAAATAGATTTTATTCTATATTTAGCTCCTCTCTTGCTGTCTTATGTCACCTAGGTGACTGGAAAACACACCACTAATGCAATATTTCATTCACTAAAATACTGAACAGCCTTTAAATTTTGCTTTAAATCCAGCAATGAATTTCATAACATGGTAAGAAATGTAATATTAACTATCCCATAAAGGCACAAAGAGAAATTAGGTAGTGAGTATATTTTTATACATTTTTTTCTTAATGAAAAACAAGGAAACACACAAAGTCCTGGAGTTTTTCATGCTGCTACCTTTTATGTTTTCTGTGCATTGTATTTGAATGCTCTCCTCTTGATTATGTTCTCTGAAACACTTGTTTGAAGTAAGATACTTTATTTTAATAAGTGGAACAAAGCTTTGAATAGCTTGGTTCAAAAAACAGTTTTAAATGAAAGGAGCTGTTGCTAAGCACAGGGATCTTTGCCAAATACTTTTTAAATGGTTTATTGTGCCCTAGCAATCCTGAGATTAAAAACATCTCTTGAATTACAATGACACATCAAAAAATAAAATTAATGTGGGGGTTTTCATTACAAGAACTGAGCCTCTGTGTGTTATTCTTTCCATTAGATAAGAAAGAAACATACTGTGGTACATTGTTTTTGCTGTCAGAGCGAGCTTTTAGGCAAATATACACTATCACACTACATCCCTCATGGATTCAATCATGCACTCTACAAGTTCTTCTATTAATTTAATTTAATGCTCAGGATTTAAGGGATAGACTGTATATTTTCACATATTTTTCTGCTCTGGGGAGGAGTTATTTTTAGACTCCATAAGTCTTCATCAGAATCAGATCACATTGACTCATCCCACTACAATATGAACAATGGGATTGCCTCACTCTGTAATAAACATTTAATTTTCCACTGTTCTTGTGACATTCCAAAACAAGTGTTTGACCAAGATCTGGTGCTGCAACACTGCAGAGCAAGTAGAGCTCGTTGCCAGTGAGAAACCTGAGCATAGAGTGCAGGATGTTTTAGAGAAAAACACAATCAATAGCATTTCCCAGCTAATAGAGATGTCTAAAACAGTGCTCTGAGCACTGCTGCCCTCAGAGTACACAAATTGGGATTTAGAACAGGGAAAAAGGAAGTAGAAAACCCTACAGAGAGAACAGCTGCTAATTGATTTTAAGCCAAACTCAGTTTCCACGCCTTGAAATCTCATTTCACTTTGTATCTGGGGGATGTGAATAGCAAAAAGCCAAAGTTGCAGATATCTCACAGTGGATTTGAAAGCAGGCCACGAGGATTGTTGGGATTTTCCTGTAAATCACCAACTCCTCTGTTTTACCCAACATCTGTCTCCTTTTGCTCTTGTTTTTCATGCCCACTGACAGACAGCACGAGCCCCTTGCCAGGTAACACGAGTGAGCACCCTGGTTCTGCAGGGCTTCATTCCACAGGTTTTATGTCTCAGCATCCACTCTCCTGCTCTATTTCCCAAGGACAAATTAAAATATTCATCTGCAAGTTATAGATTACAGCAAATGAAAGCAAAACACGTTGTACACATTAAACTGAGCCAAATCTGACCTAGGAAAATTGGCAAGCACAAGAATGATTGGAACAAGTGGGTCGGACTATATTGGTGCTGTTACTCACATGTGTAACACCTCAGATGACTCAAATAACAAAGGCAAACATAGAAAACTTAAAGAATTTGCAGTGAAATCCTGCCACTTCCATACACTTTTTTGGACAGTTCATTATGAAGATGCATATTCAGTTTCTTTAAAGCTGAGAACATTTCTCCCACAAAGAATTTTAGTGACTGTCACACTCTTAAGAGAATCTGCACCTCCAGGTATACAGTTTTTTATTTCCCATCTTAAATGGGAAATAAAATTTGAATTATTACTATTAAAATAACAATAACAACAACAACAACAACAACAACAACAACAATAATAATAATAATAATAATAATAATAATAATAATAATAATAATAATAATAATAATAATTTGGAAAAAGAAGAGGAACATGTCAAGAAGAAAACCAAGGTCACCTTCTCCAACTGGCCATGGATTCCTTGTTCTCCAAGCTGGCACAAATGCTTGGAATTTCAGTGGGGACCTAGACTGGCCAGAAATGTGCACAAGGTTATTTCCTACTCCTAAAGGCACAGCAGTGAACTTGGAGTAAATGTCTTTGAAAAGGCAGATATTAAAGATGCCAGATATTGATCAAGTCAGGTAAGACCTGTGCAAAATTGTATTTTTAGGGCACAACGAGTTTCCACCAGAGACACTCCATGGATTAATGTTCCTCCTCCAGGAGATCCCCAATGAAGCCACACATAATCAGGGTAATCAGGGTTCTCTGCCTGCAGGCACACAGGACCAGGACCTGTGTTTTAGGATCCTCCACTCCTCAAGCCCACTCATCTCATGGGGAGCTCAAAGGCAATGAATGCCACTAGGAAAAACATTCCATAACAGCCCCATTTGATTCCCTGCTCCGATAGGAAATAAGAAATAAACCACTTTAAAAATGAAACAGATCCCGTCAACCTTTGCTGAAAGAAGAGCATCACAGTTTATAGTGCTCAAAAGGTGAAGCAGAAATATAAAAAAAGATGAAAACAATTACAAACCTTTGGAAAATATACACTTTTCTGTTTTTCTTTGATAATACCACATAACTCAAAGGGAATACACAGCCTCACATAAAACATCCATCCGCCAGAAAAGGCATTTATTGGCCTCAGAAGCCAGATATCACCCAAAACAAAACACACCATTATTTGGACAAAGATGAAATGACTCGTCCTGCCATTGGAACTCCCAGGGAGAGGCACTTCATCACCAGGCAATATTCAATAGCACGGGGCAGGGAAATTGGGCAGCTCTGAGCGTTGGCTCTGGAGCTCTCAGCTCATGGCAGCTGAATCTGCTCACAGCCCGTGCTGAGCATCCTGCTCATTCTCTACGAGAGACACGCAGCACAAAGCAGCTCTGAGCTAATCATTTTCTCGTTTCCTAAAACATTAATTACACTAATAATTAAGGCATTGAGCTTTCATACTGATTGAAGAAGGAATTAGCACAACTGAATAAGCAGTAATTCTCATGGTCAAATTTCCAATAGCCTCCAAAGCACGAGATTAATTTTTGTGTTTGAATGTCCTTAGGATGAGAATCAGGCTGCAATCTTTGCAGGCATTAATATACACCTCAGGCTTGTGAATAAAAAAAAAAAATACCTGTGCAGTTTTGAACAAAGTGTTTTGAACAAATGGTGTAAATTTTAGATGCATTAGAAAAAATATTAAAGGCAGAGTAAGTGAGAGAAAGCAACTCTGTGGTGGTAAAAGCTTAATAATAGCAGATCATCCACTGCCCATGAGTTACCCAAGGCAAATCTAAACTAGAAGTGAAGCTTTAGGGGAAAAACATTAAAAAAATGGAAAACCATGCAATAACTACTGGGATTACTCAATTTTCAGGAAGAGGTTTCAGTAGGAATTATCGTTATTTCAGGCAGTGTTTAGTTTTATTTTATCTCCTTAAGTAGCATGATAGATTCTTATTAGGGTACTTGGCTTAGAGCTTATTTTTAAATTAAATTTCATTTATAATAAACTCTTGCATAGCTTAAACCAAAATGTTGCAGTGGTAGCTTGTAGAAGATGTTATTTCAATCAAGAAATGTTGTAAGCTCAAAGTTTAATGATTCTCTAATGATGGCTGGGTTGTATAATTGGAACAATTGCTGCAGAGACATTTGTGCTCTTTGGCAATTGCCATTTCTGCTAATGTTCAAGTAAAAGTAAACAAGCCTTGGGTTCTGGAACCTCCTTAATCCCTTTGCTAAACAGAACAGGGGAATTTGGAAATGAGTAAAAAATGGGATTATTTTCAGTTTTTAGTCAATGAAATCTCCACTAAAATTATCCATATTCCAGTATTTTCCACCAGCTTTCCCTTTAGAGCCATGCCTTCCTTCTGACCTTTTCTATCACGTGATTTTATTTCCATGGTCCCAGGGTTTGTGTGAGACAGCAGGTGAGAACCCCCCAGGATCTTCATTCTACTAATCAGCTTGAAAGTTGAAAATACTGGATTTTAGGAAAACATTTCAATCTAATTTTCACAGAAGCTTTTAAATATACGGAGTTTAAACCAACAGTCTTCCTCACTGAAAAGAGAAATAAACAAAACCATACACATTCAAAATCACTAAAATGATTTCAAATGTTTCCCTTAACCCACACTTCCCAGTGAAGCAACATCCTCCTGCAGTCTTTCCATACCTTATTTCCCTTCTTTTCCTTAGTCTGTCCACACAATTTACATCCCCTCAACTAAAATGATGGCTCCTTATCTGTCTGAATCTTGGATAAATCTTTCTGAATTTTGCTCTTGTTTTTCATGGCCTGCCTCCTAACACAGGAGCCTGGGTGTGTGCTATGCCCTGGCTGCACGGTCTTTGCTTTTTTCCAGACCATTGGCCTATAAAATGAACAAAATTGGTCCTAATACTGATCTCCTGTGGCACTCCACTCACCACTTTCCTCTTTCCCAAGCCACTGCCCACTCACAAATACCTCCCTTTGATGTCTCAGTAGATAATTTATCTATTCACATACCTCAGCTACTATAAAATATCAAAATTACAGACCTTGCAGATTATTCTTTTGTGTTTTGCTCTATCAACAGATTTCCTAAATGCAAGGAAAATTATTTCTATGGACCAAATTTACCTTGTTACGGCATAGAAATGATTTGTTAAACATAATCAAATTTTTGTGGCTGCCTTTAACTGTAATATTCCAGGTGCCTCCACTGGGGCCTGGTATAAAAATAAATGGAGTAGGAAAAAAATTAAAACTCCAAGATCCTTCTGTGCACTCATTTACCAACAAAGTTCAGGTAGAAAACCTTGTAACAAAGACTGCTGAGTTTATTAATAGATATATTCTCGATATTAGTATTAATCTTCATGAATAGTTCATATTTTGTTTTAAAACAATCTGTTAATGAAGGGAGATGTGTTGTTTCTTATGAGGTGAAAGCAGATGATGCAGGATATCTCAGGAAAGTGCAATTTCTCTTGTATTTCATGTGTTCAGTTGGTGGGCAGTGACATTTCACCCCACGGAGCAGCAAAAGTGTGGCACAGACAGAACCAGAGATTTCAGACATTGGAGTGAAGAACATTGATGGAAAAGTGTGCTCTGAGCTGCTGACATCCTTTAGCTATAAAGCAAAAATAAAGGCAAAATAATGTTTGGAAAAGAATAAAAGCTCTGGTTTAT
Organism: Ammospiza nelsoni; assembly: GCF_027579445.1. Taxonomy (NCBI): domain Eukaryota; kingdom Metazoa; phylum Chordata; class Aves; order Passeriformes; family Passerellidae; genus Ammospiza; species Ammospiza nelsoni. The sequence continues at coordinate 3,759,201 of NC_080647.1, read as the reverse complement.
ATTTACTCCGTGCTCACAAAATTCATTCTTCCTTTCCTTGGCTAGTCAGAGACATAAAAATTCTATTACAAAAAAAAAAAGAGTTTGTTCCAGACCCCATCAAATGTCAGAGACATCCTGATAGCCAAGTGCCAGCACAAGATAAAGATTAATAATATTGGCAGCAACCTCCTTTCCCAAGGCTTCTGTAAGGAAAAGGGACAGACAATAGCAGGGAAGCCATGCAGACACTTCTTGGCTCCTGCCTTCCCACTGGTGTTTTTTCCAGTGTGAGCTTTGTCCTGAATCCCTGGAATTATTGTCAGAATTCTCATGGATTCTAATGATGTGGTATCACCACCTCACCCTTTTACCCACCAGCAAAAATATATAAATAAATGAGGAGAAGGCAATGCCACAGGGCAGAAATGGTGTTCTGCATTCCAAACCAGTCCCACACGTTCCTGCAAGCACAGGGACCGCAGGGATGTTCCTCTCATGCATAAAAAAGATCCTTAACAGGCTGTCTTTACTCACAGGGCCCTTCAACAGGTATTCCCACTTATGTCTGCAAGTGCTATGTATTGTAAACGTGCACACCATCTTACTTTATATTGAAACAGAAACAGATTGTTTCATATAGTTGGAATAACTGATAACAGAAGGCAGAGCCATGCTAATTTATGTTGATCAGGATCTGTGCACATTTTCAAATCTTTGAAGGGAGGCAACTCGAACTGAAGCTGTTATGTCTAAAACCATCACATGGAGCCCAATTGCAGAGAGCTGGAAAAAACAGTGCAGGGAAAAAGACACTTTAAAAAACAGGTAAATTCTTGTCCACTTTGAAATTGAAGCAAGATTTCTGTGCTGAGATTGAGATTGTTCTGCATTTCCAGCAAGAACAAGAATTAATGGATAAGATGCAATGAAAGAAGTGATGTCAGCTGAGCCAGAAGCTCTTAAGCCAACTATGAATTTAGGAGACAAAAGCACAAATATTTTACTGAAATAATTAATGTTGGAAATATTATTTCTTTTAAAGCATTGGCAAGGATTTCCCCCCACAATTTCTACCCTCAGCATTATAAATCAACCAACCAATGCTGTCCCAAGGTGGCACTGGGGTTGTACCATCAATGTGGGTATCAGAGATTTCCTGCACTGCCCTGGCATTGCCAGAGGTAATTTCTCCATGAGAAACAAGTCAACAAATCAATGATGATCAAATTGAAAAAAAATATGGAAGAAAAAAGAAAAAAATCCCAGAGTTATTGGGTGACCTTCTAAGGTATATCAGGGAGAGAAAGAGAATTACAAAGTCTCCTGAAAAGGGTTGGGGAAAGCCCTGGCAAGAGCTGGGGCTGCTGTGGGGTCAGGGCAGCCTCTGCCCCATCCCTGACCTCCTCCCAGTGAGTTCCTGGGGCATTTCCAGGGGTCAGTCCTGGCAAACAGCAAAGGAGCAGCTGGAACAGGCTCTGAAACCCAGCCCTGCACCGGGCTGGAGCAACCAGCACAGGTGATAACAGCCAAGCCCATCCTTATCTCCTCAAGAGTCAATTCCCACAGGGATAGGAGGGCAATGGAAATTGGGCAGCAGCTGCTTCTTGCTGTGCATGTGGACACCCCGAGCCAGGCTGGGGAGACAGGCTTCATTCTCCACTGCAAAATCCCATTTTTAGGTAGCTGAAGCAAGCACGCAGACAGAGATCTGTACAAAACAAACATGGGAGCTGAGGCTTGGCTGGGATGGAGATTTCCTCATCACCATGCACCCCCTGCTTTGCTGCCATCACACGCTGGCACAGTCACAGTTTTATTTTCTGATATCAAACATACTTTTAGAGTACCAGAGATGACATGTATTTTGTAAGTGCAGGGCTAAAGAGCCCCTATTCGTACAAAATTAATGTCTAAAAATGCCCGAGCATCCTTTCTCACCAAGAAAAAGACAGTTACAAGAAGCTGGGTTTCCAAGTCAATTATCAGGCCAAGAAAAACCTAAAATTTTAACTATAATAAGTGCATTAAAATAATACAAGAAATTTTCAAGTGCTTTTTTTTAAAAAAAAAATCAGAAAAATTTACAGTATTGACTCCTAAAAACCTTTTTGAAAATAATGCATTTATTTATGGAGAAAACAAAATTTCCTTTTCCTTGCTGTGCTTAATAGATACCTTGCCCTAGCCGTGTCTTACCACAGAGAAAAAGGGATTTTATTACAGAGGCATTAAATTGAGGTTGGACTCCTTATGTAGATGAATGTAGAGATGTAGAATATGGAAGTAATGAAAAAAAAAATCTACACAGGGATTTAAAAAAATGTATTAATATTGCTTTGGTGTGGTGTGGATGGAGTAGTGTTGAGGAAGAGCTCTGGGAATGGCTGTACTGGCCCAAAATGAACCAACTTTTCCCTCCTTTGTCCCACCCTGCTCTTTAATGTCCTCTGCCAGTAAAGCCACAGCTGATTGCTATAAAATAAGTCAGAATAGAAAAATAAAAGTGGACATTTTCTATGCTGCACATCACTTGAGAAATCCCTGACAGACTCAGGATTTGCAGGAGACTGAATTGTTAACTTCTAGAATTACAAATCAAGCATCATCCCATATGGCACTACTTTTCAAATGACTTTCCTGTAAATCACAAAATCAGAAGTCTGACTCATCAGCAGTGCCACTGACTGTGGCCATGACATGAATCTGGGCTCCTCAGAGAACCAAAGAATTTACAATATCCCAGTTAGTGAACTGGGAGTAACTCTGGGACTAACCCAATTCTCCTTCTGTGCCCCCCCCTTTTCTTTTAAATTATTTTTTCCCTTCTCAAGGGTTTACTTTTATTTTGTTTGTCTTTTCTGGAGCTCCTTGGCTCCCCTCCAAGTGAATACAATACCCAGTAAACATTCATTTTTCTGTAAGTTTTATGCAGACCAGCAAGGACATCACCAGCATCAGCTGTACCAGAGCCATGCTGCTGTTTTGGTCCTAATTTCTATTATTCCTATTTATCTATTACCAATTATTTAAACAAGATGACCTTATTTAAATGAAATATCTTCCTTCCATCTCCCTTGTCACAGGACCCAGAGTCAGGCAGAACCTGGAAGTAAATCTGCTTTTTGTGGCACATCAGTGAATAAAACAGGCAATGTCTGTAACAAGGGAGCTTTGTTTTATGGCACCAGAATTTCCTCTCTTCCCCACATTTGCACTTTTTCTGGAGCATCCAAACAATACCTTTTTCTTACATATTTATTGTACTCCATCAACAATTCTGAATATCCCTCCTCTCCGTGTTTGGAGTAGAACTGTGTAAGCTTTATCCTATGGACTTCCAGTAAATGAACTGAAATATAAAAATCAACTTTAGCACCACCACCAAATCCCATTTCAAGCAGAGTGACCAACTGAGTCAGTCACAGGAATGAGGACAAATAGAGAGAACTTCCTTGAGTTTCCCAAGATTTTCCAACACATTCATTTGATATATTGTTCCTGAGAAATATTACACCTGTGTAATATTACACTTCAGCTTTCAGAAATACAAATATTCTACAAGAATGATGGGATAAAATGTGATTTTTCCAGTAATTCCAACTGTGAATTAGTTAAAATTTGCAGTAGAGAAGGGAATAAGCTTTGATCCACACTGCAGCATCCCCACAGCTCACTCCTGAGATTATTTCATTGCCATCTGAAGCACGTATGGAGACACAGGGCCTGCTCTAATTACAATATTGTAGTTTTGACTGACAGACAATATGTCTACAATCAACTCATTTGAAAGCCATGTGTTGCGACAGTTCCTTGTCCGACTCCACAGTGCAGAACCAAGACAAATCAGTGCCTTGTTACTCTGCTCTAATCCCACAGCTAAAAAAAAAGAAAAATCTCAGGAAACACATGTACACACAAAGAACAGTGGGGCCAAGAGGTAGCCCAGTTTATTTTTTGTCTTTTCCTAATTGTTAACATCTGCTGGCTCCTCAAACACGGCCAGAGCATTTAAAAGCAACACTTCAAGACCTGTAAACTCCAAAACAACTCATTCCAAACTTCCCAACATCTCTAAACAAAGTAAGTCTGAATATGAAAATTTAAAAATCACCATTTTTGAAATCGCAAGAAACCCCACATTATTACGCTTATTCCTTACACCAATATATCCCTGATACTGAAACAATGTTTTTATTCTGACCTCACACTGGCCTGGATAAGTGTAATTATTATGCAGCAGAATATGACAGAGATATCTGTCATTAGTAGAATTTCTGGAATTTTGAACATACATTTCAATAGCCTAAGTGGACCTAGCTTGGCAATTTAGCTGACCCTGGAAAAGAGTGCCTTATGTTCATCTTGTGCAATCTGTCCAGTAACAGATGTACAGCATTAGGATGTAAAGTGAGGTGGAGGAGGATGGGAACAGCAGGAGAAGAGTCAGGCCATTAGCAGAGGAGCCATGAGCTTCCCTAGGCCAGCACCAAGGGACACAGCAACCCACAAATCACTGCAAACAGGTTTCCCCACTAAACCTGTGATAAACAAATTACTATTTCTGAAGCGTTGCACTTACTTTATGGTAAATGATGTGTAAACATATTTTAAAAAATGAATTAAAAAAATATAAGTGAGTCTCTGCAGCATTTGTGGTTAGAGCAGGAGGTGGGAGCAGGGAGGTCCAGGTGTGACCGAGGGACAGCAGAGGATGCAGACAGTCCCAAATCTCACCGTGGGGTCAGATGGAGCAGCTTTGCTCCATTTTCTGTCCCCTCCAGCTCACAGAAAACAGCAAAACCCGTTGTTGGTGAAGTTCTCCAGGTGAGGAGCTGGTGCTGAGGAGCTGCCCCAGCTTCAGGCACAGCCTGGCACCATTAACTCACCTGATCAGCACCATCAGTGCTCTGGGAGGCTTTAATAGCTTTAAACTCTGTCCTTCCCACCAATTTCTGTAAAATTTTCTCACCTTTCTTCATTCAGTTACTACCACAAATGTGTAAAACCAGACAGGACTTGCAATTAATTGGTTTTTAAAGTGTTCAAAGTGCCGCTTTCCAGGATTATCGCAACATAAAAATATTCATCATATCTGCCCACACCAAATGTTGATATAAATTATTAATTTAAGGCAAATGTGACAATTAAGCAGATTTATTAACCTTAATGCATCATGCAATTACTAAATGACTTCTTTTTAAAGCTCGTCTTCTCTCTTTCTCTGCAAGCAAAACTGCTTTTGTTTTAGGTCCCATATTTTATTTATTGATACACATAATCTTGAGAATGAGCTATCCAAGTTAAATTTTGTAGTGACAGCGTTCAATTAACACACAAACAAAGTACAGATAATTATTAGCATCACAATAGCAGTCTCCAGGGAGGAGAAAAGTGTCTTTCAGGCAGAGTTTTCAAGTAAATAATTAACAGACAAAACAATCCCTGAAACTGTGGCTAAAGCACCCTTCTATTTGCAGTTTTAGTCAGGGACCTCTAATTGACCAGGGTTGGATTGTTCATCCCTAAAATAGCCCCTTTTGCCTGAAACCACAGATGGGAGAATAAAGGCCACATTTGTGTTTGCCTTGTCCATGGCACAATGGCTATTTTGTCAATAACAGAACATCAGGATTATGATTTTTATGTTTTCAGAGGTATGAGAGTCCCTAGCTGTCAGTGTATCAAAAATATAGATTAAAAATTTTTAAATCCACTTAATTGTAATAAACACATCTGAAACATGGCACTTTGGACAACTCTGGTCTTTCCCACAACTTATTCACCACATATTCCTTTGGGTGTCCTTTAGAAAAAACAACTCGGGTTGTGGTTTAGATTTTTTTTCCTCCCTCACACATTACATGTTGCTCTGGGAGCTTAAAATATTGTTTTCAGCTGAGCAAAAGGAAACGTCAGGGATAATTTTGATAAATGTGAGCCATCTCATATTTTCTGTTAACAAGTGCTTTGTGTGTCTAATAACATGCACCTGTGAAGCTGAATTTTCTTTTTCATGTGACCTCACAGAACTGAAAAGAGGCTGTGCCTTCTGCTGGGGCAATAACATGGATGGAAAGATTTGATAAACGCAGAGATAGATGGTCCCCACTCTGTGGACCATCCTTCTCCTGGGCTGAGGTTTGCTCTTAGGATTTTTCTGGTGAAGAACAAACCTGGACCCACAGATAGAGGTGGGATGAGCACACCAGGACCAGCCTGAAGTGGGCTCAGCTCAGGTCAAAGATCAGTGCAAAATACAAATCCATACAAGATCAAACTCTGGACTCGATGCTCTTGGAGATCTTTTCCAACCTAAGACTTTAAAGCTGCTCCTCCAGGAACTGAACTCTCTTTACACAAACTAAAAAATCAAATTATTCCTCCTTTCTAACAGAATCTTTACTAGGAGCAGTGAGACTCTTTGCTATAGAGGAGTGAGAATTCATATTAATCTCATCAGTATTTGGAGTGCTAAAATGTCCAGTGTATTATTCATAGTGTATTATTCGCAGTGTATTATTCCCTGTAGAGAATTTACACTAATCTCCTCAGTATTTGGAGTGCTAAAATGTCCAAATTATTATTCTCTGTAGCTGAATGCCCAGTGTATAATTTATTCCCTGTCCAGTGCGTTATTTATTCCCTGACCAGTGCATTATTACCTTTGATAATGCAAACAGCCTCGAATTGCAGAGTGCAGGAAAATTCGCTGTGGTTCCAATGTGCTTTGCTTTCCAAACAGATTTCCCAGGGACAAACTGCCCAGCTCTTCCCTCCTGAGCCAGCAGCCAGCCCTGTTTGCCCACAGGGATAAGCTGGGGGCTGTTCAAGCTCCCTGCCAAAATTTCCCAGGTCTATTGGTTAAGGATGAATAGGGAATGGTAGATTTTCTTGTTTTGTGCAGGTGGCTCTTGTTTTTCTTCTAGCGATAAAACATAAAAAAGAAACTATTATATCCTGATACAGAGAATACCCCATGAAACAAAAAAATATATAAAACTTGCTTTTTTCAAAAATTCAGATTTCCTACTGATACTTTTGTCATAAGTGAAAGCTGCAAAGTTTCTGTTTTGAAAGATGTTTCAGTTTTTATCATGTAAAGGCTCCTGTGAATCCAGGTAGATAGTAATGAGTTTCTTCCAAACATTTCACAACTACAAAAGAAGTGAATACCACTGGCTAATAAGAATTAAAAAGAAAATTGTAGCCTACCTGGTTTCCTGTTAAAAAAAGATTTTCCTAAGCAGAATCAGTAGATCTCCAAGTGACAAAATATTTTTGCTTTAGATGAGACAAATTTCTCAGCTTTAAAGGAGTTCTTTATAAAACTAAAAATGTATTATATAAATTTTCTCCCACACTGAGCTTGACACTAAAATACTTCATCGTTACAAGAAATTTGTATTGTACTATATGAATTTGTACCAACTTTAGACTGCAATTCAATATGTCTGTGAAACCTGACAGGTGAGAAATTTTCTTTTAAATTAAATATCTTCTGGTCAGTTTTTTAAAATGATTCCATCTCTGCTTCTAAACTCCTCTAAGCAAGCTTGTTTTATTTTAGGAATGCTCTTTTAGTCAATTATTTAAATCGTAAGGCTATACAACAGGATATGGTCTGTAGGGATTTGTTATGTATCAATGGGTCATTTATTTATGAAATTTCTGTGCTCTATGCCTGCTAAAATATTGATGTTCTTCCCCTTTGCTCCTTTCTCTGATTTAAGTAAAATGGTAAGTATTGAATTGAATTAATTTAAAGATTAGCCATTATAATGAAGTCTTATTTAATCATTAAGAGGAGCCAAAAGAGGCAAAATGTGGCTGACAGAGTTTAGTTTGGACAGGCAGGAATCCTTGGAGCAGAGTGAAATTTCTGTAAAGTCTCATCCACATTCTGGTGTAAATATGAGGTTAATTTTCTTGAGGAAGGAAATGTCAGTGTCACCTGCATCACTCATTTCTGTACCTCCCAAGGAGATGACAATATTATTATTAATACAACAAATATTATCATTTAATTATAATATATAATAATTTATGTATTACATATATTTAAATAGTTATTTAATATTTAATTATAATTATATACAATGATATAATACATAGTAATGCTACTACTACTACTACTACTACTACTAATAATAATATAATCCCTCTTGATTATTATTCACTTGATTTTCACCTTTTAACCAACATCCATGGCTAGCTAAGAGTGTTCAGGTAATTTAATTTTGGTAAAAATCCTGCAAACCTCTAATTCTCTTTAAGTATGTTCCTGAAGCCTGCCATTCATTTATGGCAAATTATCACTCATTATCTGTTTTGTGATTTGCTGCTGCTCTCTTTTACCAGAGAGCTGCTTTTACAAGATTCTCATGTGAGTAAAACATTTCCTAGCTAGCACAGCTTTCTATTTTAATTTTTGTTTTTTTTCATGCATACATGAGAAATGAGCCTTGCTGGCCAAGCTGAGTGATTGGTGTGAATGTCTGAGGTGTCATTTGAAAAACAATGAATTATTAGAAGAGCTAATAGGAGCAACCTATGATGATACAGTGTCAAGCAAGGCTATTTGTCCTTCATAATCCCTGCCTTTATGGGTTAAAAATAGTTGTATATTCAAAAGCAATCTGAATTTCAGTGTCTCAGTTGTTGGTATGTCAGTAATTTATCTAGAATAGTCCATACTTTGTCATAATATCCCCAAAAATATTGCAAGTTCATTTAATAGTGTGCTGTGCTTTAGAAAAATACATAGTTCCATTTCAGGAGAAATGTTACATTCAAAGTTTTCTTGGTGTCCTTGGTGTTTTGCAAAAGACAAGAGACTCTGAAATTCTAATACTTGGGTGTTTAAAGAGCTTCAGTAATTATACTAATATGAAAAAAATATATAAAAAGAAATTTTTGTTTCCATAATATAACGATAAAATGCCCCACAGTCTCTGGACTAAAATGCAGCTCATGGAATAATAAAAGAAAACCTTTATGTATATATTGGGTCAGATTTGAAAATTCTGGTCTGCACTTCCAACCACTTCTAAGATTAGTTTTTAATGAGCAAATGGATCATGAGGCACCTTCTGGAATCGCCACAAAAGGGGAGTCAAAACCTCCCTACCTGAGTCAGGGATTGACACCTGACTCTGCTTTCTTAGGAAATTTGATTGTGTTTCAATTTTCTACTTGTAAACTCCAGACTTTCACATAAAT